>NC_134408.1:104967365-105703615 GCF_038048845.1 Mixophyes fleayi | reverse complement strand
GCCACGGTTCCTAAATATACGGGAAGAAGCACTCACAGTCCGGTGAGTGACAGTACCCCCCCTTTTAAAGGTGGGCACAGAACGCCTGGAACCGGGCTTGTCCGGATTTTTGGAATAAAACTTCTTAAGAAGAGCTGGGGCGTTGAGCTCTTCAGCTTTGATCCATGAACGCTCCTCAGGACCAAAGCCCTTCCAATGAACGAGGAAACGGAGAACTCCTCGCGAAATTTTTGCGTCCAATACCTGAGTAATCTCGAAATCCTCCTCCTGATGAACTTGAACTGGCTGAGGTGCTGACGGAGGAGTCGAGAAACGGTTGATGATGAGAGGTTTGAGCAAGGACACATGGAAGGCATTGGAAATACGAAGATTCTTAGAAAGTAGAAGTTTGACACAAACTGGATTTATTACTTGAATGATCCTATATGGACCAATAAAACGAGGAGCGAATTTCATAGATGGGACCTTCAAACGAATATTTTTGGTAGATAACCAGACACGATCTCCAATTTTTAGTGGTGGAATAGCCCGCCTCTTCTTATCTGCGAAAGACTTATATTTGGCAGATGTCTTCTTTAAACAGGTTTTGACCTGAGACCAGATATTTTTGAAGGTCTGACAAACAGTCTCTACAGCAGGAACTTGGGTGGGAGGGAGGGCAGGAAATTCCGGAAAAGACGGATGGTGACCGTGAACCACCAGCACTTGACTTTTTGAAGATGACTCCTGAGATCCATCTTCAACGTCCGATGACGTCACGAACGCCCGATGAGGAGGAAGGCGTTCAGACTGAACCTTATCGCACAGATCCGTAGATGAAGGATCCTGTGGAAGAGGACCTGGTGGAATAGACGAATGCTGTCTTTTGAATGAAACCGCTTGAGAGAGACAACGATGATGACATTCAGCTCCCCAAGACGTAACTTGAGAAGTGCGCCAGTCAATCTGGGGAGAATGACATTGAAGCCATGGAAGGCCTAAGACAATCGGACTTGTCGTAGCAGGAAGAATTAAAAACGAAATCTCTTCATGGTGTAGCACACCAATCTGAAGCGTTACTGGAGACGTACTCTGGGTGATGAGACCATTGATGAGACGTGATCCATCTATAGCAGTCACAGTAATCAGTGTTTTCAAAGTAATCACTGGTAGGGACCATTGATTCACTAGGGATTTAGAAATGAAATTTCCTGCTGCTCCAGAATTAATCAGTGCTTGAGACTTAAAGGATTTGGTAGCAAAGGAAATCGTAACATCAAAAGCGCAGACTTTTAATTTCGTAGAAGATGGAAAGGACTCCAGGAACCCTAACCTTATCTCCCCAGTATTGGTTAGAGCCCGGCATTTCCTGGGACAAGAATTGAGCATATGCGTAGAATCAGCACAATAGATACAAAGTCTATTCTTTATTCTTCGGTCCCTCTCCTCTAAAGTTAATTTGGAGCGACCTATCTCCATGGGTATCACCGGAGATGAAGCTGGGTGAAATTGAGGATTTGAGAGAAGAGGTGTTTTAACCGAAGTTACTTTTTCGGAATCATTCTCACGAAACCTCATGTCTACACGAAGGCAAAGGGAAATCAAATCATCCAAAGAGGAGGGTAATTCTTGTGAGGTCAGTGCGTTTTTAATTTTATCGGAAAGCCCCTGCCAGAAGGCGGCGATCAGTGCCTCAGCGTTCCACTGAAGTTCAGAGGCTAATATCCGAAATCGAATGACGTACTGAGCCACAGTGCGAGATCCTTGGCAAAGACGGAGAATGCTGGATGCAGCGGAAATAACACGACCTGGTTCATCGAATACACTTCGGAACGTGGAAATAAATTCGGCACTATCCTGTAACAATGGATCGTTTCTTTCCCACAGAGGGGAAGCCCATGCGAGAGCTTGTCCAGAAAACAATGAAATAAGATAGGCCACTCTGGAACGATGGGTAGAAAAATTTTGAGGTTGGAGCTCAAAATGAACTGAGCATTGAGTAAGAAAACCCCTACAAGTTTTGGGGTCTCCATCGTATTTTGACGGAGTAGGCAGGTGAAGCGTGGAAGCCGTAAACACCTGGGATGGCACTGGGGAAACGGAGTAAGGCACAGGAGCATCAACAGTAGTTGTGGCATCTTGCACAGACGTTCTTTGGGAGGCTAACGCCTGGTAACACCGCAGTAAATGCCGTAGGCGAACTTCCTGTTGCTCAATACGGGTAACCAGATGCCGCAGCATCTCTTTAGCTGTAGGTTCCGTATCTGGGTCTGTCAGGGCCTGATCTTACTGTCACGGGCACTAGGAGTCTTTACCCAGGGATCACCAGGTGATAGGCTTACCAGAGCAGTATAGATGGTAATATGGTACTCTGGTAGTAGGGTGATCATGGAACAGGAAATAGCAGATGATAGAGATGCTCAGGAAAGTCTATGACTAGCAGCACTGGTAATATGGATGTAGTAATACACGAGGAACTGTATGGACAAAGGACACGTGAGGGTAGTCAGTGGTCTGCGGTAGCAAGTTGTACCACTGCTATAGTGAGGAGGAATGTCCAACAGAAACGAGGAGGTGATGAGAGTCATCGGTCTGCGGATAGCAAGTTGTACCGCTGTCTGAGTGAAGGAATGGAATCCAAGTGGAGGTATCCGGGGAGTCAGTGGTCTGCGTTAGCAAGTTGTACCACTGCTATGTGAGAGGATACTGGAACAGGTGACACAGGAAACAGGGATCAGTGGTCTGCCTCTAGCAAGTTGTACCACTGAATATATATGTGAGGAGGAGCACGGGGAGAGACTGCAATACAGAGGATAGACGGGCACCTTAAACTTGATCCACAATAACATGCACAATATAGTAATGACTGAACAGCACTGCAATAATAGAAAGTCACTGAAACTATCCGGGCAAAAGATAACACAGTCAATGATGGTAATAGTCCCAGCGGATAGTAAACTCCAGAGGAGAACAAACTCAGTCCAGCAAGATATGCAATACACCAGCACAGTCAATGAGAAGTATGCATACCGTGATTCAGGAGCAGGCTGTCAGACAGGAGTGCGGAGATACCTGAACGGCTGAAGGCTGGCAGGATGCGAAGTCCCTGAAGGGTGAAGCGGTAATCAAGTAGGTGCAGCGCACAGGTAGGTAGACCAGCAGGGGAACAAATACTCAGGAAGCAGTAGTATGTAGAACTGGACTCCTGGAGGACCCTGAAGAGTAGCGATGGTCTAGACGAAATGAAAGCAGTGAGGCGCAGATCCGATGCAGACTGGCGAGTAGAGACCAGCAGGAACACTGAGAAGCACGGAGAGCAGATCAGCTGTTGTAGACACGAGTAGAACTGAGGAGTAGCAGTCAGCAGGACTCTGCAGGTACACGGAGGTAGCGGATAGCAACCAGCAGGTGCAGCCACGATGAAACACGGGAGAGCAGAGCTGAGCTGGAACTGTTGAGCACGGAGAGCAGCGGATAGAAATAAGTTGTAGCAGTCTCGAGGAAACACGGGAGAGATGAGATGAGCTGAAAACTGAAGCGCACGGAGGCAGCAGATAGGAATCAGCCAAACAATCACAATGAAACACAGGCGAGTTGAAGTAGATTGAAGACTGTAGTGCACGGAGGCAGCGGATAGGAATCAGCTAACAGTCACGATGAAACACAGCAGAGTTGAAGTGATTGGAGGACTGTAGTGCACGGAGGCAGCGGATAGGAATCAGCTAACAGTCACGATGAAACACAGCAGAGTTGAAGTGGTTTGAAGACTGTAGTGCACGGAGGCAGCGGATAGGAATCAGCTAACAGTCACGATGAAACACAGCAGAGTTGAAGTGGTTTGAAGACTGTAGTGCACGGAGGCAGCGGATAGGAATCAGCTAACAGTCACGATGAAACACAGGAGGGTTGAAGTGGTCTGGAAACCACAGGAGTAGAAGTGGTCTGGAAACCACAGGAATCAGCAGAGCTGAATACACGAGGAAACACAGGAACACCTTCAGAGGCTCATGGGGAATGAGACTCCAAGATCAGGCAACGTGGTATTGACCACAGGTGCTTAATATAGGGAGTGTTGCCTGATCTGCCAATTAAGTTAAAGGAACAGGTACTGAAGGGTTTGAAAGGGCTGCGCATGCGCAGACCCTCAGGATGGAGGACGGCCACGGTTCCTAAATATACGGGAAGAAGCACTCACAGTCCGGTGAGTGACAGAATGGAGTTTTGGACGATGACTCATGGTACATGTTGTTATGGGCGAATTCAGCCCAAGGAAGCAATTCTACCCAATTGTCTTGATTGGCTGATGAGAACATCCTTATAAAGGTCTCGAGATCTTGATTGACCCGTTCAGTTTGTCCGTTTGATTGCGGATGGTAAGAAGATGAGAGTGCTAATCGTATGCCCAAGGTTTTACAAAGGGCCCGCCAGAATCTGGAAACAAATTGTACTCCTCTATCTGACACAATCTCAGACGGACATCCATGGATACGAAAGATTTCCTTAACGAAATGTTCAGCCAGAGTAGACGAGGAAGGCAAACCAGACAAAGGGATAAAATGAGCCATCTTCGAAAATCTGTCTACCACTACCCAAATAGTATTACAATTTTTACTAGATGGCAGATCAGTAACAAAGTCCATACTAATATGGGTCCAGGGCTTGGACGGAATGGGTAGTGGTTGCAGCAACCCTGCTGGAGTTCTGCGGGAGGATTTAAACTGAGAACATAATTCACAAGAAGCAACAAACTCTTTGACGTCTCTCCTCATCGAGGGCCACCAATAACTTCGAGCGAGAATCTCAAAGGTCTTGCGTTCACCAGCATGTCCAGAAAAACGAGAAGAATGGAACCACGAAAGGATTTTCCTCCTAAGAGTAGGAGGCACGAGGGTCTTCCCAAATGGTAGCACTTTGGTGGAAGAAGCAGCCAGCGAGATACATTTGGGGTCTAGTATAGAATGGTTGGAAACCTCTTCAACGTCAGAGGACGTCACAAAAGCTCGAGATAGAGCGTCAGCTTTCTTGTTCTTGGCAGCTGGTTTGAAGGTTATGATTAATTCGAAACGGGAAAAGAAAAGAGACCATCTTGCTTGACGAGGATTCAAGCATTGGGCAGACTGTAGGTATGACAGGTTCTTATGGTCCGTGAAAATCGTCACAGCGTGACGAGCTCCTTCCAATAAGTATCTCCACTCCTCTATTGCAACTTTGATAGCCAGCAACTCCTTGTCCCCGATCGTGTAATTTTTCTCTGCAGGCAGGAGACCCCGAGAGTAAAAGGCACAAGGATGGAATTTTTGTTGCTCCGAACTTGGGAGAGAATGGCTCCTAAACCCACATTAGAGGCATCTACTTCTAGGAAGAAGGGACGTGTCACATCAGGCTGTCGAAGAATGGAAGCAGAGGAGAAGGACTCTTTAAGAATTTGAAAGGATTGGAGGGCCTCGGATGACCATTGCTTAGTATTGGCCCCTTTACGAGTCAGGGCCACAATAGAAGATGCAATGGACGAGAAGTCTTGAATGAAGCGTCTATAGTAATTGGCAAAACCTAAAAAACGCTGGATAGCACGAAGAGTAGTTGGCTGGGGCCAATGTAATACAGCATTCACCTTTTCTGGATCCATTTTGAGACCAATTCCGGAAACAATATACCCCAAAAATGGAATCTGGGGCAACTCGAATGAACATTTTTCTAGTTTGCAGAATAATGAATTTTTCCGGAGTCTGGAAAGGACTTCTGCCACATGTTGGTGATGAGAAGGCAGGTCCTGTGAAAAGATCAATATGTCGTCCAGGTAGACAACGACACATACATTTAACAAGTCCCGAAAGATCTCATTAACGAAGCCTTGGAAAACAGCGGGGGCATTGCACAACCCGAAAGGCATTACTAGATATTCATAATGCCCATCTCTGGTGTTGAACGCTGTCTTCCATTCGTCACCGGACCGGATTCTAATTAAATTATAGGCACCACGAAGATCCAACTTGGTAAAGATCCGAGCTCCCTTGATGCGATCAAATAACTCAGTGATCAACGGAATGGGATACCGATTCTTAATAGTAATGGCATTGAGTCCACGAAAATCTATGCAGGGGCATAGTGATCCATCCTTCTTTTTTACGAAGAAGAACCCGGCTCCAGCGGGAGAGGTGGAAGGTCGAATAAACCCTCGCTGGAGATTCTCCTGGATGTACTCAGATGTAGCTTGAGTTTCAGGTAACGAAAGTGGATAGACCCGACCCCTAGGAGGAGTCTTGCCAGGTAGAAGATCGATCGGACAATCCCAAGAACGATGAGGAGGAAGACGTTCAGACTGAGCTTTATCAAAAACATCGGCAAATGAAGCATACTGAGGGGGGAGCCCCGGTGAGGAAGATGAGATGGAAGATTGCTGTACTTTAAGAGGAATGACTTGAGAAAGACAACGATGATGACATTCAGCTCCCCAAGACGTAACTTGAGGAGTGCGCCAGTCAATCTGGGGAGAATGACATTGAAGCCATGGAAGGCCTAAGACAATCGGACTTGTCGTAACAGGAAGAATTAAAAACGAAATCTCTTCATGGTGCAGGGCACCAATCTGAAGCGTTACTGGAGACGTACTCTGGGTGATGAGACCATTGATGAGACGTGATCCATCTATAGCAGTCACAGTAATCGGTGTTTTCAAAGTAATCACTGGTAGGGACCATTGATTCACTAGGGATTTAGAAATGAAATTTCCTGCTGCTCCAGAATCAATCAGTGCCTGAGACTCAAAGGATTTGGTAGCAAAGGAAATCGTAACATCAAAAGCGCAGACTTTTAGTTTCGTAGAAGATGGAGAGGACTCCAAGGACCCTAACTTCACCTCTCCAGATCTAGTTAGGGCCTGGCATTTCCCGATTTCTTAGGGCAAGAACTGAGCATATGTGTGGAATCAGCACAATAGATACAAAGTCTATTCTTTACTCTTCGTTTCCTCTCTTCTAAAGATAATTTGGAACGTCTTATCTCCATGGGAATCACAGAAGGTGAAGCTGGACGAAATTGAGGGGTTGAGCGAAGAGGTGCTTTAACTGAAGTTGTTTTCTCAGATTCTCTTTCACGAAACCTCATGTCTACATGATGGCAAAGAGAGATCAAATCTTCTAATGACGTAGGAAGCTCTTGGGTAGTCAGTGCATCTTTAATTTTATCGGAGAGCCCCTGCCAGAAGGCGGCAATTAATGCTTCAGTGTTCCACTGAAGTTCACAGGCTAATATCCTAAATTGAATGACGTACTGGCCTACTGTATGAGAACCCTGACGTAAACGAAGAATGCTGGAAGCAGCGGAGGTCACACGACCTGGTTCATCGAACACACTTCGGAACGTAGAAATGAATTTGGCACTATCTTGTAATATAGGATCGTTTCTCTCCCACAGAGGGGAGGCCCAAGCCAGAGCTTGTCCAGAGAACAATGAGATAAAATAGGCCACTCTGGAACGATGGGTAGAAAAATTTTGAGGTTGGAGCTCAAAATGAACTGAGCATTGGTTGAGAAAACCCCTACAAGTTTTGGGGTCTCCATCGTACTTTGACGGAGTAGGCAGGTGAAGCGTGGGAGCTGTAGACACCTGGGATGGCACTGGGGAAACGGAGGAAAGCACAGGAGCTTCAACATTAGCTGTAACAGGTTGTCCAGATGGTCCTTGGGAGGCTAACGACTGGTAGCATTGAAGTAACAGCTGTTGGCGAGCATCCTGTTGCTCCACACGGGTGACCAGATGCTGCAGCATCTCTTTGGCTGTAGGTTCCGTATCTGGGTCTGTCATGGCCTGATCTTACTGTCACGGGCACTAGGAGTCTTTACCCAGGGATCACCAGGTGATAGGCTTACCAGAGCAGTATAGATGGTAATATGGTACTCTGGTAGCAGGGTGATCATGGAACAGGAGATAGCAGATGATAGAGATGCTCAGGAAAGTCTATGACTAGCAGCACTGGTAATATAGATGTAGTAATACACGAGGAACTGTATGGACAAAGGACACGTGAGGGTAGTCAGTGGTCTGCGGTAGCAAGTTGTACCACTGCTATAGTGAGGAGGAATGTCCAACAGAAATGAGGAGGTGATGAGAGTCAGCGGTCTGCGGATAGCAAGTTGTACCGCTGTCTGGGTGAAGGAATGGAATCCAAGTGGAGGTATCCGGGGAGTCAGTGGTCTGCTTTAGCAAGTTGTACCACTGCTATGTGAGAGGATACTGGAACAGGTGACACGGGAAACAGGGATCAGTGGTCTGCCTCTAGCAAGTTGTACCACTGAATATATATGTGAGGAGGAGCACGGGGAGAGACTGCAATACAGAGGATACACGGGCACCTTGAACTTGATCCACAATAACATGCACAATATAGTAATGACTGAACAGCACTGCAATAATAGAAAGTCACTGAAACAATCCGGGCAAAAGATAACACAGTCAATGATGGCAATAGTCTCAGCGGATAGTAAACTCCAGAGGAGAACAAACTCAGTCCAGCAAGATATGCAATACACCAGCACAGTCAATGAGAAGTATGCATACCGTGGTTCAGAAGCAAGCTGTCAGACAGGAGTGCAGAGATACCTGAACGGCTGGAGGCCGGCAGGATGCGAAGTCCCTGGAGGGTGAAGCGGTAATCAAGTAGGTGCAGCGCACAGGTAGGTAGACCAGCAGGGGAACAAATACTCAGGAAGCAGTAGTATGTAGAACTGGACTCCTGGAGGACCCTGAAGAGTAGCGATGGTCTAGACGAGATGAAAGCAGTGAGGCGCAGATCCGATGCAGACTGGCGAGTAGAGACCAGCAGGAACACTGAGAAGCACGGAGAGCGGATCAGCTGTTGTAGACACGAGTAGAACTGAGGAGTAGCAGCCAGCAGGACTCTGCAAGTACACGGAGGTAGCGGATAGCAACCAGCAGGTGCAGCCACGATGAAACACGGGAGAGCAGAGCTGAGCTGGACCTGTTGAGCACGGAGAGCAGCGGATAGGAATCAGTTGTAGCAGTCTCGATGAAACACAGGCGGGTTGAAGTGGTCTGAGGACTGTAGTGCACGGAGGCAGCGGATAGGAATCAGCTAACAGTCACGATGAAACACGGCCGAGTTGAAGTGGTCTGAAGACTGTAGTGCACGGAGGCAGCGGATAGGAATCAGCTAACAGTCACGATGAAACACGGCAGAGTTGAAGTGGTCTGAAGACTGTAGTGCACGGAGGCAGCGGATAGGAATCAGCTAACAGTCACGATGAAACACGGCAGAGTTGAAGTGGTCTGAAGACTGTAGTGCACGGAGGCAGCGGATAGGAATCAGCTAACAGTCACGATGAAACACAGGAGGGTTGAAGTGGTCTGAAGACTGTAGTGCACGGAGGCAGCGGATAGGAATCAGCTAACAGTCACGATGAAACACAGCAGAGTTGAAGTGGATTGAAGACTGTAGTGCACGGAGGCAGCGGATAGGAATCAGCTAACAGTCACGATGAAACACAGCAGGGTTGAAGTGGTTGAAGACTGTAGTGCACGGAGGCAGCGGATAGGAATCAGCTAACAGTCACGATGAAACACAGGAGGGTTGAAGTGGTCTGGAAACCACAGGAGTAGAAGTGGTCTGGAAACCACAGGAATCAGCAGCGCTGAATACACGAGGAAACACCGGAACACCTTCAGAGGCTCATGGGGAATGAGACTCCAAGATCAGGCAACGTGGTATTGACCACAGGTGCTTAATATAGGGAGTGTTGCCTGATCTGCCAATTAAGTTAAAGGAACAGGTACTGAAGGGTTTGAAAGGGCTGCGCATGCGCAGACCCTCAGGATGGTGGACGGCCACGGTTCCTAAACATACGGGAAGAAGCACTCACAGACCGGTGAGTGACAGCCGCCGCGACCCGGAAGAAAGAGAGGATCGCGGCGCTGGATCGAGGACAGTTGAGTTGTAACAACAGCTGCAGGTAAATTCCAATTATATGCTACTTGATTTTTTTTTGAGTATCTTAAAGGGTCCATAAAATTATGAGTGGATAACTATACCCTATCTCCATAAGACATGGTCTACCATACCCTATCTCCATAAAACATGGTGTTGCATACCTGTTCTTATCAATGCTACTTTATACAGTTGCTAAGTCGGTTTTCACTTCTTTCATGACTTGAGATCAAATATTTGCAAAATTTGTGTAAATCAAAGTTTACTGCAGGAACTTGGAATGCTGGGAGATAGGACAGCATGGAAGATATTAATTATACCCATAAAGAGTAAAGAAAGGGGACCTAGCAATTCTACCATGTGTATGAAAATTGTGAACAAACTCTGCCCATGGCAACAAGTTAACTAAGTTTTCCTTATTGACACACATTCTAAAGTATTTCTCAGGATCTTGGTTTGCCCATTGATCTGAGGGTTATAGGCCGAACAGATTTTGAGATTAAAACCCATCTGTTTGCATAGAGCTTGCCAAAACTTAGATGTAGTTTGTGTATCTCAGTACAAAGTTATCTCTTCTAGGCATCCATGAAGCTAAAGGTTCTCCTTCATGAATAGATCAGCTGGAGAGGCAGTGTAAGGTAAACTCTTGAGGGGCACAAAATGGGCAATTTTAAATAATGGCCTACCACAACCCAGATCTGTAGCTAGTGCAATTGTTCAGACTGAAAAACATTTGAGATGCCCAAAGCTTAAATCGGACAATGCTTCTTTCGCTCTAGCTTGGCACACCCTTACTGTAAATTGACTACATGCACGCATCCATTCCATTCCTGTTCTATCCATGGAATCATATGCTGTAGTAAGGGTTATTTGTGTTTGAAGATGAATT
Organism: Mixophyes fleayi; assembly: GCF_038048845.1. Classification (NCBI taxonomy): domain Eukaryota; kingdom Metazoa; phylum Chordata; class Amphibia; order Anura; family Limnodynastidae; genus Mixophyes; species Mixophyes fleayi. The sequence goes on along the minus strand of NC_134408.1, from coordinate 105,692,807 downwards.
GGACATTGTTGTTTTCTCAGGCGTATGGTTAGTTTCTGGGTATACACACTGCGATTTTATGCAAAATACGGTATTAATCGGTATTTACGTGCCTTAATGAATCGGGCCCTATATATTTACAAATGCGTCCCTACAAGATTGGGAGGAAAATCAAAACTTGTTGTAGCATATATGAGAACAATTTGAAAAATCTGTAAAAATGAATGCATTAGAGCATGACTTTAAAAATGATCGTTCAACTGTGTTTAATATTTTGCCATCAATAAAACTCCATAGCCTCAATAGAATTACATTTTTGTTCTACCATACAGAAACCATCAATTAAAATGGACATTATAATTATCCTTTATTTATATACCACTAACATATTAACAGGGCTTTGTAAAGAATGTTTAATTATTCACATCAGTTTCTGTCCCAGTGAAGTATACACACACACTAGGGTTAATAGCATCAGAAGCCAATTAGCCAACCAATATATTTCTGGACTGTGGGAAGAAAGCAGAATATTTTGGGGAAACCCACACAAATTACACGCAAATAGTGCTCTGGCTGTAACAGAACAAAGCATTGTGAGGTAGCTATGCTAACCATGGGCCAAATATAAAGGAAAAATACAGATTCATTGTAATGTTTACAGGATCCATCTAAATTAATTCATTTTGGACAAAAACAACTGTGTTGGCAACTGTGACTACTATATGTTCTATATTTTTCTGTAGGTATACAAAGGGTATGTGGATGATCCAAGGAACACAGACAATGCTTGGATAGAAACAACTGCAATAAGCGTGCACTTTGAGAGGCAGGATGACCCACTACTACTAGAATTAAATCAAGTAAGAGCATGAATATGTAAATAAATAGGTGACAAAGTGATTTTATTTAATAATAAACTAAACATGCACACAATTGTACATCTTACTTGCAGTCTAATTTAGTTTTTGAACTTCAGCTTTTAGTTTTATTTATAGCTGTGATATATTAAGCAGTGCTAGAGGGGCAAAACGAACATAGCTCTGATACAGTACATTGAAAACAACAAAGAAGCATTCATTTTGAACATTATTGCACTGGTACTTGGTTTATACAGTGGACAAGCCAAACAAAAAAAAGCTTTGTAAATGACTTAATAGTATTATATAAACAAACCACACATCCAGTTTTTTGTGTAAAAGTTAAACACTATTAAAAACAAAGGTAGTGGTACTGTTTTTGTCATCTTAGAAGCATTCTTGAGTCATTCAACCACTTAGTGACTGAATGGTTTGCCCCATTAATGATCAGGCCAATTTTCACATTTTGGGGATGTACCTGTTTCATAGGGAATAACTACACATGCTGCATACACAGTGGATTTTGTCTTATAGAATGTCATTTTTGTTAGAATACTGAAACCAATATCTTTTTATTTAATATTCATTACATAGAGCAAAATGGACAAAAATACGGAAGGAAAGCCATTTTCAATAATTCTTCAATTAGTGAATAATAATAATCTACATAATCTGTGTTTTTCAAAATGTGTATCCCAAAATATAATCAGCTAGTTCATCCAATTATATAAATGCCAAATACATGTACAGTATATGGGCAAAAGTATTGAGACACTTGACCATTACTCAAACAGGGACTGTAATAACTTTGTATTCAAATACATATACTTTAATATGGAGTTAGTCACCCTTTTGCAACAATAACAGCTTCCACTCTTCATGGAAGGCTTTCCACAAGATGTTGGAGTGTTTTTGTGGGAATCTGTGCCCATTCATACTTTAGAGCATTTATGAGGTCAGGCACTGATGTTGGATGAGAAAGCCTGGCTCGTAATCTCCATTCCAGTTCATTCCAAAGGTGTTTGAAAAATTTGATAGGGTTGTGGTCAGGACTCTGTGCGGGCCATTCAAGTTCCTCCACACCAAACAAAAAGGGCCTTTCCCAAACTGTTGTCATAAAGTTGAAAGCATAACATTGTCCAAAATGACTTGGTATGCTGAAACATTAAGATTGCCCTTCACTGGAGATAAGAGGCCTAGTCCAAACCCTGAAAAACAGCCCCATACCATTATTCCTCCTCCACCAAACTTCACAGTGTCACAGTGTATGGAGTGGCCACTAGCTGGTATTTGCACTGCTGGGCAAGAAGGCACGGAGACTAAACGCACCCCCGATTTTCACCAGGGACCCCCCCCCCCCGCAAGGGAGTTTGGGCTTTACTGCAAGAGGTTGCTGTTGCCTGAGTCAGCCACCAGCATAGCAACAGGAGTAGACAGGTGTAGTTGAACAATCCGGGTCAGACCTAGCCAGGCAAGGAATGAGGGATGATCCGAAGTATAATCTTGAGCAAGCCAAAAGTCAGGAACCAGAAAGGGCAGAAAGATACTAAATCGTTATCTGTCTGTGATTGTCATTGGATCAGTGAAATTAATCATGGAGGAGAAATGGCTGGTCTTTTCAGAACAGAGCAGGGCCCCTGGGTAGTTGTAGCAGCATCGCCGAGCACCTACCGACACTTTGCTATGGGGCCCGGAGATGCATTGTTCAACCCATGCCAATGTCCCCTTAATGTAAGCATGCAGCCCAATGATTTCAAATGGTTCCTGGTTGATTGTTAAAGAAATAAGTCAAGGTTAAGTACAGGGCCTGATTAAAAGTTCAGGCCGCCCTAGGATAATATGCTTGTAATGCACCATCGCCTTCCACGCTAGGTTAACACGCAGCAGATAAGTTTTATGATCTATTACAAACTCTGTGTGCACAGAGGCACGTCTCCTTGTTGGCCGGCTGCAAAGACCAAAAATTAGGTCCAACAGCCTAGTTCTCACTTAACTCTGTAAGGAGAGGTAATCACAGCAAGAGAATATACTTTGTATAAGGATAATATTAGAATAAACTGATGCGTTTCATCGCCAACTGGCAATTTCCTCACAGATATAGCTCAAAACAGCCCCGGAGGTCTCATTATATAGTTCATCACAAACTGATTAGAACATCTTTCACCTGCTGTCAATTCACCTATATATCCACAGTGCATAAACAGTTTTAAAATGGTTCTAAAGAACCCATTGTATTTCAAAACCAATTAATCTAAATGAGACAGTGCAAGTATATACCCAAGTTAACTTTACCAACATAACTTAAGAATTAATCTATAATTCAAATACACTCTATCAACCCAGAGATAAATGAGCAAACAGAAATTAAAAAGGAACTAGCAATAGTATTACCATTTGACCCCATTAATAGTATCACTATATAAATAAAATAACTATGATACCATGAAACACAATACATAATAATGTATTACCAAAACAAGCTTGCTACTAAAAGAAGAGGTCAAACAGATCCCATAAGTGAAGATAATATATAGCTTGATTGGCAATTGGCAATAGTATTCCCTCATATTAGACATAAATATCTAAATAAACAGTTTCATAAACAGATGACATCTTGAAACCAAATATATGTCTATATGCATGTATAAAGACCCATACAGAAAAATATCTCCATGGTCCCCTGATTATGATGTTTTATGAAATCTGTTAGGGCTATAATAATCGCAGGCATGATATATCAAAACTCAAACTGGAATATATAAAAAAAAATGATATTAAGAAAAGAAAAATATGAATTCACAAATACCAATCACTATTCTAAACTATTCTGTTGAGTTCAATAGATTAATTTAGACCTATAGGAAATAGCGTGTTTAATATATAGATCCAGAAGACCTCCTGTTTACAGAGTCTCCTGAATCGATCCCCCCTCTGGGTGTGGCCTTTATAAATTCTAAACCCAAGATAGAGAAACAGTCAGGATTGCAATTATAAAAATAGAACAAATATACAGGGTGCGTCCAAAGAGGATAATGTATTTTATTAATAAATTCAAAAAGCAGCTGATCTCATATGTGCAACATGGTAATATACAAAACTTATACAAATAAAACAAATATCATTAAGTGGCATGATTAACACTATATAAAATAAAATTAAAATGTCTCTGTAGATTATAACAATTTAGGTGTCTGGCCAGTACACCATAAAACCACAATGTGGATATATTATTCAGAGTACCGAACCTGTGTACACAGGTGATATAAAATGGTAAAGATCTCTTCCATCTGTGGAATGCATCTGTAGCAAGGAGATATAATGTCTCCTAATCCATATAAAAATGGTGTAGCGTTGTCCAGGATATGATCATGGAATATCACTTAGTACAATGCCCGAGATGGTATCAGTGATCGGTCTCCTCAGAGATCCTCATAGACTTCGAGAGCGCTGGAGTGTATATGTTCCGCTATATCAGGGGTGGGCAAACCAGTCCTCAAGGGCCAACAACAGTTCATGTTTTTAGGATTTCTGTCTGTAGAAACAGCTGGGATAATTACTGACCCAGCCAAATAGATTAACTCAGCTGTGCATGATTAAAGAAATCCTAAAAATATGAACTGTTGATGGCCCTTGAGGACTGGTTTGCCCACCCCTGCGCTATATAGAGTCAGTGAACAAAGCAGAGGTATATGATGTTAAGTCCCGGCTGATGGATAGAAAGGTATATATCCAAAACGATTTGGCCGGATGAGGAGGTGATTTTCAAACGTAGAAGGTAATGTGCCGAGATACTGATGTCTCTATAATCAGCTGTCTCGTTAATTATTGGCAACTCAGCATACCCGTTCGGGATGGTAATCTGGTCACAATCCTTCTTCGTAGAAAGTAGTCTCCTTAGAGATAATGATAGTACCTTCTTCTTCGAGAATAAGATCCAAATAGATAGGGAAATAGTGCTAACGCGTTTCGTCAGCAAGAAGCTAACTTTTTCAAAGATATTTAATTCTCAATTCCTTTAGTCTTTTATGAGTCTTACATCTTTGATGTTTTTGTTATATATTTTATTATTTTTTTTAAATCAACTATTCTCATATTTTAAAATTAATTTCAATTTATACCTCTCCGTTATAATTTGAACTCAGGCTCTGGTTAAGTGTGCTTTTACACCTTAATAGCCAGAGAAAATATATTTAACAAAAAGTCAAAATCCTAGCACACAGAGAAAATCTGAAAGCTGGGCTGGTCAAAAGAGATGAATTCTCCTGTTCATTCAACTAATAAACAATTCATTTATATGCATACATTCAAGGGAGATTGCATAACTGTTCCCCAAGTACCCTTAATGTGAACATTTTGGAAATATAATTGTTGTAAACTTTACTGCCCATTGTGGTTTGAACTCTATTTGATAAATATGCACAATTTTACATATTCTAGTTGTTACATCCTGAATAATTTTAAGGTTTGGTATATTTAAATGTATTTATGTTTTCTACTATATAGTCATGTTTGCTATTTTCTGTTTCTAGAATGTGCAAAGTCATGATGAAGAGTATACTGTCCAGTGGCAAGCTGTGGACCAGAGGATACCCCTTTATGCAAATCACAAAGACATTCTTCAAAAAACAATAGACTGCTATAATGCATATTTTTAATATATGTTTATTGTTGTTTTTTATTCTTGCTTTAGCTGAGTGCCTTCAGTTGTAACCTATATTTTGTATAATCAGCTTTTTTGGTCCTTTTAAACAAAAACAGTCGATTTGAGTTTAAAAATGCAAGTGTAAGCACGCTTGACATGTGTTTACTAACTAGAGTTTTTAGCTGCATTCACTTCATTGACCTCAATTCACAGAGCTTGAGTTAAATGTATTGCAAGTAGGAAGAAGGAACGCCGCCAATCGCAAGTAAAAATTGAATATGCTGATACTAGAAACTATGGCTACCATTGGCAGAACTATTTACATTATGCTGGCATTAAAAGTGCAAGTAAATACACATATTTTAATGCCATTGATTTGAGGCTTTAGAGTTTATTTAGCAACATTTTGCTATCATTTTTACAGTGAATTTCATAGCCATCAAATTAAATTGAACAGCTCAACCTTAGCAATGAATAGGAAGAAGTGTGTGTAAAAATGTCAAAATAGATATTGTACTGCAATTGTCACTTACATAATAAATATACTATAATGAATATGCTGTCGAACAGACATGAAAAAGTAATACAATAACAGTAAAACAATTTTGTCTGATAATAATTTTTGCATTATAAAAGGTACTCCAATAAAACTTATTTTTATTTATTTTATCTTAAAAAATCTCTCCACCTGACTAGCAGAAATGTGTGGGTCCTATCTGCTATTTGAAGAATTCACAAGTTATTTTCACAATATTTAGCAGCCTCATCATCTAACTGGTGGACACCAGTAACCAAGGTGGATTCTCCCCACTTCTAAATTCTCAATGTAGCGATGATTGGAGACTTCAGTGCTCAGGGGCTCCATCTTTGGGACTGTAGTTACTCTGCTGTATTTGTTAGTCGGGTGTAGTAATGAAAAACATGTAGGTTCATATTTAACTTAATGGGCCACTAAACTTTAGATGTATATCCACATTTTTAAAAAGTACTACTAATACAATTCACAAATATATATACAAAAGTTCTGACAGAATTTGAGATATTTTACACTGTATTTTGACATACTGTACTTCTGATTTTTCTGGTTCTAATTAGTCATCCACCTTGACATAAGGTGGAGTGCTTGACTGCAATACCATTCAATGATATTATGTACAGCAAGCCTACTGTACATAGAATAACAACTCCCCCCTCACCATCACAGCTCTATGTCAAATATCTTCCATTCTGATAAACTATAGAAGCTTTTCCTTATATATTTGGGGATGTCATTAAAAGCTCTTTTATATATATCGCAATTTGTAATAAGGTTTAAGTGGTCCTATAAATTGAAACAATGTCCCCAAATAGTTTTATTAATCAGTAACGCAGAGAAAAGTAAATAAAGCTTATAAATAGTAGAGTAATCAAATATTTGCCATTCCTGTTGCAGCTTAGGCTGGGTACACACTACAGTGGTTTCAGTTGATTATCAGGCCAATCAGTTGATAAACGATCAGTCAGCCGGATATCACATTAGAGTGCACGCTGCAACAATGAGCGATTATCGTTTCAAAGCCCATTGTGTTGTTTAATTTGATTTTTAAACCGGGCTAAAAATGTTGTTCAACGATGGAGCTATGTTGTTCCAATTCTGAAGAATGTATGCACTCATGACCGGCAGTGGCCATAGATCTCTATGGGGTGTGCAGAGTCATGAACTTTTCAGCAGATGATTATGACAGATGAAGCGCACAGTTCTAAAGGTAAATTGTGTAAAACTTTTATAGTGTGAAGACATGAATCGCCTTGCAGATCCGGCCTTTTTTTTTCGCCTGTCATTGGCTAAATTTATTAAAGATGTCACATCAGGAGAAATTTTCTGCAATGTGCACCCAGCCTTAGTTGCTTCCAGTGATATGCATTGGCCTACCCCAGATTCATCCTCTCCAAGCAAAAGCCAATGAGGAGTTGTGGTTTGTTCATAGATATGCAGAGAAAGCATGATCCTTTTCAGTAGAAATAAAAGATAAGACATATATAGTAACCTACGAGAAATCAACAGTCCACTATGCTACTAATGGGAGAACTTGGACATACTTATTGGGATTAGGATTTCTCTTATTTAAAATGTTTTCTCTTTTCTTGAGCAGAAGAATGTGGGTGACACTTCACTGAAACTCACACTCACAGCATTCTCAAGATAAAGCATTCTCATGAAGTTAGCATTCTCAAGATGCTTTAGGCAACTATTCCTTGGTAATTCAAACAGCCAGTTTGAATTACCAAGGAATAGTTGCCTAAAGCATGTGCAAAACAGATAGGTCATAATGCTGGACAGATCACATTATCACCTTATCTTATAGCATATTATTATTATTATTATTATTATTATTAATACTATTATTATTATTATTAATGACCTTTACTTATAAATCTTTGTGTTATGCAGCACAGTACATTGAAATGTAGTATAAATAAATAAATAATGTACATTACATAGAGCAAAAGATAAAGATGGCCCCGATCAACTGAGTTTCCAATCAAGGATGTATGGGGTCCAATTCATAAGAAGATGGAATAACAATTGTAGCTGGTGGTCCTTATAGTGTATGTGGCTCCTATAATGCATAAGCAGAGCATCCAATGCAGCTGTCCAATGAGAGACAGTTATTATTATTATTATTATTATTATTATTTATTTATAGGGCGCCACTAGGTATCCGTAGTGCCGTACAGGGACAGACAGAAATACAGTACAGGGTGAGACATCACGGAACAGTTAACAAAAAGCACAGTAACTCGGAAGCTCAAAGTACAGCTAGATGACAGGCGAGAGCCCCAGCGGGGTAGCTAGAGGGGTAGAAGGGCCTCACGGAAGAGACAAGGAGCTGGAGAGCAGAGTTAAGGTGGTGGAGAACAGGAGGAGAGGAGGCCCTGCTCGAAGGAACGTACAATCTAAGGGGAGGGTAGGATGGACAAGACGCAAGGGTAGGAAGAGGAAAGGGTGAGAGCGGAGGCAAAGATGGAGGGAAGGGGGGGAGAGGAGAGCGACGAGGAGGGAGGTAGGTGGGAGACAGGAAGGAGGGCAGTTAAGTGGGGGACTGGAAGGCTATAAGGAAGAGGTGGGTTTTTAAGGCCCGTTTGAAGCTGGACAAGTTGGGTGAAGTTCTGATGGACAGTGGACAGTTCTGTCCACTTTGCAATTTCTCCAAGCAGGGAGCGCAGAGAAACTTCAGGATGAAACAAGTAGAAACGATAGTGGTTTCAAGGAAGAAACTCCCTCTCCTTAACTATCACTACCATTTTAACTGATTATAATAAAGCTACTAGTTTCATTTTGAATATATATTTCAAGAATTTACTAGAGGTTTTTCTTTTTCTATTTGAATGATCTTCTCTAGAACATCAAGACCAGGGAGTTTAAATTGGATCATTTCAAATGATTGAAAATAAGAGTGCTTTGGGTTTTATTCTTGTGAAATATTAGATGATTTCAATGCTTTTTTTGGAACTACTAGCAAAATCCAATATCCATGTATGATGATTTAATTAGTTTTAATGTGCAACAATTCATGTTTTACCAATATGCCTTGAACATCTAGTACAGTACAAATGTTATTACTTAATAAGCCTTATATATAATGGATTATATGTAAATATATATTAAAATGACATAGCAAAATAAAGGATTTATTTAACCAAGTTCTGTATTGTATTAATAATGTATTGGAAGTAGTTAAAGATGAATCTCAAATGTCCTGATTCTGTTGTCCAGTAGAACATTATCTTGAAGGTTGATTGTCTTGAATTAACGATTTATGCCACATAATCCTGACTACAAAATAATTTAATTGTACAACAGATGATCTGTTTAGTAGAAATTTTTCCCAGAATTGTTTACAACAAATTGATTGTGTGAAAGTTTACAGGGTACAAACATCATTGACTGTGATCTCCAACACCGTTTACAACTTTACTTTATGTACTCAATAATATTAATCATAGTAGACCAAATGTGTTATGTGTTAAAAAATAATGCAATATAATAACAGTTACCTCCTTTTCAATATATCATGAGTATGTTTCTAACCAATTTTCTCTACAACTGTACCTGTAGGAACTGTATGGCAAAAATTACCTGAAGTTGAGTTTCAAAACCACTGTCTGCAACTGTCAGGACTACCATCTGTGTAAATTGAGTTGTTAATTAAAATAATTATCAAACTCTGTTATTAAATATGTTTGCAAACTAACCACATTCATAACACCATAGTTCATATACTCTGAAATAGATGAGCAAATCAGTTGGTCGATTGTTCAAAATTTCAGAAAATAAGACAAAACATTTTAGAAGTTCCTTTGTTGTAAGCAATGCCTCCAATGAAAATGAACTGACTACTAGGGAGTATGTGTGGAAAATAGTTAAAGATAACATAGGTTATATTTGCAAAATAGCCCGTGAGGTTTATTTTGCACCTATCATCCTTTAAAAAAACATTCTGTGAAAGTGGAGTTAACCTTTGTATTTCAATGTTACTGTAAAAAAATAAACTTAACTAATGCACTCACATCAGTAGAGTTGATTAAAGCCTTATAACAGAGCTAATTTACCCTTGCAAAAACTTCATAATAGCCAACAGAGAATGAACCCTATTCATCCAAAGTTAAGACGTGGACTGAAAATTGGATGCTGCTTCCGAAAAGTGGGATGAGCACCTGAGAAGATGTATAACTGTCACATTATGAAATTATGAAATTTCTTGGGGTGGAGTTACTAAAGCTTCTAAACAGGGAAATTTAGAGGTGTTGCCATACAACCAACCAGATTCTAGCTATAATTTTTTACAATGTACTTGATAAATGATTGCTAGAATCTCATTAGTTGCTATGGGCAACATCTCTTTTACCTTTTAGAAAGTTTAGTAAATTTTCCACCTAGATTCTTAAAGCTGATTCCTTAATTAGCTTAGACCACCCTGTGACGAAACAAGTTTGAGATCACCAAAACCAGCCTGTCCCTCGTTTCTCCCAAAATGTGGAGTATAACAACATGTACTTTTTATAGCCCTGTTAGTGTCCCCAAGCTCACCAGAGTGCTAGTGCAGTGTCTCATTACATGGAGATAAGGGGACATTGTAGACATGCATATATAGAAAACTTTTTCACTCTAAGCACCCATTGTAAAAATGTGTTTATTGTTATTGCAGTGATGTTGTTATGGATTATTGTCAAATTGAAGCTAGATAGGTTATGGGTAAGGATCAGGAGGGGTACAGTTACAGCATACAGGTGAGGGAGCTGCTGTTGCATTCATTCTCCCCCTCCATTGTTTCATTTAGTATTCTGCCAGATACTTTGGATTCAGCCCAAGGGATGTATTGGGATGAGAAGGCACAACCCTGTAACAACCCCTTTTCACAGACAGCCACTCTCCGAGGATCCCACTATCTAAGACCACTCCTCACCAGCCCCTGGAGTGCATAGTTGCCAATTCCGCTTATAACAAGCGGAATTGGGCTTCTTTTTTTGTGAAGTTGCAGGGTTTTTTTCACTGCCGCGGGTAGCTTGTTTTTGGGCTTGGAGAGGTTCTCTAAGTTCTCAGGCTGCATAATCGTTTTTTTTTTCTCTGTTACCATTTTGTGATTGGTGCATTCAGTTTTTTTTTTGTGGGCAGGTTGTGCAGAGAATTCCTTTAATAAAGTGGCACTTTGTGGGTGGGCGGCGTCAGAGGAGGACGTGGAATAAATCACAGGAAGACGGATTTACAGCAACCTACTGAAATAAGTGCTGTGACAGACACAGGATCGCTGCACTTATAGCAGGCAACACTGCTACATAACAACCCCCCTCCCATTCAGTAAGCTGCTCGTGTCAGAAGACTGCTTTCAGAGCCTTGGGGCTGTGTGGTATAGACATACCAGTGTCCTAAATTACAGCATTTGCTATTTAATTTGCCCTATCAGTGTATAAATGTTTCCTCTTGTGTTTATAAAGGTTTTCTAAATGGAGATTCAGTGTAGAAATTAGTGTTATAGAAAAGGACGCGCCCCCTGTAAGTTGGGCTTTTTTTTTGGGCTTGTTTTTCACTAAGCGGTTGCTTGCTTTTCATTTCAGAGTTGGCAACCCTGCTGGAGTGTGGGAAAACAACAGGGTATAGAGGATAGAGTGAAACACAGGGGAGGTTGAGCTTCTACTGGACTGAGCATTCTGCTAGGACATCCAGGTGACTATAACTCCTTAAGCTAGTGGGGTAAGGGACAAATAATGTGGTAAGCCTGCATAGCATTTATTTACTGTTTCTATACAGTATTCTAGTGATTGTTTTTATTACAATAAATGTACTTTTGTACTTTTGTAACTGCATTTGCCTGAGTGACTATAAGAGCACTAGCAGGTAACGGGTGTGCTTCCCTGGCATAGTAAGGCACCCCTGGGTGGCCAACCAGCATAAAATAGGTATAATTGGGCCAGATAAGCCTGGCATCTTCACACAACCTTTCAAACCAATGAACAGGATATATAATTCAATGTTTTTAAAAATTAAAAAAGCATGATAACGTGCATCTGTTAAATAAAAAAATAACAGCTATAGCATTACACATGAGAGTTGGAAATATATGCATCCAAAGTTTGGATCTCCCTACACTTTTACATTAGTGTTTGAATGCTAGGACCCAGCTAACTAGCAGCCTTTGACTCATTGATTTTTTTGTTATATTTTTATTGATTAATAAAAAGCTTAGCCACTACTTTAACTAACCAAAGAAACGACTAGCTGGCCAGTGAATTCTTTAGTTGAAATTATATTTTTTAAATTCAATTTCTACTCATTAGAACATATTATCTTGAAATTAGCAATTTTTGTTTAGTGATTTTCTTTCACATATATTTGACATGCATTTTGAATACATTTATATAGAAACAAATAAAGATTATACAGATAGTAGGTGTTGTAGTGCAACAGTACAGGCAGTCCTGTAATAGACATAAAACGAATAAATTTGGTTTCAGTGGTAGGAAAGCATCCGAGAGAATGAGTCACCGAGTGTGAGGCGGGAGGGGATGAGGCAGTGAACAAGGAGAGGACGGGGCCAGATACATGTCTGGTAATCCACCTTACCGTCCTTGGCTATAAAAGTCTGGCACTGGAACGACGGAGGACATCAGGCAGAGGTGGGAAGGGGAGGCTGGAGGAAAGATGACAGGAAGCTGCCTGGTGCTGAAGAATCAGAGACACCTCCATGTCCCAGACAGCTGAGGGGTGCATGGTGTGTCAGAGACACCATCACCAGTTCCCCTGACAGGGGCAGATGGGAGATGTATAAAGTACCCCATGTCTGTAGCCAGGACTACTTCCCTCAAGCACATGGTTAGGTATTGTCATATCTCCACCCACTGTATGTCAACGCTGTCTCCACGCACTGCATTGAGCCCTTTTCCCTATGACTTTTGTTGCCCGAATGTTGGGTATAGGCAGGGCCGGACTGGGACTAAAAATAAGCCCTGGCATTTAAAGCGCACAGGCCCACCTGTGTTCATGAGCAGGGAAAAAAACGTGCGCCGCAGCGCAGTGGCTGTGCCGCCAAGGGCGTGGCTACATTATGTTGGGGGCGTGGTCAAAATGGTGCGTTGATACATACATTATAATAAAACATTACATATATCAGGCCCTCCCCATTCACATCACGCCACCCCTTCAGACACATTATGACACCCCCAGTCCACTGTACCTATCTATGCTTCTGATCCTGCCGACTTCCTCTTAGTCTCACGAGATTAATAAATCTCATGAGACTTAGAGCTCTTCAGCTTGCTCTCCAGTCTGTGCCCTGTCCGGGACTGGGAGCACAGATCCCTCCTGCTGACCAAAACTGGATTAAGGCTCGGGGGGCCAGGACACTTAAGGCAGGGGGGCTCCTATGATGTAATTTGGCTATTAGACACATTTTCGACAAATACACAGGCAATACTGTGTGCACTACTGTTAGGTGCACACAGTTCTACCTTCACAAGCAGCACAGTTTGAAGGAGGACATATCTCCCAACTGTTCTTGTAGTCAGACCAAATCCTGACTAAGCGGGACAGTCACCCACCAAATTCAGGACAGTTGGCAGACAGTCCTGGTCTCTCCTACCTGTCTTGTCATTGTCACCACTTGTGGCTGCTGGTGTCTTTACATCAATTGCTGGTTGTCTGGATCCTAGGATATTGGATGCCCTATTTGGAAAAAAAAATAGTACATTACGTTTAGAAAACTCCAACCAGTACCGCTGTTAAATCAATATAGCACCCACATTTGAAAATTAGGCCTCCCTCCAGCCTCAACATTAAAATACTAGTATTTACATTTGATAAATACATCTATTTCCCTCCAACTAACCCTGACATTAAATTAATAATATTCCCACTTAATAAATAAACCTATTTCCCTCCCTCCAAATGACCCCAGCTAGAAATTAAATAGCATTTCCGTTTAATAAATATATCCATTTCCCACAACCACCCCAGGCATTAAATAACTCATAATCACATTTAATAAATAGACCTTTATTTTCCCTAAACAGCCCCACATTCAATTAATAGCTCCCAAACCACTCCAGCATTAAATTAAAAATCCAATCAATTTAAAATCAAATTCAATTCATCTTAAATTGATAGGCCACACTATTAAATTAAATTGCCCCACCATCACCCCACAAATAAAATAGCACCCAATAATTAGCCCCCTACCTGCAATTCACCATTAGATTAATAGCCTACCCCCCACATTATATTAAGACCCTGGCCCTCACACACACATTATAGTCATACACCGGCCCTCACACACACATTATAGTCATACACCGGCCCCCACACACATACTATAGTCATACACCGGCCCCCACACAAATACTATAGTCATACTCTGTCACACAAAAAACATACTATAATCATACCCTGTCACACACATACTTTATTCATACCCTGTCACAAACACACATACTAAAGTTACACTGTCACACATAAAACATACTTTAGATGCATTGTCACACAAACTACCCTCCCTGCCTCCCTCACCTTGTTTGCTCTGCTCTGCGGCGCGGTCTGTAGTTTCCCTTAACATATGGGACGGCACTGATCACATGGTGCGCGTCCTATGTGATACTGATCGCCGAGAGCTGATTCATAGGGGAGGAGGTGAGGAGGGGACGCGCGGCCACCAGGAAGTTAGTGTAGGGCCGGCCCCATTGCTCAGCGCACAGGCTGTCATGCTGGAATTCGGCATGACAGTCTGTGTGCTGAGCAGTGGGGTCGGCCAGCTAGTAACCGGCCCATCTGGCCATCGGCCCTTCTGGCATTTGCCAGAACAGCCGGATGGCCAGACCGGCCCTGGGTAAAGGACAGAATGTGAAGCCACTGTAGACGGAGGTATTCAGTTTCATGCGTCGGACGGAAACTTTTGGGCACTGATTTTAGTAATAGACGTACCACCAGCATCTCCATATGACCTCCGATCGGCGCTGCCATGAATGAAGAGGATTTATGTAGAGGCTTCAGTGTTTCCAACAGTGTTTTGGTGTAAAAGGGTCATTAATAAAGCAGTTTGTGTAGCGTTCATGCTTTACCACCACCGAAAAGTTACTTCACAAATTTATTGTCCTCTGATTTTCAAATATCTTAATCTGAAATACAATAAAACCAAGAGCACTCTGTGGTGTTAAATCCATGCTCTGAGCATAGTTCAAGGTGAAGAGATAACTGCAGACCTAGGCATAATTCTCCTATATATGGAGAAGCAGCTGCTGATACCCGATAAGCTTGCACAAATCTATTATTGAGCGTATAGTTTTTTGTGAAGAGAATGGGCCTCTTCTCATTCAGAGCAACATGGCATTTCTGAGTGGCCCAAAGTTACTGGACTGGGCTAGTTCACCACCACACCTCCAGTTTAATAAGTTTGTGCTGACTGGATACCAACCTGTGGCCAGTGAAGTGAAGTGCTTGTGGAGTCTCTTCTATCTGCATAATGAGCTGGGCAACATCTACACTCATGGGATCCTGCTCCTGGGCTTCATGTTCCTACTCCCTCTGCAGATCCCTTGGTGCCAGCTAGCTGTACCTTGGCTTGGTGTGATACATTATGTCACTCACCGGACTGTTAGTGCCTCTAGTTTGGGACATGGGTCTCTCTTGCTCCTGCCGGCGCCTCTCCTGAGCCACGGCCGTCCGCCATCTTGACTAAGATTGCGCATGTGCAGAAACCCTGAACTGTTAATACCTCGCCTCTAGTCTCATTGGTTAATTAATCACCTCTCAGTACTTAAGGCACCTGTTGCCCTATTACCTTCGCCTGTTCTTGGTTCTCATTCCTTGAGACTCTGAGGTGTTTCCTGTTTCTGCTCGTGTTATCCGTTTGCTTCTGGACAAGTCTCCTCTCCACATCGGTACTAGAACTTACCCGCTGCAGACTACTCTCGCTACCTCCGTTACCTGCCTGCTTCTGGACAAGTCTCCTCTTCACATCAGTAGTAGAACTTACCCACTGCAGACTACTCTCGCTACCTCCGTTACCTGCCTGCTCCTGGACAAGTCTTCTCTTCACATCAGTATAGCTACTACTCTGTATGGTACCTATTAGCTGGACTAAAGTCTACAAGTGCCTCTGTATTGTAGCTGCAAGTCGCTGACTCTTCCACTACATTGTTGATTGGTCTTTGCCTAACGTTATCCAGTTATCAAGTACTGGCCTGCTAAATGCTACCTGCGTGCTAAGGCACTTGGACTTTTTCCTCATTTTATCCTGTTTATTAAACTGCTGTCATCCCTAAATCCCTAAATCATTGGGTAGGGGAGATGATCTTAGCGTTTACTACTAAATTAGCATGTTTGACACACAGAGCTAAGAAACGCCAATGCGCGTTTCGCTTATCAGCTTTATCAAGGCCTTGATAATTACACAGACATCCTGTTAGAGATTTAATATATCATTGGAGACAATATAGGAGATTCATTTGTTATTAGGGAACCTTTAGCCAAGATATATATATATATATTATCTTTCTTGTTACCAATACATTTATATATCAACCTATATTAGCGATACTTTCTATTTAGAACCTATTAATCATTATAGGACCACCGAGCTAAGTTTGCAGTGGATCTGCAATTTTATCCATTTTTGTTTTTGGTTTTGGTTTTAATATTTCGCCAGCTTTTGGGTATAGGATGAATTATCTAATAAATTTTAATGCATATCAATAAAATTGAATTTTATTTAAATAAATATACTCATCCATTGTTCTGAGTGCCCCTCAGTCACCTGCTTTTCTCTTTTTCTTTTGATATACACTACATTTCAGGTGTATGGGTGCACCGTTCAGGATGTTGTTTATTATATTATAAACATCCTGTTTTTTGATAGGCTATAACATATCAGAGAGCCTATCAATAGACTTTGGTGTGAGACTTGCCTAGTGCGGATACCTTTCTCTCTTTACAAACCTCTGATAAGTGTAGCTACACCTGGTGAATTCTGGGTAAAACTCCTAGTACCCGTGACACATTATCTTGACCACGCTGCTACCTCCTAATGGATGGTCTAGCCCTACTTGGAGGGTTCATCAACGTTTCCCAACTACTTATATGCCTGGGACCTGGCAAGTTTGACTATTGGTGCAATAGTCACCAAATTATGTATGTCTTGGTAGTGATCAGCATCCTCTATTTACACTGGGGTGTTACCTCTGACCTCATGTGGATAAGCAGCTATCTGTGTCCCTAGAAATGAGGCTCTGTTCTTCAGAGCACCTCCTTACTATACACTCTAGATTTATGGCAGCTAAGCACAGGAGAAACATCAGCAGCAGTGGATACAGGAAAAGTGGAAGTTATATGTAGCTGAGCATGCCTCCCAGCACTGGGGTCATGAGTTCAATTCCCAAGCATGACTTTAGCTGTGTGGAGTTTGTACATTCTCCCTGCTCTGGTTTCCTCCCAAAGTCATTAAGAGAAAGGACTGTTAACATTTTTCTCTCAATAAATGGGTCACCATCGTCCCTGTATACGTTAGAATCAGATTAAATCATTGATTTAGTACTGGGTGTTTCTAATCTAATTTTCACAGGAAGGGATCATCATTGCCCTATTAGATGACAAGAAGAATGGAAACCCAGTTCATCCCCTTATTGTGTGGGTGAGATGGATAGTTGCCTTACTCACCCTAACTGCACCAGCTCTTCTAAAATAAGGAGCCTTTAACTGATCTCCCCGGGCGAACTGGAGCATATCTTGCAGGGCATTGCATAAGGCCAGTATTACTAGTGCAATAAATGTATTTTATCAAATGTTTAATGTGTCACGGGTGTGTATTTATATACAGAGTCATCTCACAAGGAAACAAGCTGTGGCTGGATGTATGGGGTTTTGCCTTGCCTGTGACAGATTCACTAATGTCCTGCATCACTCAGCTAGAAATCACAAAAGAGGGTGTATCATAAAAGTTAAATAGGTAGAGAGTGGTGTTTTACAGTCCTGAAAATGACACCACATTAAGAAGAACATAGAAGAACTTATTTACAGTGCAGCACCACAAGCTACCAGAAGGGGAGATAGATTCACGTTACTCCATATATAATTCTACTTTTCTAGAACAGTTTCAAATTACCCAGTAAAAAAAAAGCATAATAAACGGCTTCAAAGTCCCTTGAGAAAGTTAATACCATTATCATAAAACATAATATCCAGCCCACTTTATAATCTTACAGTAACATCACATTTTAGAATAAAGATTAATTTAGCAATACTGAGGCAACACCAAAAAGATAAGAGGATTTCTAAAACCCTAAATAGTGAAATAATGGTGCTAGTTTGGCAATATTTTACTATCGCACCACAAGGTGATCCTCTTTCAGCCTACTCTACAGAACATTCATTTGTTATTTTGCACAACCTGTGAAATTAAGGTGTTTTAATGCAGTACTAGTGATGCAAAGTTTTAAGTTTAAAGAATAAATTATCATTCAGCTTTGTTAAAACATAAATAAATAAATAAATAATTAAATAAACAAATAAAATACATTTTGGTTCAGGTAAAAAGATAATTAGAAGGATATGCCTAACCATAAAGATCAAGTCACACAAGTCCAGGATGACTGTTGTGACGGGAGACTGCAAGGGATCGCGACCTATGAAGAATCCTAACAGCTTTGATGACGTCACTGCCGATCGCGACGCTCTTTTCCTTGCTGTTTAGGTGGAAATGTAAGTATGCGGGTATAGACAATGTACAACGCTAAGCAAAGTACATTGTCTATGCCCGCATACTTACATTTCCACCTTAACAGCAAGGAAAAGAGCATCGCGGTCGGCAGTGACGTCATCAAGGCTGTTAGGATTCTTAATAGGTCGCGATCTCTTCGAGTCTCCCGTCACAGCAGTCATCCTGGAGCCAGGTCGGGAAGGAGCCAATCGGGGTCACCACGTAGGGGTAAGTATTGTTGTGGTAGTCAGCATCGATATGCTGATTGCCACCGTGTGCAATGAACCAATTTTCTCCAATGGCAGGCTTAGACAGCAGGTTTGCAGTACATGGCTTTAAGTTACAGTGAAAAAAAACACACAGGAAAACAGAAGAGCTAAGGATGCAGACTTCATAAAACCACAATCTATAAAAACAATAAACTTATTATTAAAGAAAACCTGCAATAAAATGAAACCAAAGAACAGTAGCTCTCCATACCAAATGCAACATTGACCAGAAAACATATTAAAAATGATCTTAGAGAAACTTTCACCACCTGCTATATGCATCTCAGTTATGCGAGAATTAACACAGCTCATTCATTTGATTTATAAACAAATCAAATTAGTTTTTCTTCTTAAGAAGTCATAGTCTGTCTGTTTGTTTTAACTGAAAGGCATCAGCATACCCTAATTAAATGGTGAACATGATTTGCCAATCTGAACTTGAATATAGCTGGGAAAATCACCCCCTATTTCCTACAGCTCAACGACATTGCAGAGAAAAGTGTAAGATATTTTTAATTCAATTGCAGAGCTGATTCTAAAGTGTTTCTTGATGGGGATCAAGTTCTAGTAAATATAAGGCTGGGTCTATTTAAATCTGAACTGCATGGAGAAGACTCCTATACCAACTATGGTTATTTTGACTGGTATGTAATGCCTGCAGAGAATGAGTGACTCACAGATGTCCTACCTTACCACACTGGAGTCCTCTGTTGTTCACCACACCTGGCAGAACTGAGGTCACACCACTCTGGTCACCTCAGGGGCCAGTACAGAGCAGCACAATGCAGAGATGGGAGGTCTTCCCTGCAATCATCAGTGGCCACTGCCAGAACTCAGGACAAGCACAGCCCACACTCCACATAACACACTGTGCGGAAGTGGAACTACCAACTTCCACTGCTGTAACTCAAATCTGGGCATCCCTAAATTGAAAACAACAACTTTAGCTGCTGGAACTCAACCAAGGAGTTGTGCTGTACAACCAGCTGATTAACCCTGTCGCCTAGTCACCATATGCGATGAACACTTCGGGTGACTACTAGACTGGGAACATAGCTTAGGCCAAAAGAACAATTACAAAAGCACCAGCAGCCAAATAACCCTATTCACAAGCAGTAAATTGACCACCACACAAATGGTCACTTTCTCTAATCCCATGGACAGACAGGGGGTGGTGTCATTATAAGCAGGACCCTAACCTGTGCAAACCCCAATTACTATTTTTCTGGAGTAGTCTGGCTACCACTGAAGATTAGTTTGTTCACAGGCCTAACAACTGATTGTGCCCAGTGGATAAACCTGACTGTGCCCATGGGCTAATCCTGACTGTGCAGGGTTTTATGCCCACTATCTCAGGATTGGGCCTAGTGCCCAGAATTTGGCAGTGGCCTTGTGCCAATGGTTAATGAGGAAAGGAAAGTTCTGGTGCAGACCCAGAAGAGGTGTTGCACACATAGGCCTTTCCTGCTCCGAGTGTCTCCTGGGGTGTCCTCAGCTACTACTGCAACCTCCTCCTTTCTGGCCTCCCCCACTCTCATCTCGCTCCCCTTCAATCTGTATTTAACACAGCCGCTAGGCTTATCTTCCTTTCTCGCCGCTCCTCTTCTGTCTCCCCCCTCTACCAATCTCTTCACTAGCTCCCCTTCCCCTACAGAATCCTGTTCATGCTCCTCACTCTTTCATTCAAGGCCCTCGCCAACTCCACTGCAGCCTACATCTCCACTCTCCTCTCTATTCATGCTCCATCCCGCCCTCTCCGATCTACCAATGACCGTCGCCTCTCTTCCCCCCTGATAAGCTCCTCCCATGCGCGTATCCAAGACTTTGCCCATGCTGCCCCCCTCCACTGGAACAAGCTCCCTCCCTCTATCAGAAGTTCTCCTAATCTGTCCAGTTTCAAACAGGCTTTAAAAACCCACCTTTTTCTTAAAGCCTTCCAGTCTCCCACTTAACTTCCTACCTTTTCTTATGCCTTTTCCCCTCTTTCCCCTTCCCTTATCCTCTGTTCCTCCTTCTCTCCCTCTCTCCCCAATGTCTCTCTGTCTGTCTACCCCACCCCTTAGATTGTACGAGTAATGGGCTTCAGTTTTTGCTGTGATCAAATCATTGACAACCTTAGTCAATGCAGTTTCTGTGGAGTGTTGAGAACAAAGGCCAGACTGAAGAGAATCCAATAGGTTTTTTGCGGAAAGGAAACGTGTGAGGCGAGTGTAGCTATGTCTCTCTAGAAGCTTGGAGGGGCATGGGAGCTGACACATGGGAAGGTAATTTGAGAGAGAGTTTTGGTCAGAATTTTGTTTTTTCAGAATAGCAGTAATCACTGCGTGCTTGTCTAGTGATGGAAAGATGCCAGTAGAGAACGAGAGATTACAGATTTTAGTTAGAGGTGGAATGAGCACAGGAGACAGGGATCTACCAATTTGCAAGGGAATAGGATCAAGAGGACAGGAGGTAGAGTAGGAAGATAAGAAGAGAGTAGATACGTTCTCTTCATTTTTAGGGTCAAATGAAGAGAGGCAGGTGAGAAGGAATTGAGCTGACTGCTTTTCGAGGAAGAAGATACCATTTTTAGCCTGATCTTATCAATATTTTCCTTGAAGTAGGAAGCAAGATCCTGGGCATTGATAGTAGATAGAGGGTTTATAGTGGAAGGGCTTAGAAGAAATTTAAATGTGTTAAAAAGGCGTTTGGGGTTAGAAGTCTGAGCATAGATAAGAGATTGGAAGTATGTTTGTTTGGCAGTGGTAGAGAGAAATATATGTGAAGAAGTCATTAGCGGTACGAGATTTACGCCAGTGAAGTTCTGCTTTATGGGAAAGTTTTTGAAGATTTTGCGTTGCTGTAGTGTGCCACGGCTGACATCGAAGTCGACGTGTAGTATGAAGAGTCGTTGGAGCCGGTTGATCAAGGGCTGTTGCTGAGGTTTGGTGAAAATGAGGTACTGCCTTCTCAGGGGAGGAGAATGTAGAGATAGGGAGAGGTGGTGTTGGAGAGAGGTGGAAAATTGTTGATGAGCAAATTATTCAATCCACTGGGAGAGGTCATGTGAAGAGGTTAGATAAGAAGTGAGGGAGCCATGCAGAGAAATCCTCAATAAATTATTGGTGTGCTCCAGGGGGGCGATATATCACTGCAACATGTAGAGAGAATTGATTAAAAAATGTGAATAGCATGACTTTAAAAGATATGAATGCAAATGATGGGATATTTGGTAGAACTGTGAATGTGCACTGTGGGGAGAGAAATAGTCCAACCCAACCTCCTTGTCTGCCTTCAGGTCTGGAGGTGTGGGTGAGATGGAGGCCAGCTGAGGCAGTATCTGATTGCGTGAGCCATGTTTCTGTTATTGCCAGAAGGTTCCAGTTTTTTGAAAGGAGGAGGTCATGTATGGAGGTAAGTTTGTTACAAACAGAGCGTGCATTCCAAAAGGCATATTTAAAGGATTTTGGAAGAGAGGGGAGACAGGTGATGTATTTGAGGTTTGCTATCAAGCGGTAGTGTTCTGAGGTTTGTGTGTGTGAGGAGTGTGGGGAATCTGGATTAGGTGATATATCCCCGTCTAACAGAAGCAGAGAGAGAGAGAAAGATAGGTAAGGGGATTACAAGATGTGTGACCTTTTATTTTCTGATGACAGGAGGAGGCTGTGCTCGTTACAGATAATAAATAGGACAAAAGGTGAAAGATGATACAGACCTAAAGATAATGCCATGAAAGGGGACTAAGAAAAGAAATTTCTTAAACATTGTGATTCAAGTGTAAAAGCCTTACCTATTTGCAGTGTTCCATGTAGATAGACAAGTAGCAGGGGCAGGCTGGACCGGGGCGCAGGGGGGCAGCGGGCACCCGGGCCACTCAGTCTAGCGGCTGTTCGGGCTGGCCACCTCCCCCCGTCCCCCGCCGTGGATGCAAAAAAAAAAATCATATTACAGGCGGCCGCGATTGGCCGCATCGCGGGCCACGCGATGCGGCCAATAGCAGCTGCCTGTAATATATTTTTTTTTAATATTTTTATCATTTTGACGCGGCCGCATCGGGTGTCATGTGATGCGGCCGACTGTGCGCCCCCCGGGCTGATACCTCCCAGCCCGCGCCTGACAAGTGGTGCAGAAATAGGCTGTGACAGATGTAGCTCATTCCTGGAAGTAATCAAATGTCCAATCTTTGTCCAACTGTTTTGTTTAACTGTGCATTTTCATACATTTTGTGAGAAAACAAACATACGTCTCACCCCACATATGTCACCCCATACACTGAAGCGAAGATGTAGTCAGACTAATTTAGGAATACACTACATCGTGCTAATCGGTCAGCTAGTCAAAGGAAAAGAAAAACATTTGTAGAATAGGCTAGAGTTGGCCAGATACCTATCATAAATTAGTCATCAATAAAAGACTAAGCCAACATAAGTTAGAACAACAGATAACAAATTCCAATTACATACTTTTTAAACACACAGTTGCAGGGCTGAGATATACAAATGAATAAAGTTCAGAATAGCAGAGGTGAATCTACTTTTTAAATTCTATATTTGCAGGGCTGATATATACAAATTAATGAAGTTCAGAATAGCAGAGGATGACCATACCTGGAGATGAAAAGAGAAGAGAAGGATGATGGTTAGTTGTTGTGTTGTCAAAATGTGCGTTTTCATACACTTAGTGCATAAAACACATACATACGCCTTATGCCACATTAGTCACTCAATAGACTGAGAAGGATTTGGGAGTGCTCGTAGAAAGTAGACTTAGCAACAGCGCTCAATGTCAAGCAGCAGCAGCTGCAAAGGCCAATAAACTATTGGCACACATAAAAAGAAGCATTGATGCAAAGGAGTGTAATTTTTAGAGATGGGCGGGTCCGGTTCCCCGAGAACCGAATCCAGACGAATATCGCCTATCCGAGTACCGAGCCGAGTAGCACGGTACTCTCCCGCCCGCTCCGAATCCAAATCGAGGCCAAACGTCATCGTGACGTCGTTGGATCTCGGGGCTCGGTTCTCGCGATACTTCCAGATTATAAATACACGCCTCCACAGCAATCCATCGTCATTTGACAGAGGGAGAGAGCAGGGTGTAGTCAAAGTGCTGATTAGAGCAGGGACAGAGAATACAATATTCTTATTCCAATTGAGCTATCAAAAATCGCTAGAGAAGAGAGGAGGATAGAGGAGTTTTTTTTTTTTTCAATATTGGGCACTCCCCAGTGCTTTTGGGGTGTCCCCCATAATTGTACATAAATATTTCTGGCTGTCAAAATTACTATTTGTCAGCAGTATTTACCAAATACTTTTTAGCACTCCCCAGTGCTTTTGGGGTGTCCCCATAATTGTGCATAATAATTTCTGGCTGTGAAAATAACTATCTGTCAGCAGTATCTACCAAATACTTTTTAGCACTCCCCAGTGCTTTTGGGGTGTCCCCCATAATTGTGCATAAATATTTCTGGCTGTCAAAATTACTATCTGTCAGCAGTATCTACCAAATACTTTTTAGCACTCCCCAGTGCTTTTGGGGTGTCCCCCATAATTGTGCATAAATATTTCTGGCTGTGAAAATTACTATTTGTCAGCAGTATTTACCAAATACTTTTTAGCACTCCCCAGTGCTTTTGGGGTGTCCCCATAATTGTGCATAAATATTTCTGGCTGTCAAAATTACTATTTGTCAGCAGTATTTACCAAATACTTTTTAGCACTCCCCAGTGCTTTTGGGGTGTCCCCATAATTGTGCATAATAATTTCTGGCTGTGAAAATAACTATCTGTCAGCAGTATCTACCAAATACTTTTTAGCACTACAAGTGCTTTGGGCTCAGAATGGATTCAAAGCAGTCCACATAAGAGCAGAATGAGCAACCAGGTTCTGTCACCAGTCCTGATGTTAGTGTTCCCACTACGTCATCTGGGCAAGGCGATATCAAACTACACAGTGTTTCGAAATCAGTCCAAAAAACACACACCCCAAAAAATTTTACTGTGTTGAAGCGAAAAAGAAGTGTAACTGAGGAAAAGTTAAATGCCGATAAAAAAAAAATTGCCAACATGCCATTCTACACACGCAGTGGCAAAGAGAGAATGAAGTCTTCACCTTTGTCTATTAGTGGCAGATCCAAAAATGTTACAGAGCCTACAAGTGGTGCGTCAAAGCCGAGCTGCAAGATAACAGTAAGGCATTAGAGGATAATGTTTGCTCTGAATCAGAAATGACACCAATCCCTGTGGAGAGTCCATCCAACAGTGGGATGTCTAATCGTGAGCATTCTGTTAGTGTACCCATAAAGAGTGACCCTTTCAGCAGTTCTGCTGATGTGTGCCTGAACAGCCTGAGTGTAGCAGGTGATACACAAATTAAGGATGCCACTATGGAAATAGAAGAGGATGAGGGGGAGATTTGTGTAGGCGACGAGGGCGCTAATGAGGATGTTGATGAGGATGAGGTTGTTTGTGTAAGTCCTGAACCAGTGGCAACAGTTCTGGCACGTGACAAGAAAAAGGGCATTGTCATGCCAGGCCATAAAACGAAAAAATCCACTTCTTATGTGTGGAATTATTTCTACCCCAATCCAGACAATAACTGTATAGCCATTTCTAGTGTATGTCAAGCCACAGTCAGTCGAAGGAGGGACCTTAACCATCTTGGAACCTCGTCTATGTTACGCCATTTAACGAGAGTTCATGGCAAAGTGTTGGGAAAAGCTGAAAGTTCTTCCAAAAAAATTACAAGCCCTCCATCATCAGCTAGGACCCTCCAGTCACTGACATCCCGACGGCTATAAAATACACCCACCACACCATCCTCATCAATATCCTCAGTAGTGCTCGGAGTTAGCCCTGCATCCCACTTATTAAGGCTGGATGACTCCTGCACTATTATTGATTCCTCTGAAGAAAGCGTTAGTCCCACTGCTGCTGCTGTTGCTGTTGCTGGGGGTGAATCGTCAGCCCAGAGGAAGGCCCAGAAAAAGAGCAGTCCTACATTTCAACAATTAACTGTGAAACAATCATTTGCTAGGGGAAGCAAATATGACAGCAGTCACCCAGTCGCCAAGCGAATCACAGATGCCATGGCTGCCATGTTAGTGTTAGATCTGCGTCCAATATTCACAATAAACGCAGCTGGTTTTTCACAGTTAATTGAGGTTTTGTGTCCACGTTACAGAATTCCATCGCGACACCATTTTTCCCGTAAAGCTACTCCACAACTATTCTAAAAAGTGTGTACAAATGTAGAGATTGCTCTGAAAAATGCCATTCTGCCCACTGTCCACTTAACCACAGATATGTGGACATGGTCAAACCAAAGACTATATGACTGTGACAGCCCACTGGGTTGGTCATTCACCTTCACCAGCAGGAACAGCAGCAGCATGTACACCACTACGTAACATTTGTCACAGGCAGGCCACTCTTTGTATCACCGGCTTCACTAACAGGCATACAGCTGACAATTTGTTACGCAAACTAAGAGATATGATTGATACATGGCTTATACCACTTGGACTCTCCCCAGGATATGTCATTTCTGATATTGCCAACAATATAGTGCGAGCATTACAGCTGGGTGATTTCCAGCACATTCCCTGTTTTGCTCACACCATCAACTTGGTGGTGCAGAGCTTCCTACGAAACAACCGTGAGGTGCAGGAGATGCTTTCAGTGGCCCGTAAGATTTCAGGCCACTTCAGGCATTCGGCCACAGTATATAGGAGATTGCAGCAGCTCCAAGAGCAGTTTAACTTGCCCTGCCACCAACTTAAGCAGGAGGTGGTAACTAGGTGGAATTCCACCCTGTGCATGCTGCAGAGGATGGAGGAACAGCGCAAAGCCATCCAAGCGTATTGCACAAGCCATGACATTAGGAAAGGAGGGGGCATGTATTTCACTCTTGCATAGTGGGGAATCCTTTCAGTCCCGTGCAAGGTGCTGAAACCATTTGAAGTTGTGACGTGTGAAGTGAGTGCAGATTCTGCTAGTTTGAGCCAAGTCATTCCTTTAATTAGACTATTTGAAAAGCAGCTTGAGAAACTGAAGGAGGAGATGAAATCAAGCAATTAAGCAAAGTATGTTGGCCTTGTCGATCAAGTACTTCATTCGCTTCACAATGATCCTCGAGTCCCTTTCCTTACTGGGAGGAAAAGCAGACCATATGGAAACCCATGTACAAACTTGCTTTGCAATACCTAAGCTGCCCACCCTCCAGTGTGTACTCTGAACGAGTGTTCAGCACAGCCGGGAACTTAGTCAGTGATTGCTGTAGAAGGTTACTTCCCAAAAATGTGGAGAAAATGATGTTTATAAAAATGAACTACATCTTCCACGAGGAAGGCCTTCACCATCCAAGACATCCAAGCACTGACTGTTCTCTAATGGCGGATTCAATCGGCGATGAATTGATAGTCTGTGATGATGACGTACACACTGATGAGGGTGAGGATGAAGCTCCAGATGATGACGATAACATCTTTTTAAAACTTTCTATTTAAGCCTATGATGCAATCTACCCCCAAAGAGGAAAGGGACTTGGGGCATTTCCATATCACGTACCGTCTTGAACGGCTGCTGTTTGGGCAATTTCTCATTATGTGTAGGGTGTCATACACAGACTGACCCCAAACTGCCTTTGTCTATTTCAATTAATATTGTACAGTGTATAACGGCTGAATTTTTTTGTATTTTCTACAAGTGGAGGGGGGCCTAGAGAGACAGAAACCAAACTGCCTTTGTCCATTTCTTTACATATTTAACTATAAGTGTTGGGTGTAATATACACCCAAAGACGATGGCTGCATTGCCAATATGCATAGATGGAGAGGAAGACAATCTGGTTTGTGTGTAGAATTAATGATGGCCTACCTACCAGGAATTAATCTGTTTTTTTGCTAATTTATTAGAATTTCATTACTTATCCAAGAAACAGGTGGTGCACTAAATTTGGTTATTTTATGCACAAAAACATAGATTTTCCAACAAAATAGCAAAACAAAACCAAACAAAACCAAAACCTAAACACGCAATGGCGGTTTTGCAAAACCAAAACCAAAACACGACGGTAATCCAGATCCAAAAACAAAAACAAAACTAAAACACGGGGGGTCTGTGAGCATCTCTACTTTCAAGTCAGGTTTTCTTTACACGGTCCTAGACTTGCACTAGGAGATCCTACAAATATGATTTTACCTCCAAAAAACACATCATAAATTTCTCTTCATTTGCATACCAAGCATGCCTCCTGTAATTATGATAGTTGAGAAAAAATTATATGATGTTTTCCTGTGCCCTTATTTCACTAGTTTTTCATTAACACTTAACCCAGCTTCTTGGCTCAACTGTCAAGATGTCTGAGACATCTCAGATGTTTGTTACATCACTGTCCTTAAATAGATATTTCAAAGGCTTAACATTTTGCAACTAGTGCCATAAGTTAAAAGCTCTGTAACCACGTGTTGTGAGTTCTCTATCCATATATAGCCCCTAGGTAAAACAAAAGTTTAGAAACAATCAAAGAGATACATTCATTTAGATTGAGGTTCCAGGTTTAACCCATGGCTGAACATAAAGTTCAAATGAGCCACACAACGCTAATACTTTTAATTAATTTACAAACACATATTTGCATTTTTATATGTCTAGAAATTAACTTGCATATGACAAACCCCAAGACACTTAAGAGTAGAATGGAGGATCTCCTGAACTCACTTTAAATTCATACTGAGAATTTTTCTTGTAAATCTTATAATGTCACTCTTAGTTTTCAATATTCCAGGCCAAAATATTTGCCTGCCAAACTCGACCAATATCTACAGAAATGCACCGCCAAGCATCACTGGATGTCATTGTGCCATGCTCATGCCAGCTTCCTACCTTATTGTCTCTTTGCCAACTTTAAATCTCTCCCTCTCACCATCTCTCTTCTGTCTCCGTCTCTGCCCTTGACTTCTTCATCCACTTGACCTCCAAAATCAAATCCATTTGTGATGACATCCTCTACCATCAAGCTCTTCTTGCCCTTTTCTTTTTAGCCTACCCACCCTCTCCTTCTTCCATCCTTTATTGGAGGATGAAGTTTATGTCTTTCTCTTCTTCGCCCCCCTCCACTTGCCCCTTTAACCCTATCCCTTTGACTTCCTCTGCTCCCTCTTTTTGAACACTTGCTCCCACCTCATAAACTTCTTCAACCTGTCCCTCTCCTTTTACAACTTTCCGACATCCTTCAAGCATACCCTTGTCTTACCTTCCTAAATAAACTATCAATTGACTATGTCCCTCTCTTTAATTACTGCCTGATCTCTCTCTTCCCTTTTACCTCTAAGTTTCTTGATGTCACTA
This sequence comes from Mixophyes fleayi, assembly GCF_038048845.1. Classification (NCBI taxonomy): domain Eukaryota; kingdom Metazoa; phylum Chordata; class Amphibia; order Anura; family Limnodynastidae; genus Mixophyes; species Mixophyes fleayi. The sequence goes on along the minus strand of NC_134408.1, from coordinate 105,663,516 downwards.
ACGGCTAATGGCTATTGTCATATACTTGTAGAAAAAGGTGATGGAGATCTTCACCTATAGCAGCCGCCTGTCCCGTAGAGCTTGTCACGATCACAGGTACTTAGATGTCCCCAGGTCTTAAACTCAGTGTACAAACTTATGGATATAGCCATAGCGCAGGCAAGGGGGTGCTGGCAGGAGATAAGTGTAGTCAGGAAAAGGCCAAGGTCTCAGGGCATAAGCAGGCAATGAGGTGAGGTCTAGCAAAGGATCAGGGCCAGCAGAAAGAATCCGAGTCACTGGCAGAGGTCAGGGTTGCCAGCAATAGATAACGGTCCAAGAAACAAGCCAGAGGTCATACACAGGAGGATCAATCCAGAAGTACAGGTACAGATTACAGGAGCAGGTCAGCAGCCAGGAAACTGAGTGCTATAACCGGCAGGGATGCTAAACAAGCCCTGCCTTAAATACATGAGGGAGCCAATCAGGAGGGAGGCCTGATTCAGCCCCAGGAGACTGATAATAATAATATTGATTCCCCAGCACACACCCCTCCTGCCGGGATGCGGTGGTAAGAGCTGAGTGTCCCGAATGTTGCCCTAGCAACGGCAGCGACGAAAATCGGAAGTAATGTCCCGGTCTTCATGGATACGGTCGGAAAGCACTGATCGGAAAGAGTGAGTGCAGTGGCTAGGCACCGCCACGGCTCATAACAGTACCCCTCCTTGAGGAGGGGTCGAGGCACCCCGACATCCAGTGTACAAGGAAATTAATCTGCCCCTAAACTTTCTTGGAATCCAAAATCTTCTCCACAATGAACTCCTGGCATCCATCTACATTGACTGGCTGTGGCCTGTGTGGTCTGTGAAAATTAAACTTATTAGAAGAGACAACAGGTTTCAATAGAGGACAATGGAATGTGTTCAGAATTTTTAAAGATGGAGGCAATTTAAGTCTGAACACCAAATATTTGATCTTCTTGATAATAGTAAGTGGTCTAATGAACCTGGGTTCTAGTTTCCTACAAGGCTGTTTAAGCTTGATGTTCCGGGTGGAGAGCCAAACTTTATCACCGACTTTAAAGAAGCAAGCTCTACGATGACAATCCAACAGGGACTTGGATCTGAAGGAGGTCTGAAGCAAAGCAGAGTGGACTTTCCTCCAAATAACTCTGAGCAGTGAGGCAATAGCAGAAGCTTTGGAAACACCAGGAGATGTTATAAAGTAGAGAGAATTTGCCCTGGGATGGAAACCAAGGTTGCAGAAAAACGGAGATATGCGGGTTGAGGAATGACAAAAAATGTTATAGGCAAATTCAGCCCACGGAAGTAGAGAGGACCAGTTATTATGAAAATTGGAGATATACAAGCGAAGGAACTGTTCCAGGGACTGGTTAGTTCTCTCCGTCTGGTTGTTGGATTGTGGATGATAAGCGGATGACAGGCTAACCTTCATTCCCAACAGGCTGCAGAAGAGATCTACAAAATCGGGTGACAAATTGGGAACCCCGGTCAGAGACACTGTCCTCAGGGAGTCCGTGTAACCGAAAAATATGTTAAATGAACAACGAGGCCAGTTTTTGTGCATCAGGTAGTATAGGTCAAGGTAAGAGGTGGGCTATCTTACTGAAGCAATCCACGACCACCCATGTGGTATTGTGACCAGATGACCATGGTAGATCACAATGAAATCCATCGAAAGGTGTATCCATTGTTCAGCTGGAGTAGACAAGGGCATCAACTGACCTGAAGCTCGGGTTCTGGGTATTTGCTTCTGGCGCATTCTACACAGGTAAGGACATAATTCCGAACATCAGAAGACAGAGTGGACCACCAAACCCAACGTGAGAGAATCTCGATGGACTTAGATATTTCTGGATGCCCAACAGATTTGTTTTCATGGCATTCGGCGAGTATCGATTTCCTAAGATGAAGTGGGACGAACAGCATGCCGGTAGGGGTTTCAGAAGGGGCAATTCTTTGAAAGTGACAAAGCGTAATTCCAAGGTCTGGGTCAAACCAGCATGAATCAAGGAGGACAGAATGATGGGGTGAGGATCCGGAGGCGGGGCATGACAGAACATGAAGCTCCGAAACAGTGCATCGGCCTTGAGGTTTTTAGAGCCTGGTCGAAATTGTAATTAAGAACTTGAAATAAGTAAAAAAGAGGGCCTCTCAGGCTTGCCTAGAATTTCAGGTGTTGGCAGCCTGAATGTACTGAAGGTTTTTATGATCCGTGAAGATGGTGATTTGATGGGTACCTCCTTCCAACCAGTGTCGCCACTCTTCCAAAGTCCATTTAATGGCTAATAATTTGTGGTTGCCCACAGTATAATTAATCTCTGCTGCTGAGAATTTTAGAGAGAAAAATGCACAAGGATGCAGCCTTTTGTTCCACGGATCCCTCTGAGAAAGAATAGCACCAGCCCCCACGTCTGAAGCACCCACTTCAACTACAAACGGAAGTTCCGGGTTTGAATGCCTGAGGACTGGAGCAGATGAAAAGGCATCTTTAAGGGCTGCCCCTCCTGCCAGGATGCGGCGGTAATGGATGATGCCCCGACCGTTGCCCTAGCAACGACTGTGCCGAAAACCGTAAGTGACGTCCGGGATGCACTGATTGGGTAGAGCGAGTAGCGGTGGCTAGGCACTGTTGCGGCTCATAACACTTGAGGCTTCAATCTGGTTTTTGTTCCTTCTACTCCACTGAATCTGCTCTTGCCAAGGTCACAGATGATGTTCTTACTGCCAAATGTAAGGTGATTTTTTCCAACTGACCCTTCTGGAGAATCTCTCTGGCCTTCAACATTGTGGTCCACCATCTCTTCCTCCAAATCATCCACTCTTTTGGTCTCCATGACACAGTCCTCTCCTGGCTTACCACCTTTCCAAATGCTCCTTCTCTGTGTCTACCTCTCACTTCATGTTCCTTCCTCATCCTTTGTCGACATCCTCCATTAGTCAATTCTGTACCCTCTTCTTTTCTCCGTGTACACTTCCTCAGTTGCTCTTTTGGCTTTCATTATCACCTTTATGCAATGATACCCCTCCCACCTTTTCTATGCCTCCATTAGATTTTCTCCTTTTTCCATTTGGATGTAACAGAGCTTTCACAAACGTAACATGTCTAAAAATGCACACATTGTCTCCAACTTCAGGGTCCCCATATCTACCATTCTATCCCTATTCATTGGCAACTCCACCTTCTCCTTTATTCCACAAGTATAATGCATGGGTCATTTTTAACTCCTCCCTTTCCATCATCTCCCACATTCAATCCATTTCACAATCATTGAATTTCCTTCTGGAAAACATATCCAGGATCAGACCCTTCCTCACTCTGGACACAAGCAAAATTCTCATCCACTCCCTCATAATATCTTATTCACTTTGACTGTTGCAACCTCCTCCTCTCTGGCCTCCCTTTCACCCTCCTCTCTCTATTTCAATCTATCCTGAACACTGCTGCTCGACTATTTTCTGCTCTCATGGCTCTCCATCTACTTTTACCTCTCTGCCAGTCACTACACTGGCTCTGTATCCACTACAGAATCTAGTAAAAACTCCAAACACCCATTATTATCTTCTTTTCCTCTCCCTCTACATCTCTAATATCATCTCCCTCCACACTACTTCTAGCCCTCTCTGCTTTGCCAATAACCGCTGCCTCACCTCCCCACTGATAATCCCTTCATACTCGTGGCTCCAAGACTTATCCTGAGCTACTCCCCTCTTTTGGAACTCATTCCCCAACCAATCAAACTATCCACTCCTCTCCAAAGTTTCAAATGCACCTTCTACACTTATCTAGTTATTAAAGCTTCTGGGCACTGGTCTGGGCCACACTGACGGTCTCTCTGCTTGCCACCTTCCCTTCCTCTATACTCACCCTCCCTTGTAATTTGCAATACATTTTTGTGTTGTTTATCTTGTTACTCTCAATTCGTTCTGCTCTACTATGTAACTATCATGTGCATTATACTATGTATGTTCTATGTGTGCTGCTTGTTCATTAAGTAACTTGCTGTTGTTTTGTGTGGACCCTTTGTCTTTCTGTACTATCTAATTTTAAAGACAGTATAACAAAAAAATACCTTAAGAACTTTTCCTTAACCTTAGTTCCCTGAAATCATGCTTTATAGTGCTTATCTAATTGCCAATAGTAGCAATATGTACAATGTCCACGGGAGCTGCCTTAGCTTCAACAAGCAAACCATAAATCTGCTATGCAATATGACAAACCTGAGCAATTTGGAAAGAACACACTGTTTGGCAGTCTTGGTCAAGGTGCAGAATGCAAAAATAAAAACGAAAGCTCAGGTAACACACTAAAAGTTGGCATATAAAACGAAGATTATCAAAATACCCACCTCTCTCATATTAAACCAGCTCAGGTGAGCATTTGAATTATATGCCGGCATTGAGATATGTTGCTTGATAAGCGATCACTTTAATTATTAAATATGTGTTTGGTAAGTGGAAGAGCCAACAGTGTATATTAAGAGCACCACCACTGCTCCAGATTGAAGGTGAAAGAAGGGGGCAAACCCAATTGTAAAACTTTGTTTGATAGGGTGTAGAATGCAGCAATCCTAAATATAAAGTCCATCTGACATTCTGGTTACCCTCCAACCTGGAGAGTCACTCCTCTGGAAGCTAAAAGAAGGAGGTTGTTCATATGCTGTTTGCTTGACTCCCTATTAATATTGTAGGTATCTACATTTTTTTCACTCACATTTAAAGTACTGCATATGTTGTCATTACAGAACAATTAAACTGCTCCTTTGTCTCTCATACTTTCTGTAAAAGATATATATTGAGAACCCTATCACTATTAAAATTTTGAAGTCACGGTTTTTAAAAAATTTCAGATTTTAAAACATTTTGTTTTTCCCAAACATTTTTTTTTTTTTTAAATTCTTTATTTGTTAGAAAGAGGAAATATAGCAATACATAATACCGTTTATACAATGTACATAAGCATAGCGATACAAATGATATAATGACAAAGTGTCAATCTATCGGTGGTTATAATAAAGCAAACAAACAAACTCACTGTTTCCTCTTTTTTTTTTTTTTTTAAATCTAAATGAACAAGCTTTGACAAAGGTAGAGAAGGGAAAAAAGGGGTAAAACAAAGACCGGACAAGGGATAAAACAAGAGGTAAGAAAGGTATAGGGCAGGAAGAGGGGGGGAGTGTGAGAAGCTCTTCAGATTATTTTCAATTACTTCTGCAGGGAATGCTAGTAGTTGAGAAAACATGTAATTACCTTATATGGAATTTGGAATTTAAGGGAGCAGTTTTTAGATGTGTAACCCTCCATCAATCAGAGTGGGAGTGTAAAAGAGAGTCTTAAATTCTTCTGTTTCCTTAAACTCCAACCATCTAAACCATATGGCTGTGTAATCTAAATATTTGTCGTTCACAGAGAAAATAATATCGTCCATTGACATATAAAACTCCACTCTGGTGAACCAATCCTTGACTGAAGGGGGGGCACGAGATCTCCAGTGCATTGGAATAACCGCTCTAGCTGCATTGTTTAAGTGTTTTAAAAGTGATTTCTTATATGTTGATGAGGGAATTTTAGACAGAGATAAGAGCCAGAAACCCGGATATTTGGGAACCTCACAACCCACAATGATCTTAGAGAGCCTGATTACATCCTCCCAAAAGGGAGCAGTACGAGGACATTCCCACCATATATGCACCAATGAGCCAAAGGCCCCATTACATCTCCAGCACAATGAGGACATCTGAGGGTGAAATTTATGCAGTGTGGAAGGGCATCTATACCATCTTGTTAGAAGTTTATATTGAGTTTCCACAACTGAGGCACTCAGGGAGCAACCATGTGTATTTTGGTAAATCTTAGGCCATGAGGTTTGCGTTATATAAGGTGCTAAATCTCGCTCCCAGGGACCTGTATAAGATGGAGCCATTTGAAATATATCATTCATTAGAATTTTGTAGATCCCTGAAATGGTGTGAGAGGGTGCATCTTTGGACAGACACAAAGCCTCAAAAGGAGAAGGCTCCCTAGCCAAAGATCTGCAACCTCCCACTGACTTGACATAGTGCGCCACCTGCAGATATCTCCAATACTCATTTGAGGGTAATGAGTATGTAGACTGGAGTTCCCGAAAGCAACAAAGATTCCCATTGACCACCAGCTGGCCGAGGCCAAGAATCCCAGCTTTAGACCATCCAACAAATGAGATTCTAGACAAGCCAGGAGGAAAATCTGGGTTATACAGAATAGGAGTCAAAGGGGAGGGGAAGGCCGCCACGCTACTCCAGGTGCGAAGTCTATTCCAAACCAACAGGGTGGGTCCAACCGTGGGGTGGTTTATCCTAGGAATCTTAGACAACCAGGGTAAAGCACTCAAGTATTTTCCACTGCTACTACCCTCTAATTCTACCCATTGCTTAGCATCACCCCCTCTGGTCCACTCCAGAATTCTACTCAAATAAACTGCCTGGAGATAACTTTGAAACATGGGCAACTGAACGCCTCCTTGGTGCTTTCTTCTGTATAAGATAGAATGTTTGAATCTAGGTTTCCTCCCTCCCCAGACAAATTTACTGACCAGTTTCTGGAGATCATCAATAAATACCTTCGGGACCTTAATTGGTAGTGCCTGCATAATATATAATACCTTGGGTAATATGTTCATTTTTACGATACTCATTCTACCAAACCAAGAAAACTTTGGAAGAGACCATGAATCTAGTTCTCTTTTAATTTTGGACAATAACGGGGTGTAGTTCAGTCGGAATAGGTGATCGTTATTTTTTGCAATGGAAACTCCTAGGTAGCGTATGTGTGATGTTTGCCATTTGAATGGGAATGCCCCCTTAAGACCTGCAATCATTTGTTCTGGAGCGGAAATATTAAGTGCATTTGACTTGGAATAGTTAATTTTAAAGTTAGAAAGATGGCCAAATCTTAAGAATTCTGACATCAAATTAGGGAGAGAAATAACTGGGTTGGTGACTATTGCCAGCAAGTCATCAGCAAATAGAGCTAAACGATATTCTTTTTTTCCTATCTGCAGACCCGAAATGTCTGGATTACATCTAATCGCCCTCGCCAGAGCCTCCATGCATAAAACAAAGATTAGAGGTGATAATGGACAACCCTGACGAGTTCCATTAGAAATAGAAAAGGAATCAGATAGCATACCATTTATTCTGACTTTAGCTGTGGGAGAGTTGTATAAAGCTAGAATTCTGTTTAAACATGAGGAACCCATTCCCATATGTTCTAGAATCCCCCTCATGAAACACCATTCCCAAACTTTTTTAAAGCTGCTTTTACTTCTTTGTTTCTAAGTGAATATATCAATGGATTTAACATTGGTGTTATTATCAAGTAAAAAACTGTAATTATTTTGTCTGTATTAGGGGAAGAAGTTGACCTGGATTTCATGTACACAGCCATAGCTGACCCATAAAACATTGCTACAACCATCATGTGGGACCCACATGTAGAAAATGCTTTTTTCTGCCCTTCTAAGGAAGAAATCTTTAAGATATTTAGCATAATTTGTGAGTAAGACATACATATCAAAGTTATAGGTATAATTAGTATTATCACGCCCATAATAAAAATCACATATTCAACTATTACTATATTCTGACACCCAAGTGATAGGAATTCTGGAACTTCACATAGAAAATGGTTAATTTCATTCTGTCCACACAGATTAATGTTCAGTGTAAGTGTAATATGACAAATTGAGAGGATAAAACCACATATCCATGTGCCTATAGCTATTTTAATGCAAACTGATCTGGTGATAATTATTGTGTAATGTAATGGATAACATATAGCTATGTAACGATCATAAGCCATAATTGCAAGCAAAATGCATTCACATTCCCCTAAAGATAAAGATATATACATTTGAGCTGCACACTCTACATAAGAAATTGTCTTTTTCACTGATAGTAAATCTTTTAGCATCCTTGGGATAATTGTTGATGAAACACAGATGTCCATAAAAGAAAGGTTGGTAAGAAAGAAATACATAGGAGTCTGGAGATTGTTATCTGTAACGGTCAAAGTGATGATAAGAAAGTTTCCAACCAAAATGATCACATAAATAAGTAAGAAGGCAACAAAAAGTATGGTCTGTGTCCTGGGTTCACTGGAGAGTCCACGAAGAATAAATTCTGTCACCATTGTGTCATTTCTCCAAGACATTCTATCAAGTAACAAAGCAATGCTGTAGTAAGATTAGTATATACATAGTAATAGTGGGGATGTCATACTATTAAGGTAGGCTGAGATTAAATGAAATAATAATGGAAATCTGCAAAATATGCAGGGATTCAGAATGCACAAATGCACCTAATTATCCACATAATAAGGAGAACACATACAGCATGCTGTCTTTGTGGTTTTTGAAACTGTAAAAGCACTCTAAGTGATTTTTGTGTTTGTAGGTGAAAGTAGAAATACACATTGTGGAAAAAGTGACATTTCACTTCAAAGACCATCTATGACCACAATGGGTTCTCATTGAAAACTTAGACTGACCCTTGTTCCCTCCATCACGAGGATGTGTAAAATTACAGTATTGAAGAAAAAAGTCCCATGGTCATTCATCTGCTCTCCAGCCCTTGAGTTTCAAAATTAAATCTTGTTTTGCATTTAGTTACAGTGGTCGAAGTGGGTTGATATACAGTTGAACGTCATGCCACCAATTCTTTTACTGCTTTCATGGTAAAACTGCCAAATTCTAGCCACATAATTTTCCATACGGCCACTTCTAAATTTCCATATCTCTATCTCTAAATTTCCACTTCAACCACTGTGTAGGTAAAAGTAATTCTATTGTTTTCAAATAAGCATTGCCCAAGCGATTGTATTGTGTTTCCAAAGCACAAAGTAATTTATTTTAGCAGATGTAAAATTTAACAGTTCAATACATAATATAATACAGTACAGCCAATACCAAAAGATAAATACATACCGCTGCGTTCGCTTGCGCTAGCTGCGCTCCCACGGGTACCAGTGCACAGTATTTCACTCCAGAATACTGTGCTCAGAGAATGACTGAAGCCAGTAGGAGCACAGCTATATTATATACACTTAGTGTTACTGTCACTCACCGGATGGTTAGTGCCTCTGGTCTAGTACGTGGCTCTCTCTCATTCCTGCCGGCGCCTGTCCTAAGCCGCGGCACTCCGTCATCTTGACTGATTGCGCATGTGCAGGACTCTTGAACTTAAAACCTTGCTTTTAATCCTATTGGTGAATCAATCACCACTCACTATTTAAGGCACCTGTGTCCTTAGTATCGTTGCCTGTTCTTGGTTCTCATTCCCTTGAGACTCCTAGGTGTTTCCTGTGTTCTCGTGTGATCGGTTTTGCTGTGGACAAGTCCTCTCTGCTCATCCGTGGTAAACTTGCCCGCTACAGACTACCTCTACTCCGCTGCATGCCTACACCTGGACAAGCCTTATCTGCTCTTCTGTGGTAACGTACCCGCTATAGACTGCTTGCCATTCCGCTGCATACCTGCACCTGGACAAGCCTGCTCTGCTCATCAGTGGTAACGTACCCGCCACAGACTATTTGCTAGTCAGCTGCATACCTGCACCTGGACAAGCCTGCTCTGCTCATCAGTGGTAACGTACCCGCCACAGACTATTCGCTATTCAGCTGCTTGCCTGCATTTGGACAAATCTCCCTTGCTCATCAGTGGTATACTTGCCGCTACAGACTACCCGCTATTCCGACACCTACCTGCACCTGGACAAGTCTTCCCATCACCGCAGTGGTACAACTTGCTATCCGCAGACCACTGACACTCCCGCTACCTACCTGCACCCGGACAAGTCTTCCCATCACCGCAGTGGTACAACTTGCTATCCACAGACCACTGACGCTCCCGTTACCTACCTGCACCTGGGCAAATCTTCCCATCACCGCAGTGGTACAACTTGCTATCCGCAGACCACTGACGCTCCCGCTACCTACCTGCACCTGGACAACTCTTCCCATCACAGCAGTGGTACAACTTGCTATTCGCAGACCACTGAAGCTCCCGCTCCTACCTGCACCTGGACAACTCTTCCCATCACAGCAGTGGTACAACTTGCTATTCGCAGACCACTGACTCTCACCGCTACCCTCCTGCACTGACACGAGTCTTCACTGCACATCAGTTGTTATACCTACCTCCGCATTATAGCTGCAAGTCGCTGACTCTCCTGCTGCATAGTTGCAAGTCGCTGACTCTCCTGCTGCATAGCTGCAAATCGCTGACTCTCCTGCTGCATAGCTGCAAGTCGCTGACTCTCCATTGACATTTCTTATCCTAAGTTGTTGTACTGTTCCAACCATTCACCATACTGCCCAGAGGATCGCTGTGATAAACTCCGCCCCTCTGGTAAGCATAATCACACCTGGTGAATCCTGAGTAGAAACTCCTAGTGCCCATGACAGTTACAGAGAGAACAATGCAGATGACGTGGCTTGCTTCTATAGGTCCAGACTTCAGGTGGTCCAGTGTAAACAGGTCATAGGCTAGTTCAAACAACCCCCTTCAAGGCTGAGGGTCAACATTCCAGATGATTCTCTCGCCCAGAAACCAGTTTAAGCTAGTCTATTTACATTTTACAGTCAGTATAACTTTAAGTATTTATTCCCTAACATCACTAACTAGAGTATGCAATGTGCGATCTCTTCGGCGAAAGAACCGGACAACTGCTGATGAATAGGGGATTAAAATGATACCAGACATGACATATTTCCTATAACCTGAACCTTAAATAACACTAAAGTGTACATATATATAATATATAAACTAATAATAAACTAAATACTATCTGCTCATAAATCACTGTGGATTGGAATCAATATAAATATGAAATATATAAATAACTAAATTTTGTAGTGCGAGTGTGTGCGTGCGTATTTTACCGAGTGATCTCGCTATGCCACGTGTAGCGTGGCATACTGAGTGCAATCGCACGATAAAACAATATTAACCAATATACTTTAGTTCATCCAATTATACGACTTAAACAGTTCAGATTTATGGAGATTTATGTGCCTAGTCTGTACTGAGCCCAGCTCCTCCATTTAGAAGAAGCTAGTTTTCCACCCCTGTATTTTCACATGTAAAATATAGTTATGTTGAAAATAACCTTATGCGTTTATAGAAAAATAGGGGAAAAGTACAATAACATAGTTGCACTGTTGTAAATTTCCGTTATTGAGCATCATTTGAATTCAGCTTAAGTTTAAAATTTGTACATTAATCCTGTTATGATGCAAGTAGTGCAAATGTAGTATTTTTTTCATGCAGGAAATTGCTGCCTTTTTTTGCAAGTAGCCCACAAACACTGTGCATTACTTTGACACTGTAATTTACTAAGCAATAATAGTTTAAAACAATCACTGGACATGTTTCACATTCAGTTTTACTCGTTAACATTTTCTCCAAGCTCAGGCTCCAGGGGGAGTGAGTGGAAAATGATTGAGCTCCACATCTTGAAAGTGCCATTGTAGTGCCCCCCATGATTTATAAAGAAATATAAGTCCCTCCATATAAAAATACAGATATAATAATGCTCCCATTGTATGTAAATAAATAACATTGCTCTTAGTAGTCTGAAAATACGTGAAGTGGCCTCTTGTATAAAAAATAGATTAATATTTCCACCTTACCTAGAAAATTATAATGGACCCCAAAAATGTAAATTAAATGTGGAGTCCTTTTTCAATACTTATCTAAAATATTCTTTTTTTTGTTCCAATGTGATCCCAGGTGAGAAAGAATAATCCAATTGGGAAGTAAAAATAACAGCCTGCACTTAATAGCAGGGCAGCCAAACAGGATCAGTCTCTTATTTGTGATTGACTGAGAAGTATAAGAGACTCCACTAGTTAACCAAACACGTTAACTTTAAACATGCTTGTTACAGTGTGAAATATAGCTAGAAAATAAAAGTTAAAATTTAATTAAAAACCCATTGTGCATTGATCTTTTTAAACAGTCATGACTGACTGCGCATGCATCTGTGTCATAAAAGACGTAATGGGCATGCGCAAGCCTCACTATGATAATAAAGAAACCCAGAGCAAATAATATTTATACCTGGCAGATCTCTTCCCATAAGTAACGGCTGACTGTGCATGCATCCACGTCATATAGGACGCAATGCACGTATGCACACCCCACAATCATCTGGCCATACAGAGATTTATTGATGTGTCCATTTTATAACTGGCAGGTCTCTCGCTTGCATATAGCGATTTTACAATTCAGTATAACCACTAATTCAGTATCAAGAGAACATTAAAAATAGCATATGGCACATAACATTATATGTAAATTTGAAATGTTTCTATAACATTCATATAAAGTCAGGGATTCATGTGTATTGTTAGCAGCCAATTTATTGTAGTCCTAACTACATCACCATTTTTCAATTGCATATATATAGATACCATACATCTTATGGTGCCTCAGGGAACATTTCCTTAACATATATACAAGACATTATTAGAGACAAATAAGGACTACAAAAAAAAATAAAAACACCCGCTCTGAGGATAGTGGCAGGTGGGGAGTTTGACTGGAGCAATACACCTGTCAAACGGTAACGCAGGTGTCCTAAGGCGAGCTCAGGGAATACAGAAACCTCTCGTGGAGCAGTAGGGCAAAAGCTTGGCTTAACAATATCACAATACTGAACTAAAAATTAAACCTAATATGGACTATGGAGAATTGGAAATGTGTTCTGTAGAGTAAAGGGCAAAGTTAATACTTCAGCATACCAAGTCATTTTGGACAATGCTATGCTTCCAATTATGTGGCAACAGTTTGGGGAATGCCCTTTTCTATTCCAACATGACAGTGCCTCAGTGCACAAAGCAAGGTCAAAGACATTGTTTGATGAGTTCGGTGTGAATGAACTTGACTGGCTCACAAAGAGTCCTGACCTCAACCCCATCGAACACCTTTGGGATGAACTGGAACGGAGATTGTGAGCCAGGCCTTATCGTCCAACATCAATACCTGACCTCATAAATGTTATACAGAATCAATGGGCACAAATTCCGACAGAAACACTCCAACATCTTGTGGAAAGCCTTCCAAGAAGAGTGGAAGCTGTTATCGCTGCAAAAGGGTGACCAACTCCATATAAAAGTATATGTATTTGAATACAATGTCATTATGCTCCCTGTTGGTTTAATGGTCAAGCGTTTTGTCCATATAGTATCTATCTATCTATCTATCTATCTATCTATCTATCTATCTATCTATCTATCTATATCTCATATAATACCACAAAGATAGGTACAGAATATAGATAGATAGATACTATATGGACAAAAGAATTTGGACGCTTGACCATTTTGTAAATCTCTACCTCTTTCTCCAAGACGTATATGCTTGATTGCTTTAAAAGATAAAAATGTTGGATCCAAACCAGGTTCTTCCATGACATGCTTAGATAAAGAGTGGCTTTCAATTTAATTTCTAATACTCTTTACCTGCTCCTGTATCTGCATTTTTAGGGGATGCTTCGTCTTTCCTATGTATTTATATCCATAAATACACTGTAGAAGATAGATCACTTTAGTAGTAGTGCAAATCATGAAATCCTAAATACTGAAGTTTCCTAGACACTGGATCTGTGTATCTACAAATGTTGCATTTCCCACATTTATGAAAGCCTACACATTTTTGTCCATAACATTAGGCTCTTATTTTTAATAATTCTTATGTAGTATGCTTGGGGCCAGGATAGCCTTCAGATTTCTTGCTTACAAATGAGAATAAACAGAGAGGGTGGGTTGCGCTATCTATAAGTATGTAAAGCAGCCAAAATGGAACCTGTAAATGTGCGGGAGGGAATTCCCTACCCTCCCAAGAAAGGGCTAGTATTGTAATATATCAGGTTCTGGGCGCTGGTAGATATGACATGTGTGGCAAAGTAGATGGTTAATGTTATTTAATTCAACATGGTGTACACAGAATAATTTCCGGCCGGAAACAGAATAAACTGACATGTGCACTGAATAGACAATATATAAAAAACAAACAAAAAACGGCTAAAAACAAATGACCTAAGGTTTTTAAAACAGTCATGACTGACTGTACATGCATCTGTGTCATAAAAGACATTTTAGATATGGTATAGAAGGGTTCCACGACTTATGTCCCTACAGCCATACATGACCTAAGAGAGTGTTGAAAGTCTCATTCACTTAAAAAATTAAGGGCAGTTAGTTTCTCCAGGAGCGAGTTCAGGGCATTAGTAATGAGCATAAAAACACAGCCTACAGGACTGCAAAAGTGGATCTGAGTCGTAGGCTGGTGAGCAGACACTGCATTGTGCATCTGCAGTGCCGCTAGAGCACACTGCAAAGGTGGCAATCAGATCCTGTCCTGTTTCAGTGGTGAAATTGCATGTAATTGTAATTGTAAGTTCTCAATTAAAAAAAACCAAGGAGAATAAATTGATTATAGTTTGGTCTATCACATTGTAGCAGAGAAAGTATTGTCTACAGCAATGTGGCTTGTAATAACCTTCACTGGACAATGTACAAGGCCTGCTATGTAATAGTGATGTTTCAGCATCAGCATGTGATTACATTTACTTTAGGATACTGAAGTTTTCCTAAACCTTCAAGATCAAGTCCATATGCAAGTAGTTTTTATTTGGCCAATGGTGGAGTATTGGTCTATGTGTGGTATTTGATAATTAGCATTGAAACCTAACATTATACCTACGTATCTATGTATGTTGGAGAGAGAGAGATAACATTTATTACAAAATGTAATGTGTTATAATTCTTCCAACAGAACTCTGTAGATGCCATCAGCAGAACAGGGAGGAAGTCCAGGAGGTGACCCAGGAGGAACCCCAGAAGCCTACTCTCCAAATAATCCTTTTCCTCACCCTCAGAGGAAAACATGGAGGTTTCCTTGGAAAGACCCCTCATTGTAGTTGAGAAGCCCCTAGAGGAGATTAAAGACTAATTTTAAAATCTAGTACTATATTAATTATGTTCTTTTCAGCATAGAAGTGTAGACCTCAGAAATCTATCTATGCATGAAATTTATGTATTTAATGTAAAAAATATACATATTTTGATTGTAAATACACATGTGCTAATGCTGCAAGTCTCTTGCGTGTGTCTGTGTACAGTAAGTATTGGTTAGTCACAGCGTACTTTCTCTTAGTTTCAAGTCGAAATGTAGATACACACAAGTTCTTTGCTCTTTTTTAAAATACAACTTGCATGTTGGATTCAGACATCAATCAGGCCCTTTTTATTTAAGATCAAAGAAAAAAGGAGTTTATTCTATATCCATAAAGAAGTGTGTCATACAAGCAGTAGACAAAAACATATAAAAGCAGGTGTATTGCTTTTAATTATGGAATAAATGTAGAAACCAATTATGGCTATATTCAGATTTTTAAATAGTAAAGTAGTAAGATATTATGTGTATCTGACACTTCTAGAAAATCTTCCCACAGTCTGTGAAATGTATAACTAACTATAGATAATGAAGCCCCCCTGAACTTCAAAACAGTCAGTTTATCATCTATTATTTATATGCTTTACTATTATTAAGATTTTCAGTATACACATTTTTTTACAGTTGTTTTCAAAGTTGTGATCAGCCATGTTTTGATATATCTGAGATGGATTTGCTAATTTATATATAGAGTGCTTCTTGGGGTTCATTTGCTTTTTAAATAAAACCTTATATATAAATTGTGATTCTTCTTAATCTATGTTTACTATCCTGCTCTAGTGTTTCAATGGATGAAAATATCCATAATTTAAGTTTCATTATAGGAAAACATAGAGGTAAAAGAAATAAAGCTGCATAAATGTTTTTTAAAAACCTTTTTATCAAGTGGTACAGATTATATAATTTTATTATTACACAGGCTAACTCTACAGCATTTATTTTGAAGATTCATCATCATCAACATTTATTTATATAGCGCCAGCAAATTCCGTAGCGCTTTACAATTGGGAACAAACATTAATAAGACAATACTGGGTAATACATACAGACAGAGAGGTAAGAGAACCCTGCTCGAAAGCTTACAATCTATAGGACAATGGGAGTTAGAAACACAAGGGCATGTGCTACATCATATTGCACAATGGACCAGCCAGACTGCAAAGGTAAAAGTACTGAGTGGGCTGTGTGTGTTGCAATGTTGGTCAGAAGGTTGTTGTCTTGCGTTAGCAGTGTAGAGGATGGCAAGAGGGTAATCTAGGGAAATTAAGATGATGGTTGAGGAATATCATAACCTTGTCTGAAGAGGTGGGTTTTCAGTGAACGCTTGAAGATTGACAACTATTCATGCTTATAGTTTTATACGGGGTTAAATCTCGAATGATAATTGGGACATATTATTTGACAGAGAGTGCTGTGCACTAGAAATATCTAGTTCTAGAAAATGTTACATATTAAGGCACAGTAATAAGTTTAGCTTTATCTTTTATGAAATTCAGATCGAAAGACTGTATGGAGAATGGAAGTCTGATTTAAAAAAGAGACATGGAAATAAAGCCCTTTTCTAATATTTAGCTTAAACCTGAAAACACGCTGTGATATTGTATTTTTTCCAGACAAAGTGAACAATTAAGGGATCTTATCAACAACCAAGACAAAAGAATAAAGTATATAAAATTGAAAGAAAACCCTGCAGAAAAACTTACCTTTTAATAGTTGCAGCCTTTGCACTAAATATTAAATGACTGATTCACATTGGAACTATTTTCAGGACTTTTATAAGCCAAGTAATTCTCATCTGTCGAATATTCTCTGTGGTTTAATTAATGTATAGTCAATATTACAGAAAACCTTAGGAGAACTGAATAGATAAAAATGTGTTTTGTTGTTTCTTTTGTGCTTTCACATTTTAAATTTGTGCTAAATTAGTTTAAGTGTCTATAATATACTAGGGATGTGCACCGGCGACTTTTGAGGTCTCGTGTTTTGTGTTTTGGATCCGGATTTTCATTATTTTTGGGGTTCGGATTTGTCTCGCAAAACACTTGACGAAAGGTCTCGGTTCGGATTTAAGGTTTTGGATTCGGATTTTTTTTGGAAAAAACATAAAAAGTTTAAAAATCAAGTTTTTGGGCTTATTTTCACTCCTATGCTATTAGTAACCTCAATAACATTCAATAACAAGCATTTCCACTAATTTACAGTGTATTCTGAACACCTCACAATATAGTTATTAGTCCAAAACGTTGCAACGAGGTATCTTTCTGGACTGCGTAGAGGAGTGGGTCACCACAATATATATAATAAGAAAACCATCAACTTGTATGATTCGCACCAATAAATGTACTTGGACTGCGTAGAGGAGTGGGTCACCACAATATATATTAAAAACCCTGAACTTTTATGATTCGCACCAATAAATGTATCTGGACTGCGTAGAGGAGTGGGTCACCACAATATATATAATAAGAAAACCATCAACTTGTATGATTCGCACCAATAAATGTACCTGGACTGCGTAGAGTAGTGGGTCACCACAATATATATTAAAAACCCTGAACTTTTATGATTCGCACCAATAAATGTACCTGGACTGCGTAGAGGAGTGGGTCACCACAATATATATTAAAAACCCTGAACTTGTATGATTCGCACCAATAAATGTACCTGGACTGCGTAGAGGAGTGGGTCACCACAATAAATTTCAAAAACCCTGAACTTTTATGATTCGCACCAATAAATGTATTTGGACTGCGTAGAGGAGTGGGCACTGGGCACCACAATAAAATATATAAAAAACCTTCAACAGGTCTGCATTACACTGCACATACGGCTGCTCCTCCATCCTCTCCATCATATACATGTTGGAGTTTTAGCGTGTGACAACCTCTTGTTTTTGATAATGTCAGTGCATTTTGAATATTTTTCAATTTGCCCCACACCACTGAATGTACTTTATCTATGATACGCATCTATCTATCTTGACTGCGTAGTGTGGTGGCCCCGGTACACAATTTGGTACCGAGGCCACAATATAATTAAAAAACCCTCCACGGGTCAGAATTCCACCAAAAAAGGGTATGGACTGCGTAGTGTGGTGGCCCCGGTACACAATTTGGTACCGAGGCCACAATATAATTAAAAAATTGGGCATCAACTGTCACCGTTGTTTAATATCTGATACACCTAAATATGGACTGCACAGTGGAGTGGCCCCGGTAGTAAATTTGGTGCCGGGGCCACAATACCTCCTCCAACTTCCAAGTGTAGTGTTTATAAAGACAGACAGCGTCGAAGTGTTATTAGTTGACTTTCTTAACCCTAAAATTGTCCCTGTTGCAAATATTCGTGCAATGGACAGTTACTTTTTTATTGAAAGACTCAAGCTTTCAAGTGTAGTGTTTATAAAATATAAACAACAATACAGTAGTTTTAGAGCACGTCAATACCTCTTGTTTTAAATTATGACAGGGCATTTTACTTTTGGTTTAATTTCTTGAATTTGTTTAAATTTGGTTTTACTTTTTGAACATGGCAAACGACTGTTGATTGGTCATATAATGCAAAAAAAAAAGTTCCAAGATGGAATTGTCCTTGGGCCCTCACACCCACCCTTATGTTGTTGAAATAGGACATGCACACTTTAACAAACCAATCATTTCAGCGACAGGGCCTACCAAGCAACTTTGGCTGAAATGATTGGTTTGTTTGGGCCCCCACACCAAAAAAGCTATTCATCTCTCCCTGTACAGACTAAACGGGCTCTACTGAGGCAAGATGTCATCCTCATCCTCAACCTCTGATTCCTCTCCCCCTACAGTGTGTACTTCCTCCTCATCACACATTATCAATTCGTCCCCGCTGGACTCCACAACCACAGGTCCCTCTGTAGTATCTGGAGGGCAGTGCTGTACTTCATTGAGGAATTGATTATTCATTTTTATAAACATCATTTTTTCAACGTTGTGAGGAAGCAACCTCCTTCGCCGCTCACTGACCAGGTTCCCCGCTGCACTAAAAACTCTTTCCGAGTACACACTGGAGGGGGGACAACTCAGGTAAAATAGAGCCAGTTTGTACAGTGGCTTCCAAACTGCCTTTTTTTCCTGCCAGTAACAATATGGACTGTCTGACATGTCTACTTGGATGGTGTCAGCAAAGTAATCATCCACAATTTTTTCTATTGTGACAGCATCCAATGCAGCGAGAGTAGACATGTCTGCAATGGTTGGCAGGTCCTTCAGTCCGGACCAGATGTTATCAGCATCCCTGCCAGTGCCTCTTTTAGGAAAACTGAGCTTTTTCCTCGCAGCCATAGATGTGGAAGAAAATGAGGGTGGAGCTGTTGGCATGTCACGGTCCTCTTCAGAGGACAATCTCCTGACCAGCAGGTCTTTGCACCGCTGTAGACTTGTGTCCGCCGGAAACAGAGACACAACATACGCTTTAAACCGAGGATCGAGCACGGTGGCCAGAATGTATTCCTCTGACTTTAAAAGAGTGACCACCCTCGGATCCTGGCAAAGCGTACGAAGGGCTACATCCACAAGATCTACATGCTTGGTGTAATCGCAATGGCTTACCAGCTCCTCCCTCACTTTCTCCAGCTGCTTCTGCAACAGCCTGATCAGGGGAATGACCTGACTCAAGCTGGCAGTGTCGGAACTGACTTCTCGTGTGGTAAGTTCAAACGGCTGGAGAACCTTGCACAACACGGAAATCAGTCTCCACTGCGCTTGACTGAGGCGCATCCCCACTCCTTTGCCTATGTCGTAGGTGGCTGTGTAGGCCTGAATGGCCTTTTGCTGCTCCTCCATCCTCTGCAGCATATAGAGGGTGGAGTTCCAGCGCGTCACAACCTCTTGTTTGAGGTGATGGCAGGGCAGGTTCAAGCTTTTTTGATGTGCCTCTAGTCTGCGGTAGGCACTGGCTGAATGCCGAAAGTGTCCAGCAATTTTGCGCGCCACCGCAAGCATCTCCTGCACACCCCTGTCACTCTTGAGGTAATGCTGCACCACCAAATTAATGGTGTGGCCAAAACATGGGATGTGCTGGAAATTGCCCATATTTAATGCCCGCACAATGTTACTGGCATTGTCTGACACCACAAATCCCCATGAGAGTCTAAGTGGGGTAAGCCACTGGGAGATAATTTCCCTCATTTTCTCTAATATGTTGTCAGCGTTGTGCCTCTTATTAAAGCCTGTAATACACAATGTTGCCTGCCTTTGCACGAGCAGCCATTTTGTAGTTGCTGCTACTGATGCAACTGTTGCTGTTGCTGCGGAAGGGGATGCATCTACCCAGTGGGCTGTCACAGTCAT
Organism: Mixophyes fleayi; assembly: GCF_038048845.1. Lineage (NCBI taxonomy): Eukaryota > Metazoa > Chordata > Amphibia > Anura > Limnodynastidae > Mixophyes > Mixophyes fleayi. Next base: position 105,643,201 of record NC_134408.1, on the reverse strand, counting down.
ATAGTCCTTTGTTTGCCCAGAACCACTTGTCCACATGTCCGTGGTTAAGTGGACAGTGGGTACAACCGCATTTTTTAGAGCACTGAGGACACTTGATCGTACTTCTCTGTACATTTTTGGTATCGTCTGCCTAGTGAAGTGGAATCTCGACGGGATTTGGTACCGGGGACACAATACCTCCATCAACCCTCTAAATCCCACTCCACTGATGGCGGACACCGGGCGCACGTCTAACACCAACATTGCAGTTACAGCCGCAGTTATACGCTTTGCAATAGGGTGACTACTATCGTATTTTGTGGTCATGGCAAACGACTGTTGGACGGTCAATTGTTTTGTGAAGGACTTAGCGGTCTTACGACTTCCCCTCTGGGAAGATGACCGACTAACAGCAGCAACAGCAGCAGTGGCAGTAGTAGGCGTACCGCTGCAGGATTCCTCGGATGAATCCCGTATTGAGGAGGACTCAGTCTGGCTGCTGACTTGGGCTGCAGGACTGAATCTGATGGAGATTGTGGAGGAAGTTGACGAGGAGGGTGTTGCTGGTGTGTATCCAACTGGACCACGGGATTTAGGTGTCCCTGTACCGATGAGGGTCCTAGCCCCAGTTCCTGAACTAACCACTGAACTATGAAGGTTATTCAGGTGACGTATAAGGGAGGATGTTCCTAGGTGGGCAAGATCCTTACCCCTGCTTATTTGAGCTTTACATAAGCTACATATGGCCATACATTGTTTGTCTGGATTTGGATAAAAATAACTCCAGACCGAAGAGGTGCATTTTTTGGTCTTCTGACCAGGCATGACGATGGGCTTTTTCATCCCATGGACATCAGCTGTTTCCCCCCCTGGTGCCTCATTTACAATAACCACATCACCATCCTCATCATCAAGTTCCTCCACAGCGCCAGCTACATCATCAATAGCCTCCTCCCGAGCCACCTCTTCCCGTACAGTGATGGGAAGGTCAGGCTTGACAACCACCAACATCCTTGGACTCGCCTTGTGGATTTGTGATAAATTCTCTTTAGAAGGCAGAGTTGTTTGCTGTTTTGTTGCTGACAGCATAACTCTCTTCAATTTTTTGTAGGGGGGGGGGAGGAGGAGGAGGGCTAAGATCCGTGGGTGAAACTGAACCACTAGTCATGAACACGGGCCAGGGCCTAAGCCGTTCCTTGCCACTCCGTGTCGTAAATGGCATATTGGCAACTTTACGTTTCTCCTCAGATGATTTTAAGTTTCTCTTTTTGCTACTTTTTCTTAACTTGGGCTTTTTGGATTTTACATGCCCGGTACTACGAGATTGGGCATCGGGCTTGGAAGACGACGTTGATGGCATTTCATCGTCTATGTCATGACTAGTGGCAGCAGCTTCAGCATTAGGAGCAAGTGGGTCTTGATCTTTCCCTACTTTATCCTCCAAATTTTTGGTCTCCATTATATGTAGCACAAGATACTGCAGAATGTGTGAACTTGGTAATATTGCAGTACCAATGGACTTATACTGCTGGATTGGTTTTGCAAATTTGGTTATAATTATATATATTTTTTTTAATTTTTAATTTTTAATTTTTTATTTTTTTTTACTTTTTTTTAATTTTTTAAAAACTTGGGAATAATGGGGAAATAACTATGCCCTTAGAAGCACAGAGCACAGGACACAGCACCACTGGACTGAACAGGACACGGCACAGGACCCAGCAGCACTACGGAACTCAGCAGGACAGAGCACAGGACACAGCACCACTGGACTGATACTGCAGAATGTGTGAACTTTGTAATATTGCAGTACCACTGGACTTTTACTGCTGAATGTGTGAACTTGGTAATATTGCAGTACCAATGGGCTTATACTGCAGGATTGGTTGTGCAAATTTTGTGGTAATTAAAAAAATTAAATTAGTTTTTGGTATTTTTTTAAATAACTTTTTTTTATTTTTTTAAACACAGGGGAATATTGGGGAAATAACTATGCCCTTAGAAGCACAGAGCACAGGACACAGCACCACTGGACTGAACAGGACACAGCACAGGACCCAGCAGCACCACTGACCTCAGAAGGACAGAGCACAGCACACAGCACCACTGGACTGATACTGCAGAACACAGCACAGCACAGCACAGCACAGAACTAAACAGCACAGCACAGAACTAAACAGCACAGCACGAGATCTACCAGGACAGAGGACCACCTAACACACCCTCCCTCTACCCTGATCAATGCCCGAGTGAAGATGGCGGCGACTAGCGGGGAATTTATAGGATCCGAGTATCGCGAGATCCGACAACGGGATTATGAGTCAGAGCCTCAGTTTCAGATTTGAATTTGGCGCCAATACCCGGATCTGTCTCGGATCCGACTCGGATCGGCAACGTTCGGGTGGGCTCCGATTTCAGAAATCCGAGTGCGCTCATCTCTATAATATACACATTGAGGAAACAAAGCATGAATCTTAGGGTCAGAGTTATCAAAGCATGAAAAGCCAAATTTCTGTAAAAACTTCTAGTAGGGCTGCTATCTATATTACTACGTTCACTGTTTCTGCAGTCCCAAAAAATAGGTACTGCTATCTATATTACTACGTTGACTGTTTCTGCAGTCCCAAAAAATAGGTACTGCTATCTATATTACTACGTTCAGTGTTTCTGCAGTCCCAAAAAATAGGTACTGCTATCTATATTACTACGTTCACTGTTTCTGCAGTCCCAAAAAATAGGTACTGCTATCTATATTACTACGTTCAGTGTTTCTGCAGTCCCAAAAAATAGGTACTGCTATCTAAATTACTACGTTCACTGTTTCTGCAGTCCTAAAGTGTGTGGCGTTTAGGGGTACGCTCTCTTGTGCTGCATATAATGGAGTACAAAAATTTGGGGGATAAGTAGGGAAAGATCAAGACCCACTTCCTCCTAATGCTGAAGCTGCTGCCACTAGTCATGACATAGACAATGAAATGCCATCAACGCCGTCTGCCAAGGCCGATGCCCAATCTCCTAGTAGAGGGCATGTAAAATCCAAAAAGCCAAAGTTCACTAAAATTAGCAAAAAAAGAAAATTAAAATCATCTGAGGAGAAACGTAAACTTGCCAATATGCCATTTACGACACGGAGTGGCAAGGAACGGCTTAGGTCCTGGCCCGTGTTCATGACTAGTGGTTCAGCTTCGCACACCGATCTTAGCCCTCCTCCTCCCCCCCCCTCCAGCAAATTTAAGAGAGTTAAGCCGTCCAGCTACCTCGGTGCAACCTTTTGGCCTAAAAACAATATTGTGAGGTGTGAGGTGTTCAGAATAGACTGGAAATTAGTGGAAATGAATATATGTAGGTTAATAATAGTGTCGGAGTGAAAAAAAAACCTAAATAATGGATTTTAGCACTTTTTATGCTTTTTAAAAAAAAAATCAGAACCCAAAACCCGAAATCAGAACCAAAACCTTTCGTCGGGTGTTTTGGCAAAACAAATCAGAACCCAAAACCTCAAGCTAATCAGAACCCAAAACCCTAAAAGTGCCCGGTGCACACCCCTAATATTTTCCTGTGCCCTTATTTCACTAGTTTTTCATTAACACTTAACTTATCTTCCTGGCTCAGCTGTCAAGATGTCTGAGACATCTCAGATATTTGTTACATCATTGTCCTTAAAGAGATATTTCAAATGCTTAAAATTTCACAACCAGTGCCATAAGTTTAAATGTCTGTAACCACGTGTCGGGAGTTTTCTATCCATAAATACCCCCTAGGTAGAACAAAAGTTTAAAAACAATCAAAGAGATACATTCATTTAGATTGAGGTTCCAGGTTTTTTTATTTTTTTTTTAAATACATTTTTATTGAGGTTTAAACACATAAACAGGTTATATATACGCATTTCCAACAGTATTATTTCAGTTGGCAAGTTATAAAGAAAGTATGGCATCAAGGCACCAGGCCAATGAAGATTACATATATCAAAAAGAACAAATATTTCCAGCTATATATGATAACTATTTATAACCTGGTACATAAAACACAGAGACAGACAAGGGGAAGGGGAAACAACATAAGGGAAAGATGGGGGGGGATAGCATAATGGAAGCCTATGTATCAAAGTTTCCAGTTAGGCCCCGGCCAATCACTCAAAATGTATATAAGGCATATATAAAACAGGTATAAGACATAACTCACTCCTCCAACCATACAGATCCAGTATGTAGCCGCACTGGCAAGCTCGAAACTCAAGTGGGTAGAGTTATGTTTGCGAACTCTGGTGAGTCAATAAAGTTCAACCATGGGCCCCAAATAGCATAGTATGTTTCAAAAGAGTCCATAGTTGACAAATGTAATTCTTCCATAGGCCTGTAATACTCTAATGTGTTAATCCAGTCACGGATATTTTGTGGCGTGGTTGTTCTCCTCCTCACAGGTATTACTGCTTTGACAGCCGATATCACAAATTTTTGCAATGATTTTTTAAAGCAAGATATAGGCCTATCTATTTTGTTAAGGAGCCAAAAAACTGCAGTATTCTGTATAGCTTGACCAAGCAGCTTCTGCGTGATACCTATGACCTGTGACCATAAAGGTTGTAATATAGGGCAGTCCCACCATGTGTGGAGTAAAGATCCTGGCCCTTGGGTACATCTCCAGCAGATACTGGGCAGTCCACTAAAGATTTTTGCAAGATGTGTCAGGCATCTCTACCACCTGGTAAGAACCTTAAAATGAGTCTCTTATATTGAAACATTAGGTGCACAAGCATGAATTGCTTGGAAGATTTTAGACCAATCAGTATCTTGTAGTTCTAATCCCAAGTCTTTTTCCCACTCTAAAATAAATTTCGGGGGGGATCTAAAGAGATGTTCAACTACAAGCTTGTAAATAGTCAATAAGGAATGTGTAAGGTGGTGTGTTCTACTGCAGAGGGATTCAAAAAACGTTAGATTTCTGTTAAAGTATTGTTTTGAGAACCCCGTCGAGAGGAAGTGTTTAATCTGTAAGAACCGCCAAATCTCTACATCAGGTAAGTCCCATTTAGATTGTATCTCTGCAAATGAGAGAGCCCCGGTAACTCCCACCGACTCGCCAACACAATGAATTCCTGCTTGTAGCCACATGTTAAATGCTACTGGAGTGGTCCCTGGGGGGGACATTGGATTATTGAACAATGGAGTTAGCGGGGATATTGGTGAGGAGATGTGAGCAAGAGTTCTGAGCTTGGACCATTTCGCCAGGGTAGGTCACAGAGTAGAATGTATAATCTTGGGTATTTTGGAAAGCCAAAGTAGTGTAGTACTAGAGGATTTAAGAGATAGTGATTTAATCTCTACCCACTGTTTCCTCCCTGTCCGGAATGACATCTCCATTATTCTGGTTTAGATCGCAGCATCATAGTACGAGGGAATGTGGGGAAGCTGGAGACCCCCCAAATGTCTGCGTCTAAATAATATCTCATGTTTGAATCTAGGGCGTCTCCCACTCCACACAAAGTCCCGCACCAGGCGATGGATGCCCTGAAACCATGAGTCGGATACAAAAATTGGTAATGTCTGTATGAGGTAAAGAAGTCGGGGTAGGACATTCATTTTAATGATGTTAACACTACCTATCCATGTGAAGTTCTTACTCTGCCACTCTCTCAAGTCAGCCCAGAGATTGCCCAGAAGTGGTTTGAAGTTGAGATCATACAAGCTTGAGAGATCACTAGAAAGTACAACTCCTAAATATTTCAATTGGGAGGGATGCCAAATTAAAGGAAAGGCACATTTTAGGCCATCTACCATAGAGGCCGGGGTCTTAATGTTCATAGCCACTGACTTAGTATAGTATATTTTGAATTCTTTGACCAAGTTGGGTAAAGAGACGACTGGGTTGGTAATAACGGCCAGGAGGTCATCCTCAAACAAAGCGAGTTTATGTTCTCTCTCGCCAACTCGGATACCAGATATATTCGAGTTTGCTCTGACGGCTCTTGCCAGCGCCTCCATGCATATTACAAATATGAGCTGTGATAGCAGACATCCCTGCCTAGTGACATTATTTATCACCACTGGTTGCGAAAGATCTCCATTAATTTTAATTCTAGCCCTCGGTTGTCGATAAAGTGCTAGGATTCTATGGAGATCCAGCGGGCCTAAGCCCAGGTGTTCAAGGAGCCAGCTCATGAAAGGCCAACTTACACGGTGGAAGGCCTTTTCTGCATCAGTAGATAAAAGCATTGAGGCCGTTGTTAAGCCTGCGCCCATATGGATCAGATCTACCACCTTGGTGGTGTTGTCTCGTGCCTTGCGGCCCGGGACAAAACCCATTGAGAGGGGTCCTTCCCTTCTTTGGGGATCACTGTTATATGAGCTTTCAAGCACTGGGAGAAAAAAACGGAATCATTGGAAATCGCATTAAAGGCCGGCACCATCAGGGGTATCAGCTTATCTTGGAAAGTCTTGTAATATGAAATAGAGAAACCATCAGGATAAGGACTTTTGCCCGAGGGTGTAGATTTAATTGCCTCCCTCAATTCACCTTCAGTGTAGGGTTGTTCTAACTTATCTCTTTCTGAACCTGAGAGAGTAGGAAGCTAATCTCCTCCAAATATGCCAAAATCTGAGCTGATTGTGTGGCTCCTACAGATTCATTTTCTTGAGTTTCAAGATTGTATAGTTTGGTGTAATAAGCATGAAAGGCGTTAGCTATGTCAGAAGTTAGTCTACATTCACGGTCACTATTGTCCTTAATCATAGCGATATAAGCCTTTGCTCGTTGTTTACGCAAGGCAAGAACCAACATAGTACCTGGCCTGTTTCCCTACCGAAAGAAACGGTGACGGCACCTACGGAAGTCTAACTTAACCTTGTCATAGAGTAATTTATTAAGTGCCGCCCTCATCTCCGCCAGCTTAGTGAACAGATCTTTAGACATATTAGATTTATGTGTTGTCTCTAAATCCCTAATCTGCTGAAGTAGATGGTCACGACGCACAGTGTTTTCTTTCTTCAAACGGGAGCCTAAATTTTCGAAACGTCAGAAGTAACATTGTCAGAGATATAGTCGTCCAGAGCAGCAGTCAATTGATCCCTACAATATATATTTTGGAGAAGGAGTTCATTAAGACGCAAGTGCATTTTCTAGTCATAAGATGGGAAAGTTGAAAAGTCAATGACATGGGGGCATGGTCAGACCATGTTATTTGGCCAATAAATGTTGTTAAAAGTTTAGGAAGAAACCTATGTGGAAAGAATAAATAATCAATTTGTGAAAATACATCATGAGGGTGTGAAAAGAAGGAGTAATCTCTCTCCCCTGGGTGTTGGAGGCACCATGTGTCGCCCAGTTGGTGTTCGTGGATTGTTCGTCTAACCTTACAGTGTTGTGATCTGCGTACTCCCGTCCGTCCACTGGAAGTGTCAAGTTCTGGTTGTAGGGTCCAACTGAAATCACCTCCTACAATTAGAATTCCCTCTGCATCTTCTGCCACTTTATCTAACACCTGTGAAATAAACAATGGTTGACCTTGATTAGGCAGGTGGTAATTAACAAAAGTATATGTTACATCAAATAGACCAGCGGTTCCCAAACTGTGCGCCGCGGCTCCCAGGGGTGCCGCGGCGCTGTGACAGGGGTGCCGCGGCCAGGTAGCGAAAAAAAAAAAGTAAAAAAAAAATAGTTACCAATCTGGAGACACCCGGGACCCAGCATCCTCCTCCCTCCTCACTTCTCATTGAACGTTGGGCGTGATGACGTCATCACGACCCGACAGTCTGTGACAAGCAGGAGAGAGGAGGATGCTGGGTCCCGGGTGCCTCCAGATTGGTAAGTATTTTTTTTTATTTATTTTTTTCGCTACCTGGCCGCAGGACACAGGGGGGGGGGGGCAGAGTGTGATGACAGAAGATGGCAGGGGCAGAGTGTGATAACAGAAGATGGCAGGGGCAGAGTGTGATGACAGAAGATGGCAGGGGCAGAGTGTGATGACAGTAGATGGCAGGGGCAGAGTGTGATGACAGAAGATGGCAGGGGCAGAGTGTGATGACAGAAGATGGCAGGGGCAGAGTGTGATGACAGAAGATGGCAGGGGCAGAGTGTGATGACAGAAGATGGCAGGGGCAGAGTGTGATGACAGTAGATGGCAGGGGCAGAGTGTGATGACAGTAGATGGCAGGGGCAGAGTGTGATGACAGAAGATGGCAGGGGCAGAGTGTGATGACAGTAGATGACAGGGGCAGAGTGTGATGACAGAAGATGGCAGGGGCAGAGTGTGATGACAGTAGATGACAGGGGCAGAGTGTGATGACAGAAGATGGCAGGGGCAGAGTGTGATGACTGGAGATGATGGTGGGTACAGAGTGTGATGACTGGAGATGATGGCGGGCACAGAGTGTGATGACTGGAGATGAAGGAGGGCACAGAGTGAGAGGTGGAGATGAAGGAGGGCACAGAGTGAGGGGTGGAGATGAAGGAGGGCACAGTGTGTGGATGAAGGGCTCAGTGTGAGTTAGGTGTAAATTATTCTTTGACAGAAATATAATTGAAAAAAATATATAAAAATATTCTTATCCCTTGAATTTATTTGTAATATTTTTGCATACAACTAAATAAGTATTTCTGTCCTGACCTAAATACTTAATACTTTTTTTGACCCAACTACTTATAAAAGGGGACTGCTCGGTAATTATTTTGGAGGGGTGCCTTGAAAGAATTATGGCGACTCTAAGGGTGCCGCAAACTACAAAAGTTTGGGAACCACTGAAATAGACGGCATTTTATCAGGAGTGCTCTTCCTTCAGCCAGACAGAATTTTTGAAAATCCGAGAAAGGGATTCTTTTAGAAAACAACGTGGCAACTCCTAGAGTCTTGCCTTTGCTATTATTACTAAAATATGAGCTGGTATAAAAGCCATTTGAGAGTCGTGGGGCAGATTCCTGTTTACAGTGGGTTTCTTGAAAGAAAACAACATCTACTCCTAGGTGTCTCATTTCTTTTACCGCCTGTGATCTTTTTTCAGGGAGGTTTAGGCCCTTGGCGCTAATTGAAACTAATTTGAATTTATCTGTCATGGAGGATCTAAGTATTTCGAAAGAGCACTTCTAATACCCTCAGAAATAAACGGTTGGATCAGCATTTGTGGATAGGGAGTGACCTTGGACTTAATAATTAAGGAGAGAATTATATGAATCATTCCTGCTGGGAAGGTAGGGGTAGGAAAGTCACACAAGGAGAAGGACAGCACAGACACAAACATACCAAAAGACAAACAAAGATATAACAAATAATAAACCGTCAAACCGCTACAGGGAAACGGATGTGGGGAAGCCACAACCATCTCTCGGGTTTCTTCCAGCGGTGGGGGATAAAGGGGGGATTAACGACAGTGACTAACAGAGTCATCTTGTAAGTATAGCAAAAAATTGCAATGGCAAAAACCTCCATGCCAATAAAAACAGTAATAACAGTAGCAATCACATCGCAAGTCTCACAGTTTGGAGGACCTTTGGTGAGTGTGGACCAGAGAGCTTAGATCGCAAAAAGGTTTCCTTAAGTAGTATTTTTGCTTGATGTAGTCTCAACTTAAAGTTCATCTCCAGACAACAAGGAGGTCAAGGAACTACAAACACTAATCAAAGGGTAAGATTATTATTGTCCCAACACTCAGATTAGGTATCCGAACTCTCTAGTTAAGCAAACAAAAAAAGGGGAAAAATCGAAGAGAGCAAGCCTTTTCAGAGTAAATCCAATCAGGACCGCATATTCCCGTAAAAGGACACACACAGTCTGGGCAGGAACCAACAGCCACTTCTCCGGCATCTCCGCGGCCAAGGAAAGGCCAATGAATATAACATGTTGCAAAAAGGAAGGTGCACTAAAGGAAGCTGATTGAATTAGTTTAGCACTGTCCCATGGGCACCACACCATCGCGTGGGTACCAAAGATTCTCAGTCGTCCAGAGCATGAAATAGTAAGAAGACAGGAAGCAGGAATAAAATTAAGGGTCTGAGGATTCTGGTGGCTCTCGACGTTTCCTCATCGCATTTCTGGAGCTTCCCACTTTTTGCCAGGCTGCGCTGCTAGTTGGGTGTATCCGGGCAAAGTGCTGTTGCCAATCCGGAAGTGCCACCTCCTGTAGACCCAATTGAGTGCAGAATGGTTTGATGTCTTGAGGTGTTCTCAGAAACTCTGTCTTTCCATTATTGGAAACGTGCAGGCTAAGAGGAAACCCCCAGCGGTATTTAATGTTCTTAGTACGTAATATGTCCGTCAGGGACTTTAGCATATGACGCAACTGCAAAGTATGCCACGAGACGTCTTGCAAGATTTGGAGTCTGTTGCCGTCGCAATCTATAGCCTCCAGTTTCCTAGATATATGGAGAATTGCTTCCTTTTGTACATAGTAATGCAGGCGACAAATCACATCTCTTGGGTGTTCAGATGGAGAACCTTGCGGTCTGAGGGCCCTATGGGCTCTATCAAATTGGATACTGGTGGTGGGGTCCTGGTCTAGAATTCCATTAAATACCTTAGTGAGGAATGCAATTATTTCTTGTGTAGCTATGTCCTCAGGAATCCCGCGAATTTGCAGGTTGTTTCTGCGGCCCCTGTTGTCAAGATCATCAACTCTGCTTTGTAGCAATTGCAACTCTTGAGCTTGTTGAGCTACTGAGTCGCTGAGGAGATCATGATTTGCCACGGATTCCTCCCTGAAGTCTTCCAATATGGAAATTCTAGATGTCAGTCAGGTTAGATCAGCTTGTAGAATAGTAAACTTCTTCTTAACTGCCTCCTTAAGTCTGGACTCCAATAATTCAAAACCTCTCTTTGAAGGAAGCTCCGCCTTTGTGGGTAAGAATTTTACCAATTGCAGTATCTCCCCGATATCTTGATTGGTACTCACAGAGCATTCAGTAGAGGTGGATTCCGCTGAAGTAGCCATTTCTGCAGCCTTGGAAATTTCTGGTGAAGACAGGGGGGCTATTATCTTGTTCTGGAAGAGTAGCTGCAGAATGAAGATATTGCCATAGATCTTGACGTCTAGGTATATCTGCAGGCTTTCCGTGACTCCGCTTGGACTGGGCTTTCTTATCTTTGCCCATTAGATGACAATGCCAAGATCGCCAAATAGAAAATAGAGGTACAGAGGTTAAGCATAGACTCGCTTTGAACCTATGATCTGCTTTGTCACATGTCACCTCGCCCCAGTGGATGGATTACTCAGCCATCTAGCCAAGTCGCAATACAATGTTAAAGTGTGTTATGCATAGGCAGAACCCTATCTTTCGATACATGATTGGGACCCAACTGAGCTGAATCACCTTGGTGTGTGTACTTTTCCAGACGTTATGTGTGGTCAGATGGATCTCAGTGCACTTTCAGGCTTCCCATTCTAATGTATTCTTTAATGTACTTATAGCAGTGAGACTGGAGAAGAATTATGTGATATATGATAGTAATACTTGCACTCTCTGAAATTCGCCACTAGATGGCAGCAGAGGCTCCAGTTTAATGCTCTGAGAATCAACAGTATTTGTAAGTCTGACTTCGTAAACAGAAGCAGGCACTGCCTGTGTGAACTCAGCTGCTTAATAAGCTCATCCAGACGAACAAAGAATATTTATAGTGGCTTCCTTATGCATGAATCAACTTCAGCATCAGTTAGGCAGATATGGTAGATGCACACACGATAGCTGGATCGGTAGTACAGCAGGTCCCTGCTGTCAATATATAGCCACAGGCTTCACTGGAGGCTCGGGGAAGTTCAGCGCGCCCCACAGCTTACCCTAGGAGTCTGGGCGGAAGACGCCGGAAGTGCGGGTGTCTGGCCACTTCCGGTTTAGCCGAAGGAGCGGTAACAGCCCCAAAAGGGGCCCAAGTCAGAACCGATAGCACTGCCCTCTGTAGAGAGGGTCCAATAAAGCCGGGCGATGGGTAAGTACAGGGTCTGGCAACAATCTCACCTTGTAGCAGAATGTGGGTTGTAACAGCTCTCGGATTAGAGGGGCCTCAGGGGTTGTCCAGGGGTCACGGATATACAGCTGGCCACACGTCTAAAGACCAGGGCATGAAACCCAGCGCTGGGTCACGGGCGGCTGTTTTGCCAAGCCCAAGTAGGCCTCAACCAGGGTGTAGGGTTATGCAGCCTCCCCCAACTCTGTACAAAGACTCCGATGCAGTGGAGGGCGAACTCTCAGTAGCTGGTAAGCTCCCAAATTACATGGAAGGCTCAGAGCCTCCAATAGATGAAGATTTTTTCGCCTTGTTGTGGAGCTTATGTAAGCTGCGACCAGCTATAATGGCTGCCAAGCCACACCCCTTCTGAGGTTCCATGTTTAACCAATGGCTGAACATAAAGTTCATATGAGCCACACAACGCTAATACTGTTAATTAATTTACAATCACTTATATGCAGTTTTACATGCCTAGAAATTAGCTTGTATATGACAAACCTCAAGACACTTCAGTGTAGAATGAAGGATCTCCTGCAATCACTTTAAATTCATACTGAGAATTTTTCTTTTGAATCTTGTAATATTACTCTTAGTTTTCAATGATCCAGGCCAAAATCTTTGCCTGCCAAACTCACCCAATATCTACGCAAAAATCCTCCCACACTGCCAAGCATCACTGGATATCATTGTGCCATGCTCATGCCAACTTCCTACCCTATTGTCTCTTTGTCAACTTTAACTCTCTCCCTCTCACCATCTCCCTTCTGTCTCGCTCTCTGCCCTTGACTTCTTCATCCACTATACCTCCAAAATCAAATCCGTTTGTGATGACATCCTCTACCATCAGGCTCTTCTTGCCCTTTTCTTCTTAGCCTACCCACCCTCTACTTCTTCCATCCTTTATTGGAGGATGAAGTTTATGTCCTTCTCTTCTTCGCCCCCCTCCACTTGCCCCCTTAACCCTATCCCTTTCACTTCCTCTGCTCCCTCTTTCTGTACACTTGCTCCCACCTCATCCACTTCTTCAACTTGTCCCTCTCCTTTTACAACTTTCCTACATCCTTCAAGCATGCCTTTGTCTTACCTTCCTAAATAAACTATCAATTGACTGTTTCCCTCTCTTTAATTACTGCCTGATCTCTCTCTTCCCTTTTATTTCCAAGCTTCTTGATGTCACGGCTCACGGCTATTGCATGAGCTTGTAGAACAAGGTGATAGAGGTCTTCACCTATGGCTGTGGCCTTTCCTGTAGAGCTTGTCGCCCTCACAGGTACTCCGATGCCCTCAGGCCTTAAACTCAGTGTAGTACAAGCTTATGAATATAACCGTAGAGCGGGCAAGGGAGTGCAGGCAGGAGATAAGCATAGTCAGGAACAGGCCGAGGTCTCAAGACATAAGCAGACAGCGAGGCAAGATCCAGGTAAAGGATAAGGACTGGCTGGAAGACAGAGAATCCGAGTCACAGGCAGAAGTCAGGGTCAATAGCAATAAATAACGGTCCATGAAACAAGCTAGTGTTCATACACAGAAGGATCAATCCAGAAGTACAGATACAGAGTACAGGAGCAGGTCAGCAGCCAGGAAACTGAGCACTATAACCGATGGGGAAGTTACGTCCCTTAAGTACATGAGGGAGCCAATCAGGAGGGAACTCTGAATCAGCCCCAGGAGGCTGATAAGAAATATAATGATTCCGCTCCTATTAGGATGCAGCTGAGCGTCCAGACCATTGCCCTTGCAATGACTGGCACAAAAAACGGAAGTGACGTCCGGGAGGCACTGATCGTGCAGAGCGACTCACGGCGGCTAGGCACCACTACGGCTCGTAACACTTGAGGTTTCAATCTGGTTTTTGCTCCACTGAATCTGCTCTTGCTAAGGTCACAGATGATCTTTTTGCTGCCAAATGTAAGATAATTTTTCCCAACTCACCCTTCTGGAGAATCTCTGTGGCCTTCAACATTGTGGTCCACCATCTCTTCCTCCAAATCATCCACTCTTTTGGTCTCCATGAAACTGTCCTCTTCTGGCTTACCACCTTTCTAAATGCTCCTTCTCTGTGTCTACCTCTCACTTCATGTTCCTTCCTCATCCTTTGCTATCCTCCTCCATTAGTCAATTCTGTACCCCCTTCTCTTCTCCGTGTACACTTCCTACCTTGCTCTTTTGGCTTTCAATATCACCTTTATGTCAATGATACCCCTCCCTACTTTCCTGTGCCTCCAGTTGACTTTCTCCTATTTCCACTTGGATGTAACAGTGCTTTCGCAAACTTAACATGTCCAAGAATGTACTCATTGTCTTCCCCTTCAGAGTCCCCATATCTCACATTCAATCCCTATTAATTGGCAAATCCACCTTCTCCTCTATTCCACAAGTATGATGCATGTGTCATTTTTAACTCCTCCCTTTCCATCATCTTACACATTCAATCCATTTAACAATCATTGAATTTCCTTCTGGGAAACATCTCCAGGATCAGTCCCTTCCTCACTCTGGACAGTCCCTCATAATATCTTCTTCACTTTCACTTTTGCAACCTCCTCCTCTCTGGCCTCCCTTTCACCTTCCTCTCTCCATTTCAATCTGTCCTGAACACTGCTGCTCAACTCTTTTCCACTCTCATCGCTCTGCATCTACTTTTCCCTTTCTGACAGTCACTACACTGGCTCTGAATCCCCTACAGAATCCAACAAAAATTCCTCCCCCACAAGGACATCATCTTTTCCTTCCCCTCTACATCTCTAACATCATCTCCCTCCACACTCTCTAGCCCTAACTGCTCTGCCAATAACTGATGCCTCATCTCCCCACTGATTATTTCTTCATACTCATGCCTCCAGGACTTATCCAGTGCTACTCCCGTCTTTTGGAACTCATTCCTCCACCAATAAAACATCCACTCTTCTCCAAGGTTTCAAATGCACCCTCTAAACTTATCTAGTCATCAAAGCTTCTGCGCACTGGTCTGCTCCACACTGATGGTCTCTCTGCTAAAAAAAGAAAAAACCACGAGGGCTAAATGTATCATGCTGAGAGTTTTCCAGCGGGTTTTAAAAGTGGAGATGTTGCCTATAGCAACCAATCAGATTCTAGCTATCATTTGGTAGAATGTACTAAATAAATGATAGCTAGAATCTGATTGGTTTATCAAACCCGCCGGAAAACTCTCAGCTTGATACATTTACCCCCAGGGGTTAATCTGGCGTTTATGAGCAAGGTAGATAAAATATATGATGTATAATAAACAATAACAATGCAATAAATATAATAAAACAAATATGAATGTGATAAAATTACTAACAGAATTAACTATTTTAAAAAGGCAAATACCTATCACTATCCACTGCAGTTAGTCAAGAGCTTATTCCAAGGCCATAAGATGAAAATATAAATATTCAAAAGAAAGACATATAAACGAAATGTCCAATAGGCTGCTAAATTGAGATGATCTCCTGGTATATTTGTCCAGATCCTATTGGACATTTCGTTCATATGTATATGTATATTAATTGTAGTCTTTTTATGTTTGCACTTAAATTTATAGTTATTATCTGCTATCATCTTTTGCAAATATCTATATGGGTGTTGTTTCAATCATGACAATATGAAATTGAATCACCTTTCACAGCGCAGTCTTTCTTTTGAATATTTATGATCTCCCTACTTGCCACCTTCCCTTCCTCTATACTCACCCCCTCGGTAATTTTCAATACATTGTTGGGCTTTTTATCTTGATACTCTCATTTCACTCTGCTCTACTATGTAGCTATCATATACATTATATTATTTATGTTCTATGTATGCTGCTTGTTCATTAAGTAACCTGCTGTTGTTTACCATCTCCTATCATTTATGGTTGTGTGGACTCTGTCTTTCTGTACTATCTAATGTTAAAGACAGTGTACTCTCCCCCCTATAATTTGCAATACATTTTTGTGCTGTTCATCTTGTTACTCTTAATTCATTCTGCTCTACTATGTAACTATCATATACATTATACTATGTATGTTCTATGTATGCTGCTTGTTCATTAAGTAGACTGAAGAGCAAAGTGTAAGAGGAGAGCATGCAATAGTGAGGGCACTCTGTGATTTTTGAGGTTCTTTAAAACATACATTTTATTGGAATATATTAAAAAATATATTACTGAATCCTGAATGCTACTAATAGCGAAATATTTAAAAGAGAAAGAAAATAAATAAAGTGTGTAAAGTAACAAATAAATTTAAAAATGGCAAAACATTTGCCATACCTCGCTGTGTTGAGTCAGTTTGTTCACTGATATATGTACAAATTCTTGTTATTATAACATCAATTATAGCTGCAGATTTTGTTAAATCGGTTAACAGAGATACATGTTATTGATCCCGAATACTCCAATATCAGGATATGCAGAGGGTCATATTAGCACGGGTTTACTTGATATAGGTGTGGCTTATAAACGTTATTGTTCTGATATATGATATTTATTATGGTGTTTATTTGAAAGCTACACGTCGATTCAGGGAGATTGGCATTTATTTATAGGGTAGTCCCCATCTAATACATCCCTGTCTCTAAATAAATAGGGTATTCATTACAATTCCATTTATATTTCCATCAATAGTTTGTAATCAGTACATTGTTTCATACATATAGAGCATAGATGCAGGCTAATTGTTTCCCTGGAGTCTAAATAATTAGACTCCTCCATGGCTCTTATTATACCGGATAGCCTGCGCTAGGCTGAAAATATCACCCCTTGATAATGATCTGAAATCATTGCACCATTTAAGATGCATGGTGTCACTCACCAGACTGTGAGTGCTTCTTCCCGTGTGTTTAGGAACCATGGCCGTCCACCATCCTGAGGGTCTGCGCATGCGCAGCCCTTTCAAACCTTCAGTACTTGTTCCTTATACCAGATAGCCTGCGTTAGGCTGAAAATATCACCCCTTGATAATGATCTGCAATCAGTGCACCATTTAATATGCATGGAGCACGGACACAGACTGATTTTCTCCCAGGAGTTTTAGATAATTCTGTTCCCCAAAGTCTCTTACTCTAACGTATAGCCCACATCAAGTTGAGAATATGCCCCATTCCCTCTGTTTGAAATCTTATTCATACATTATAATTGCAGCATATAGATATATAAGTAATTTCACACAGCGAGGCGAACGTCAACGCTCGTTTCGCTAACTCACTTTGACCAGGCAAGCCGAGGAGCACAGCTGACATCCCTTTTAAGCTGTAAGCCACTCCCATTGCCGACGTCACATTGCCCTAAACCAATCTGGTTCCGCCAAAGACGGAAACTTCTCTGTTGATGTGCAGACGGATTAACAAATAGAGTGTGCCCACTTAGCCTGTTCCGTGATCTGATAGGTAGATTTCCAATGAATGAAAAATAGGTACAAGAGTTCATTAATACTGATGATCGGGATATCTTAACCTATTGACTACATATAGATCGATCTACAAGGAAGGTATTCTGGAGCACATATACTCCAGTCTACAAACAGAGTTGTGAAAAATTATATCGGAACCTATAGTATCACTTAGTGGGGGATTGATAATGAGGTATTTGGACACAGTATCTTTACTGCATTTGTTGAATAAATATAATGTGGTGAGTGTCTAAACTGGTTTATACAAGTAATAATAATAATAAAGCAATATTCCATGTTAATATAGACATTAATTGTGTATCGGTGTGTTTACTGTTATTCTTGAGTAAAAATGTTATAGTATATTATATGTAGTGGTACTTGTGACATCAAAAACTCACGTGATTAATCACTCAGATTATATCTAATATTCATAATTCTAAAAATAATTAAGAGATACATTTTATTTGTATAATGGGTGAATTTTTTTTTAACATTGTAAAAAAATTGTTTAGTAATGCATCAAAATCAAATCAATTATTGTAAAAAAAAACAAGGTGAAAAATTGTTCAAGTGCAGATTATTTATCCATATTAGATGAAAACTGTGTAATTGGTTTTATCATTTAAACCATATGGTACCAAGCTATTCATTAAAAATATCTGCATGGATTCCTTTTTTAGAAGTTCTTGTTGTACATTACCACCCCTAATTCCCAAAGATACTTGTTCCATTACAAATGCTTGTAATGTATCTGGATTGCTCTCATGGACTAACAAGAAATGTTTGGCCACCGTAGTTAAAGGTTTAAATTTGTCTCTGTCATTTGGGGCGTTCTTGATGTTGCTGACATGTTCTAATAGGCGTGTCTTAAACGGTCTTGTTGTCATGCCTATATAATTAAGGCCGCAAGGCCATGTCAAACAATAGATAACCCCAATTAAGTTACAATTGACAAATTGATTGATCTTCCAGACCCAAAGGTACCTGTCTACATATTCTTGTTTTTGGATTGTATACTTACAAGCCTTGTATCTGCCACATTTATAAAATCCCATTACTGGGTTCAGTAATTTCTTTTTTTTTATAAAGTGGCTATGGACAAAGCGATCCTTTAAATTACGAGCTCTCCGCCATGTTATTGCAATTTGATTGTCCAGATTCTCCCTGAGGTTGTCGTCTAATAGCAGTACATGCCAATGTTTTTGAAAGATATTAGAGATATCCTTCCACTTAGAGCAGAATGTACCAATCATTCTGGTTTTCTCTTTGGAAACAGGTTTAGGCAGAGGAAATATTAAAGATTCTCTTTCTCTATGATTGACTTCATGAAGCGCTTTTTTATGCTTTTTTTTACTGTACCCCCTTTGTATCAGTCTCTCTCTTAAATCTCCAGATCTCATGTGAAAAGTAGTAGTGTCAGAACAATTCCACTTTGTCCGAAGGAGTTCCCCTTTTGGAACACCTCTTATCACCAATGGAAAGTGTGCACTAGAAGAGTGTAATAAGCTATTGGTGGCTGTGGTTTTTCTGAATATATCAGTTGACAATTTACCTTCCACATCAATGGATTACTGGAGATCGAGAAAATTGATCTTTTGTTGTTGTATATCAGATGTTAAGAGGAGATTTAAATCATTAGTATTGAGTAGTTTGGTGAATTCATGAAAAAAGGTCTCTTCTCCTCCCCATAATAGAAGTATGTCGTCTATATATCTGAACCAAATTGATATATGTTCAGTATATATTTCATTACGGTCATTGGAGACCATTTCTTTTTTCCACCAGCCGAGATATAAATTTGCGTATGTTGACGCACATGCGCCCATAGCTATGCCACGGATTTGTAGATAGTATTTATCATTGAATACGAAATAATTGCTGGTGAGTACAAATTCCAGAAGGGAGATCAAAAATTCATGAAATCACTTTTACAATCCATGTCCAAAAAATATTGGACCACCCTTATTTCCTGTTGGTGGGAGATGTTCGTATAAAGCAATTCAACGTCATACAAAGCCAATTTCATTTCCTGATTGACTGAGATGTCACACATTTTTGATAACACATCTAGTGTATCCCTAGTATATGATTGTAAACTTGTGACATATTTGCGTAAGTGTTGATCAATAAATCTGCTAGCATTCTCAGTCAAACTGCCCATTCCCGAGACAATAGGTCTACTGGGTGGATCCGTTGTGGATTTATGAATTTTAGGCAAGACATAGAAGGTAGGGATTCTGGGATTATCTACCTTTAAAAACTCATAGTCTGATTTCGATATTACGTTGTTCCTAAAGGCATTATTGATCAGATTGTTATATTTATTCAGAAAATTCGCTGTGGGATTGAAAATCAGTCTCTTATAACACTGACTGTTATTTAATTGTCTGTATACTTCCATCACATATTTAGAAGTCGGCCACAGGACGATGTTCCCACCTTTGTCTGAAGGTTTTATCACTGTGTCTTCCCAGTTATCTATGTCTTTTAATGCCTTAAATTCCTGTTTGGACAGATTTTTGTTCATATCTCGTGATCCTTTTTTTTTAAATAGTTTGTCCAGATCTTTAGATACCAAATCTCGGTAGATTTTAACCTGTGGACAGGTCAATATGTCAAGAGAGAAGGTGGATTTTTTCTTTAATTTAATCTGTTTATAAGTATTTTGTACTGGATGTGTATCCAGTTCTTTGGCAGTATCAAGTTCTTCTAGGGTTAACAACACTTGTCTCTCATCTTCGGTTAGAGATGTCAGCTCTATCCCCAATAAGGCATTATCACTAGTAATATTCATGGATTGGGAATCCCTTATCTTTTCTTTATTACAATAGAATTTATTTAATAGTCATTTCCTACTGAACAAATTCAAGTCTTTTCCCCATTCAAAATGGTTAAAGGACTGTGTGGGTGAAAATTATAATCCACGACTTAAGACCTCTATATGTATCGGGTCTAATTGTCCCTCAGTTAGATTAATAATTTTTAATGACGAATCTGGTGTATCTATCGTCTGTAGTTCCACCGATGACATTGAAATTGGGGGCCTTCCTGTCCCTCCATTTGTTTCCTCTTTTTGCGTTCTCTTTGTCTTATGTCTCCCCTTTCTTGTCGGTTTGATTCAGTGGTCCCTCTTCCTTCCAGATTCCTAGGGCCTCTTCCTAAAAAAGACCTAGTATGATAGGAACGGCCTCGTTGGTTAGGGGAGGTGTCTGATATCTTACTCGTCGAAGAGTCTATTCCAGAATTACTATAAGAGCTGTGAGATTTATTAAATTTTGATCTGTCCCATTTAAAGATTTGGTTTTGAGCATAGTCACTTTTATCTCGTGCAAACTTTTTGCGTTTCTTTTCCACAATAATTTTTTCAAATTCATCCAAATCTGTTTTAAATTTATTATAGGCCTTTTGGAAAGATTCCAAGTTTTCAAAGGGTTTGAGTTTGTCCCCAATTTGGGTAATTTCACCTGCGTACTGTTCTAAGAGAAGGTTATCATGTTTCATTAGTACATGAATGAGTTCATTAGAGCATTTTGTAAGAATACTCTCCCATTTTTTAAGTTCACTTATTGCCAGTTCGAAGGCAGGATATATTTTTTGTCTTAGGCCTCTTGGTATCATATTTTGTTTTAAATAATTGTCAAACATTTTTTTGTTCCAAAACGTTTTCAGTTGTTTGTATATCAGATATTTTAGTTCCATAAGATGGCCAGGCCAAGTATTACCTTTAGTATCTGATGATATAGTACTGCCTTCAAAATCTAAACTAGAGATGAGCGCACTCGGATTTCTGAAATCCAAGCCCACCTGAACGTTGCCGATCCGAGCCGGATCCGAGACAGATCCAGGTATTCCCGCCAATTGCAAAACTGAAACCGAGGCTCTGAGTCATAATACCGCTGTCAGATCTCACGATACTCGGATCCTATAAATTCCCCGCTAGTCCCCGCCATCTTCACTCGGGTATTGATCAGGGTAGAGAGAGGGTGTGTTAGGTGGTCCTCTGTCCTGCTATATCTCGTGCTGTTCAGTTCTGTGCTGTGCTGTGCTGTGCTCTGTGTTCTGCTCAGTCCAGTGGTGCTGTGTCCTGTGCTCTGTCCTTCTGAGTTCAGTGGTGCTGCTGGGTCCTGTGCTGTGTCCTGTTCAGTCCAGTGGTGCTGTGTCCTGTGCTCTGTCCTTCTGAGTTCAGTGGTGCTGCTGGGTCCTGTGCTGTGTCCTGTTCAGTCCAGTGGTGCTGTGTCCTGTGCTCTGTCCTTCTGAGTTCAGTGGTGCTGCTGGGTCCTGTGCTGTGTCCTGTTCAGTCCAGTGGTGCTGTGTCCTGTGCTCTGTCCTTCTAAGGGCATTGTTATTTCCCCATTATTCCCAAATTATGAAAAATTTCAAAAAAGTTATAAAAAAATTTACAAAAAAAGTAACTCATTCTGCAGTATAAGTCCATTGTTGTTACTGCCATATTACAAATTTCACTGATTCTGCAGTATAAGTCCAGTGGTACTGCTGTATAACTCCAGTCCAGTGGTACTCTCCTGTGCCGCATATAATTTTTAAAGGCTTTGCCGAGTGTGTGTGGCTTCGGGGTACACTCTCTTGTGCTACATATAATGCAGAACAAAAATTTGGAGGATAAAGTAGGGAAAAATCAAGACCCACTTCCTCCTAATGATGAAGCTGCTGCCACTAGTCATGACATAGACGATGAAATGCCATCAACGTAGTCTGGCAAGCCCGATGCCCAATCTCCTAGTAGAGGGCATGTAAAATCCAAAAAGCCCAAGTTCAGTAAAAGTAGCAAAAAGAGAAACTTAAAAGCATCTGAGGAGAAACGTAAAGTTGCCAATATGCCATTTACGACACGCAGTGGCAAGGAACGGATTAGGCCCTGGCCCGTGTTCATGACTAGTGGTTCAGCTTCACCCAAGGAACTAAGCCCTCCCCCCCCCTACAAAAAATTTATGTGAGTTATGCTGTCAGCAACAACACAGCAAACAACTCTGCCTTCTAAAGAGAAATTATCACAAATCCCCAAGGCGAGTCCAAGGGTGTTGGTGGTTGCGAAGCCTGACCTTCCCATCACTGGACGGGAAGAGGTGGCTCCTTCCACCATTTGCAGCACGTCCTCTGCATATGCTGGAAGGATCACCCACAGTCCAGTTACAGATTTGGCTAATGAAGGTGTGAATGTTGTACATCGGGAGGAGGATATTGATGTAGCTGGCGCTGAGGAGGATGCTGATGATTATGATGCAGACAGATACCAAATTGCCTTTCTCAATTTATATTTATATTCTAGATTATATAACGGCTGAATAGTTTTCTATTTTACTCCTAGTGGAGAGGGGATCTGATGCAGACAGATACCAAATTGCCTTTGTCCATTTCTTTGTATATTTGAATTTCTAGTTCTACAGTCTATGCAGGCTGCTTTTTTTATATTCAACTACAAGTGTAGGGCGGGGGGGCATAGATAGCCACCAAAGTAACGTGGTCCATTTAATTTCACTTTCTTGCTCCACAGTCTGTGCAGCCTGCTTTTTTTATCTTCAAAGTATTTACAAGCCTTGCAATCTAAATTAACAAGAGGTAGTGACGTGCTAGAACTCCACCCTCTATATGCTGCAGAGGATGGAGGAGCATCAAAAGGCCATTCAAGCCTACACAGCCACCTACGACATAGGAAAAGGAGCGGGGATGTGCCTGAGTCAAGCGCACTGGAGAATGATTTCCGTGTTGTGCAAGGTTCTGCAGTCATTTGAACTTGCCACACGAGAAGTCAGTTCCGACACTGCCAGCTTGAGTCAGGTGATTCCCCTGATCAGGCTTTTGCAGAAGCAGCTGGAGAAAGTGAGGGAGGATCTGGTACACCATTGCGATTCCACCAAGAATGTAGCTCTTGTGGATGAAGCCCTTTGTACGCTTTGCCAGGATCCGAGGGTGGTCAGTCTTTTAAAGTCAGAGGAATACATTCTGGCCACCGTTCTCGATCCTCGGTTTAAAGCGTATGTTGTGTCTCTGTTTCTGGCGGACACAAGTCTACAGCGGTGCAAAGACCTGCTGGTCAGGAGATTGTCCTCTGAAGAGGACCGTGACATGCCACCAGCTCCACCTTCATTTTCATCACTGTTTGTGCAGTTCCAAAAAAGAGGAACTGCCATTTCTATTGCTACCTTCTTTCTTTCTGTATTTCCTGTGTCCTGTGGTCTGTTCTGCTAAGGGCATTGTTATTTCCAAGTTATCCAAAAGTTCTAAAAAGACAAATTTAAATTTATAAAAAAATTTATAAAAAATTAATTAAAAAAAAAATAAAAAAAAAAATAATAACATTTTTTCCAAAAATAATTGGAAAAATATATTTTAAAAAATCTAGCTTGTACTGCTATTTAAAAGTCTAACTACAATCATTCACTGTTGCTGTACCCAAAAATAATAGGTACTGCTATTAAAGTACAGTCTAGTGGTACTCTCCTGTGCCGCAGATAATTTGTAAAAGCTTTGCCGAGTGTGTGTAGTTATGTATCACAGGTTTTAAGAAGAGGCACAACACTGACAACCTGTTAGAGAAACTGAGGGAAATAATCTCTCTGTGGCTCACCCCACTTAGACTCTCCTGGGGATTCGAATAACTGCCATTTCTATTACTACCTTCTTTCTTTCTCTATTTAAAAAAAAAAAAAAATAACTGCCATTTCTAGTACTACCTTCTTTCTTTCTATATTTAAAAAAAAAACAAACTGTAATTTCTATTACTACGTTAATTGTTTGTGCAGTCACAAAAAAGAGGAACTGCGCCCTTAACTGCTATGTTGGTTTTAGACGTCCATCCGGTGTCTGCCATCTGTGCACTGGAATTCAGACCAGTTGAGGGTTTTATTATTATATTGTGGCCCCGGTACCAAATTGGGTACCGGGGCCACTCCACTACGCAGTCCAGATACTTGTTTGGTGGAATTCAGACCAGTTGAGGGATTTTTTATTATATTGTGGGGACCACTCCACTACGCAGTCCAGATACTTGTTTGGTGGAATTCAGAACAATTGAGCTTTTTTTTTATTATATTGTGGCCCCAGTATCAAATTGGGTACCGGGGCCACTCCACTACGCAGTCCAGATACTTGTTTGGTGGAATTCAGAACAATTGTTTTTTTTTATTATATTGTGGGGACCACTCCACTACGCAGTCCAGATACTTTTTTGGTGGAATTCAGACCAGTTGAGGGATTTTTTATTATATTGTGGGGACCACTCCACTACGTAGTCCAGATACTTTTTTGGTGGAATTGAGACCAGTTGAGGGTGATATATTGTGGCCCCGGTACCAAATTGGGTACTGGGACCACTCCACTATGCAGTCCAGAAAGCTACCTCGGTGAAACATTTTGGACTAAAAACAATATTGTGAGTTGTGAGGGTGTTCAGAATAGACTGGAAATTAGTGGAAATTATTGTTATTGAATGTTATTGAGGCTAATAATAGCGTAGGAGTGAAAATAAGCCCAAAAACTTGATTTTGGAACTTTTTATGCGTTTTTCAAAATAAATCCGAATCCAAAACCTTAAATCCGAACCAAAACCTTTCGACAGGTGTTTTGCGAAACAAATCCGAACCCAAAACATCAAGCAAATCCGAACCCAAAACACAAAACACGAGACACCAAAAGTGGCCAGTGCACATCCCTAATCTAAACATGATTCTTGTAAACATTTTTCCTGTCTATCTAGTAATTCTTGGTTAATACTAAATGATGCCATATTGGAGAAAAATATAAAAATCCTTATCGTCTTGTATCAAGACAATTCTCTGGATATAGTTTCACCAGTATAGGTGTATTTCACCTGTGCTGTTAGGTATTATGTGAGCAGAAAGATGAATAGAATCACCTATTATATTACTAAAGAGATATGAATACCAACGCACTAGGTAATCACATACCTGGTCAATATAATTAAATCCTTTCAATATTTCATGACCAGGATTATGCACCTCTAGACATGTAAATCTATTCAGACTGAAGAGCAAAGTGTAAGAGGAGAGCATGTAATAGTGAGGGCACTCTGTGATTATTGAGGTTCTTTAAAACATACATTTTATTGGTATTTATTAAAAAGTATATTACTGAATCCCATGATTGAAGTCTGAATGCTACTAATAGCGAAATATTTAAAAGAAAAAGAAAATAAATAAAGTGTGTAAAGTAACAAATAAATTTAAAAATGGCAAAAAATTTGCCATACCTCGCTGTGTTGAGTCAGTTTGTTCACTGATATATGTACAAATTCTTGTTATTATAACATCAATTATAGCTGCAGATTTTGTTAAATCGGTTAACAGAGATACATGTTATTGATCCCGAATACTCCAATATCAGGATATGCAGAGGGTCATATTAGCACGGTATTAAAGTAATTCTATCGTTTTAAAATAAGCATTGCCCAATCAATTGTATGTGTGTCCAAAGCACAAAGTGATTTATTTTTAACAGATGTAAATAGTCAACAATTCAATACATTATTATATCATGATAAAGTACAGTACAGCACAGCCAATACCAAAAGATAAGTACATACCAAATGCAATCGCTTGCGCACGCTGCGCACCCACCGGACCCGATGGACAATATTCTGTATAGAATATTGTGTCATAGTTGACTGAGGCCCCAGTGAGATGCAACTAATATATATACAGTCAGTGTTTCATTGTGAACAATAGAGATGACGTAGATTGTTTCTATAGGTCCAGACGTTGGGTGGGTCCAGGCCAGACAGGTAATAGGTTGATTCAATCTAAGGAATCCAAAGGTGGGGGTCTTCTCTCCAGGGGGTCTGCTCCTTTTCATAGCCAGTATCATACAAAGGTTTTACTCTCTAATATCAATAACTAAAGTATGCAATGTGCGATCTCTTCGCCGACTGCACCGGACAGCTGCTGATGATTAGGGCTTCAATATGATATCAGGCATGACACCTTTCCTATTACCTAAACCTTTAATAACACTACAATGTACATATAATCAACATATACATATATATATAGACTAATAATAAACCGAATACTATCTGCTCTTCAATTACAGTGTAACAGAACCAATATGAAATTATATAAATAACTAACTGTTGTAATGCGAGTGTGTGCGTGCGTATTTTACCGTGCGAACGCACCACGTCACGTAACACGTGGCGTACGCTTCGCAATACGCACGGCAAACCAATATTAAACCAATATACTTTCGTTCATCCAATTATACGACTTCAACAGTCCACCCTTTGATAGTACAATAAACTATCACCTTAAAGATGTTATAAGCAGGATCTCAGTACCACGTTTCATTGTTATGTAATACAAATCCCCCTTGGTGTATGTCCACGCTGTTCGTAGATCTAAACAAATTATCATGAGAGAGAGTCTTAATCCTCTAAACGACTTCTTCTTTTACTATAAACCGTACACTTCTGGAGCTTGGAGATAACTTTTTGTATGCCCTTCAAGGGTGCAATAAAACACTTAATACATTATTTGGAAAGGTACATGGTACAGTAGAACGTGTATCAGCTATACAGAATTCTCTACTACAGTTCTTCAAGTTTAACAGGTTCTTCTGTCCAACGCATGTCTTTAAGCTCAGAATACATTTAAACACTTCATGTTCATCAATAGCATCATCCTATGTCTATCAATAATGTCATATGCAATCTCTTTCAGCTTGCGTTAATATACACACATCTCATAATGTCACCAGTTCTTTTCATCAACACTTGTGGGCGGGCTATTGTCTGCTCGTTCTTCCCAGTCTCTCAATACTCAGATTTAACAGTGATCGGCTTGTAAAGCATTGGGAGACTTCAGACTAAGGGACCTAGGTGTCCTACTTTTTCCCCTAGTGACCTCCCACCCCTAGTTCGGGTACCTCAAGAATATTTAGTGGAAAGAGAACTAATCCTACTTGATATAATCACTGAGGCACGCGTGAGCACGCCCAGCACTTTGTTTGGTCTAAAACCTTACCCTCCCAAGAATGATAATCATTCTCAAGGATGCCTGCTCGAGTCCGGATATTACTGGACTGGCATTGCTGGGTGTGTCTCTTTTTTTTTTTTAACTATGGGGTCGCCGTACTTACGGACGTAATGCTACTCAGACAATAGCCCCTCGCACTTTCTCCAAGCTCCAAGGTTTCCAAATTTTCCTTTACCCCTGAATTGAATAGAGTAATTGGCCGGACTGATTATGCTACTAACTTCTTCCTCCCCAATACCTCCTCATCATTACCCGAACCAGTCTCTGTCACCTGCTAATAATCAAAAGAATTAACCGTCCTGAGAAGAGAGTGAAATGAGAGAACACAAAACAGGAAAAACTACAACTTCATGCTGGACAACAGTCTTAGCCTTTGGCTCAGGTGCTACTAACTGCATTCGAGGCCTTCCAGTACAGACTCATGAGTGCCCTTGGACCCTTCTCTGAGTGTTGGCCCCTCTGCAGTGGGTGGTATGGGCACCAGTGTGTCTCTGCTACCCTTGAAGCCGTGAGGCTGGTAGCCTACACCTGGTACCTGTCTGGCAAATAACCTAAGCTTAAGAAATTACCGCTCCACAACTTACTCTCCTGATCCAACATCCTGACAGTTAGTGTGACCTTTCAGGAAACAGTGTTTTGGACGTTCTCGGTTGCTGTCTCACTATTTACCTTCTCTCAAGGTCTAACCTAGCCTCCCAGTTACAATCTCATCTCACGAGGGGTCAAGAACATTTCAAAAACTGACTGGTTAGGAGTCTGCCCAGGGGTGATCTTTTGGTAGCGGGAAAGGACTAGTGGCACTTCAATCAAGTTCCAACTCTTATTCTATTCAATTCATTCTACCGAGTACCACTACTTTATGTTCACACTGGTTTATGGCTAATTGAAAGTATGTGATTTGTTACCACTACTCATACATTATACATCTATTATCAATAACATGAATATCCCTATCATCTATTATAACTCTAGGACTATCACATTGAATAACAAAAGCTTTGAGTATGAAACAGTAATACATTAGACACATTTCAATACACCTCTACCCAGACATATTTCATTGGTACACCTGTGTATACTTGAGGATCCTGCATGGTGGTAATTGGATGACGTGTATTTGTTTTACCTGGAGGAAAACCCATCAGCAGGAGGGATATGGGATGGCTCTATTGGTGTACCTTGTCCATCTCTCCAGAGTCCACCAGACTCCTCACCACATCGCTTCACCTTCCAGACAGTTTATCCCTCAGGCAAACACAAATCTTCCTATATTAACCAATATGTGTATGCGTGCCTGTGTGTGTGTGTGTGTTCACCTTTTTAAAACTAAAACAATACAACGAAAAACAAAACAAAACATAGATTTGTTAGCTGTCACATAAAACCCTGCTGTCTATTTGACAGCTATGTTCTCCCTGGTGTGACAGCCATGTATGGTTGTGCGTGTAAGTGTGGGCCTTACTAGCAGCTACTTCAGTTGGTAACTGTGTCACTGTATAAAGTCCTCTATGTAGTGTCCTAATCATGTGCTGGTATTGCTATAAAACGATTTCTCAGTCACCTCAACATCGCCCTCTAGACTAGAAAAATGCTAAAGACCAATGTATATCAATCGATTTTCCCTCTGCCAACTCACATGTCATTCTCAGTACCTCATATTCAGCTACTTGACTAAGTGGGAAAGGCAAAGAGCTCTCTTTCTATAACACTTTCTTCAAATATAACAGTATCCAGTACATGCCTGTCTAACAGTGAAAATTATAAAACATGAAAATTCTACATTTTCTAGGGTTTCACATTATGTCGTATCTTGTGGTAAAAATCCTACTCCAATGTTCTACACAGAGATGCATATCTGTATGCCTATCCTCTAGCAATCTCCTGTCTCCACCCTTTGTGCATCCATAAAAAGGCACATTTTTGTACAGGAGGCACGAACCAAAACAACAAAAAAACAAAAAACAAAACAGATATGCAATCTATAAAACATGAATCATATTTCCACAACAGAACCTTTCTGCTTAAAAATCAGCAGTTTCTATACACATGAAAACAAAACCCCTGACTGTTTCTGTAACTCATATCAATCTAGTGTGTGTATCTCTGAATTTGTCTTATGTAAAAACATAAAAATATGTTTTAGCCCCATTGTTTAGACTGTGTCTGATTTTATCTCTACCAGAGCAGAGAGAGAGAGAGAGAGAGAGAGGGAAAGAGAGAGAGAGAGAGGTAGAGAGAGAGAGAGAGAGGGGGCGGGAGAGAGAGAGAGAGAGAGAGAGGTGGAGGGAGAGAGAGAGAGAGAGAGAGAGAGAGCGGGAGAGAGAGAGAGAAGTAGAGAGAGAGAGAAAGAGGGAGAGAGAGAGAGAGACACTAGCGTTTGTGTAAAGAATGAGAAATAGGAAAGCAATGAATGATGGGAATACAAAAGTTTAAATACAAACATACATGTAGAAAGGGAGATTTTTACAACAAAATGACAGCTGGATTGGACTCTGACTCTATGGGGAAATGGCTGTATTCATTCCACTGTTCCCCTTAGCTATTTGCTAACTATGACCCCTCCCCATACTTGACTAGGGGTTCTTAACAGTGCAATCCAGTGTCGTCCGTCATTTGTTCATTAAGAACTCGGTATCTCATTGACTACATACCTTTTCAACGGACTTTTCTAACTTATAATAGGGAAATGTAAAAATGTACTCTTAGTGACTCATATTTTCTCTGAAATACATAAAACGATATTTTGGAGCAAAGTATATACATACTTCATTGTTGGATAATGATTCTCAGCCAAACAAATTATCATGAGTCACTGCAGCCTAAAACAAAAGAGTGTTCCAATTGTCTATTGTTAATTAGTCTTTCAAGAGTAATTCTTCTATTTCTCTATCTCACCCTTTTTAAACACTTGTCTATACTTCTTTTGTGTCCCTTTTATCTGTGAAAAGAAAAACAAGATAGTTATCTTAAAACAGCATACAAAACAAACATTTCTATTCTTTGCCGTCGGCTAGCATTTTAGGACAACAAACATTTCACAACATAAATGAACAAACAAAATCAACCAAGGTTACCTTTTAGAAATCAGTTTCTTGTACACTACTACTTACCACAGTTTAAACCCCACCTGTTTGTAGGACTACAGGTCTGACCTAACCTCCAGGGTTGACTATGGTTCTCCCCCAAGGCATTGGCTGCTATGAGGTGCACAGGAAACTGTTGAGAAGTCTCCGAGACTTGTGTGCGCCGTCTCTGTGGGTGTCTATGTGATTCCCCCTTAGGTGGGCTAAGTCTCTTTTCTTCGTGTCCCATTTTCTTAGCCTTGGCTCTAATATTTTCTTTGCAATCTTTCCTCAAATGTCCCTTTTTAAGACAGTTAAAACACTTCAAAGATTTCTGTTTCTTTCGTCCCTTATAGTGGTTTTTATAATTCTAAGGTTGTGGATGTAGTTTTTCTAATGCCTGGATACTCAACATCATTAACCTATCACTCTGTGCTTTTTCCTTTTTACATATATTTTTGTCATGTTCTATAGCATGCTCTCTAATATCAGTTACCGTGAGACCTCTCCAATTAGGAAAAGAGGTTTGTATCCAAGTCCTTAGATCCTCCCGGAGGCCGTACATTAGTACTGCAACAGTTACCTCCCTGTAATGTGGATTTACCATTATATCCCATATTCCTGTGTACTTAATAATGCCCGCTAGCGCCCTTGAAAAATAATCAGTTGTATTCTCATTACCTTTTTGTTTGATGTTGCATATTTTGCCCCATTCCACAGTCACTGGAAAATATACGGCCAACTCTTTGATTATACATCTAATATTATGCTGATTGTTATCCTCAGTTAAGGGTTTATCCTTCTCCAAATTACAACCCTCAATGAACTTCTGTATATCAGTATCGAGAGGAAGACAAGCTCTAAACAGCACTCGCCAATCTTTATTAGTAGGTTCATGTGCATTACCTAAATGTCTAATAAATTTCTGACACTTGGCCAAATCTTTTCTAGGATCAGGGAAATCAGACATAATTG
Organism: Mixophyes fleayi; assembly: GCF_038048845.1. Lineage (NCBI taxonomy): Eukaryota > Metazoa > Chordata > Amphibia > Anura > Limnodynastidae > Mixophyes > Mixophyes fleayi. The sequence continues at coordinate 105,611,871 of NC_134408.1, read as the reverse complement.
TAAATAGTTCCGTCTTAGTCCATGGAGAATACACTGCTACTTGTTTCATGGGAACTACACCATCTCTGTCCGCTTTCCCATTGGGAACTGCTGTTCTGCGGATGGGATATAAGCCTACCAAATCACTCTGTTCTGACCTAGTTGCTGGAATTGCTGTTGCAGTACAATGAATGTCTCCCCCTGTGTTAACCTTTTCATTATTCTCACCACTTTCAGCAACTGCCCCTGCTGGTGGGACCGTTCCTCTTCTTTGTCCTGAAACATTACTTTTAACATTACTTAAAACACCATACAAGTTACTAGTTACCATTTTTACATTTTTGGTATTGGCTGTACTTCCCGCCCCGACCAAATTTATCGGGGGCGTGTTTGCGCTCAGTTCGCCACGCTTTGCAACGCACACTTCCGGAATGCTTGTTTCCGGTACGCTTACTTCCGCTGAACACGTGTTTTTCCTTACACTCACTTCCGCTGTGCGTTCGCTGCTCTGCCACATGTTACCTTCCATTTGCCACAATTTTAAACAGTCATCATGTTCAATTCTCGTTTTTGTTGATTTAATCAACCGCACTTTATCTCTAACATTATTTAACACCTCTGAGTCAAGAGAACCTATGTTTGGGAAAGGTTTCACACACTCCCGGGTCATCTTGACCCATTTGTCGCAGTATGCCGTAGCATACGCACCGTATTTATTATACATAACATATTTTGCCGAACCAACCGGCCATTCATTAGGCAGCACAACATGAACTATCTCTATCGTTTGCTTCATATCCATTGTGAAAACAACCTATTTCTCAACGCTACACAAAAAGACTTTTACCTGTTCTCTTTCGAAACAGAACTTACTAGAGATTTTTTTTATTCCTGGACGTTTTCAACAGGCACGTCCCCTTAAAGATATCAATGCCCTTCCTAGTTTGAGTACTTTACCACTGTCAGCACCAGATATCAATCAAGAATATCAGTGGTTGCAGCGTATTTCCTCCCACATCTCCCAAGTCCCAATCACGGCTGCACTAAATCAACCATGCGGTCCGATCGCACCGCCTACGGATACTAACTATCGGTAAGCTTTGCGATTAATATTTGGGAATGCCGCGAAAACCTGTTATTTTCGCTTTGAGTATACCTGCCAAGTATACTCTGTGGTGTCTCTTTATCACCTGCTCTTTGTTAGAACAGAACACCACTCACACAAAGGTTTCTTTATATCCTGCTCAGCCCTAGAACAGAACCTTTGTTGTCAGGTTTTTTTAACATGCCCCGTCAGACACACCTGAACTAAAGCGCTATCAATTTTCAAATAGTACCACACTGCCCTCCCAATACTCAATCACGGCCTTGCCATGCGGTCGATTTGCACCGCTCAATGATTCATTATGCGGACCACAGATAACACCGCAATGCTCTGTCCCTTCCAGCAAACAATACCCTTTATCAGTGAATGTCGTGATTAGTATTGGGTGCACGTGCGAAAACCTATAGTTGCCTATAATTTCCAGTATACTTTTTCCTTTATGTATTTATTCACATACACACACATAACCTTTGTTTTCTGTACAGAAAATAACTTTCCCAAACAATGGCACTATCTTTTCAGAGACTTTACCAAGTGCTTACCGTATGCATATAACAACTATCAAAACTATTGTTCAACCACGTGGCAAATCTACCGGAAGTTCGCGTACGCACAGCAGGAACTACACATACGCACAGCAATGCAATACACTTTTAAAACATAAAACGACAATAAAAAGAAACATTTTTCTTTCTTGTCCCTAGATTCTAATTAGCGTTCCTTCAGTCTATGCAACAACGGACATTCGGTTTCGCAACACACAGTGAACCACAGGTATTAGACGCATTGCGTTCTTTCCTGCTTTATGCAACGCGTCCGTCCATCCACCCTTTGTTGAGGAACCGAATATCGTAAGCGTTGCATACCTGCCGGTAACGTAATTCCTAACTCACGAGCCCCCATATTATTAAAGTAATTCTATCGTTTTAAAATAAGCATTGCCCAATCAATTGTATGTGTGTCCAAAGCACAAAGTGATTTATTTTTAACAGATGTAAATAGTCAACAATTCAATACATTATTATATCATGATAAAGTACAGTACAGCACAGCCAATACCAAAAGATAAGTACATACCAAATGCAATCGCTTGCGCACGCTGCGCACCCACCGGACCCGATGGACAATATTCTGTATAGAATATTGTGTCAGAGTTGACTGAGGCCCCAGTGAGATGCAACTAATATATATACAGTCAGTGTTTCATTGTGAACAATAGAGATGACGTAGATTGTTTCTATAGTTCCAGACGTTGGGTGGGTCCAGGCCAGACAGGTAATAGGTTGATTCAATCTAAGGAATCCAAAGGTGGGGGTCTTCTCTCCAGGGGGTCTGCTCCTTTTCATAGCCAGTATCATACAAAGGTTTTACTCTCTAATATCAATAACTAAAGTATGCAATGTGCGATCTCTTCACCGACTGCACCGGACAGCTGCTGATGATTAGGGCTTCAATATGATATCAGGCATGACACCTTTCCTATTACCTAAACCTTTAATAACACTACAATGTACATATAATCAACATATACATATATATATAGACTAATAATAAACCGAATACTATCTGCTCTTCAATTACAGTGTAACAGAACCAATATGAAATTATATAAATAACTAACTGTTGTAATGCGAGTGTGTGCGTGCGTATTTTACCGTGCGAACGCACCACGTCACGTAACACGTGGCGTACGCTTCGCAATACGCACGGCAAACCAATATTAAACCAATATACTTTCGTTCATCCAATTATACGACTTCAACAACGGGTTCACTTGATATAGGTGTGGCTTATAAACATTGTTGTTCTGATATATGATATTTATTATGGTGTTTATTTGAAAGCTACACGTCGATTCAGGGATATATATATTTATAAAGTAGTCCCCATCTAATACATCCCTGTCTCTAAATAAATAGGGTATTCATTACAATTCCATTTATATTTCCATCAATAGTTTGTAATCAGTACATCATTTCATATATATAGAGCATAGATACAGGCTGATTGTCTCCCTGGAGTCTAAATATTTAGACTCCTCCATGGCTCTTATTATACCGGATAGCCTGCGCTAGGCTGAAAATATCACCCCTTGATAATGATCTGAAATGAGTGCACCATTTAAGATGCATGGAGCACGGACACAGACTTCAGACAAAGGTGGGAACATCGTCCTGTGGCCGACTTCTAAATATGTGATGGAAGTATACAGACAATTAAATAACACTCAGTGTTATAAGAGACTGATTTTCAATCCCACAGCAAATTTTCTGAATAAATATAACAATCTGATCAATAATGCCTTTAGGAACAATGTAATATCGAAATCAGACTATGAGTTTTTAAAGGTAGATAATCCCAGAATCCCTACCTTTTATGTCTTGCCTACAATTCATAAATCCCCAACGGATTCACCCGGTAGACCTATTGTCTCGGGAATGGGCAGTTTGACTGAGAATGCTAGCAGATTTATTGATCAACACTTACGCAAATATGTCACAAATCTACCATCATATACTAGGGATACACTAGATGTGTTATCAAAAATTTGTGACATCTCAGTCAATCAGGAAATGAAATTGGCTTCATATGACGTAAAAATCGCTTTATACGAACATCTACCACCAACAGAGAATAAGGGCGGTCCAATATTTTTTGGACATGGATTGTAAAAGTGATTTTCTTGAATTTTTGATCTCCCTTCTGGAATTTGTACTCACCAGCAATTATTTCGTATTCAATGATAAATACTATCTACAAATCCGTGGCACGGCTATGGGCACCACATGTGCGCCAACGTACGCAAATTTATATCTCGGCTTGTGGGAAAAAGAAATGGTCTTCAATGACCGTAATGAAATATATACTGAACATATATCAATTTGGTTCAGATATATAGACGACATACTTCTATTATGGGGAGGAGAAGAGACCTTATTTCATGAATTCACCAAACTACTCAATACTAATGATTTAAATCTCCTCTTAACATCTGATATACAACAACAAAAGATCAATTTTCTCGATCTCCAGATATCCATTGATGTGGAAGGTAAATTGTCAACTAATATATTCAGAAAAACCACAGCCACCAATAGCTTATTACACTCTTCTAGTGCACACTTTCCATCTGTGATAAGAGGTGTTCCAAAAAGGGAACTCCTTCGAACAAAGTGGAATTGTTCTGACACTACTACTTTTCACATGAGATCTGGAGAATTAAGAGATGGACTCATACAAAGGGGGTACAGTAAAAAAAAAAAAGCGCTTCATGAAGTCACTCATAGAGAAAGAGAATCTTTAATATTTCCTCTGCCTAAACCTGTTTCCAAAGAGAAAACCAGAATGATTGGTACATTCTGCTCTAAGTGGAAGGATATCTCTAATATCTTTCAAAAACATTGGCATGTACTGCTATTAGACGACAACCTCAGGGAGAATCTGGACAATCAAATTGCAATAACATGGCGGAGAGCTCGTAATTTAAAGGATCGCTTTGTCCATAGCCACTTTATTAAAAAAAAGAAATTACTGAACCCAGTAATGGGATTTTATAAATGTGGCAGATACAAGGCTTGTAAGTATACAATCCAAAAACAAGAATATGTAGACAGGTAACTTTGGGTCTGGAAGATCAATCAATTTGTCAATTGTAACTTAATTGGAGTTATCTATTGTTTGACATGGCCTTGCGGCCTTAATTATATAGGCATGACAACAAGACCGTTTAAGAGACGCCTATTAGAACATGTCAGCAACATCAAGAACGCCCCAAATGACAGAGACAAATTTAAACCTTTAACTACGGTGGCCAAACATTTCTTGTTAGTCCATGAGAGCAATCCAGATACATTACAAGCATTTGTAATGGAACAAGTATCTTTGGGAATTAGGGGTGGTAATGTACAACAAGAACTTCTAAAAAAGGAATCCAAGCAGATATTTTTAATGAATAGCTTGGTACCATATGGTTTAAATGATAAAACCAATTACACAGTTTTCATCTACTATGGATAAATAATCTGCACTTGAACAATTTTTCACCTTGTTTTTTTTTACAATAATTGATTTGATTTTGATGCATTACTAAACAATTTTTTTACAATGTTAAAAAAAATTTCACCCATTATACAAATAAAATGTATCTCTCAATTATTTTTAGAATTATGAATATTAGATATAATCTGAGTGATTAATCACGTGAGTTTTTGATGTCACAAGTACCACTACATATAATATACTATAACATTTTTACTCAACAATAACAGTAAACACACCGATACACAATTAATGTCTATATTAATATGGAATATCGCTTTATTATTATTATTATTAATTGTATAAACCAGTTTAGTTACATTATATGTATCCAACAAATGCAGTAAGGATACTGTGTCCAAATACCTCATTATCAATCACCCACTAAGAGATACTATAGGTTCCAATATAATTTTTCACAACTCTCTTTGTAGACCGGAGTATATGTGCTCTAGAATACCTTCCTTGTAGATCGATCTATATGAAATCAATAGGATCAAGATATCCCGATCATCAGTATTAACGAACTCTTGTACCTATTTTTCATTAATTGGAAATCTACCTATCAGATCACGGAACAGGCTAAGTGGGCACACTCTATTTGTTAATCGCCTGCCCATCAACAGAGAAGTCTCCATCTTTGGCGGAACCCTATTGGTTTAGAGCAATGTGACATCGGCAATGGGAGTCGCTTACAGCTTAAAAGGGATGTCAGCTGTACACCTTGGCTTGCCTGGTCAAAGCGAGTTAGCGAAACGCGCGTTAACGTTCGCCTCGCTGTGTGAAATTACTTATATATATCTATATGCTGCAATTATAATGTATGAATGAGATTTCAAGCAGAGGGAACGGGGGATATTCTCAACTTGATGTGGGCTATACGTTAGATTAAGAGACTTTGGGGAACAGAATTATCTAAAACTCCTGGGAGAAAATCAGTCTGTGTCCGTGCTCCATGCATATTAAATGGTGCACTGATTGCAGATCATTATCAAGGGGTGATATTTTCAGCCTAATGCAGGCTATCCGGTATAATAAGAGACCTGGAGTAGTCTAATTATTTAGACTCCAGATAGACAATCAGCCTGCATCTATGCTCTATATGTATGAAACGATGTACAAACTATTGATGGAAATATAAATGGAATTGTAATGAATACCCTATTTATTTAGAGACAGGGATGTATTAGATGGGGACTACTTTATAAATAAGTGCCAATCTCCCTGAATTGACGTGTAGCTTTCAAATAAACACCATAATAAATATCATATATCAGAACAACAACGTTTATAAGCCACACCTATATCAAGTGAACCCGTGCTAATATGACCCGCTGCATATCCTGATATTGGAGTATTCGGGATCAATAACATGTATCTCTGTTAACCGATTTAACAAAATCTGCAGCTATAATTGATGTTATAATAACAAGAATTTGTACATATATCAGTGAGCAAACTGACTCAACACAGCGAGGTATGGCAAATTTTTTGCCATTTTTACATTTATTTGTTACTTTACACACTTGATTTATTTTCTTTTTCTTTTAAATATTTTGCTATTAGTAGCATTCAGGCTTCAATCATGGGATTCAGTAATATATTTTTTAATATATACCAATAAAATGTATGTTTTAAAGAACCTCAATAATCACAGAGTGCCCTCACTATTACATGCTCTCCTCTTACAATTTGCTCTTCAGTCTGAATAGATTTACATGTCTAGAGGTGCACCATCCTGGTCATGAAATATTGAAAGGATTTAATTATATTGACCAGGTATGTGATTACCTAGTGCGTTGGTATTCATATCTCTTTTGTTCATTAAGTAAACTGCTGTTTGCCATCGTCTATAATTTATGGTTGTGTGGACCCCTTGTCTTTCTGTAGTATCTAATGATAAAGACAGTGTAACTAAAATATAACCTTAAGAACTTTTCCTTAACTTTAGTTCCTAGATCCCTGAAATCATGCTTTAGAATGCTTATCTAATTGCCAATGGTAGCAATATGTACAAAGTCCACTGGAGCTTCCTTATCTTCAACAAGCAATCCATAAATCTGCTATGCAACATGACAAACCTGAGCAATTTGCAGAGAACACAGTGTTTGGCAGTCTTGTTCAAGGTGCAAAATGCAAAAATAAAAACAAAAGCTCAGGTAACACACTTAAAGGGGGGATATAAAACGAAGATTATCAAAATATCCACCTGTCTCATATTAAACCAGTTCAGATGAGCCTTTATGCCATCTTTGAGATTTGTTACCTGATAAGCTTTCACTTTAATTATTGAATATGTGTTTGGTAAGTAGAAGAGGCAACAGTGCATATTCAGAGCACCACCACTGCTCCAGATTGAAGGTGAAAGGTGTTTTGTGTTTTGGGTTCTGATTAGCTTGAGGTTTTGGGTTCTGATTTGTTTTGCCAAAACACCCGACGAAAGGTTTTGGTTCTGAATTAGGGTTTTGGGTTCTGATTTATTTTTAAAAAAGCATAAAAAGTGCTAAAATCCAGTTTTTTGTTTTTTTTTTCACTCCTACGCTATTATTAACCTCAATAACATTCAATAACAATCATTTCCACTAATTTCCAGTCTATTCTGAACACCTCACACCTCACAATATTGTTTTTAGTCCAAAAGGTTGCACCGAGGTAGCTGGATGTCTAAGCAAAGCGACACAAGTCGGCGGCACAAACACGTGGCCTATAGTAGGTGGCTGTGTAGGCTTGAATGGACTTTTTCTGCTCCTCCATCCTCTGCAGAATATAGGGGGTAGAGTTCAAGCGCGTTACTACCTCTTGTTTTTGTTGATGGCAGGGCTTGTTCATGCTTTTTTGATGTAGCAGGAACAGTGAACGTAGTTTAATATCTGATACTAAGATTTCTGGACTGCGTAGTGGAGTGGCACCGGTACCCAATTTGGTACCGGGGCCACAATACCTCCTTCAACTGTCTAAATTCCACTGCACAGATGGCGGACACCGGATGCACATCTAACACCAACATAGCTGTTAAGGCCGCAGTTATCCGCTTTGCCATAGGATGACTACTGTCGTACTTCGTGCTCATGGCAAATGACTGTTGGACGGTCACATAATGCCAAAAAAAGAGTTGCAAGATGGAATTGTCTTTGGGATTATGTTGTTAAAATAGGACATGCACACTTTAACAAACCAATCATTTCAGCGACAGGGCCTACCAAACTACTGTGGCTGAAATGATTGGTTTGTTTGGGCCCCTACACTAAAAAAGCTGTTCATCTCTCCCTGTACAAACTAAACTGGCTCTACTGAGGCAAGATGTCGTTCTCATCCTCATCCTCTGATTCCTCGCCCCCTTCAGTGTGTACTTCCTCATCCTCACACATTATCAATTCGTCCCCGCTGGACTCCACAACCACAGGTCCCTCTGTAGTCTCTGGAGGGCAGTGCTGTTCTTTATTGAGGTATTGATAATTCATTTTTATGAACATCATTTTTTCAACGTTTTGCGGAAGCAACCTCCTTCGCCGCTCACTGACCAGGTTCCCCGCTGCACTAAAAACTCTTTCCGAGTACATACTGGAGGAGGGACAACTCAGGTAAAATAGAGCCAGTTTGTACAGGGGCTTCCAAACTGACTTTTTTCCTGCCAGTAAGAATATGGACTGTCTGACATGTCTACTTGGATGGGGTCAGCAAAGTAATCCTCCACCATTTTTTCAATTGTGACAGCATCCAATGCAGCGACAGTAGACATGTCTGCAATGGTTGGCAGGTCCTTCAGTCCGGACCAGATGTTCTCAGCATCCCCGCCAGCGGGTCTTTTAGGAAAACTGAGCTTTTTCCTCGCAGCCACAGGTGTTGAAGTAAATGGAGGAGCTGTTGGCATGTCACGGTCCTCTTCAGAGGACAATCTCCTGACCAGCAGGTCTTTGCACCTCTGTAGACTTGTGTCCGCTGGAAACAGAGACACAACATACGCTTTAAACCGAGGATCCAGCATGGTGGCCAGAATGTATTCCTCTGACTTTAAAAGAGTGACCACCCTCGGATCCTGGCAAAGCGTACGAAGGGCTTCATCCACAAGAGCTACATGCTTTGTGGAATCGCAATGCTTTAACAGCTCCTCCCTCACTTTCTCCAGCTGCTTCTGCAACAGCTTGATCAGGGGAATCACCTGACTCAAGCTGGCAGTGTCGGAACTGACTTCTCGTGTGGTAAGTTCAAACGGCTGGAGAACCTTGCACAACACGGAAATCAGTCTCCACTGCGCTTGACTCAGGCGCATCCCCACTCCATTGCCTATGTCGTAGGTGGCTGTGTAGACTTGAATGGCCTTTTGCTGCTCCTCCATCCTCTGCAGCATATAGAGGGTGGAGTTCCAGCGCGTCACAACCTCTTGTTTGAGGTGATGGCAGGGCAGGTTCAGCCTTTTTTGATGTTGCTCGAGTCTGCGGTAGGCACTGACAGAATGCCGAAAGTGTCCAGCAATTTTGCGGGCCACCGCAAGCATCTCCTGCACACCCCTGTCACTCTTCAGGTAATGTTGCACCACCAAATTAACGGTGTGGGCAAAACATGGGACGTGCTGGAAATTGCCCATATGTAATGACCGCACAATGTTACTGGCATTGTCTGACACCACAAATCCCAAGGAGAGTCTAAATGGGGTAAGCCACTGAGAGATTATTTCCCTCAGTTTCTCTAAGAGGTTGTCAGCGTTGTGCCTCTTATTAAAACCGGTGATACACAACGTTGCCTGCCTTGGAACGAGCAGCCGTTGTGGAGATGCTGCTACTGATGCAGCTGCTGCTGTTGCTGCGGAAGGCGATGCATCTACCCAGTGGGCTGTCACAGTCATGTAGTCCTTTGTTTGCCCTGAACCACATGTCCACATGTCGGTGGTTAGGTGGACAGTGGGTACAACCGCATTTTTCAGAGCACTGAGGGGACGTTTTCGTACTTCTCTGTACATCCCGGGTATCGTCTGCCTAGTGAAGTGGAATCTCGATGGGATTTGGTACCGGGGACACAATACCTCCATCAACCGTCTAAATCCCACTCCACTGATGGCGGACACCGGGCGCACGTCTAACACCAACATAGCTGTTACAGCCGCAGTTATCCGCTTTCCAATAGGGTGACTACTGTCTTACTTTGTGGTCATGGCAAACGACTGTTGGACGGTCAACTGTTTGGTGAAAGACGTAGCGTTCTTGCGACTTCCCCTCTGGGAAGATGACCGACTACCAGCAGCAACAGCAGCAGTGGCAGTAGTAGGCGTACCGCTGCAGGATTCCTCGGATGAATCCCGTATTGAAGAGGACTCAGTCTGGCTGGTGACATGGCCTGCAGGACTAAATCTGATGGAGATTGTAGAGGAAGTTGACGAGGAGGGTGTTGGTGGTGTGTATCCAACAGGACCAAGGGATTTAGGTGTCCCTGGACTGCTGACGGTCCTAGCCACAGGTCCTGAACTAAACACTGAATTATGAAGGTTCTTTAGGTGACGTATAAGGGAGGATGTCCCTAGGTGGCCAAGATCCTTACCCCTGCTTATTTGAGCTTTACGTAAGCTACATATGGCCATACATTTGTTGTCCGGATTGGGATAAAAATAACTCCAGACAGAAGAGGTGGATTTTTTGGTCTTCTGACCAGGCATGACGATGGGTTTTTTCATCCCATGGACAACAACTGTTTCCCCCCCTGGTGGCTCATTTATGATAACCACATCCGCATCCTCCTTGTCAAGTTCCTCCTCAGCGCCAGCTACATCAATATCCTCCTTCCGGTGTGCAACATTCACACCTTCATTAGCCAAATCTGTAACTGGACTGTGGGTGATCCTTCCAGCATATGCAGAGGGCGTGCTGCAAATGGTGGAAGGAGCCACCTCTTCCCGTACAGTGATGGGAAGGTCAGGCTTCGCAACCACCAACACCCTTGGTCTCGCCTTGGGGATTTGTGATGCCATCTCTTTAGAAGGCAGAGTTGTTTGCTGTGTTGTTGATGACAGCTTAAGTCTCTTAAATTTTTTAGAGGTGTGGGGAGGAGGAGGGCTTAGATCCTTGGGTGAAGCTGAACCACTAGTCTTGAACACGGGCCAGGGCCTAAGCCGTCCTTGCCACTCCGTGTCGTAAATGGCATATTGGCAAGTTTACGTTTCTCCTCTGATGATTTGAATTTTGTTTTTTTACTAATTGTAGTGAACTTTGGCTTTTTTGATTTTGCATGCCCTCTACTAGGAGATTGGGCATCGCCCTTGGCAGACGACGTTGATGGCATTTCATTGTCTATGTCATGACTAGTGGCAGCAGCTTCAGCAGTAGGAGGAAGTGGGTCTTGATCTTTCCCTACTTTATCCTCCAAATTTTTGTACTCCATTATATGCAGCACAAGAGAGCGTACCCCTAAACCACAAACACTTTGGGACTGCAGAAACAGTGAACGTAGTAATATAGATTGCAGTTCCTATTTTTTGGAGTGCTGAAACAGTGAACGTAGTAATATAGTTTGCAGTTCCTATTTTTTGGGACTGCAGAAACAGTGAACGTAGTAATATAGATTGCAGTTCCTATTTTTTTGGACTGCAGAAAAAGTGAACGTAGTAATATAGATTGCAGTTCCTATTTTTTGGACTGCAGAAACAGTGAACGTAGTAATATAGATTACAGTTCCTATTTTTTGGACTGCAGAAACAGTGAATGTAGTAATATAGATTGCAGTTCCTACTTTTTTGGACTGCAGAAACAGTGAACGTAGTAATATAGATTGCAGTTCCTATTCTTTGGGACTGCAGAAACAGTGAATGTAGTAATATAGATTGCAGTTCCTATTTTTTGGACTGCAGAAACAGTGAACGTAGGTATTGCAGTACTAATATTTCAGGACTGCAATAATATATTGCGCTAGAATTTTTTTATACTTTTTAAATTATTTTTTAATATTTTTTTTTTATTTTTTTGGTATAATTTTTTTTTTTTTTTTTTTGGAGTTTTTAATAATTAGAAAATTACTATGGACTTAGCACAAAAATGCCCAGGACTAAAGCACCACTGGACTCAGCAGGACAGACACTGGCCAAAGCACCACTGGACTCAGCAGGACAGAACACAGGACAAAAGGACCACTGGACTCAGCAAGGACAGAGCACTGGACACAAGCATAAAGCACCACTGGACTCAGCAAGGACAGAGCACTGGACACAAGCATAAAGCACCACTGGACTGATCACGCAGGAGCACCACTACCCTACAACCTCCCTCTACCCTGATCAAAGCCCAAATGAAAATGGCGGCCGGTAGCAGGGAATTTATGCAATCCGAGTCTCGCAAGATCCGACGCGAGACTTGGACATCAGAGCCTCACTTACATTTTTTTTTGCCGCCGGAAGTACCAGAACAGTGCTCGGATCCCGTCGGATCCGCACTGTTCGGGTGGGCTCGGATTAGCGGAATCCGAGCCCGCTCATCCTTAGTTTGATAGGGTGTAGACTGCAGCAATCCTAAATATAAAGTCCATCTGACATTCTGGTTACCCTCCAACCTGGAGAGTCACTCTTCTGGAAACTAAAATAAGGAGGTTGTTTATATGCTGTTTGCTTGGCTCCCTATTAATATTGTAGGTATCTACATTTTTTTCACTCATATTTAAAGTACTTCATATGTTGCCATTACAGAACAATTAATCTGCTCCTTTGTTTCTCATACTTTCTGTAAAATATGTATATTGAGAACTCTATCACTGTTAGAATTTTACAATGACAGAATAATTTCCCTTTAAAATTTTATTATAGTTAATCACATACTAAAATGTACATTGTGATACATTTCAGACTTTAAAACATTTTATTTTTCCAAAACTTAGTTAAAGCTGCTTTTACTTCTTTGTTCCTAAGTGTATATATCAATGGATTTAACATTGGGCTTATTATAAAGTAAAAAACGGTAATCATTTTGTCTGTATTTGGGGAAGATGTTGACCTGGTTTTCATGTACACAGCCATAGCTGACCCATAAAACATTGCTACAACCATCATGTGGGATCCACACGTAGAAAATGCTTTTTTCTGCCCTTCCAAGGAAGAAATCTTTAAGATGTTTAATATAATTTGTGTGTAAGACATACATATCAAAGTTATAGGTATAATTAGTATTATCACGCCTACAATAAAAATCACATATTCAACTATCGCTATATTCTGACACCCAAGTGATAGGAATTCTGGAACTTCACATAAAAAATGGTTAATTTCATTCTGACCACACAGATTAATGTTCAGTGTAAGTGTAATATGACAAATTGAGAGGAGAAAACCACATACCCATGTGCCTATAGCTATTTTAATGCAAACGGATCTGGTGATAATTATTGTGTAATGTAATGGATAACATATAGCTATGTAACGATCATAAGCCATAATTGCAAGCAAAATGCATTCACATTCCCCTAAAGATAAAGATATATACATTTGAGCTGCACACTCTACATAAGAAATTGTCTTTTTTACTGATAGTAAATCTTTTAGCATCCTTGGGATAGTTGTTGATGAAACACAGATGTCCATAACAGAAAGGTTGGTAAGAAAGAAATACATAGGAGTCTGGAGATTGATATCTGTAGTGGTCAAAGTGATGATGAGAAAGTTTCCAACTAAAATGATCACATAAATAAGTAAGAAGGCAACAAAAAGTATGGTCTGTGTCCTGGGTTCACTGGAGAGTCCACGCAGAACAAATTCTGTCACCACTGTGTCATTTCTCCAAGACATTCTAGCAAGTAACAAAGCATATATCTGTAACAATGCAATACTGTAATAAGATTAGTATATACATAGTAATAGTGGGGATGTCATACTACTAAGGTAGGCTGAGATTAAATGAAATAATAATGGAAATCTGCAAAATATGCAGGGATTCAGAATGCACAAATGCACCTAATTACCCACATAATAAGGAGAACACATACAGCATGCTGTCTTTGTGGTTTTTGAAACTGTAAAAGCACTCTAAGTGATTTTTGTGTTTGTAGGTGAAAGTAGAAATATGTGAAAAAATTGACATTTCACTTCACTTCTATGACCACAATGGGTTCTCATTAAAAACTTAGACTGACCCTTGCTCCCTCCGTCATGAGGATGTGTAAAATTACAGTCTTGAAGAAAAAAGTCCCATGGTCATTCATCTGCTCTCCAGCCCTTGAATTTCAAAATTAAATCTCGTTTTGCCTTTAGGTACAGTGGTTGAAGTGGGCTGATATACAGTTGAAGGTCATACCACCAATTCTCCTACTGCTTTCATGGTAAAACTGCCAAATTCTATCCAGATACATTTTCCATACGGCCACTTCTAAATTTCCATACCTCTATTTCTAAATTTCCACGTCAACCACTGTGTAGGTACATAAAAAGGGAAATTTATGTGCCTAGTCTGTACTGAGCCCGGATCCGCCATTTAGAAGAAGCTAGTTTTCCACCCCTGTATTTTCACATGTAAAATCTAGTTATGTTGAAAATAAGCTTCTGCTTTTATAGAAAAATAGGGTAAAAGTGCAATAACATAGTTGCACTGTTTTAAATTTCCATTATTGAGCATCATTTAAATTCAGCTAAACTTTAAAATTTAACAAATCCTGTTATGATGCAAGTAGTGAAAATGTAGTATATTTTTCAAGCAGGAAATGTGCTGCCTTTTTTTGCAAGTAGCCCACAAACACTGTGCATTACTTTGACACTGTAATTTACTAAGCAATAATAGTTTTAAACAATCACTGGACATGTTTCACATTCAGTTTTACTCCTTAACATTTTCTCCAAGCTCAGGCTCTAGGGGGAGGAAGTGAAAAATGATTGTGCATTATCTTGAAAGTACTAGACCATTGTAGTGCCCCTCATGATTCATAAAGAAATATAAGTCCCTCCATAGAAAAATACAGATATACTAATGCTTCCATTGTTTGTAAATAACTAACATTGCCTCTACAGGGGTCTGGTATATGCCCCCTGCATATCCCCTGCAAGAATGTAAATGTTTTAATTTTAGAATCTAGTACTATATTAATTTTGTTTTTTTCAGTATAGAAGTGTAGGCCTCAAAAATCTATGTATGAAATTTATGTATTTAATGTAAAAAATATATATATTTTAATTGTACATACACATGTGCTAATGCTGCAAATCTCTTGCATGTGTCTGTGTACAGCAAGTACTGGTTTGTCACAGTGTACTTTCTCTCATTTTCAAGTCGAAACGTAGATATACTCAAGTTCCGTGCTCTTTTTAAAATACAACTTGCATGTTGGATTCAGACTTCAATCAGGCCCTTTTTATTTAACATCAAATAAAAAATGAGTTTATTCTATATCCATAAAGAAGTGTGTCATACAAGCAGTAGACAAAAACATATAAAAGCAGGTGTATTTAATTTAATTATGGAATAAATGTAGAAACCAATTATGGCTTTTTTCAGATCTTTAAATAGTAATGTAGTAAGATATTATGTGTATCTGTCACTTCTAGTAAATCTTCCCACAGTCTGTGAAATGTATAACTAACTATAGAATAATGAAGCCACCCTGAACTTCAAAACAGTCAATTGATCATCTATTATTTATATGTTTTACTATTATGAAGCTTTTCCGTATACACATTTTTTAAAGTCGTTTTCAAAGTTGTGATCAGCCATGTTTTGATATATCTGAGATGGATTTGCTAATTTATATAGAGTGCTGCTTGGGGCTCATTTACTTTTTAAATAAAACCTTTTATATAAATTGTGACTCCTCTTAATCTATATTTACTATCCTACTCTAATGTTTTAATGGATACAAATATCCATCATTTAAGTTTCAAGTGGTACAGATTATATAATTTTATTATTACACAAGCTAACTCCACAGCTTTTATTTTGAAGTTTGACCACTATTCATGCTTATAGTTTTATACGGGGTTAAATCTGGAATAATAATTGTGACAGATTATTTGTCAGAGAGTGCTGTGCACTAGAAATATCTAGTTTTAGAAAATGTTAAATATTTAGACACAGTAATAAGCTTAACTTTATCTTTTGTGACATTTTTTGGGTTAATATTTTAGGTGCTTAAAATCAGTGATTATTTGAACATGTAATAAAAACCAATATTCAAATTGAAAGAGTGGACTGCTTTTTATACTTTATGTAGAAAGGAAGTCTGTTTTAAAAAAGGGACATGGAAATAAAGCCCTTTTCTAATATTTAGCTTAAACCTGAAAACACACTGTGATATTGTATTTTTTCCAGACAAAGTGAACAATTAAGTGATCTTATCAGCAACCAAGACAAAAGAATAAAGCAAATAAAATACAAAGAAAACCCTACAGAAAAACTTACCATTTAATAGTGGCAGCCTTTGCACTAAATACTAAATGACTCATTCACATTGGAACTATTTTTAGGACTTTTATAAGCCATGTAATTCTCATCTGTCGAATATTCTCTGTGGTTTAATTAATGTATATTCAATATTACAGAAAACCTTAGGAGATCTCAATAGCCAAAAATGTTTTTTGTTGTTTCTTTTGTAACATAGTAACATAGTAACATAGTTGATGAGGTTGAAAAAAAACACTAGTCCATCAAGTTCAACCTATTTTGGATCTCCTGCGATCCTGCACTTATATTTGAAATTGATCCAGAGTAAGCAACTGCCAATCTGTTTCAATTTTGAAATCCCCACAGACCCAATATTGCAGTCTTTTTTTACCCTATATCCAGTACTATCCTTCATTTTAATTAACGGTCCTATACCTGGATACACTTTTTCGCAAAAAATTTGTCTAACTCTTTCTTAAACATATCTATTGAATCTGCCATCACAACCTTCCCTGGCAATGAATTCCATATTTTAATTGCCCTTACTGTAAAGAACCCCTTCCTTTGCTGGTTATGAAATTTCCTCTCCTCTAAACTTAGGGGGTGACCGCATGTCCTGTGTATAGTCCTTGGGGTAAAACGTTCCTATGAAAGTTCTCTGTATTGACCCTTAATGTATTTGTACATAGTAATCATATCTCCCCTTAGACGCCTCTTTTATAAAGTAAACATGCCTAAACTGGCTAACCTTTCCTCATAACTTAATAACTCCGTACCCTTTTTCAATTTTGTCGCCCTTCTCTGAACCCTTTCTAGTTCCAAATTATCTTTTTTATAGAGTGGTGCCCAGAACTGTACTGCATATTCAAGATGAGGTCTTACCAACGATTTATACAGTGGCAAAATCACACTGTCTTCCCTTGCATCTATGCCCCTTTTTATGCATGCCAATACTTTATTTGCCCTTGCAGCAGCAGCTTGACATTGTGCACTATTGCTAAGTCTACTGTCTACGAGCACTCCCAAATCCTTTTCCATTATAGATTCTCCTAAATTAATTCCATTTAATTTATAGATTGCGTTCTTGGTTTTGTTCCCTAAATGCATAACCTTGCATTTATCTATGTTAAACCTCATATTCCATTTGGCCGCCCAATCCTCCAGTTTTTTAAGTCCCTCTGTATAGACGCTACATCTTGCTCTGATTTTATTAACTTACAGAGTTTAGTGTCATCTGCAAAAATAGAAACTTTACTCTCTAAACCATCACCAAGGTCATTAATAAATATATTAAAAAGGAGTGGCCCCAGCACGGAACCTTGAGGTACTCCACTTAAGACTTTTGACAAATTAGAAAATGTTCCATTTATCACAACTCTCTGTTCCCTATTCTCTAACCAGTTTTGATCCAAGTACAAATGTTGATTCCTAAACCCAGTTCTCTTATTTTGTAGACCAACCTCTTGTGTGGCACTGTATCAAAAGCCTTTGCAAAATCTAAGTGCTTTCACATTTTAAATTTGTGTTAAATTAGTTAAAATCTTAGGGGCAGAATTATCATAGGACGAAAAGCCAAATTTCTGTAAAAACTTCTAGTAGGGCTTTTTTTCTTTTTTCGACCTATACTTCAGAGTGTTTCTAACCACAGTGTTTTTTCATATCTCTCCTCCTTGTTCCTGATACCTCCCCATTATACATATATATATCTCATATATATATACCCCCTCCTTATAGCTCCCCCAATTGTCCCTCATACCTCCCCAATATACATACCTCCTCCTTATACATATATACATCTCCAGCGATAACCCTGTCTTTGCATCTCCAGATGGCAAAAGCAGGTTAATATAATTAAAAATGCTTTATGCCACTATGTAACTAGCATCAATAGAAAAAATAGCCTTATCACAGCAACTGGAGCTCTAATAATATATGGGCCCCTTCGAGTATATTAATTGGAATAACAGTTTTTAAAACAGTTTATATAATGTAAAAAAAAAATCTTTGACTTAAAAGCCAAACATGAAAATTATGACCATCCAATCTGTTGTCAAATATCTAACCAATCTTTTGTCAGCAAAATGGGTTATAGCATTTGCTTTAGTGACTTACCATGACTGCCATGTCAACTAAACTGTTTGCCTTAGAAGCTAACCTTATTGGTAACTTACAATATATCCTTATTATTTACAAAGTACAGGGCAAGTTATTCATTATAATAAAAATCTGTTATAATGTCTCACCACTAACAATGTAATTCAATGTATCAATGATGATATGTATCAATGAACTGCACGTTATTCATTGTATTACATTGCAGCTAGTGTAAGACCACTACCAATCAATATAGAGTAACTTTTCCATGCCCTGGCTAATCAAAGCAAAGATGCTCTGCATTGGTGAAATAGCAGACTCAGAGCCTGTCATTCACAGCGGGGCTCCAGTAATTCCAGTAAGGAGCAGTTTTTTTGATGGTCAATTGTTCTTGTCTGTGTCACATACATCCAGCCTGTCCCAGATGCAGCAATCTGAACATCTGGCCGCGACTGGCGTCACCTTAGTCACTTAGTAATGAATACACCTTTCCTGCCACCACAAAGGATTTATTATGGTGTCCTTACATTCATCATAACCATTTATTACTGTTCAGGGGCGGATCTAGAAAAGTATCCTACCCTGGGCGATTTAGGTAAGGGGCGATTTAGGCCACGCCCCTTTTTTACTTCAAGGCTGCCGGCGGCTGCACAATATGTGCATGTCCGCTCGGCAGTGACAATGTGCTGCCCGGCTGCTCTGATTGTGTTTTAAACACAATCAGAGCAGCCAGGCAGCACACTGTCACTGCCGAACGGGCCCCGATCGCCCCCCCCCCCTGGATCCGCCACTGTTACTGTTTCACACTTAAATCACATACACATGTAGCATGAGCCTCCCTGGGCTTCGTAAATTCAAAAAGAATCACAGAGAAACCACTAGATTAAATTTATTTAATCTGAAAAATGGTTCCAAGGCTTAGTTACAAAAATTAATAACAAGACATATAGTATGTTTGCAAAAATAGGTTTCAGAAAATAAAAAAGGAAATAAAATCAGAGTCACTACTAACTAGTTAAGGTCTGGTGTGTGAGGGAGAACAACTGAGAAATATGAACCATTTCAGTCTTGCTAGACCCCCTCATGAAAATGCACACAATATTGTCAGAAGATTTTAAACTTTTTTCCACATAGCTCTTGCCCCCCACCTTTGGAGTTTAGCTATCAATAAGGATAGATTGATCTCCCAAATGTCAAAGGGGTTTCGAAGTGAGCTAGGGATATCCTGGTATCGGGAATGTTCATAGGATATGAGTTCTCACCTCTGCTCATTCTGCTTGGCTAGATGGTTTACAACTTTGGGGCTTCAAACTCTCAGATGCCTATCTATCCCTGGTCTGGCTATTTTCAACAGATTAATGACACTTGCATAAGTTTAAACTCATGTCATCTAGCAAAGCACACGTTGAGATTACATTACAAAGTTACATAAAATATTCACATTGTCATACATGAATGCAACAGAAAATAACAATCAGTCATTAGTTATACTACATAATCGTCACAGTCCTCATAACCTTTTGGATTGCAAGCCTGAAAGAAAGAAGTGACCCCCCCCCCACCTGTCTATTTACAAGAGAAATGCAGTGTGAAAGAAGTTTGTGGGGATGATTTTATTTGTAATAAAGGACTTTTCTCAAGGTCTCTGTGCATTTGCTTTACAATGTTTTTACAGGTGAACTACAGCTCCCAGTGGGCCCTGGATGCCAAGGCATGCTGGTGCTTGTAGTTCTACAAGTGCCAGCATGCTCTGGAAGCCATGGGTATGCTGGTATATGTAGTCATGGTCAAACTGCTGCAGTGGAAACTGTTCCAGAACAATGTATCTGTACACATTTTCCAGAATTTGCTTCCAAAAGAGGCACAGCTTAGTCCTACTGCAAATGTCGTTTTTCTTATAGCTTATATTGATGTGTTTTTCTGTGCTTTGCTGTGGACTCTTTAAAGTCAACCCCTTTAAAGGGCAAGTCTTCAGGAACTGTCTCCACCAACTTTACACCTGTTTCCGAATGATTTCTTCAAACAGCAGAAAATCACAGCCAAGAATAAAGGCAGCTTTGGAATTGCAGTAGTGACAACTTTTATCTTTTACAGTTTTAAGTAGGATCATATGAGCATATGTCATTGTAGCACCTTGAAGGCAAAAGACCCGGACCTTTGGTACACCTTCCCGGACTTTCAGAGTTAAAATATTTGTATCAGCTCACTACCCAAATTTGCAAAGACCAGCACACATTTCTCTACCGCTAAGACAGGTATTCAGAATAGTTGCAACTTTTCTGCCACTGGATACATGGCAGATGGGAAAGGTTTGGGGTTTGTTGTCACATATGTCAGTCAATCAGTACTTGCAGGGTTTCATTCCAAATATGACTGCCACCTCCACATTCAAAGCTAAGCGGTCTGGTCTGCTTATTCCTTATGAAATTCTCTCTAACCAGACCAGATTCCGCCCAGGTCATTCCTAATACAGAGCCACTCCAACTAATCAAATTTCCCTTTTGCCACCATAGAAAGTATCCAGTGGAGACACAGTAAAACCTTGCACACAGCACTGCCGACATCTAAGCGACAGGGCAGGGGACCAGCACAGATCTGCATTTTTTTGGGGGGGACCACTGTATACAGCAGTGTTATCATGAGCTATTATGTTTTGACCCAAGTGTAAGTGCAACTTATGGTGAAATAAATCATATGATCATACGTACTTCACTATGTCTGATATTTCTCTCTTTGTCTACTAACGTCTATTGGGACAAGCAACAGGCTGAATAGAGGCGCATTAACAACCTAAAGAAGAAAGCTCCAACCGAGAAGAATCAACAAGCTCACTTCACTACCATTGATGTAAGTGCATTATTTATTAATAGTGGAAACCTGAGAGAACATACTTCACCATCAGTCTGTATCTTTATCTTTCCTCTTTCTTTTTGATTCACCAGCTCCACTGGATTAAGAACACCGGACAAGGAAACGGAAAAGGAACACAAGAAGGACCACATACCATAAACCAGGACATCCTCAATGACTATAATCATCGAACTATAAGATACCCATACTAACATTTATATAATATTGGCAAACAGTATCTTATTATGGGACAGTTAGCAGCAACATCATACCACCATTAGTTGCATTGTATCATTATGTATTTCTGTATAGAAATGCAAGATATTTTTATACATGATACGTTTTCAGAGCACCACCAGAACTCTCTCCTTACTAGCAGTGGAGATACAGATATTCAGTAAATTCTGGATCGCAGCAAACTTTCAACTGCTACAGTTAGTTTATTGTAAACTTTGAAATTAATTTACCAAATGACTGGCAAGCTTGCGTGTAAAACAATTCCTAAGGAGACCTTGAATAATTTGTCCTGGACCATTTGTAACCTGGCTTGAACCATTTTTTAGCCAGGTGGATGAAACCATAGAGCTCATATGGCTCATGTAGTACACTCTTCCCAGAAAATGCTGATACCACTACAATGATGAGTAAATCTGTTCTTTTATTTCATAACACATCCAGTAAATCTAATAGTGATCATTACCACTAGTTTTCCTCCCTATATGGTCGACCAACAAGTCCAGTGTCAATTTCCCTAACCTTTCCAACTACACTGAGCTCTATCTCCTGGCTGACACTCTCTCCAAACAAGCCTTGGATTCACCTCAAACCTCCACACAGCTTTCTTCATGCTTCCTGTGATCTGTCTCTCACTCTTTCATCCTTGCAATAAAATTTCTTACTCTCTCTCTATCTTTACTTAAATAAAGCATGGGGCAATGAGTTGTTATCAGAAGTCACAAAATTGTTTAACTTCAAATATACTTAACTAAAGTGGTTCACCTGATTAAAATATATACATATCTGTCTTTGAGAGGAGTCACAGTTGGCTACAGCAGAATATGTAACTAACACCACAGAAGCCGACATGGCTATTTGGAGCCCAGCTGTGTGTGGGAGTGTGGGGGGGCAGTGATGTGTGTCTGTCCTCACCAGAGGCCCATGCTATGCTATTTTGACTATGTCCTGGGGTCAGTGCATGAGCAGTGGAGCCATGTTTTGGCTTTCAGTTTCACTATGAATATTGTCACAGTGAACTGAAATCCCAAACAGGGCTCCTCTGCACATGCAGTGCATTCTCTGTTGACTCAGAAGAGCACAGGTGGGCATCCAGTACTATAAGTGGGTAGGCATCACCACCTCCCAAAATTTTACTGTGGGATACGTTAATAATTAGTTAGTCCTCTTGTTACTGTGGTTTCCAAACAGGAGCTTCACACTGAAGGACGTTTTATCACAAAGAAAGGGAAAGATTATAGCACAACTATAAGTCTGTTTAGAACAGACTGTCCTCAAAGACTGAGCATCTGTGCATTAGGCACTTGTTAGGGAGGTCATCCAGAGGCAAATGGATATAGTCTTCCTTGGCACTGATGGTAGAAACTGTTCATTGTTCAATAGTATCTACGTCACTTTGCAAATCTATACTTTATGGTAGGGTGACACAAGGAAATCCATTGTTGAAAAAAAACATGGAATCTCACCTATAATTTACCACAAAGCATTTGAGGAATACACTTAACAAGTCATGTATGGAGAAAGATTCTATGGTCTGTTGTAAGGGGCATGGACCCTTGCTTGGCTCTGCAGGAAGATAAGCACAAAGAACACACGCTAGATAGTGGAGTGATCGATCACTAAGCTGTCTATCCCCCTTATGTTTAAAAGAACAGAACTTGTGTGAAGTAGTGCACTTACATTCTCATAGTTTCTTCGTATTTGGAGATTGTAGGTCCCATTTATTTAAACAAAACCTTTTATTACATATAATTAAAATATTATGCTTAAAAAAGCGAAATAATAACAAAAAGTGAAAATAGTAATTTATTGTGATATTTTAAAATATTGAGTATGCCTTAAATCCTTTTATCAATTATTATATATTTCCCACTATAAGTAGCGAAGATCAAGTAATAATTTTACCCGATTAAGCATTTTTGTGTTAGCTGTATGGCTTTTAGTGCTGTTTAATGTTTTGCAACACTGAGTAAATGTTATACTCTGATTCTCATAATTTTTATGAACGTGGATACATTTGTTACCATCAAGGGAGCTTACTCTTAAAGTCTGAGCAAAGTATTTAGGGGTCTATGCATCAATTGACTGCGGTACAACTAAATATGCATCGCTGCCCATCGCAGTGATGCATATTTATGTCCCGTTGAGATGCACCATGCCGGGGCTACTCTAAGAGCCCCAGCGAAGTGACCCCTCTGTAGCAAAGTATTGTCCTGCTTACCGGTAGCTTAGCGCTATCGGTGACAGGAGGAAGTGCTGTGCGCAATCTTATTTCATTTCCTATATGATATTTAATATTGTTTATAAAATACAATTGTATAATTTAATTTAATATTGATTTATATAAGGAATCAATTATGAATACTCAGACGGACAGGTTCACATTTCTATAAAGCAAAATTATCTTGTTTAATTTAATATCAAGAAATATAGAAAAATCATCGATGCTCTCTAATGTTTTATAGATACATATATCATAATTATTTATCCATGATACTTTGGGATTCCTATTGGCAATTTTAACATGAAAATTTTACTAATTATTTTCTTAAGGTTATTGTGTCTTACTAGTAAATTTCTAATTATTTATTGATTCTTATTTTTATAATTTTTGGGTTAGATTTCATCTTATTTTAATTATATATTGCATCTATTTTACATAGGTGTTATATTTATAATTTTTTATATTGCAGAATACTTCACCATTCCTCCACCCACAGCACGCAAGAGGACAGCTCCAGAGGGACCACCAACAGAGGACTACATCCACAATCCCCCTGGTGATAACTTATATATTATATTGCTTATTATTGAAATACCATAAATTTGTTGTTTTCATTCAGTTCCTTAGGGCTGATTGTGTCTAATAGGAATATGTATCTTCCTTCTTTTTTTAACAATTCTCTCTTCATGTCACCACCTCTTATGGCCAAATTTGTGAATGCTATTGTGTTTTTTTAGAAAATGTCTTGCAACAGTTGTGAGGGGTCTTATTTTAGCTATGTCTGTTTTAGCATTGGGAATATTGTCATTGTGTTCTAATAACCTTTGTTTGAAGGGCCTGTTGGCCCAGCCCATGCATTTTAGTCCACAAATACAGGTTAGGCAATATATCACCCCTGATGTTTTGCAGTTCATGAATGTGCTTATGTCATTTTTTTTTTCTTTGCTCTCAAAGTAGTTTTTTTTGGCATATATACTTGCTTTACATCTTCCGCAAGCATGAAATTCTATGGCTTGTCCTAAGGTTCCTTCTTTATTTTTAGGGTTTGAATAATGACTCTTTGCCACTAAATCTTTAAGATTTTTTGATCTTTACCAACTGAATGAAATCTTTTCGCCAATCACATCTTGCAAATCAGGATCTAATTGTAAGACATATTTGTGTTTGCGTAATATTTCTTGGAAGTTTGTAAAGAAACTTACCTGATCCACACTCCTGTTCCATGCTGACAGCGGTGTGGGATTTCCGGATATCGACGCTGGCGATCATGTGACCTCCAACAGGGAAATCAAGCTTCCCCTTTCAATTTAAGGAATGCTCTCATACTTGCATGCTGTCAGAGCAACAGATTAGTCAGCGTATGACTCCTCTGTGCCTTGGCACGTTTCTTCCTGTGATTTTAGCTTGTGTAATGCTGTCATCTGATTTAGTGTACTAGACAACGGCTTGCTATTGTTACGAGCCACAGCTGTGCCTAGCCACTGCGACTCGCTGTACCCGATCACTGTGTCCCGGCCATCTCCATGACCACCGGGACGCCACTTACGGTTTTCGTCCTAGCCGTTGCCGGCGCTCAGCTCGGTATCGCTGCATCCCAGCAGGTGCGGCAACCGGGCGCGTGCGCTGGGACAATTATTTTTATTATCAGCCTCCTGGGGCTAATTCATGCCTTCCATTCTGATTGGCTCGCTCATGTATTTAAGGCAGGGAGGGCTTAGCCTCCCTGACGGTTATAACGTTAGTTTCTGGCTGCCTTTCTGCTCCTCTCCTGCTGTGCTTATTCCTGGATTGGCTTTCCGTGTATGACCTTTGGCTTATTCCTGGACTTCTGAATAATTGCTTGTGACTCTGACTTTTGCTTGTGACTCGGATACCCCTGTTTTCTGCCAGCCCTGTTCTTTTTGCCTGATCCCAACTTCGGCTGATTTTTCCTGCCCTTGGACCCTGGCTTGTTCCTGATGTTTTTGTCTGTTGTCCTCTCCTCCTATTTCCACGATGCGGCATTACTCATAAGCTTGCACTTGTATGGGGGCATCTGAGTATCTGTGAGCATATCCAGCATTACAGGAAAAGTGGCTGCTATAGGTGAAGACCTCTGCTGCTAGTTCTGCAAGCTTATGATAATAGTTAGTATCCATAACAGCTATCTGACTACTCCTCCAGCTTGTCCCTGTGTACTGCTGCCACCTGACTTGTGTACTTGACCCTGGCCAGTTGGATTTAGCACATCTCTCCTAAGCTTGTCGCGGGTACTACTACTTTATTCATTTGGTCTCCTGTAGCCTTTCCCTCCTACCTGTGTCTTACATAAGTGAGCTGAACCAATCTGCACCTCCTGGCTGCTAAGTCCATCCCGCCTTGTGGTGGTTCTTGGTGAATACAAAGGAGGCCGTTAGACTCTGCACCTTGCTAAGCCAGTGCTAACAATTATTGAGAGTACACTCCGGCGCATAACAAAGATTTGTCATTGATTGTTGAAAGTACTGGTAAACCTTATCTTGATTTTTCTATTTGTGTAGGGAATATTAAGGTTTCCCTTTCTATTTCATTCGTCATTTTCTATGTTTTCTTGATCAGTCTGTGGCTGTAATGCCTATTTCTCAGTATTAATTCTAACCTAATTCTAATCTAGCTCATTTGTTAAATGTGGCTTCATCTCCACAATTGTGTTTGGTACAAAGAAATTCCTCTTTAGGTATTCCTCTTATAGTTGAGGGTGGGTGGGAACTTGAGGCATGTAAAATGCCATTCGTGGCTGTTGTTTTCCTATGTATGTCAGGTCTCAATACATTATTTTCTTGTATCGATATACCGGTAGCTAGATGTAGGAATTTTATGCTTTTTGAATCTATTTCAGATGTGAGTTTGAGATAAATCGCATTAATATTCAATTCACAAATAAATTCATGAAAAAGATTTTGGCTGTCCTCCCAGATCAGTAGTATATTGTCAATAAATCTTAGACACCCACTAATGCATCTCATGCTCCCACAACCCAAGATAGATGTTTGCATATGTTGGGGCACATATTATCCTCATTGCTGTACCACATATTTGCAGGTAGGAATTTTTCATGAAATGTGAAATCATTTTTTGTTAAGACAAAATCTGAAAGTTTTAAGAGAAATTTACTAGGGTCATTGTTAACCTTCATTTTCAAGAAATATTCAGCTGCATTAAGTCCTTGAGATGCTTTTTGCTTGTGTATACAGATTCCACATCACATGTATAGAGCCATGTGTTTATAATTACGCTGATATTTTGTAAATTACCCAGGACATCTAAAGTGTCTCATACATATGATGGCAGTGATACAACAAATTGATGTAAATATGTGTCTACATAAATACTTGCTTTCTCGGTTAAATTCTCTATCCCTGATACAATAGATCTTCCAGGAGACTTATTTTCCTTTTTGTGTGTCTTAGGTAGAAGATATAAAGATGCAATCTTTGGATTCTTCACCCAGAGCAATTCATACTCTCTTTTATTTATTACACCTTCATCATATTTTTTCTGAATGAGGTTTTGATATGTCTTAAGGAAAACAGCCTATCAATTTCTGCTTGATAGTCTTTTATAGGCCAAATTATGATCTTCCCTTCTTTGCCTGAACTTTTTATTATTACATCTTTCCATCCTTGTATTTCCTTCAGAGCTTTATTTATGTTTAGATTTTGACCGCATTGCGAAAGGTACGGTAATAATTTTTCTAGATCTTTTGACATAAGATCAATATATGTCTGTGCTTGCAGGGACATTATAATGTTGCGAAAAAAAAGTCGATTTCTATTTCAATCTTTTAGTATTAATCTGTACTAATTTAATTTCTCCTGAACATTCTGTCTGGAGATCTTCCAATATTTTAATAATTTTTTCATCTTATAATGTAAATTTAGGATTCTTTCATGTCATATCTTCATTAGGGAGGATATCATTTGCAATTTAATTATTGGTTAGGAGATTTATATCACAATCTTTCTGTTTGTAATATTTATATAAGAGTACTTTTCTTATGTAGAAGTGTAAATCTTTTTTCTATCTTAAATTTATCAGGATCTAACAGATGAGAAGGATAACCTTTTGTCTCTGTTAACTTTTTCGCAGAGATTGTTCCTGATTTTCTATAATTTTGCCTTTCTGTAATGGGACTGGTATTTCCCTTCCCCCTCTCTCTCTTCTCTCTTCCTTAGATTTCTTCCACTCCTCATTTTTTAATGAAAGTATCGGTTATTTGTTTAGTACTTCTGGTACCTCATCTCTGTATAGTTGATGAGCTCTCAGATATTTCTCCATCTGATGTTTCGATCTCTGATGTACTATAATGTGAGGTTCTGAGATCTCCTTTATTGTTCCTTAATTTGTCAGGATTCTATCTAAAGATATTCTTGGTTTCAAAGTCATTTCTATTTCTGTAAATTTTCTTTTTTTTCTTTTCATTCACAGATCAATATCCCTAATCTCTTTTTTATATTTTTTTATATGGTTTTTGATATTAATCTAATCATTTGTCCCCAATCATAATTCAAAAACATTTATGAGATTTTGGAGCATTTCAATAAAATTTGTTCCCATTCTTTCTTTAAATCATTATTAGAGAGCTCATAGGTTGGATGAAAGTCTAAGACCCCTCAGTACCAGGTTGCACTTAATGTCAATCTGATACCGAGGGGTCAAATGTTGTTTTAATCCAAAATGTTTTACTTTCCTTTATCATAAAATATTATAAATCCAAAAGATTGTCTGTTCAATGTTTAGCCTTTGTTGTTGTATCATATACTCCACTAAATATAGTCCTTTTTTGTCATTACATTTTTCTTGTCTTTGGTCTAAATCTTGTCTCAAATTGAGGGCTGTCATTATAGTTGTTCTCCATATATCAGTATATAATGGTTGAAATTAGAATCTTAATCACTCAAAAGGGGTATGTTAATTGCTGGTAATTGTAGCTTGATCACAAAGAAATAACTTTTTGTGGATATTTATTTTAATTAAGGGTGCAGGGAACTTCTGTATATCATTGCAAATATACTTATATTTTTATATTGGTCTGCGTTTTGTGTGAAAATGTATTGATATTGGAGACAGTATGTCATGTTTGGGTTTTGTAACAAATCAATTGGAAGTCCCAAGTAAACATATGAGTAAAAGGAATGTGTTTTTGCAACTATCTCATGTTAATTAGACCTTTTCATCACTGAATGATCAACGCTTCTGTTGAGCCTGAAAGCACAAGGGGGATTATTTAGACTGGCTGGTAGACTTCTTATGAGTGTAAGACTCAGGATGAAAGTGATCACATATTAATGATAATTTTGCAAGTCACAATGTGTTAAAAGCAAGATAAGAGAAATGTTATATCCTGATGGTAAACATTCAATATAAAACCTCAGACGTTGTGGTGTCGTTAGCAGCAATGTAAAAAGGTGTTAAACCCCTCCAGACTGAGTTATGTGCAGGCTGCATGAAGCACCTGGATTGCTTAGAGAGGCTGTAGACTGGACTACTTCCTGCCAGGGTATCTATAAATCTGTATAAACAGCAGACTGTTTGACCATATAATATATCATCATACCATCTGTAAATTCTGGAAAGATCGATAGTACCATCGCTGGTAACTGTCCTTATTAGGACTACATAAGCTAATAAAATATCACTGCTTCAAGATCCTGCTTTGAAGACTACTTACTTGTGCTGTAATTTCTGTCACCTACAGATTAGACCAATCTATCTAAGTCCATCATCCGGCTGTTCTAAGGTTGGAATCTTGCATCCAGTACTAACACTCTGCCCGCTACCTGCAGTTCTGGCCAGTGTTATAGGCCAGGGGAAACCCTGTCAGCAACCCTGATTTGAACGCAAGAGGTCAGGTGTACCAGCCAGGTGCCCAGCAAAGGGGTACACTGGCAGTGAGAGTTACCAAGAAGGATGCAGTTCAAGGTGCTGGTGAAGGAGCCTGTTGGTGACAGCAGCAAAAAACCCTCCTACTGCAGTTAGAGGGCGCATTTGGGATAAAGAAAATGGGATGGTGGTAATGCAAGCCTCGCCTGTTCCCAGCAACACACAGTCAGGGTGGCAAAGGAGGTGCATCCTGTCACAGTAATATATTAGTTGCTTATCAGTACCTGTATTATTGTACCACAGAAGGTCGTTACCTATCTTTCATGTGTAGTTTTCATCCCGTATCTTAGAACCTATCTAAATAATGCAACCAGCAAGTTTTATGAAATAACGGGTTGGTGTAAATTTTGTTAACATATAAAATAGCATTAGAGAAGATATTGCATCCTGATGCTAGTATTTGAGTGTAATTATCTAAGATGTTGTAGGACTAGCTGAGATCAAGTGCAATTTGGGATAAAGAAAGGTGGTGGTGGCAAGGCAAGACCAGTCGGTCCCCAGCAGCACAGACACGGTGGCATAGGTGTTCCATCCTGTCACACTAATAGACTCTGAAACTGAAATGAAGAGAGATCCGATTAGCCTTGAGATATAATGGAGCCACCAAAGACTAGGTACACACTACATCAAAATTCTAATTATACATTATTTTACCAATTTTATTAACGACAGAAGAAAAAAAAAGTCCCAATCAGCATGCCGATTCTTATGTACACGCTATACCCGATAACCTTCAAATCTGTGCTCTTCATCTGTCATAAAGTTGTCTGCAACTCAGAGGATTTACAAGTCTGGTGAGGCGACATCAGTGACAGGTGGTCACACAAATCCCATGGCATGAGCAGTAGGAAATTTTATTCCCATTGTATAGCCTGTTTCCTATTTCTAATCTCCCTCCTGCCGTTCCCAGCTGCTTGTTTACTGCCGTTCCTGCGCATTTGAAGGTTATAAGGCTATGCATAAAAGAAGCTACATGAGTGCAAGGGGTTAATTATAGAGACCCCCCTGCCCCCCCTCTCCCATGCAGAAAGTGTGCTGGGGAGATTAGAATTGGACAGATCACGCAGAGAAGACAAGTGTATAAACGTCAGCTTGATTAGTTAGTTATGTCAGATCAGAATGTGAAACTCCTACACACAGATCTGCACACTTTGGACCAAGAGAATCTGCTGGTTTGCAGTGTTCTGCAGATGAATGGTCAATATGTGCCCCTGCAGCTGTTTCTGTGACTTGCAGTTCTACAAGTCACAGGTTGTGCTAGACATTGGGTGACTGGTATGTGCAGCATCTGTGGGATCAGGATCAGATTTGTGGACTCAGACTTGGCTGCTGAGGTTAGATTGAGGTTACAGGCTGGACAGACACAATGAAAGGAAGGTATGCAGTGAGTGGGAGAGAGAGAGGGGGGCGGCAGGAGAAAAGCAGGAAGAGAATGAAAGAAGAGGGAGATTAAAATATAAGAGGAAGGAAAGAGATAGAGGAAAGGTGGTAACCTTAGAGACAGAGGGAGGAGATTTACCTTCAGGATCATTGACCTAGAGAGGGGACATGTGCAAGCTGCCGACAGTTTCGATACTCACACTGACAGCTGACAGGTTTGAGACTGGCTGCAAAGAGCTTAACTTCAGATGTCATTTCAAATCCTGCATACACACTGCAGAATTGGGCTGACATTGTTCATAGCTGAACAACATATTTTAAACAGAATGACCAATCAGATAAAACGATGATCTGTGCTTTGGAACAATGATCATTCACCGTTCCAGGGTACACACTACCGTGATATTGTGCAAATCAGTCATTTATCATCTGATTGGCGCGATAATTTGCTGAAAACAGTGTAGTGTGTACCCAGCCTTAGGAAATTAGCAATTCACAATTGCATATTAGTGTGAATGAATGAATGAATGAATAAAGACTCTATATGGAGATAATATTAACGTAAGCAGAGCAATATTAGCAAAACTACATATTGCTTAAAGGTAACAAATCCCTATTTCAACTTATACTATATAGTAGTTGAAAACTGATAGTAATCACACTAACTACTTTGCTCAGACTTTAAGAGCAAGCTATAAAACGTTCCAATTTGACACACCAACCAATGGCACTGTAAATTAGTGTAATAATATTCCCAGATATTTAAACTCAGTGAAAAGTCAATAAAAGTTTATTTTTGGTCAGATCTTGACAAACAATCCTCCTTAAAGGTTAGATTCTTCCACATATAAATAGTTTTTCAATGTCCAATCTCCAATCACATTTGAAGGATGTGTGGAATTCCGTATTCATAATAAAAGAAATGAAGAAATAAAGTCCTTCACAATAGAAGTAGTGGCCATCTACCAGATTAAACGGATGGTCTGGGAATATTGATACAGTGTATTCATCTGGATTTACTCAGAGTTGTTTCAAGACTTCAAAGTGGATGGTGGACAGAAATGACAAAGGGGAGGATCATAAATCATCCGACGCGTTTCGACCTGCAAGGCATATATGTAGCATTGTCCTGGTCCCTTTTTTATAGTGTCATCAAACACTTGCAGACCAATCATTACAATAAAGTAATGAACACAACCCATTTACATAGTACATCATATTTAAAATTTTCTATATACAATGGGTTAATAAATATTTTCATCATGTATTCATCATTTTTTAAACATGATAAATGATAAACACAAAACAATCATTTCTTATAGTAAGATTTCTCAACGATATTCCGATCACATGATCGGTACAGACCTGTAGGTTTTGAAACAGTGTTCCAATCACAAGATCGGCGCCGACCAATAAGACCTTGCTGAGAATATACACCATTGCCTAGATTACAGAGAAGACTATAACAATTTCACATTGTCGATCATATAGTCAGCATGTAATCAAAGCTTCCAAAGAACGCTATTATATTCCTTTGTTGCATTAATACTTGAAATAGATGTTAAATTTTGTCCATTGATCTAAATGAGCAAAAAAAATCTCTTATAGAGTATGATATACTCCCAAGCAAATTAATTTTTTAATACAATCATGTGTAAATTGATCTTAGAGGTCTACTAAGCTGGAAAATATAAACTATTCGGTATCTAATAATTTAATCATAAATGAATTTCAATCTCTTGGTCCCTTCAATGGACTCAGATAACATCAAATATCATATTTTTAATCCAATAATAAAAGACTTAAAATATCATGAAGAATCCCCCATAATTAATCCCTTTAGAATGGTATAGTTCACTAAAAATGACCATGACAATCACCAAATTGGACACATTTGCAAGAACCAATGAAGTTCAAAGTCCGAATTAAGACCATTTGGTATCAAAGTATCTAATTTATGGATCCAAAACATTTCTTGCTTGGCTAATTTACTTAAAGTGTCCTTGTCTTTCCAGTCTGGTTCTATATTACTAATCCCTATAAAATCCACAATGCATTTTTGAGAAAACTTGTGTATCTCTTTGAAGTGATTAAACAAGGGATGGGTTAATATACCCTTCTTGATATTGTTTAAATGTTCTGTCATCCGAATTTTCAAAGCTTGTGTTGTACGACCAATGAAATATATATTACATTTACACTTCAAGAGATATGCTACATTTTTACTAATACACATAATAAATTGATCAATTTTGTATTTTTTCCTTGTATTTCAAGCTCTGTGATTCTGCTGCTTTTCTTCTCTGAATATGTATTTCTGCACATTTTGCAAGTTCCATATCTATGAAATCCTATGGAAGCTATTGATTTCTTCATATTGGTGACTGTTCCCTTCACTAGTTTATCTTTCAAATTTCTCACTTTTCTATATATAAATTTGGGAATAGATAGAAAGAAAGATCCTAGAATGTCATCTTTCTTGAGAATCATCCAGTGTTTCTTTATTATTTTTTTCAACCTCTCTATGTTGATGACTAAATCAAGTGATAAATGAATATTTGAAAGTTTTTGATGTATCTTCTTTATTTCTGATTTTTTTTCTAAACATTTCTTTCTATATAATTTTGTTGCTTTCTCTTTTGCTTCTTCCACAAGAGGGGTAGGATATCCCTTACCTATAAACTCCTCTGCTGTTCTCTCCATTTGACTAGTGAAGGGAACAGTCACCAATATGAAGAAACCAATAGCTTCCATAGAATTTCATAGATGTGGAACTTGTAAAATGTGCAGAAATACATATTCAGACAAAATAAAAGCAGCAGAATCACAGAGTTTTAAATACAAGGAAAAAAAAATCCAAAATTGATTAATTTATTACGTGTAATAGTAAAAATGTAATATATCTCTTGAAGTGTAAATGTAATGAATATTACATAGATTGTACAACACGAGCTTTAAAACTTCGGATGGCAGAACATTTAAACAATTTCAAGAAGGATATATTACCCATCCCTTGTCTAATCACTTCAAAGATATACACATATGTTCTCAAAAATGCATTGTGGATTTTATAGGGATTAGTAATATAGAACCAGACTGGAAAGACAAGGACACTTTAAGTAAATTAGCCAAGCAAGAAATATTTTGGATCCATAAATTAGATACTTTGATACCAAATGGTCTTAATTCGATCTGTGAACTTCATTGATTTTTGTAAATGTGTCCAATTTTGTGATTGACATGGTCATTTATAGTAAACTATACACTTCTAAAGGGATTAATTATCGGGGATTCTTCATGATATTTTAAGTCTTTTATTCTTGGATTAAAAATATGATAATAGATGTTATCTGAGTCCATTGAAGAGACCATGTGATTGAAATTCATTTATGATGAAATTAAAAGTAAAAAAGTCAAACTATGTAAATCAGCTCTTTCTGTGAACTTTTTTTGACCCAATGCTGGCCCATCAACCTCAATTCAAACCCAAGCAACTGCATATTTCTAATCAGTTTGAAATTTGACAAAGGTTTCACCACCCAGATCGCCCCATTGATTGAACTCAAGGACCATATTACATTACAATCTATTCAATCTTTGCTAACAATTTTCAAAACCAATATAATCTCCAAGTTCAGAACAAAAATTAGATAAATAAAAACTGAATTGGTGGATCTCAGCTAACGTCCAAACCTTCTCAAAAACTATATGTGCTGTATACTAAGTGCTGTTATCATCCCATAATAGCTTAATTAGAAATGCTCAGGCTCGGTTCCACGAGAACCGAAAACACCTGAACTTAGCAGATCTGAGTACCGAGCTGAACTTTTGCGCGCCCTCGGAATTGAAAATGAGGCAAAACGTCATAGTTACATCGTCAGATCTCGCGAGTTTTGGATTATATAAGTACCGCCCTCTGCGACGATCCAGCTCCATTTCACAAAGGGACACAGAAGGGGTAGCACGGTTTTTGGCAGTCTCTAGTGCAGTTGGGCAGCGTCATATCTAGAAAAGAAAGAGGAGAAGTAGCAGTGTTCTTCAAAGTCTCCAGTGAAATGCAGGAGAGCTCCATTGCTAATTGTCATTGCTGAAATAGACATAATAGGGCTGGCAGTCTTGGTCTAAATCTGCAGTCACATTGTACTGTGTTATATAGCTCACACACTAACAGGACAGCTCCATTGCTAATTGTCATTGCTGAAATAGAAATAATAGGGTTGGCAGTGTTCTTCAAAATCTGCAGTTACATTGTACTATGCCATAGCTCACCCAGAAATAGGAGAGGTGGCAGTGTTTAGTGCTGAAACAGAAATTCAAATAATAGGGTTGGCAGTGTTATTAAAACTCTCCAGTCACATTTTACTGTGCCATAGCTCATACAGAAACAGGAGGGGTGGCAGTGTCCTTGTCACTCTCCAGTCTTCAGTCACATTGTTCTTTTCACTCTCCAGTCTCAGTCATGAAGATACTAATCCCTCTACCTCATGTGCTAAAGACTATGTTCAAGTGCATAGTGGTTTTAAGACAGGGAAACAAAAATGTAAATAAAAAGCTTGTACCTTTTTACAGAAAAAAACACCTCTCTAATAAAGGTGAAAGTTTACTGTAGAAAAACATAAAATTGCCAACATGCCATTCTACCCAAAATATTACCATGCATACCAGCATCAGCTAGCTCCCTCCCTTCTCTCAGCTAGATCTCAGCACCTGCAATCTACACTGTCATCATATTCACCCTCATCAGTATGTAGATCATCCTCAAACAATACTAATTCATCCCCGCTGGAATCCACCATCACAGAAGTCTGTGTACTTTGATGTAATTGCCGATAATGGCCTTCCTCATGGAATTTGTAGTTCATTTTGCGGAAGAGCTGTCACGATTTTTGTGCAATTCTTTTAGACCAGACCAAATGTCAAAATGTTGTGCAGACTCATCTGCATCACCACTGGGTGTCTTGGAAAAGCTAAGTTTTTTCTTATAGCAATTTCCAGAGAAACTGAAGGAGGAGACGTCATTGTGTCATGTACCACTTGAGCTGTCAGCTTGCTGACCAGGAGCTCATTGCATCTCTTGAGTTCTGGGTCGGTTGGAAAGAAAGAGAAGATATAGCTCTTAAACCTAGGATCAAGCACAGTTGACAAAATGTAATGATCCGATTTCAAGATGTTGATAACTCTTGGATCCTGACGAAGCGAATAAAGTACTTAATCTACAAGTCCAACATAATTAGCGGAATTGCTTTGTTTCATTTTCTCCTTCAATTTCTCTTGTTGCTTTTCAAAAAGTCTAATTAGGGGAATCACTTGACTCAAGCTAACAGTGTCTGCACTCTCTTCACAGGTGACTACTTTGAGTGGTTTCAGCACCTTGCAGAACATGGAAAGTATTCTTCACTGCGCTGGACTAAAGTACATTCCCCCTAAATTCTATTCTTCTTGCAGCTTCTGCATTCTCCTACATGTTGCTGCAGAATCACGAAAATGACCCTAAATATTTCAAGACACAGACAGCATCTCCTGCATGTCATTGTCATTTTGTAAAACTTTCTGTACCACTAAGTTTATTGTGTGATCAATACAGGGAATGTGATGGAATTTCCCCCTCTGTAATGCTCTAACAATATTGGTGGCATTATCAGAAATCACATATCCTCAGGAGAGTCCAAGCAGGATAAGCCATGTTGCAATGACATCCCTTAGTTTTTCAAACAGGTTGTCAGCGGTATTACCTCTGACCGGTGCCTTGTCTCGTCTCTGATAACCACCTCTCACTCCCGCCTTCAAGACTTCTCCCGTGCTGCTCCCCACTTATGGAATTCCTTTCTAGGCTCAATCAGACTTTCCCACAGCCTTTACATCTTTAGATGCTCTTTGAAAACCCATCTATCCCAGTCTCCACTCTGATCCACACTCGCTCCTCTTGTTTCAGCTGTGCCCTCTTCCTTCCCTTTAGAATGTAAGCTCTCTAATGATCAGGGTCCTCCATACCCTTTGTTTTCATGTCTCCATTAATTTTGTCTGCCTTCTTTGTTGTTGTTTTACGTATGTCCTGTTTTATGTATGTCCTTGTCTTCCCTACTGTATGGCGCTGTGGAGCACTGTTGTGCCTTACAAATCTACGATAATAATAATAATAATATGCCTCTTAGTGAAACAAATGATACACAGAGCAGCGTGCTGTACCACTAAGTTGATTGTGTGATCAATACAGAAGATATAGCTCTTAAACCTAGGATCAAGCACAGTTGACAAAATGTAATGGTCCGATTTCAAAATGTTGATAACTCTTGGATTCTGATGAAGTGAATAAAGTACTTAATCTACAAATCCAACATAATTAGCGGAATTGCTTTGTTTCATTTTCTCCTTCAATTTCTCTTGTTGCTTTTCAAAAAGTCTAATTAGGGGAATCACTTGACTCAAGCTAACAGTGTCTGCACTCTCTTCACAGGTGACTACTTTGAGTGGTTTCAGCACCTTGCAGAACACGGAAAGTATTCTCAACTGCGCTGGACTAAAGTACATTCCCCCTAAATTCTATTCTTCTTGCGGCTTCTGCATTCTCCTACATGTTGTTGCAGAATCACGAAAATGACCCTAAATATTTCAAGACACAGACAGCATCTCCTGCATGTCATTGTCATTTTGTAAAACGTTCTGTACCACTAAGTTGATTGTGTGATCAATACAGGGAATGTGATGGAATTCCCCCTGCTTTAATGCTCTAACAATATTAGTGGAGTTATCAGATAGGATAACCAGCTGCTAATATCCAACGGCAAGCTGTTGTTGAATCTCACGATCACCTTGGTCTGTAGCAATAGGCAAATAGAATCCAACCCCGGGGTTACGGGAAACAGGTCACTGTGTTTGCGTAAGCACAAAGATGTCCTAGCCTGACGCGTTTCTCGGCAATCAAATGCCGTTTCATCAGAGCCTATTGCCTCTGATGAAACGGCATTTGATTGTCGTTTCATCACACAGTGAACTGTTTCATGTAACCCCGGGGGTGGATTCTATTTGCCTATTGCTACAGACCAAGGTGATCGTGAGATTCAACAACAGCTTGCCGTTGGACATCAGCAGCTGCTTATCCTAGTTGGAGTCAGATATATGCTGTTTTAAAGCTTGCCGTTGGACATCAGCAGCTAGTTACCCTAATTGGAGATGGATATATGCTGCTTTACCATAGAAGGTAATTCCTCCTCCACCATACAGTGTTTTGGTCATAGTGGACATGCACACGCAGTTGTGCGAGATGTTATTAAGCCAGTTTTTTTATGACTGGTAATCACCACCGTACTCTACAACACTGGAGGATTCAGTTCTTGGGAATCCCAGATATACTCACTTAGATTACCTATAGTGTCTGGACTGTGGCATTACACTTGTTACTTTAGGTCACTTTACTTTGTTGCTGTTTTTTAATTACATTACTTATTGGCATATTAATGCCTTTTGATTATTAATAAATATTGATGTTTTGATTTTAAGTTTTGCGCTATTTTAGTTTTATGTTTTTATTGTATTTTCAGCAGGTCCAGATCCTGCATTTAATAGCTGCAACTTGATCAAATGGTATAGGTTCTATAGCGCCTGCTATTTTTATTTTTTATTGTGATACCCTCACCTAAAAAAACTTTCCTTAGAATGCATTTTATCCACATGATGGAGCAGACCATCTTTGCCAATCTCTTCCACCTCCGAAGCTTTGGGTGATCTTTTCAGATATCCTCCCAACCACTCTCGCAAAATGCTGGCTTTGCTGAAAAATCACTTTCTAAGGTCCACGGATGTTCAATATAGATGGGGGTTTCCGTTGAAACTCATAATATATTAAATTGGAGTTTTCGTCACA
The DNA here is from genome assembly GCF_038048845.1 of Mixophyes fleayi. Classification (NCBI taxonomy): domain Eukaryota; kingdom Metazoa; phylum Chordata; class Amphibia; order Anura; family Limnodynastidae; genus Mixophyes; species Mixophyes fleayi. The sequence continues at coordinate 105,572,872 of NC_134408.1, read as the reverse complement.
ATTATCACCCTGGAAAAAGGCCTGACTGTTCCACCTCCTCTACTCATTATTTTACTGGAAAAGGCTTGCCTACCAATAATTTATCCACATTTCAGAGACTCCCCTTAGAGACTGATGTTCAGAGGTTTGTGCGTTCTTACTGTTACCCACTGCTTGTTTATCTTTATTTAAGTTTTGAAATGCCCGTAGTTTTATACTTTTTTATAAGCTCTCCCAGATTTCTATTACTATTACTACTGTTACTGTTATTTTCTTTACTTTTAACAAAACTATTACCATTATTATGGTTACCATTGTTATGAATACTACCCTTATCACTTTTCTTGGTATTGCTTATAGTTTTTACATATGTCTTCATTAAGCTACTTTTTATTTTTCTACACGTGTTAGCCTTACCTGTGTCATCATTTAGACATATGTATATATGCATTGTGCTATTTTTATATTTTACTTACATCCTGAGAATATTAGTCTGTTTTCTGCTCAGGTCACACACTTAACACTCTTTCTGCCACTTTATTTTTTTTACTTTATTTATGGAAACTATTACTGTTTTTAACCCATTTATTGCCTTCCCCTTACCATGCCTAACCTTTCCACCAAATTCCCCCATTGACTTTACCTCAAAAAGACACCTCTTGCTGTTTTTACCTCAACAGCAATTCATTGCTCATCCGCCCAAGCTTTTAAAAATTGTACACTTTCTATCCATAAACGCTAAAGGTTTAAATGCTCCAAATAAGTGTTGGTTAGCCCTTAAATATTTTGCAACACAGAAAGCATATAGTGGCAGTACAAGAAACCCATTTTTCAATACAATCCAGTTCACTAGCCATTAATGCCTCACTTGCCATACTGCATGTGGGTCCTTTAAATGCGATGGGGTCGCTATCCTAATAAACGTCAACTGTCCCTTCAAACTCAAGAAAAAGAAAAAAAGTAGCACATAAAAATGGTCACTACTTTATTTTGATTGAAAAAATATATCTCACAACCATCATTTTAGTCTCTTTGCATGTTCCTCATTCTAGACAAAGTCATTTTCTTAGGAAAACATGTTACGCTATACATAAAGTCAAAGCAGGCATTTTTTTACTATGGGTTATTTTATATTGCACTAGACTCCAAACCCAATATAAAATCTTCTTCCTCCAAGCCCACTCATAGCTCCTCTTCTATTTATTCTTCTGTCGTTGCCAAAGTATTGGCCTACACCACTTAAATGATTTATGAAGAGCCAAACACCCTCCTGATAAAGACTTTACTTACTTTTCCCATGTACATGACTCATACTCACTCATAGACCTTTTGTCATCAGTTAAATAGTTGCTACAGCATATCACTAATGGGTCATTCTGCATCAGATCACCCAAAAAAACATGAAATGTCCTCCACCTGTCTCAGATTTTTTTGAATTTTTTTTAGTTAAGAGAGGAGGTCAAAACAACTATTTCTGACAAATATTTCGACTGTCTGACAATTAGTTGATTAAATATTGATTTTTCAATGTATTAAATAATTTACGAATCGCGGCTTCTTTATCCAGTTTATTTGAAGTACCGCGGGTGTTTATTAAGGAATCACCACAAAATTTGGACCCTTAAGGTAACTCTTCCTTCCGAATCCAAAAATCCAAACCAAATTACTTTAAAAAAATCAGCCGGGTACTCTGTTTCATAGTGGAGGAAAAAAATAATGAAGTTGATGTTCGATTACTGTTGTACCGCATACGTAATTTACACATTGTTAAAAACCATACCAAAAAAGTGAACTAAACTGAGGCAATGGGATAAAACTCCCATACAGGAAATGAAACAAACAGAAACTGATGAAAAGGGAATTCTCTTTAGAGAGACCAAAACTGAAACTTTCCAGAGAAAATGTAATAAATTGAAAAATCAATATTTAATCAACTAATTGTCAGACAGTCGAGATATTTGGCAGAAATAGTTGTTTTGACATCCTCTCTTAACTAAAAAATTTCGTAGAAATCTGAGATGGGTGGTGGACAACCCTGGTTGAACTGACATGGAATGACCCTAATATTACTATTCTACCTATTACGTGTTTAGACCAATGCCGCCTCCTACAAGCTGCCAGCTATCCTTCCCAGTGAATCAAAGCATTTGGCAGCGTATAACCGAGCAATGTTTTGGCTCCTATTCGGAAATCTGTTGCTGTGATCATAAAATGGAAAGTGAATGCAAATGTTTTTCAATTACATTGTGCTCAAAACACATTAGCAAAATAATACAATAACAATACTGTCACATAACACACAAATGTTGTGTAAGGCATGGGAATAACAAACCCAAAATCTTTACAAATTATAACAATATATTTTTGGGGGAAATTACATTGCAACCGGTTTTATGTTTTAAAAAAATGGTTATTTCATATGTAGCAGTCTGTAATTTTAGACTACAAAAAATGTAGTTATAGCTATATGTAAAGTATATATTTTTGTCTAGGCATTGTTTTTCTATTAATATTTTCTGCTGATAATTTTTGATGCCTAGGTAGCAGTGGCCATTTTGTTGGTTAGATAGTATTAGACCTAGCATTGAGAGATTTTTCGGACTTTTTTTATGTGATTTTTTTGCTATGGAAAAAGTTTATTATAGCTCTTTGACTCTTCCATGGCAGCAGCCATGTTGTTTGTAGGATGTTTTTGGTTGAAATTATCACGTGATTTTCAGCTATCTTTGATTTGACCAATTGTAAGATGTTTTTTATCATCAATAGGTGCCGTTTTCATCGTTGTATATTTGTTTTCATCTGATAATCCTCTATTAATTAGTCCTGCAGACTATAAAAGCATGTCCATTTGCAGCCAAACCATTCACTCCTGATGAAGTGCTTTGTATGAAATGCATAGTATGAGAGGCCATTGAATTCAAAACTACAGTTTTCTGGATAAGACACATGGCTAAATGGTGCTTTCTGGATATAAAAAATAGCGAGGTGAAAAATGACGTAGAGCAAGATGGATATAACACATAGCAAGATGGATATAATATATAGTGAAATGGATATAACATATAGCGAGATGGATATGACATGCAGTGAGATGGATATAATGATTGATATTGTTAAATGAATATGACACATGGTGAAATGAACATGAGATATCTTGAAATGAATATGTAATATGGTGAAATGAATATGAGATATCTTGAAATGAATATGTAACATGGTAAAATGAATGTGACCCATGGGAAAAATGAATATGACACATGGTGAAATGAATATGAGATATGGTGAAATGAATATGACACATGGTGAAATGAATATGACACATGGGGGGAATTGAATTGACTGCAAGATATTTTTTAACACTGCGTTAATTCATTTTAATGCTGTTTTTTAACATTTTCGAGCAGGTTAACTTTACCCGCGATTCAATTCCATTTTTAACCCTCCATTTCTTTTCATGAAACGGTCCTCTTGCGCTCCAGTAGAAGGTCTATTGAAAGTATAGGGTGGGTGAGAGACCGCCGAGTTCAAAGCTGTTCAATTGTTTTTTTAACACAGCGCATTAAACAGGCCAATATGCTGTTTTATCTCGCACCTCTTTGGGGTGTGCTAAAAATAAAAAACCTAAGAAAACTATTTGAAATCATGTAATAATGAAACAAAAAATATAAACGATTTTTATCAGTATTGCATAACATAAAAAGTTGATTTTATTTTAAAAAAATAATGAAAAAAAATAAAAAATAAAAAAATAAATCACTAATTAAATATATTTATGTATGTTTTTTGTACCAATATGTATGTACTAATGTGTTTTGACATGGTATAGATGATTCTATAGTAAAAAATAGTGCAATAAAAAAGTGCTAAAGAAAGTACTACAATGCTATCAACTAGAATGGTTGTGTAATACAATCTAATCTATGCAAATGTATGCCAATCCTTTTCTTTGTTATACATGACCGCATTAAACACTCCCCTTCACTCCCCTAAAAATTCACAAACAGCAGCGTTACCTCTTTCTCAAATGAATTGCATGAGTTTTAATGCTGCGTTAACTAAAATCGGTCGCTATAGCAGTTAAAAACCGGTGTGGGATTTTTATTTTTTTTAACGCTGCAGGGAAAAAAAAAATTGCGGTCAATTGAATTCCCCCCATGGTGAAATGAATATGCACCATTGTGAAATGAATATGACACATGGTGAACTGAATATGACACATGGTGAAATTAATGTGACAAATAGTGAAATGAATATGACACATGGCAGGTGCTCACAATTATTAAAAGACCCTCATATCTTTAAAAACACCACAAAATCTCAACTTAGCCAGTTAGACAGTTGTGTATACTATTATTGAGTAACAGTGTCCTTTTTTATTTTGTTCAAAATAAGGTCATACAAATAACCAGCATTTCTCCCTTCTTTCAGGCATAATGACAGCAACCGCAAGCTCATCTCTTGGAGATCTGTGCTCCATGGTTGCATAGATGGCTTCAGCAGAAATATAATTTATCTTAAAGCTGCTTCAAACAATCGCGAATCAACAGCTCTGCAATTATTTCAAGACGGGGTATCAAGGTTTGGTCTACTATTACGAGTAAGAGGAGACATGGATGTTGAAAATGTTAACATGTCACATGATTAATACAACACCTAACAGGGGTAGCTTCATAACTGGTCAAAGTATTCACAATTAACTAGGGGGTATTCAATTGTTGCTTTTAACGCGCTAAAACAAAAAAAAACGAGCTCTCTAAAAATATTAGCGTTAATATGGTAATTACTCGCTAAATTTCATCTCGCAGCTCCCTGAGCTGCGAGATGAAATTCAGTGAGTAAACTACTGTATTAACGGTATTTACGCACATATTACCGTATTAACGCTAATATTTTTAGAGCGCTCGGTTTTTTTGTTTTAGCGCGTTAAAAGCAACAATTGAATACCCCCCATAGAAAGCTTATGGGCAGAGTTGTCATCTATTAATTTAAAGATTTATTTTCATGGATGGAACATAGAGGAATACGTAATACTAACAAAGAGTATCATCTGTTTGCTTTGCATTGTGTATATTTAAGAAGAATTAACAATGCATTAACAGAGTTTGTGGAACAATGGAAAAATCGCCCTATGAGTACTGAGTGATATCATTCCCCAATGCAGTTATGGACAGCTGGAATGCTTCATAATCCAATGGTTGACACAGATGTAAATATAGCTGAGGATGGCATTGAAAACTATGGCTATAGGGCCACAATTGAAACCAATAATTGCGTTGTTGTTCCAGACAATGCAATTATCTTACATGACGATGAGATGAGTAACCTTTGTCTACAAGTTGATCCCACATCAAATTATTTTAATTACGGACTTGAACTTTTTAAGAATACGTGTAATTATCTTGAATAGCTAAACAACACAGAGGAAAGTTAATGATTTTAGAATTGAGCGCAGAAATTTAGCACTCTGCTTTATCCCTTAAACCTGATGTGGTTATATAACATTAAAATAAAATGCATCCCTGGAAGCACATTTGCTGCTAGTTTCTACACTTTACTTGTCCTGTTATAAAAATCAGAAAACCCTGCTTTGTCAAAGGCACACTGAAGAAGATATATATAATTGATTATTATATATATACCATTTTCCTTCCTTAAATAACTGTCGTCTCTCCTCCCCCACCCTGCCAAGGTGCATAGCTTTTGTCTGAAGAGAAATGTGAGGCTAGGTACATTTACATATCAAAACAATTGGCCTCCAGTCAAGTACATCAGCCAATCCCACAGAAGTTTTGTAAGTAACCTTTGTGAAGACTAAAATCTCTTGAAAACTGGACTTGGAAATAGACAGACATACAGGTCTCCTCTCCCACTTTGGAAACCAGACACAAGGATTTTGCTACATGTGCCCTTCGGGCTGCCGGTAATGTTTTGAACATGAGGAAATAGACTTAAATATAAGTAAAATGTACACTGTGTATTGTTATTGCTTTAAATGGTTAAGCTATAGACCATAGGAGCTACAATAAGCTGTGTTGTAAGCTTTGTTATAGAGTCACAGACCATGTGGTGTAGCTTTTAAGACGTGTTTTGCTTAGGGTAACACTGTAAGCATAGAAAGTGAAGTTGCACGGGAATGTCATAGAATTAGATGTCGTTATTGTAGTAAATGTTAGTGTGCTTAAGAAGTGATGCAGTTTAAGAGTTTGAAATTAGTAATACCTTAGGAATTTGATTGTACCAATATAATAGACCTCATACTTGAATAGTATTGTATTTGATGTAGCAATAGTGTGGCTTCTCTACTAGATAAAGATTCATACTGTATAACACTAAATATTATTATTATTATTATTATTATTAATATTTATTTATAAGGCGCCACAAAGCATCCGCAGCGCCGCACAGAGACAAACAAAACTACAACACAATGGGAGACAGCACAGCACAGTAAACACAGCAACCCAGTAAGCTCAATGCACAGCTAGAGAGGGCGGGGAAGGGGGGGGGGAGGATCCGCAAATGACGGGGCCCAAGAAGGAGGGCGTGGAAGACAGGGAGACCCCCAGGGGGGAGGAGGGAGCGAGAGTGGACGTGGGGTGGAGGACCCTCGAGGAGGAGGGCTAAGTAGCTGGAGAGCAGAGTTAGAAGTGGTGGAAACAGGAGGAGAGATGGCCCTGCTCAGAGGAGCGTACAATCTAAGGGGTATAAATATATATTGAAGTTCTGCTTGTTGATTTTAATACTGACTGTATTTGTTAGCTTGTCTGACTGGTGTGTGCTCTCACCCCCCCCCCCCCTCCCTATGCATGGAATGGATAATAGTTAAACAGATGTGTGATAAGATGGAAAGACTTCTGTGGATGTTGCTGGGAAGTTTGCAGATATCTCTTCCCCTGTTAGACAAGAAATATTGGTGGACATTTTGTGATAACTGCAGAATAGAGAGCTATTTGTGGTGGACTGGTTAATACTGGTTTTAATGAGTTAAGGGCCTGTTGCTGACTTTACATTGTAAGTAAGTGAGGCCGTTGAGCCAACATGTGTTTGTAACAAAGCATTGTAAGTCAGTCATTTTGGATGGTGACTTTGCATTGTAAGAAGAAGTTTCATTATGGTTTGCGATACATACACACAGTCACATGCACATACACACACATGCATAATTAGCAAGAAATTAATAAGGTATTGTGCCTACACACAGAATGCCGTCTATTATGTGTACCGTGTGTAAGATTATGTAATCGAAATGATATTATTACATTATTGTAGAAGTCAAGATTCTATTTCATACATATAAATCTGCGTTGTGGTTATGAATTTATAATGTCTTGATACAGGAGAGAGTATATATAGAAATCTGTGTGATACAGTAAATTAGGTTTAAAGGACTGAAGTAGGCGTGTCATAAGAGGGAAATGTAAATGCATATGGCAATGTAACAAGCAAAGATAGTGTGCGCAATTATGGCGTAAATACACAATATTTTTTTTTTCACTTAAACTTAACTCTATGTAATTTCATTCAAAAACAAAATGTGGAACTGAGACTTGTGCATTTTTATGTAGAAGTAGAAATGGCAGCTCCATGCTGGTTATAACAGTGTGCTGGGGGATTTTTCTCTGTTTGTTCATTTCAGGATTACCCCATCCTTTCAAGCACCTGCTATAAACCTATAAATTGATTGAGCAACTTCCACTTTTAAAAGGTTATAATAGTGTAATATTTTATTATAAACAAACTGAAGCAGGTTGCACACAGACTACCATGCATACATACAACATATTATACTCAAAACACCCAGAATAGCAGGTGGATTTCCCCCAAATGTATATAATCTCTTATCCGTAAAAAACAACATAAAATCAGAGTCAAATCACATTAGACTTTATAGATATCTTAAAACATCTACAGTTTCTAACCTCTCATGCCCTTCCCAGAAATTTAAAACCAAGCAAACTATGGATGGCCAAATCCTGGGGAAGTTTGAATTCCAAAATCCATACTTGCTTTAAATTCTTCATAACTTTTGAAAAAAGGAAGCCTTAGCACATTTCCACAAGTGTTAGCCTCTGGATATTTTGAAAGTTCATCAATAAATTCAATTGATGGCTGTGAGTCAAGCCCAATTGGAGGAATCTGGTTTTCTCCACTCACAAATGATAGAATATCTGGTAGCTGGGTGCTGCACTCTTTCTCTGAAATGGTAAAAGAATATAAAAGCAAAGATTAAATCACACTAAAAAGCATTAGTACTGTCATTAACACTTTAACTCATAGGTGATCATTTGCAAAACTCAATAGGTAATTTTTATTTGTCAACAAGGATGGTGTTGATCAAATCACAGGTAATCAAAAGTGTTCTTCTGCAAGGGTGAGCTTTGTATTAGAAAAAATATATATAAATATAATAATATATAATAATGTAATTAGCATAACTTAACTAGAGGAAATCCTAATTTTAATTATGCAATTGTCATTAAATGAACCTATATTGGCAAATGCTTGTTTTGGGTCTACTTTTTCAAAACAATCTGCTAATCAGTTCAATGGGATAAGAGTGGATAGCTGTTGCCTGTTCATAGAAGAAATTACTATTTAGAAGCATCATTCAGCCGTACTTGTTGCAATTGTATACTTTCTCACAGGAACACATTATGAAATAAATTGTATGAGTGGAGTTTCAACATCTGACTATAATCTCATCATGTCCTGTACTCCAGGGCCATCTTTTCCATTGGGCATGATGGGCAGGTGCCCGGGGGCAAGGGGGCCCCATAGGCAAGGTTCTTAATAAGAATAAATAATCCTGCAAAAAAAAATCCTGCAAAAGAAAAACTACAAAGGTCACTGAGCGAGTACATTTAAAAAAAGCCTATATATATATATATATATATATATATATATTATAGGGGCCCCGATGCACTGCTTTGCCCGGGGGCCTGTAATGTTGTTAAGATGGCCCTGCTGCACTCTGATTTGGTATTTTAACTATCTGACTACATAATATATATATATATGTGTATATATATATATATATATATATATATATATATATATATATATATTTATTTATTTAAACTCCTTGAAAGTATTGACAATCAAGAAATTACCAAGTGGAACATTTGTTTGCTATTCTTCTAGATTGGGAAAATAAAGTACACTAACCTTCACACTCCAGGAGAAAATCTCGCCAGTAGCCAATAGTTCTCGCCTGAGGAATTCTTGCATTGATTTCCACTGGACTGTATGAGATTTTTAAGAGAGCAGACATAGCAGCTGAAGTCATTACTTCACTCTTTCAGATAAATGCCTTTCTGAACAACTCTGGATGCGCAGCCATTGCATCAAGCACACCAAGAGCTAGATTTACTAAACTGCGGGTTTGAAAAAGTGGAGATGTGTTACCTATAGCAACCAATCAGATTCTAGCTGTCATTTTGTAGTAAGTACTAATTAAATAAAAGCTAAAATCCGACTTTTTCAAACCCGCAGCTTAGTAAATATACCCCCTAATGTTTTCAGCCCCTCTTTAAACCTAAATATAAAACATTTAGTCAATAACAGTTTAGCCTTGTAAGTATCGCAAAAATAAAAAAAGTAGCTGCAGATAATCCTGTAGCTAGTCCTTCAGGGCTTAATTTAAGGTTAGTCAAATCTACTTTTGAAGGATAAACTACAGGATCATCTAGGGGCTGAACCAGTTTGAGAGTATACTCCATTGTTTCCCAACCTCGGTCCTCAAGGCACACTAAAAGTCCTGGGTTTAAGGATTTTCATGCTTGAACACAGATGGTTAAATAAAATTAACTGAAGTACTAATTAAGTCAAATGTGTACATGTATAGCTATCTGTAAAACCTGGACCGTTAGTGTGCCCTGAGGACCAAGATTGGGAAATGATGGCATACACCAAAACAGGTAGAAATGTACACCTCAGCAAAACGATATTTAATTGCAGGGGAAGTTACACTATTTATTAAATAATGGAATCCTCGGATTACGAAATGAAATGTTCCTTGTTACGTCTAATAGACCCTTATACAATCTTATACCATACACAGCAGATTGTTAGGGTTGCTACTTAAAAACACTAAAATATCCAATAAAGTCAGAATAATCCCACAGCAAAAATTCTACACCTTTAAAGCAATGTGGTGATACTAATTATAGAAACTTTTAATTTAACGACCCTTCTTAAGAATGCATTGTTCTATCCCATAAATACCAATGCAAGTAGTCTTGGACTAGTTGGTGTTTGTCTTCAACTGCCTTAATTACACGGAGACAGCCAGCAAGGTTTAGAACCATGCAGTTTTCATACACCACGTCTTGGAGAATCTCAACTGAGGTAGCATTCATAATCTGAAATTCAAAGAAATAAAATTTGGTAATCTATAGCTCAACATACCACTACTAGTGCCAGATAAATAAATAACTAAGCCAAACTATTGTTTAAAAAAAAAAAAACACACTATTTGATGTATAATGAACTAGACAAAAACTGCATTAATGAAAGAAATATAAGCTTTCAACCTTACACATAATTTCTTTTCCTTCCACATCTCCAAGATCTTGTAATACAAGTTTAGTGTTTTTCCAACTACATGTCAGGGCATGGTATAAGACTGGGGAGAGAAAGTTTGGTGCAGGCCCACCGTGCACTAGTGATAGTGAATTGGCTACCCCAGCAAGAAAATAGTCATCATTCTGCAAAGCTCTAAAAAAAGCAAAAAAAAAAAAAAAATGAAAAAATGATTACAATTCGTCTAAGATAAACAAGTTATAAATAATGAAAATAAACAAAACCCAAGCATAACTGCATATAAAACTCCAATCACAATTTAAACCAATCTTCCACCATTAGGAGCCTCAAGCAGATCTAAGAATACACCTGTTTGAATAGCATATTGTGCTTGATGCAGTGGATATACACAAAAGCATTGAAATAGGGTGTACACAATCTATAGTTCAATGAGTATGATCTCTGGATAGGTACAGGAATGAGTGCGCATATGAAACATGCAAACGGATATCATACTTACCAACTCAAGAGGGGGCGTGACTGGAGGGTGGGAGGGGGCGGAACGAGGCCAATCACGTCATTTTGGCCCCGCCCCCCGCGAAAACGTAATTTGCGTCGCCCCCTCCCGCCCTCCAAAATGGCGTGATTCACAGAGAATCGCGTCAAATGACGCGATTCTCGGTGAGATTGGGATGCGGGAGAAATGCCAGACTGACCCGAATTTCGGGAGTCTCCCGGACTTTCCGGGAGAGTTGGCATGTATGACGGATATGTATAGGCAAACAGGCTGAGAGGAGTAATGCACCCTATACAAGTTCATCTTTTTTTCACTAATTTAAATAGGTTTCTTGTGTGTATTTTTTAATTATAATAAATGTTTTAAACATAATTACAAATGACATTTTTAAGGCCACAAAATCCAAACCCCTAGAATATTTAAATATATATTCCAAATGTCTGAGCATGTGTAGCAGTCAATATAGGATAGCGCAATGCAGTGTTTAGAAACTTGTTTTATTCTTTAGACCAGTTACTCACTATGAATTCAGCTAAAAAACAGCATATCATGTAGACACATACCCACTGCCCATATTGCAACTCTGGATCAGGTCTAACTGTTTTTAATCACAGAAATTATAATTTTCTTTCACAGTACTTGTTTATAATATATTATTTAGCAGATATCTTTCAGAAGTTTGATATATAATTTTTTTTTATTACTTTCTTGATACCCTATATACCACTTGATACCCATACATATTTATTGTTGTCTTAAAATGTGTGATTCCTGTGAATCAGAGAGCACCACCACAGAGATTATCATATTATCAGAAACATACAATATTTGATTACACAGTATGCTACAAAGGGATACTGTATATAACCCACTGAGGTTGTTTTCTTAGTCTTCTACACTAGTTGTCAATCATACCTGGATGCATTTCGACCACAGTATTTGATTGTAAGTTAGCATTCTTTATATACATTTCTTTTTTTCATTCCAATAGGAATCATGTTCTAAGTCTATAAGTATACTGCTGGTATCTACTAATTTCAGCACCAGAAAGATAGTTTTTTTCAAACAGGGGAATATCTGACACCCCCAAACTGTCACAACTATATTGCGTACCTGCTATTGTTGGCGCAACTCAGAGGAAGGTGTGGAATCTAACGTGCCCCTGGCATTCACTAGGAACCCCCGCAAGGAAGTATGGACTCCGCTGCAGGGGCACGCAGGTCACGGTCCTTCCACAAGTCAACAGCGAGATACAAAGAGGTGTCAGACAGGCCGGGTCGGTAATGTTCTGGTAGTAAGAGGTACACAAGGATATCCAGAAGAATGGTGAGACAAGCCGGGTCAATAACATTCAGGTAGCACAGTACAAAGGGAGAATCCAAATAGGGGTGGTCAAACGGTCCGGGTCAAGAGGTCACAGGCAGAACAAGGATAGTCAGGAACAAATGCAGAAGACTGGTAACACACACTATAACGCTAGAGGCAGGAAGACCTGATACTCTGGCACTGGTGAGGTAACAGGAAGTGCCTTATAAACTATCAGGGGCCAATAGGATCCTTTGTGGGCGGCAGCGCTATTCCTGGCTGTCGCCGAGACTTATGAGTAGCGTCCCGTTGCCTAGGCAACCAGGCGTGCTGGGCACAGATACAGGTGGCCGTCCCGGGGAGACAGCGGGACGGCGTCTGACACAAACACTTGTAGTGCAAATTCAGAAATATATAGTGCTGCTAGATAATACTTTCAGCACCAGAAAAATTGTTTTTCACAGAGGGGAATATCTGACACCCCCAAAGACTTGTAGTGCAAATTCAAAGATATACACTGCTGGTATATAGTATTTTCAACACCAGAAAATGTCTGTTTTAGAAGTGGGGAATATCTGACACCCCAAACACTTGTAGTGCAAATTCAGAAATATATAGTGCTGCTAGATAATACTTCCAGCACCAGAAAAATTGCTTATTCACAGAGGGGAATATCTGACACCCCCAAACTCTTGTAGTGCAAATTCAGAAATATATACTGCTGGTATCTTATAATTTCAGCACCAGAAAATAGATTTATTGGAACTGGGCAGTATGGCACACCCCAAGCACTTGTAGTGCAAATTCAGAAATATATACTGCTGGTATATTACTATTTCTGCAGGCATAAAATAGTTTCTGGAGGAGGGAATATGACACCCGAAACAGTTGGTAATGTTTGCAAAAATGCCTCCACTATCCTCCTCTCTTCTTGCTGTAAGAAGTGCTGTAAGAAATGCTATAAGAAATGCTCTCTCCCTGCTCTAATGCTGCCTGCGACCTAACCCTTCTCTCTCCCTCTGTCAAATGGCGCTGGATTGCTGTGGAGGCGGCAATTTATGCATTTCAAACATCGTGAGAACTGAGCTCCAAGATCCGATGACGTCAAGATGAGGATTTGCCTCGATTTCGAATACGAATTGGCGCCAGAGTACCGAGCCGAGCAGGATACACCAAGTTTGGGTGGGTTTGGGTTTCGGGGAACCGAGCCCGTCCATCTCTACTTTAAGTATCAGTGAAAAGAAAACACAGGAAAACAGGAGAGCTAAGAATGCAGACTTCATAAAACCACAATCTATAAAAACAATAAACATATTAGTAAAGAAAACCTGCAATAAAATGAAAGCAATGAACAGTAGCTAACCATACCAAATGCAACCTTGACCAGAAAACGTGTTCCAAATGATCTTAGAGAAACTTTCACCACCGTGTTGATGCACTGGTACCTGCTATATGCATCTCAGTTCTGCAAGAATCAACACAGCTCATTCATGATTTATAAACAAATCTAATTATTTTTTCTTCTTAAGAAGTCATAGTCTGTCTGTTTGTTTTAACTGAAAGACATCAGCATATCCTAATTAAATGGTGAACATAATTTGCCAATCTAAACTTGAATATAGCTGGAAAAATCACCCCTTATTTCCTACAGCTCAATGACATTGCAGAGAAATGTGTAAGATATTTTTACTTCAATTGCAGAGCTGATTCTAAAGTGTTTCTTGATGGGGATCAAGTTCTAGTAAATATAAGACTGAGTCTATTAAATCTGAACTGCGTGGAGAAGACTACTATTCCAACTGTGGTTATTTTGTATCTACTATCAATCTAATTATATAAAATTACCTTGCAGAGGGTAGTAGCGTTTGGTATTATATTGAAGTTTGCGAATGTCTATTTGACAATTAACACTTTGTGACTGTTATGTAATGCCTGCAAAGAATGAGAAGCTCACACGGATGTTGTACCTTACCACACTGGAGTCCCCTGTTGTTCACAACACCTGACAGAACTGAGGCCACACCACTCTGGTCACTTCAGGGGCCAGTCCAGAGCAACACAACACAAAGAGGAGAGGTCTTGTCTGCAACCATCAGTGGCCACTGCCAGAACTCAGGACAAGCACTGCCCACACTCCACAGAACACACTGCGTGGAAGTGGAACCACCAGCTTCCACTGCTGGAACTCAAATCTGGGCATCCCTAAATTGAAAACAACAACCTTAGTTGTTGGAACTCAACCAAGGAGTTGTGCTGTACTACCAGCTGATTAATCCTGCCGCCTTTTTACCATGTATGATGAACACCTCGGGGCACTAGTAGACTGGGGACATAGATTAGGCCAAAAAGGACAATTACAAAAGCACCAGCACCCAAATAACCCTATTCACTAGAGGTAATGTGATCACCACACAAATGGTCACTTTCTCTAATCCCAGAGACAGACAGGTGGTGGTCTCACTATAGGCAGGACCCTAACCGGTGCAAACACCAATTACTATTTATCTGGAGTAGTCTGGCTACCAATAAAGCTTATTTTGTTCACAGGCCTAATAACTGATTGTGCCCCCTGGCTAACCCTGACTATGCTTGGCTTTTTACCCGCTATCTCAGGCTTGGGCCTAGTGCCCAGAATTTGGCAGTGGCCTTGTGCCAATGGTTGATGAGGAAAGGAAATAGTGCTGCTGCGGGCCCAAAAGAGGTACTGCACACATAGGCCTTTCCTACTTCGAGTGTCTCCTCTCTGTTGCCATCCTCAAGGCTTTGCCACAGCTTTTCTTCCTCTCTTCCTTCTTCTTGGACAGGGGTGCTCTTAGCCCTTACAAGAGCTTCCTGCTGCTGCCGTCTTCGGGTTTGACCTGCTGGCTCCACTACTCCAGACGTTCCACAACTCTCTTCTGACTCTCTGCCAACAAACTGCGCAATGGTGCCGAATGCGATGGCTTAAATAGCCAATCATGGCTTGGCCATGGTGTAAAAAAATCAAATGGCCGGGGACAAATCGATCCTGCTCTGCCCTGTGCTAAATATTTTATCTCTAAATCGGCCAGTGAAAGCTTCTCTTGGATCATTTTGAATACGTGTTTTTGTGCTATTCAATACTGAGAAACATAGTTTTATGTAATGTTGCACTCATAACACTATGATATTTAGCTCTCCTATGTGATTATTTTTATCTAATATTTGTATGGTCAGCCAAAAAATACAGAAGAAAAGTGAGCTGTCTTTAAAATGATGTTGAAAACATACAGGTATAAGTTCAATCCTATAGGAAACAAATGTGAAAAGAATTAAGTCTACAAATATGGCTAAATAAAAAGGTAAATGAAGTAATGAAAAGAAAGAAACATGCATTTAAACTGGTTAAGTCTGAAGGAATCGAGGAGTCTTTCTGTATCTACAATGTAATAAAACATGCAAAAAGGAAATTAGATTGGCTAAATTAGAAAATGAAAAACAAGTTGCAAAAGAAAGTTATACAAACCCTAAAAAGTGTCACGGATGCCAGATGATGGGAATGGTCCTGACCTCTGCTCAAATGACAGTCTACCCCCAGAGAGGTACGGAGTCTAACGGAGGAGAGGTATTCACCAGGGATTCCGGTAAGAGAATATGATCTTGACTGCTCTTAACCACAGGTCACGGTCCTCTAGGGGGCGCAGAGCAGATAGTATGCGGAACTACCGAGCCACTGTAGGTGAGGAGGAGTAGTGGTGAGGAGATGGACTGCAGGGAGCTATGGCACTGACATCCACACAGGTGTATAACTTTGGAACTCTACCAATGATGAGCGATGCTCTGCAGTGAGCCCACAGGTCTAGACTGTGAGTTGAGCTGAACCAATAAGGCGGTGAAGCAATGAGCTGCACAAGTATAGCTGGAAGTGATGAGCTTCACCTGTAATGCTGTGTAGTGGTAAGTTGCACAGGTAAAGCCGGAAGCGATGAGCTACACCGGTAATGCTGTGTAGTGGTAAGCTGCACAGGTATAGCTGGATCCGATGAGAAGGACAGGTAACGCTGAGTAGTGGTAAGCAGTACTAGCCACAGTTACAGGACCATGGAGTAGCTTAACAGTAGTCAGAGGAGATGCTTCCAAACAGGTAGTGAAACTTGATGATCTGACACACATTACTCGGAGGAGGTTCCTTATAAAGGGAACTAGCTGCATAAGATCCAATCACCACTGAGCCGAGGTTTGAAGGTTCCCGGGCTTGCGCTTGCTGAGTACACTAGGCAAGATGGCGCCTGATGTGAGCAGAACGCCAATCTGACCAGCCAACAGGAGACCAAGAAACATAATGAACCACATGGAACGAAACTGGTGCAATGCGTGATTGTAGCCCACCCTCCTCACCTTAAAGAGGTGGGCACCAAACACCTAAGGTTTAGGTGTCCTGGGATTTCTCTTATGAAACTTATTTACCAGAGCTGGGGCATAAACATCTGAGGCGTCAATCCAAGCGCGCTCCTCGGAACCGCATCCGAAGAGTGCCTTGCGGGATCTTAGAATCCAATATCTGAGAGATCATGATTTTATCCTAATGCTGTACAATCATGGGAGCCAAAGTTGCTGGAGCAGAGGAAAATCTATTAATGATAAGAGGCTTGAAGAGAGAAATATGGAACGTGTTAGCAATCCGAAGTGAATCTGGTAATTTCAGTTTAACCGACACAGGATTAATCACTCAGAGGATTTCATATGGAGTACAAATTTCATAGATGGGACTCGAAGACGGATGTTTTTGGTAGATAACCAAACTCTGTCTTCCACCTTAAGTGGAGGTATAGCTCAACGTCTTCTATCAGCAAATCGTTTATATCGATGAGATGCCTTCCTGAGACATTTGAGAGTCCGATCCCTTATGGACAAAAAATCTTGATGGAGTTCGTTGGCAAGCGGCACTGGAGTTGGAGAACCGGTCTTGAAGCTGGTTAGATTAAGATGTAGCCCATACATAATATAAAATGGGGTAGATAATGTAGATTTATGATAAATATTGTTATTGAGAAGCTCCACCCAGTTGTCTTGAGAAGCAGACGAGTATAAGCGAATAAAAGTCTCTAGATCCTGATTTAGCCTCTCGGTCTGACCGTTGAAATGAGGATGTTAGGATGAAGAAAAGTTTAACTGAATATCTAACAGTTTGCACAATGATCTCCAGAATTATGCCGTAAATTGAACTCCCTGATCGGAGACAATTTCGAGAGGACATCCATGCAGGCGGAAAATCTCTTTGATAATTTAATTGAGCAAGTAGCGGAGCTAAAGGCAGACCAGACATTGAAAAAAATGTGCTATTTTTGAAAAGCGGTCAACAACCACCCATACGGTATTACATTTCTTGCATGGTGGAAGGTTTGTCACAAAGTCTATGGAGATGTGTGTCCTGGGTTTGGAAGGAATTTGAAGGGGCACAAGAAGACCAGCTGGAGACTGACGAGAAGTTTTATGATGCATACAGATTTGACAAGCTGCCACGAAATTGTCTAACATCTGTTCTCAGAGTAGGCCACCAATAGTTTCGGGAAACCAGTTCCAATATTTTGGTCGTGCCCGCATGGCCCGAGAACCGGGAGAAATGATACCAGCATAGAAGTTTCTTGCACTGGTTAGTAGGTACAAAGCTTTTCCTCGGAGGAGGCATGGGAGGAGACACCGATGTGACCTGCAAAAACTTGGTTCCAGGATGGGACGGTTAGTAATATCAGACAGTCCTGGTTCACATGAAAAACCTCTTTACAATGCGTCTGCCTTCTTATTTTTAGATCCAGGTCGAAATGTAACTGTCAGGCGCGGTCCCCGCTGTTCCCCTGCCATACAGGGACGGACGCCTGCTTACTCTAGCCAGAGTGCTCTGTTGCCTAGCAACAGATGCTTGTCGACCATCCTCCTGTCTGCCTGTCCCATACTGTTCCTGCGACCTTGGCTTCTCTGACTACCCATTTGGATTCTCCTTTTGTACCTTGCATTCCCGATTGGCTTGACCCGGACCGTCTGACCCTTCTATCACTACAACGGCAACTGGCTAGTAGGACCACGACCTGCGTGCCCTGTGCAGCGAAATCCAAACCTCCTTGCGGGGATCCCTGACGAATACCAGGGGTACGTTAGACTCCGCACCTGCAGTTCAGTAGTGCTAATACCGGTTAGTGGCCTTCTTCAACTCTAGTCTTCAGCTAGGCCTGACAGTAACATGAAGATTATAACATGAAAAGAAGAGAGACAAACAAGCCTGTCTGGCATTCATGCATTCACCTGTCAAGAAGGTAAAGTATGTTCTTGTGGTCAGTAAAAACCGTAACGGTAAACAATGCTCCTTCAAACAGATATCTCCATTCCGACAAGGCTAACTTCATAGCTAATAGTTTCTTGTCCCCAATTGCATAATTCCTCTCTTCCGGTAGAAATTTACGAGAGACGAAGGCGCATGAGTGGAGTTGTTTCTCTGGATGGAATCTCTGAGGCAATACTGCACCGACCTCAACTGCTGAAGCATCCACTTCCACGAAGAAAGGTAATGAGGTATTGGGTTGTCTCAATATCAGAGCTGAAGAAAAAGTCTCTTTGAGGGCATTGAAGGCTGATAATGCAGCAGGTGGCCATGTTTTGGTATCTTCCCCTTTCTTAGTGAGTACAACAATTGGAGCTACAATCGAGGAATAGTTCTGAATGAACTGCCTGTAATAGTTGGTAAATCCAAAGAACCGTTGGATGGCTTTCAGGCCGGAGTGAACAGGCCAGATGATAATAGCTTTGACTTTCTCCGGATCCATGCGTAATCCTTGTCCCGACACAATGTAACCCAAAAATGTAGTTTCAGAAGTCACGAAAACGCACTTCTCTAGCTTACAAAAGAGCTGGTTAGCTCTGAGCCTGGACAACACTTCCGCCACATGAGCTTGACGAGAATTCAAATCCTGTGAGAAAAGCAAGATATCATCCAAGTAGACGACAACGGAGGAATACAACAGTTCTCAAAAAATTTAATTCACAAAGCTTTGGAATACGACTGGCTCATTGCTGAGACCAAACGGCATAACCAGGTATTCGTAGTGGCCGTCTCTAGTATTAAATGCCGTTTTTCACTCATTTCCATCATGTATCCTGATAAGATTATAGCGCCCCTCACGTCCAACTTGGTGAATATCTGTGCCCCCTTAATTTTGTTTAATAATTCAGTGATCAGTGGAATGGGATACCGATTTTTTAAGGTGATAGCATTGAGACCTCTGTAGTCAATACAAGGATGTAATATCACATCTTTTTTTTTTTCACAAAAGAAAATCCTGCACCCGTTGGCGAAGAGACTGGTCGTATAAAGCCTCAAACAAGATTTTCTTTCACATAAACTGACACGGCTTGCGGTTCAGGAACAGATAAAGGAAAGACACGACATCTGGGTGGCATTTTACCAGAAAGAATCTCAATAGCACAGTCCCAAATGCGGTGAGGGGGTAGTACTTAAAATTTTCATTTGTTGAAAACATCTGCAAATGACTGATATTGAGGTGGAAGTGACTCAAGAAAATAGTCGTCACGCTGAGAAGAGGTTTCTCTTGTGGTAGGCAATTGGAGTGGCAAGAAGAATCCCACGACAATATCTGAGAAGAGGTACAATCGATTTGAAGATAATGCGATTGTAACCAAGGAAGACCCAAAATAATAGGACTGGTGGCGGATGCTAATACAAAAAAATATATTTTCTCGAAATGAAGTGCTCCAATCTGTAAGGACAAAGGTTCCATTCGGCATAGAATCTTCCCTTTAGAAATAGGACTTCCATCAATAGAGGTAATGACCACAGTAGTAGCTAATGGACAGATAGGCAGAGACAAGAATTTGACCACAGAGGAGGAAATAAAGTTTCCAGCTGCTCCAGAGGCCACTAGAGCTGATAATAGTTTGACATCCATGAAAAAAATTACAGGCATGGCACAAATTGAAGATGAACTGATACTTAGAGAGGATTTAAACGTCCCTAACCGGACTCCCCGATCACAAGTTAGGGTTTGGCATTTTCCTGCCATTTAGAGCAGGAAGCAAGAAGATGCCCAGGTTCACCACAGTAAATACATAATTTTTTCGAGATTCTTCTCTGTCTCTCCTTAGGAGACAGATTGGTTCGACCCAGTTGCACAGGCTCGTCAGAGGAACTTAGAGACAAGGGGCAGGAAAAAGGCTTGGTGACAGCCCATTGCCTAGATTCCCTTTCAGATGTTCTTTACCAACAACGGATATCCACTTTGTGACGTAATGAGAGCGTCAAGGGTAGAGGGTAACTCCTGCGTTGCCAAAGCATCTTTGATTCGTTCTGCAAGGCCTTGCCGGAAGGTAGCCACTAAGGCCTCATTATTCCATTGAAGTTCTGATGACAAAGTTCTGAACTGAATCACATACTGGGTAAGAGTTTTGGAACCCTGGCGCAGTCTAAGAAGACTAGAGGCGGCATAAGAGACACGGCCTGGTTCATCAAAAATTTTCCTGAATGTGGCCATTAGGACAGCAACATCTTGCAGAAGAGAATCATTCCTCTACCAAAGGGGTGAAGCCCATGCAAGGTCTTGTTCTGACAACAGAGATATAATATAAGCGACTTTGGAGCGTTCTGTAGAAAAGTTCTGGGGAAGTAGCTCAAATTAAATTGAGCATTGATTCAAGAAACCTCGGCAATCACTGGATTGCCATCAAATTTTTGAGGAGTTGGCAAACGCAGGGAGGAGGGAGAATTAACAGGGACTGTGGTCTTGGCCACGGCTGGAGTGGCAACAGGATAAGCGGGTAATGATGTCTGTAGTGGGTCCAGACATGATGCTAAAGCTTGGAGGCCCGGGAGAGTCTGTAATTAAGTGGCATCCTGGCGTTCTAAACGACCCTTGTTGTAAAAAGTCTTTGGCTGATGGTTCTCGATTATTATCCATTCCTAAGGGTCAGATTATACTGTCACGAAAGCCAGATAATGAGAATGGTCCTGACATTTGCTCGAGTGACAGTTTACCCCAGAGAGGTGCGTAGTCTAACGGAGGAGAGGTATTCACCAGGGATTCCCGCAAGGGAATATAGTCTTGGCTGCTCTCAACCGCAGGTCGCGGTCCTCTAGGGGGCGAGGAGCAGATAGTATGTGGAACCACCGAGCCATTGTAGGCAGAGAAGGAGTAGTGATGAGCTATAGGAAGCAATAGCAGTAAGATCCACACAGATGTATAACTCTGGAACTGGACCAATGATGAGCGATGCTCTGCAGTGAAGCCACAGGTCTAGACTGTGAGTTGAGCTGAACCAATAAGGCGGTGAAGCAATGAGCTGCACAGGTAACGCTGTGTAGTGGTAAGCTGCACAGGTATAGTTGGGAGCGATGAGCTGCACATGTATAGCTGGAAGTGATGAGCTGCGCTGGTAGTGCTGTGTAATGGCTAGCTGCACAGGTATAGCTGGAGGCGATGAGCTGCATCGGTAATGCTCTGTAGTGGCAAGCTGCACAGGTATAGCTGGAGGCAATGAGCTGCACCGGTAACGCTGTGTAGTGGCAAGCTGCACAGGTATAGTTGGAAGCGATGAGCTGCACAGGTATAGCTGGAAGCGATGAGCTGCACTGATACCGCTGTGTAGTGGCAAGCTGCACAGGTATAGCTGGAGGCGATGACCTGCACCAGTAACGCTGTGTAGTGGCAAGCTGCACAGGTATAGCTGGAGGCGATGAGCTGCACCGGTATTGCTGTGTAGTTGTAAGCTGCACTGGTATAGTTGGAAGCGATGAGCTGCACAGGTATAGCTGGAAGCGATGAGCTGCACTGATACCGCTGTGTAGTGGCAAGCTGCACAGGTATAGCTGGAGGCGATGAGCTGCACCGGTAACGCTGTGTAGTGGCAAGCTGCACAGGTATAGCTGGAGGCGACGAGCTGCACCGGTATTGCTGTGTAGTTGTAAGCTGCACAGGTATAGCTGGAGTCGATGAGCTGCACAGGTAACCCTGAGTAGTGGTAAGCAGTACTAACCAAAAATATAGGAACCACAGAGTAGCTGAACAGGAGTCAGAGGAGATTCTTCCAATCAGGTAGGGAGACCTGATGATCTGACACCCATTACATGGAGGAGGGTCCTTATAAAGGAAACTAGCTGCAGAAGATCAAGTCACCGCTGAGCAGAGGTTTAAAAGGTTCTTGGGGTAGTGCCTGCGCAGTTCACTAGGCAAGGTGGCACCTGATATGAGCAGAACGCCAATCTGACCAGCCAACAGTGGTCACCAAGGGAAACCAAGGAACAAAATGAACCACATAGAACGAAACTGGTACAATGCGTAATGAATAGTTCTTTAAGTATATAAATGGTAAAATTATTAAATAAGACAATTTAGGACCCTTAAGATGTGAGATAGGTGGATTGATTAATGATAATAAGGAAAAAGCAAAGGAAACACATTCTTTTCTTCAGTATTTACTAGAGAGGAAGAAAATGTAGGAATAATACATAGAAATGGAAATGCAACAGTACCATTAATTATACTTGGATGACTAAGGAAGATGTCCAAAGGCGACTGAATAAAATTAAGATAAATAAAGCTCCAGGTCCAGATGGCATACACCCAAATGTTCTTATGGAGCTTAACTCAGAAATAGCTAGACCGCTATTCTTAGTTTTCATAGATTCAAGTTCATTAAGCTCAGTATCAAGGGATTGGCGAATAGCAGATGTGGTACCAAAAGGGAATTTTAGACCTGTAAGCCTGACATCAATAGTGGGGAAACTACTGGAAGATATAGTAAGGGATTAGTATTCAGGATTTGTTGGTGTGCAATAAGTATATTAATTAGAGAACTGAACCCACCCGAACTTCGCCTATCCGACTACCGAGCCGAGCAAGCTTAGTACTCTCCCGCCCATTCGAAATTGAAATCGAGGCAAAACGTCATTGTGACATATTCTTATTTCAGAGCTTGATTCTCGCGAGATTTGAAAAGCATAAATACCCGCCTACACAGCAATCCATCGCCATTTGACAGAGGGAGAGAGCAGGGTTAGGTCACAGGCTGTATTAGAGCAGGGACAGAGCAATAATTGTACACCTTATTCTTTGTATTATTATTTCAATTCTAATCTATTCAATTCTTTTATTATTAGCAATTCTATTAGCAATTGTTAGAGCAGTAAGAGAGGAGAATAGAGGAGGCTTTTTTTAAACATATTTTGCACTACAAGTGCTTTGGGGTGTCCCATATTCCCCAGTGTTAAACATAAATTTTTCTGGCTGTCAAGAGTCCTATTTAGCAGCAGGATCTATACAATATTTTGCACTACAAGTGCTTTGGGGTATCCCATATTCCCCAGTGTGAAACACTTATTTTTCCTGCTGCCAAAAGTCATATTTAGCAGCATTATCTATCTATACAATATTTTGCACTACAAGTGGTTAGGGTTCATTAAAATGGATTCAAAGCAGTCAATATATGAGCAGAATCAGCAAGCAGGTGCTGGCACCAGTCCTGATGGTAGTGTTCCCAGTACTTCATCTAGTAAAGCATATGTAAAAGTACATACTCTTTTGAAATCAGGGAAAAAAACACACACCAAAAAAAAAAGTACTGTGTTGAAGCGAAAAATAAGTGTAAGTGAGGAAAAGTTAACTGCCGATAGAAAAAAAATTGCCAACATGCCATCCTACATACGCAGTGGCAAAGAAAGAATGAGGCCTTCACCTTTCTCTATTAGTGGCAGATCAAAAAATGTTACTGAGCCTTCTTCTTGTACGGTCACTCATGACTAAGCAAGACCAAGTAATTTGGAGTCTAAAAGTGGTGCACAGCTACTGTTACACATCAAAGCCGAGCTGCAAGAAAACCGTAAGGCCTTAGAGGATAATGTATGCTCTGAATCAGAAATGACACCAATCCCTGTGGAGAGTCAATCCACCAGTGGTATGTCTAATCGTGAGCATTCTGTTTGTGTACCAATAAAGGAGGGCCCTTTCAGCAGTTCTGCTGATGTGTGCCTGAACAGCCCGAGTGTAGCCGGTGATACACAAATTGAGGATGCCACTTTGGAATAAGAAGAGCATGAGGGGGAGATCTGTGTAGGCAACGAGGGAGCTAATGAGTATGTTGATGAGGATGAGGTTGTTTGTGTAATTCCCGCACCAGTGGCAGCAGTGCTGGCACGTGACAAAAAAAAGGCCATTGTCATGTATGGGCATAAAACAAAAAATCCACTTTTTATGTGTGGAATTATTTCTACCCAAATCCAGACAACAGTTGTATAGCCATTTGTAGTGTATTTCAAGCCACAGTCAGTCGAGGGAGGGACCTTAACCATCTTAGAACCTCGTCTATGTTACGCCATTCGACGAGAGTTCATGGCAAAGTGTTGGGGAAAGCTGAAAGTTCTTCCAAAAAAATTACAAGCACTCCATCATCAGCTAGGACCCTTCGGTCACCTACGACGGCTGAAAAATACACCATCCTCATCAATATCCTCATTAGCGATCAGAGTTAGCCCTGCATCCCACTTAGTAAAGCTGGATGACTCCTGCACTGTAATTGATTCCTCTGAAGAATATTTCAGCAATAGTCCCACTGCTGCTGCTGTTGCTGCTGTTGGGGGTGAATCTTCCTCCCATAAGAAGGGCAAGAAAAAGAGCAGTACTACATTACAACAATTAACTGTAAAACAATCATTTGCTAGAGGAAGCAAATAGGATAGCAGTCACCCAGTCGCCAGGCGAATTACAGACACCATGGGGTAAATGTATGAACATGCGGGTTCTTCAACACCCGCATGTAACTTCCCTTTACAATGCAGCGCCGCTTGAAATTTAATCGCCGAACACACGTGTGTTGAAGAACCCGCATGTTCATACATTTACCCCCATGACTACTATGCTAGTGCTAGATCTGCGTCCAATATCCACAATAAACGCAGCTGGTTTTTCACAGTTAATTAATGTTTTGTGTCCGCATTACAAAATTCCATCGCAACACCATTTTTCCCGTAAAGCTATTCCGCAACTATACCAATAAGTTTGTAAAAATATAGTATTTGTGCTGAAAAATGCCATTCTGCCGACTGTCCACTTAACCACAGATATGTGGACAAGTGGAAGTGGGCAAACCAAAGACTATATGACTGTGACAGCCCACTGGGTTGGTCATTCACCTTCACCAGCAGGAACAGCAGCAGCATGTACACCACTATGTAACATTTGTCACAGGCAGGCCACTCTTTGTATCACCGGCTTCACTAACAGGCATACAGCTACGTTACAAAAACTAGGAGATGTGATACAAGGCTTATACCACTTGGACTCTCCCCAGGGTATTTCATTTCTTATAACGCTAACGATATAGTGCGAGCATTACAGCTGGGTGAATTCCATCACATTCCCTGTTTTGCTTTCACAGTAAACTTGATGGTGCAGAGCTTCCTAAGAAATAACCGGTTATTTCTTAGGAAGATGCTTTCGGTGGCCCGTAAAATTTGTGGACATTTCCAGCATTCTGCCACAGCATGTAGGAGATTGCAGCAGCTCCAAGAACATTTTAACTTGCCCTGCCACCAGCTTAAGCAAGAGGTGTTAACAAGGGGGAATTCCACCCTGTACATGCTTCAGAGGATGGAGGAACAGCGCAAAGCCATACAAGCATATTGCACAAGCCATGACATTGGGAAAGGAGGGGTAATGTATTTCACTCTTGCACAGTGGGGAATCCTTTCTGTGCTGTGCAAGGTGCTGAAACCATTTAAAGTTGTGACGTGTGAAGTGAGTTCAGACTCTGCTAGCTTGAGCCAAGTCATTCCCTTAATTAGACTATTGGAAAAGCAGCTTGACAAACTGAAGGAGGAGATGAAAGAAAGCAATTCCGTAAAGTATGTTGGCCTTGTAGATCAAGTACTTAATTTGTTTTGCAATGATCCAAGAGTAATTAAAATCTTGAATTTGAATCACTACGTTTTGGCGATTGTGCTTGATCCAAGGTTTAAGACATACATTGGTTCTTTGCTTCAAAATGAGCGAGATGTGAACCTTTGCAAGGAGCTATTGGTCAGCAAGCTGTCCACTGAACTGGGCCTTGGCTTGACGACGTCTCCTCCTTCAGTTTGTCAGGCAGCTGCTGCTCGTAAAAAATTAAATTTTCCAAAGCGAGGCAGGGATGACGCAGGGGGCAGACCGGAACAGTTTGACATCTGGGCTGGTTTGAAAGATTTTACAAAAAAATGTGTGACCTTGCCCATAACTCCATCCAATCCGAGTATTAACATGCAAAGGATGGTGGAGGATTATTTTCAAGAGGTAATTGATATGGAAATGTCAGACAGTCCCTTTCCTTACTGGGAAGAAAAGCAAGCCATTTGGAAACCCATGTACAAACTTGCTTTGCAGTACCTAAGCTGCCCACCCTCCAGTGTGTACTCTGAAAGAGTATTCAGCACAACCGGGAACCTAGTCAGTGATCGACGTAGAAGGTTACTTCCAAAAAATGTAGAAAAGATGATGTTCATCAAAATTAACTACATTTTTGATGAGGCAGTTCTTTATCATCAAAGACATCCAAGCACTGACAGTTCTCTAATGGCGGATTCCAGCAGCGATGAATTAATAGTCTGTGATTATGATGTACACACTGATGAGGGTGATAATGATGCTGAAGATGATGACGACAACATCTTTGTAAAACTTTCTATATAAGTGCAGGGTGTAATCTACCCCTAAACAGGAAAGGGACTTGGGGCATTTCAATTAAACATACAGGGCTAGATTTACTAAGCTGCGGGTTTGAAAAAGTGGGGAAGTTGCCTATAGCAACCAATCAGTTTCTAGCTGTCATTTTGTATAAAGCACTAAATAAATGAAAGCTAGAATCTGATTGGTTGCTATAGGCAACATCCCCACTTTTTCAAACCCGCAGCTTAGTAAATCTAGCCCACAGTCTTTAAAGGCTGATGTTTTGTCAATTTCACTATAAGTGAACAGTGTCATATACAGACAGTCACCAAACTTCCTTTGTCCATTTCTATTTAACGGACAGTCTATGCTGGCTGATTTGTTTCTATTTAACTATATGTGGAGGGGGTGATATACAGACAGTCACCAAACTTCCTTTGTCCATTTCTATTTAACGTAGAGTCTATGCTGGCTGATTTTTTTCTATTTAACTATATGTGGAGGGGGTGATATACAGACAGTCACCAAACTCCCTTTGTCTATTTCTATTTAACGTACAGTCTATGCTGGCTGACTTTTTTCTATTGAACGACAGGTGGAGGGTGTCATATACAGACAGACACCAAACTGCCTTTGTCCATTTCTATTTTACTTTTACGTACAGTCTTTAAAGGCTGCTGTTTTGTCAATTTCACGATAAGGGGAGGGTGTCATACAGAGACAGACACCAAACTGCCTTTGTCCATTTCTATTTTTATTGTACAGTCTATGCAGGCCGTCTTTTTTTCTATTTAACTACAAGTGGAGGGGGGGTCTGATACAGACAGAATCCAAACTCCCTTTGTCTATTTCTATTTAACGTACAGTCTATGCTGGCTGTTTTTTTTTTCTATTTAACTATATGTGGAGAGGGTGATATACAGACATTCACCAAACTACCTTTGTCTATTTATATTTAATGTACAGTCTATCCTGGCTGGTTTTTTTCTATTTAACTATAAGTGTAGGGTGTAATATACACCCAAAGACAATGGCTACATTGCCAATAGGCTAAGATGGAGAGGAAGACCATCAGGTTTGTGTGTAGAATTAAGGACGGCCTACCAGGAATTAAACAGTTTTTTTTCATAATTATATAGCTTTACAATTACATTACTTATCTAAGAAACAGGTGGAGCACTAAATTCGGTTATTTTATGCCCAAAAACATTGATTTTCAAACAAAATTGCAAAACAAAACCAAACAAAACCAAAACGCGCAAGGGTGGTTTTGGCAAAACCAAAACACGACAGTAATCCCAAAAAAAGGTGATTTTTAAGTAAATTGCAAAACAAAACCAAACAAAACCAAAACACGCAAGGGCGGTTTTGGCAAAACCAGAACCAAAACTCGAAGGTAATCCAGATCCAAAACCAAAACCTAAACACGGGGGTCAGTGACCATCTCTAATTGAGAACCCTATCACTGTAAGAATTTCACTGTCACAGTATAATTTTCCTTTAAAATTATATTATTGTTAATCACATACAAAAATTTACAGTTTAATACATTTCAGATTTTATTTTTCCAAAACTTAGTAAAAGCTGCTTTTACTTCTGTGTTCCTAAGTGAATATATCATTGGATTTAACATTGGTGTTATTATAAAGTAAAAAACTGTAATTATTTTGTCTGTATTTGGGGAAGATGTTGATTTTGACCTTGTTTTCATGTACACAGCCATAGCTGACCCATAAAACATTGCTACAACAATCATGTGGGACCCACATGTAGAAAATGCTTTTTTCTGCCCTTCTAAGGAAGAAATCTTTAAGATGCTTATTATAATTTGTGTGTAAGACATACTTATCAAAGCTATAGGTGTAATTAGTATTATCACGCCTACAATAAAAATAACATATTGAACTATATTCACTATATTCTGACACCCAAGTGATAGGAATTCTGGAACTTCACATAAAAAATGGTTAATTTCATTCTGTCCGCACAGTTTCATATTTAGTGTAATTGCAGTAGGAATAATTGAGAGGAGAAAACCACATACCCATGTGCCTATAGCTATTTTAATGCAAACTGATCTGGTGATTATTATTGTATAATGTAATGGATAACATATAGCTATGTAACGATCATAAGCCATAATTGCTAGCAAAATGCATTCACATTCCCCGAAACATAAAGATATATACATTTGAACTGCACACTCTACATAAGAAATTGTCTTTTTTACTGATAGTAAATCTTTTAGCATCCTTGGGACAGTTGTTGATGAAACACAAATATCCATAACAGAAAGGTTGGTAAGAAAGAAATACATAGGAGTCTGGAGATTGATATCTGTAGTGGTCAAAGTGATGATGAGAAAGTTTCCAACCAAAATGATCACATAAATAAGTAAGAAGGCAACAAAAAGTATGGTCTGTGTCCTGGGTTCACTGGAGAGTCCACGAAGAACAAATTCTGTCACCACTGTGTCATTTCTCAAAGACATTCTAGCAAGTAACAAAGCATATATCTGTAACAATGCAATAGTGTAATAAGATTAGTATATACATAATAATAGTGGGGATGTCATACTACTAAGGTAGGCTGAGATTAAATGAAATAGTAATGGAAATCTACAAAATATGCAGGGATTCAGAATGCGCAAATGCACCTAATTATCCACATAATAAGGAGAACACATACATCATGCTGTCTTTGTGGTTTTTGAAATTGTAAAAGCACTCTAAGGGCTAGATTTACTAAGCTGCGGGTTTGAAGAAGTGGATGTTGCCTATAGCAACCAATCAGATTCTAGCTGGCGATTTGTCAACTGTACTAAATAAATGACAGCTAGAATCTGATTGGTTGCTATAGGCAACATCCCCACTTTTCAAACCCGCAGCTTAGTAAATCTAGTCTAAGTGATTTTTGCTTTTGTTGGTGAAAGTAGAAATACACATTGTCGAAAAAGTGACATTTCACTTCAAAGTCCATCTATGAGCACAATGGGTTCTTATTGAAAACTTAGACTGACCCTTGTTCCCTCCGTCATGAGGATGTGTAAAATTACAGTCTTGAAGAAAAAAGTCCCATGGTCATTCATCTGCTCTCCAGCCCTTGAGTTTCAAAATTAAATCTAGTTTTGCATTTAGGTACAGTGGGCGAAGTGGGCTGATATACAGTTGAAGGTCATACCACCAATTCTCCTACTGCTTTCATGGTAAAATTGCCAAATTCTATCCACATAAAATTTCCATACCTCTATTTCTAAATTTCCACGTCAACCACTGTGTAGGTACATAAAAAGGGAGATTTATGTGCCTAGTCTGTACTGAGCCCAGATCCGCCATTTAGGAGAAGCTAGTTTTCCACCCCTGTATTTTCACATGTGAAATCTAGTTATGTTGAAAATAACCTCCTGCGTTTATAGAAAAATAGGGAAAAGTGCATTAACATAGTTGCACGTTTGTAAATTTTCATTATTGAGCATCATTTAAAATTCAGCTAAAGTTTAAAATTTGCACCTTTTCAATTCCTGTTATGATGCAAGTAGTGCAAATGTAGCATTTTTTTCTTGCAGGAAATGTGCTGCCTTTTTTGCAAGTAGCCCACAAACACTGTGCATTACTTCTACACTGTAATGTACTAAGCAATAATAGTTTAAACATTCACTGGACATGTTTCACATTCAGTTTTACTCCTTAACATTTTCTCCAAGCTCAGGCTCCAGGTGGAGGGAGTGAAAAAGGATTGTGCTCCACATCTTGAGAGTATCGACCATTGTAGCGCCCCTCATGATTCATAAAGAAATATAAGTGCCTCCATAGAAAAATATAGATATATAATGCTCCCATCACTTCAATAATTCATTTACATGTTAGGGTCTTGGCATTGGCGCTTTAAATACAAAGATATCACTGCGGCTATGAGCAGGGACGTGAATTTCAAGTGCCGGAATTTACAGCACTCGGGATGTAGGGTAAGCAGCTCTGCTATCGGTCAGCTATGTAAACTGTCATTTTTCTTATAAGTCATTATTTTAGTTTCTTAGGCATTCTAACAATCATTTTTTTTGTGTAGGATTAATTTTAGTCAGTGTAGTGGTAGTCATTATTATGACTACCACCAGTTGAGAAGCCCCTGGAGGACACAAATGAAGACACCCTGGTGGAGCTGCAGGAGGAGCCCCAGCTGGAGGAGGCAGGGGGCATATCCCAGGCCCCTACAAAATAATGTAAGTGCTTTGATTTTAAAATCTATTACTATATTAATTATTTTTTTTTTCAGCATAGAAGTGTAGGCCTCAGAAATCTATGTAAGAAATGTATGTATTTAATGGAAAAAAAATATTTTGATTGTACATACACATTTGCTAATGCTGCAAGTCTCTTGCGTGTGTCTGCATACAGCAAGTATTAGTTAGTCACAGCGTACTTTCTCTCAGTTTTAAGTGGAAATGTAGATAAGTTCTGTGCTCTTTTTTAAAATACAACTTGCAAGTTGGATTCAGACTTCAATCAGGCCCTTTTTATTTAAAATCAAAGAAAAACAGGAATTTATTCTATATCCATAAAGAAGTGTGTCATACAAGCAGCAGACAAAAACATATAAAAGCAGGTGTATTGCATTTAATTATGGAATAAATGCAGAAACCGATAATGGTTATATTCAGATTTTTAATTAGCAAAGTAGTAAGATATTATGTGTATCTGACACTTCTAGAAAATCTTCCCACAGTATGTAAAATGTATAACTAACTACAGATTAATTAAACCACCCTGGACTGCAAAACAGTCAGTTGATCATCATTTATTTATTTTACTAATATGAAGCTTTTCAGTATACACATATTTTTGAAGTTGTTTTCAAAGTTGTGATCAGCCATGTTTGGGTATATCTTAGATGGATTTGCTAATTTATATTGATTGTTGCTTGGGGCTCATTTAGCATTTTAAATAAAAACCTTTCATATAAATAGTAACCTCTCTTAATCTATGTTTACTATCCTATTTTAGTGTTTCAATGGATATAAATATCAATAATTTAGCTTTCAAATAGGAAAACATAGAGGCTAAAAAACCTAAGCTTTTTATCAAGTGGTACAGCTTATATAATTTTATTATTATACAAGCTAACTCTACAGCATTTTTTTTGAAGATTGACCACTATTCATGCTTATAGTTTTATACAGGGTTAAATCTCAAATGATAATTGGGACAGATTTTTTGACAGAGAGTGCTGTGCACTAGAAACATCTAGTTGTAGAAAATGTGAAATATTAACGCACAGTAATAAGCTTAACTTCATCTTTTGTGACATTTTTTGTGTTAATATTTTAGGTGCTCAAAATCAGTGATTATATGAACATATAATGAAAACCAGTATTCAAATTGAAAGAGTGGACTGCTTTTTATATTTTATGTAGAAAGGAAGTCTGATTTAAAAAAGGGACATGGAAAGAAAACCCTTTTATAAAATTTAGCTTAAACCTGAAAACACACTGTGATATTGTATTTTTTCCAGATAAAGTGAACAATTAAATTATGTTATCAGCAACCAAGACAAAATAATAAATCAAATAAAATACAAAGAAAACCCTACAGAAAAACTTACCTTTTAATAGTTGCAGCCTTTGCACTAAATACTAAATGACTGATTCACATTGGAACTATTTTCAGGACTTTTATAAGCCATGTAATTCTCATCTGGTCATCTGTTGAATATTCTCTGTGGTTTAATTAATGCATATTCAATATTACAGAAAACCTTAGGAGATATCAATAGCCAAAATGTGTTTTGTTGTTTCGTTTGTGCTTTCACATTTTAAATTTGTGTTAAATTAGTTTAAATATAAATATAATATACACAATGGGAAAAAAGTGTGATTATTAGGAGCAGTTTTAAGGATGAAAAGCCAAATTTCTATAAAAACTCCTAGTAGTTATTTTTTCTTTCTTCGTCCTATACATCATAGTGTTACCTCTAGTGCTATTACTGCTATCTCCAGCGATAACCTTGTCTTTGCATCTCAGGATGCCGAATACAGGTTAGAATAATTAAAAATGCTTTATGCCACAATTTAACTTGAATCAATAAAAAAAAATAGCCTTATCCCAGCAACTGGATCTCTTATGATAAATAGGCTCCTTCAAGTATATTAATAGGAATAACAGTTTTTAAAAAAGTTCATACGATATAGACATTTTTTCTTTGACTTAAAACCCAAACATGAAAATTATGACAACCAATCTTTTGTCAGATATTCAACCAGTCTTTTGTTATCAAAATGGGCTATAGCAGTTACTTTTGTGACTGACCATGATTGCCATGTCCACCAGACAGATGTGGTACGTTTTAGCGACCCTTAAAATGGCGACAAGTGAAATACCGATAAAATAAAGGCAATTGCAATAATGATGATATACAAAAAAATGCACACTTACTATTTGGCAGACGCCGTTCCCGTGCCTCCCCGCTGGCCGCGACCTGCACGTTGTTCGCCGCGAAGTCCAAACTTCCTTGCGGGGGTCCCTGGTGAAGACTGGCGGCGTGTCAGACTCTGCGCCTCCTAGGGTAGCAGTGCCAATACCCACAGGTGCCGCAATTTTCCTTGTGACAGTTTGCTCTGGCCCAAAAGATGTCTACGGAGATGCCAAGTGAACCATCGGCCCGGGACCTACTCCTCCATCTTGCTCACAGAGTGGAAAAGCAGGAGTTCGAACAGGCGCAGCTTCTCCAATGCATTCAAGGAGTCGCTGCATGACTTGAGTCCCTTCAGGCCTCTGTATCCTCCCCCCAGGCCATACCGGTAAGTACCACCGGAGCTGCAGTCACCCTCTCTTCTTCCATATTGGGGTCTACCACTTCTCTGAGACTCTCTCCGCCGGACAAATTTGATGGAGAACCTAAGAAGTGCAGGGGATTCCTGAACCAGTTCTTGATTTATTTCGAGTGTAATCCTGCATCCTTTCCCTCTGAACAGGTAAAAGCGGCCTTCATCACTTCCCTTTTATCCGGACAAGCTCTAGCCTGGACCTCTCCCCTCTGGGAACGGAATGACCCTCTCCACTCCAATGTATCTTCATTTATTGAGGCATTCCGGAGAGCTTTTGACGAGCCTGGCTGGGTATCTTCTGCCGCCTCCAGTCTTCTTAACCTTCGCCAGGGGTCTCTGACAGTCGGTCAATATGCCATTCAATTTCGCACACTCTCTTCAGAACTCAGATGGAACAATGAGGCGCTGGTGGCAACATTTTGGCAAGGACTGGCAGACCGCGTCAAGGACGAATTAGTGTCTCGTGAACTTCCTGCAGACCTGGATTCCTTGATCTCCTTATGCAATCGCATTGATCTGCGCTTCCGGGAGCGAAATCAAGAATGCTCTGCTACTAGAAGGGTCTCTTCACGCCTTGCTCCCCTGTTCCAAAATCCTGGTCCTGCAGAAGAACCCATGCAGAGTGGCCGTTCTCGCTTGTCCCATGAAGAACGCCAAAGACGTTTCAAGCAACATCTTTGCCTGTATTGCGGAGAACCTGGTCATGTTCTATCTTCATGCATCAAGAGGCCGAGAAACGCTCCTTCCTAATCGGTAACAGAGAGGCTGACTTAGGAGTTAGCTTTACAACTCCCTATACTAATTCCGGTTCTGACTTCCTTATGTCTATATCTCTGGATACTACTGTCGGCCCCTATGAGATCTCTGCCTTTGTGGACTCCAGCTCTGCCGGGAATTTCATCTCCGCTCTTTCTCACCGCTGTGGACGGGAATCGTATCTCCAATGGCTCTGTTTCCCACATTTCCTCTCCTATTCGGCTGACGGTAGGGGTGCTACATTCCGAAGAAATTGAGTTCCTGGTCCTTCCTCGGTCTGTGAATTCCGTTATTTTAGGACTATTGTGGCTCAAGCTTCACTCCCCCCAGTTCGACTGGACTCGTGCGATGGTTACCTCATGGGGCTCCCAATGTCATGAATGTTGTTTGTCAGGAGTCAAACCTGGACACCTATCTCTTCCTTGTGCTTTGTTGTCTTCACAGGCTGACTTACCTTCTCCTTACATCACTTTTCAAGACGTATTCTGCAAGGCCGCTGCAGAGAACCTCCCTCCTCACCGTCCCTGGGATTGTGCCATTGAATTCTGCCGGATAAACCACTACCTAAAGGCAGAATCTATCCATTATCCCTTCCTAAGAATCTGGCGATGTCCACCTATATTTCGGAGAATCTTCAGCGAGGCTTCATCAGGAAGTCTACGTCTCCCTCAGGTGCGGATTTCTTTTTTGTCAAGAAGGATGGAACCTTACGGCCCTGCATTGATTATCGGCGACTGAATGGCATCACTGTCAAAAACAGGTATCCTCTGCCATTTATCTCGGAACTCTTTGACAGGATCAGCGGATCCAAGATCTTCACTAAACTGGATCTACGTGGGGCGTATAACCTCATTCGTATACGTCCAGGAGATGAGTGGAAAACTGCCTTCTGTACTCGAGAGGGTCACTTTGAATACCTTGTTATGCCCTCCGGCCTTTGCAATGCTCCAGCAGTCTTTCAATCCTTTATCAATGAAATCTTCCAAGACCTTCTCTATGTCTCTGTCGTTGCCTACCTAGACGACATTCTAATATTTTCCCCTGACCTGTCAAAGAGGTCCTATCACGTCTACGTTCAAACCATCTATACTGCAAACTCGAGAAGTGTGTGTTTGAGGCCTCACAAATTCCGTTTCTGGGTTAGATTGTTTCTGGAGCTGGTCTCCGGATGGATCCTGAGAAGCTATCCGCAATACTCAACTGGCCTAGACTCTTAGGATTAAAGGCTGTGCAAAGATTTATTGGCTTCGCCAATTATTACCGGCAGTTTATTCCGCATTTCTCCTCTATAATTGCTCCCATCACGGCCCTTACTCGGAAGTCAGCCGATCCACGGAATTGGTCCCCAAAGGCCATCACTGAGTTTGAACTACTAAAGGAAGCTTTTCTATCGGCTCCGGTGCTCGCTCAACCAGACCAAAACAGACCTTTCTTCTTGGAGGTTGATGCATCCTCTCTTGGTGTTGGGGCGGTATTCTCTCAAGAATCCATCTCTGGTACCCTCCTGCCCTGTGGCTTCTTCTCGAGAAAATTTTCCTCCTCTGAGATTAATTATGGCATCGTTGATAAAGAGCTACTCGCAATCAAATCCACGCTGCAGGAATGGCGCCACCTCCTTGAGAGCGCTCTCTACACGGTTACTGTGTTCACCGATCATAAAAATCTTATCTATCTTAGAGATGCCCGTTGTTTGAATCCCCGCCAAGCCAGATGGTCTTCATTTTTTGCCAAGTTCAATCTTAAACTTACCTACCATGCCGGCTCCTTAAACTCCAAGGCTGATGCTCTCTCCAGATCATTTGACATTTCCGATGTCCCAACCATTGTGGAACCCCCACCTATGATTGAACCTTCTTGTATCATAGCAATCACTCGGTCCCTCCCTGTCGGTTGTTCGTTCCTGGAACTCCACTTCCGTCTGAAGGCTCTTCATTGGGCACATTCTTCCAAGTTCACTGGACATGCCGGGGTAGAGAAGGCTCTTTCATTACTGTCCCGATACTACTGGTGGCCTACCATCCGGATAGACACCCAAGAATTCATAGCCTCTTGTGCCACGTGTGCCCGAAATAAAGTTCCTAGGCAACTTCCTGCTGGCTTACTACAAACCATTCTCATTCCTGACCAGCCATGGTTAAGCATTTCTATGGATTTTATCACAAATCTACCTCCTAGCTGTGGTTTTAACACCATCTGGGTAACAGTGGACAGGTTTTCAAGATGGCCCATTTTGTCCCTCTGAAAGGCTTCCCCTTCGCATCCAAATTGGCACAAGTCTTTGTCAAGGAGATCTTTCGCCT
This sequence comes from Mixophyes fleayi, assembly GCF_038048845.1. Lineage (NCBI taxonomy): Eukaryota > Metazoa > Chordata > Amphibia > Anura > Limnodynastidae > Mixophyes > Mixophyes fleayi. Next base: position 105,536,020 of record NC_134408.1, on the reverse strand, counting down.
CCACGGGTGTCCTCGAGAGATAATCTCTGACCGTGGCTTTCAGTTCATATCCCGATTTTGGAGGGCATTTTGCAAGGGCTTGGGTGTTACTCTCAAATTTTCTTCTGGTTACCATCCACAAACCAATGGACAGACTGAACGGGTAAATCAAGATATGGAATTGTTCCTCCGTTTTTTTTCATCCCACAATCAGTCCAACTAGAGTCTTCTGTTGCCTTGGGCTGAATTTGCCCATAACAATCATAAGCATTCCTCCACAGGATCGTCTCCTTTCTTCATTGTTTTCGGTACTCACCCTATTCTTCCCACATTCTCCTCTTCATCTCCCACAGTTCCTGCCGCTCACGCTTTGACTCGTGATATGGCCAAACTTTGGGACTCTACCAGAGAAAATCTACCGAAGTCTGGACTTCGATACAAATCTTCTGCTGATCTTCATAGAAGACTGGTACCTACTCTTTAGGTCGGAGATAAGGTGTGGCTGTCCACTAGGAATCTCAGACTTCGGGTTCGTTCTATGAAGTTGGCACCTCGGTTCATTGGACCTTTTTCGATTATTCAAGTTATTAACCCTGTTACCTTTAAACTCCGGCTCCCGTCTAACCTCAAGGTCCATAATACCTGCCACATCTCCTTGCTCAAACCTTTGGTACTTAACAAATTCTCTCATATTTCTCCTGTACCTCAGGCTATTCCAACTACCACCGGGGATGAATATGAGGTCAGCCAAATCCTGGCCGAACGCAAACTTCGGGGACATTTTCAGTATCTATTTTATTGGAAGGGATTTGGACCCGAGGAAAGGTCGTGGGTCTTTAAAGAAGTTTTACATGCCCCACGATTATTGTCTGCCTTCTTGAAGAAACAACAGTTGTCCTGTGGTTCCTTCAATAAAAAGGGGGGGGTACTGTCAGACGCCGTCCCCGTGCCTCCCCGATGGCCGGGGATGGACGTCTTTCTCCCACGGAGCTCTCCGTTGCTAGGCAACGGAGACGCTCCTACCAGGTCATGCCGGGCCCATGCGTTGCCATGGCAACGGAACGCGGTGCGCGACTTCCTGACGGCGGTCAGCACGTCTGACCGTTGCCCTCTGGCCACCAATGAGCTCTCTCTTCTCCCTATTTAAGGATGGCTCTGGCACCATTATGGTTGCGGCGTTTTAGACTCCGCGCCTCCTAGGGTAGCAGTGCCAATACCCGCAGGTGCCGCAATCTTCCTTGTGACACTATTAATACCACAGACCACTTTTGTGACACTCCTCCTGTACGGCTGCTATAGATTCCGAACGAACCAAATGCCGCCACTTGTAATTCACGTCACTTACAATGCAGTATATATGTAACTGTATATATATATATATATATATATATATATATATACACTGCTTATAATATATACAATACACAAAACAATAAAGTCCAAAGTCCAGAATGATGGAGCTACCAAGCAAAGTAGCATGCAATACAGAGGGCTGTGGGCAGATTCTGACAGAATGGTACCAAAACATCCCACATTAGCAACTTCTCCCAACCATCCAAGAACAGTTTGGTGGTGAACAAAACCTTTTTCTGCCTGATGGAGCACCTTGCCATAAGGCAAAAGTGATAACTAAGTGGCTCAGGGATAAAAACATTGAAATGTTGGGTCCATGGCCAGGAAACTCCCCAGACATTAATCCCATTGAGAACTTGTGGTCAATCCTCAAGAGGCGGGTGGATAAACAAAATCCCACAAATTCTGACAAACTAACCACAAGATGTAGAAGGCTTTACTCAAGTGAGTATATACATATCACTCGCCGGTAGGTATCCAATATAGATCATAGTGAATGAAACACAGAAATAATTTCAATGAAGTTAGCTTTACCACAGTATGAATTAGTTTAAACTGACGCTTTTCATGACACAAAGTAATTTCTACAGAGAGAAATTTACATGAAATGTTACAGTAATTTAAATTGATGACTTTAAGAATATCTATTTTTCACTAATGTGGTTGTTTCATTAGGACTTAAGTGTTTTTTTTAGCGCTGTATTTCTTGTTTTCCTTAGATTAACGTATTCACATATTTTTTTTTTTAATATACTCATGTTCAGTATGAGCTTATTTTCTTATATTATATCTATAATTTCTTGTATTTATCACCTCCCCTCACTGTATTCCTAATATTTTCAACTCCAAACCCATGTTAGATATTTTATATCACCCTTATGGTGTGTTACAAAATGACGGGGACCACTAATATTTTGTTTTTAATTTGCAACGTTATATCTGTGTTCCATGAACCTAGACTTTAAAATTCATGTGGGTCTATCCACATAAATTAAATCACAACTGCATTTCAGCACATATATTACATAACTTGTATCAAAATTTATAAAACCGCAAATGCTATAATTTTGTCCAGCATGTGCATATTCTGTACTTTTATTTAAATGAGCGCATATAGTGCATCTTCCATTTCCACATCTAAAATAAACCTCCCACTTATTTGGGAGCCATTCTAGTGTGGATATGGAGTTTTCTTTATTTGTTTGACCATCTTTAAGTAAACTTGGTGCAAGTATATTTCTTAGCTTGCTCCCTTTCTTAAAGACAATTTTTATATCTTATGGAAGAATGTTTCTTAACAAAGGAACTTGTTTCAAAATCCGATAATGTTTTTTAATAATTTTCTTGATTTCACCTGACCTTTTATTATGTCTTGATAAAAATGCCACATTTAGAGGATCAAAAAAAATCCTCCAAATTCCTTGTTCCAACTGTTTTTGTCTTAGTGGTTAATAATTGATGTCTATCAATTTTAGATACCTGCAAAAAGGCATCATTAAGCAGCTTTACAGGAGAACCTTTATCTCCAAACTTTTACAATAATTCCTTTCCTTGTTGTTCAAAGACATCATCATTTGTGCAATGTAGTTTTAGATGTATCAGTTGAAATTTAGGATTCTTATTTTTCTATGCTCTGTGATGTCCACCTTGGTGCAGGTAATTGGCTGGGTCCACCTTCTTTTAAACTGATATTTGTAGATCCAAAAATATCAATGGATTTCTCATGATATCTATGAGAAAATATAAGATTGTAGTCATTATGATCTAGTGTCGTGACAAATACAAATGCTCTTTCTTCACCACCACCCCAAATATTAAATAGATCATGCCCCCCCTGAAACCTTCTCCCCAATCATGGACTTCCTAAAATTTGCCCATATATAGGTTGGCATAGCTTGGGGTAAACCATCCCCATCACCTGTAAATAATACCCATGATCAAACATAAAATAATTGTGTGATTGCATAAATTGTATTGATTTTACAACAAATTTGCAATTTGCTATTGTGTATTCCGAATCCATTAAAAATATTTTCTTGATCACCTGTATTCCTTTATCATGTAGTATATTACTATACAAGGATTCGATATATAATGTTTCTCCCTCTTAATTTTACTTATTAGTTTCAAAAGATGTATAGAATCATGAATGTATGATTTTAAGTGGCTGTAAAAACGTGTCAACACAAAATTAAAAATTATGCTGTAAGTGACCCAATCCCTGAAATGATGGGTCTCCCAGGTGGTGTGATAAAATCCTTATTCAGTTTTGGAAGATGATAATAAATAGCTGTCACTGGGTGTAAAGGAAAAAGAAACCTCCATTCATCCTTAGTAATAACTTTATTGTGTAGTGCTATATCCAAAAATTTCTTTAATTCTTTTTGGAATTTTATTGTAGGGTAATTAGTAAGAGTCTGATAAAAGTTGGCATTGTTAAGTTGTATAAGCGCTTCTTATAATCATCACAATCTTGAATAACAATGCCACATCCTTTATCTGCTGCCAAACTTAATAGTGTTTATAAAACAGACCTCTTACCTTTTTATTTTACCTTTTATAGTAACAGTTGTACTTTATTCTCCTGCCAGGTCCTGGCATCGACCCCTTAAGAGCAGCAAACTGACTGTCGGGAACTTAGTTGTGTGCACAATTACAGTGCTGATATTCAGTCTGCTTGCAAATGTTTAAAAAGAAAAAATACAGAAATAACGCAAAGCTTAGATCTCATATAAAGCAATTTAATGGATACTGTATAGCTCAATAGTACATAAAATAAATACTGAGACTGCAATATAATCTTATAAAAAGGACCAAAGGTGGTAATAATTGATATAATCCTCGATTAAAGGTGTCAATAGCATGATGGAAAATACAAAGCCAAATGAAAGTGTGTTCCATCACAGTATCCTGTGGAGGTAGATTACCAGGTATTACAATTGGCTATATTAATCATCCGCACAAAGAATGTGCATAACTACTTATGATTGCAAAAATGTACGATGTGCAAAAATAATAAAGTCTTGTGCCGTGGTTTGAAAATGGCTAATATGTAACGATCTCGCTAGTATGGTAGTCCGCACAATTGGTAGTGCATAGCCATATGTATTTGTATAACAGGTATAAAAAGGAGCAACTTGCTCAATAATAGACATGTAAAAAATGTGTTCCAACCTGTATGTGGCTCCAATGTTCCCTTACTGGAATACACCCGTCGGCACTTGGTTTCATATATTAGTCCAAGGAAAGATAATAAAAACAAACCCCGGGGTTGAAAACTGGTCCATAAAATGTAGATATCCAAAAAATGCAGCTCAGATGTGCTGACGCGTTTCTCGGCGTTCAACCGCAGTTTCATCAGAGGTATAGATGGTCAATCATGAGGGGGTTGCTAAATACTCTGTTGTCCGATCATGTCATGTGAGGCAACCAATCTACATTGTGATCGTCATAGAGAATGTTTGTCCAATCGAAGACTGAAGTCATTCATAAAGATGTAGACACGCCCAATCATGTGATCGGCTTAAACATAATTGGAAACATACAAAATTATGCAGAATTCTGCAGCATAATTGATATAGATCTGGCCAAATACTATCTAGATATTGTAACAGAGACAAATAGACTGTAAAGCATATTCAGAATATATAATATCCGAACTCAGTATATTGTTATAATACGATCTTAAGATGCCCCGGTCACATGGTATGAAATGACCAATCAGCATGATGGTGATCGTATAGAATGGCTGAAGTCATTCATAAAGAAATTTACTCACAGACAAGCTCTTCCATATGATTGGCTTAGATACAGTTGAAAACATATATAATTATACAAAGCCATGCAGCATAAATAATGAATGCCTAACTCAATCCTGTCTTGACATTGACACAGTGACATAGACTGCGAGACATATTCCCAACTTGCAGTATTCGAACTCATGTCTTGTTAACATACCGTCTTGTATTGCCCCAATCATATGATACAAAATAACCAATCAGCATAATGATAATCATATAAGATGTCAATTTGAAATTGAGATTGTACTGAGGAACAGTAATGCACATGAGTGCCCATTTGCACAGTAGACATCAGCCAGATAAAAGGCATTTTTCAATATGACAGAAACTTGTCCAATTCTCATTCTCTGTTAACAGGGCACTGAATATGGGCACTAGCAATAATTCACATACGCGTCCATTTGCGCAATAAATATCAGCCAGATAAAAGACATTTTTTAAGTGCAACAGAAACTTATCCAATTTTAGTTCTCTGTTAATAGGACATTGAATATGAGGCAAAAAAACCTGTGAGCTAGAGTCTTAATAGCATCACCGAGAGCCATTTCAAGGCTCAAACCTTCTTGAGACACCAAAAACGATAAATAGATGGTGTATAAAGAATAATATATACATTATAATACCGGAATAGATGATATTCATCATTTAGGAATAATCCCTAAATACAAGTCTAGTACAGTTTGTGACAATTGTCACAATCAGTGTTCCACTAGTATAAAAGTTACATTCTGTACAAATGCCTCATAGAAGCAACAGCACCCCCCCCCCCTAAAAAGTAGACCACCTCAAACAAATACATATTATAATGCATAAGCATGAAATAAGCATGAAAATACATTTTACACAAAGGTAAAATTCTATAGAGAAAAAAACTTAAACTGAAAAATAGATATCAAGTGTTATCCAGCTAAATTAGAGCTATATAAATATGTACATAGTGTATTCAGACAGATATACATATGACTACAAATCAGTCGTATCTAACTAGTGCAGGGTTATAGATTATTGAGTTCAATACTTTCATTCAGACCGAGAGGGGACAGAGTTTTTAACTTATAAATCCAAAACGCCTCACGTTTGCAGAGTAGATTGTATCTATCTCCCCCTCTTTTGGTCTTCAACACTTGTTCAATAGCTCTGACTTTGAGACCTGAGAGGATTCCATCCTGGCAGGTGTTAATGTGCAACGACAAACTATGGGTCTTTACTTTATTCAAAATGTTGCGTCTGTGCTCCAAAAAACGCACATTTAATGATCTAATAGTGCGTCCAATGTATTGGACACCACGGGCACAATTAACTACATATATCACAAAATCCGATTGGCAGTCAAGAACTTTCGTGATAGGGAATCTCTCCCCTGATGTGAAGGAGATAATAAATTCTTTAGTCTGATGATCTAAAAAGCCACAGGTAATGCATTTAAGTTTGCCACATTTATAAAAGCCATTTAATCTACTTAACCATCTATCTGCAAATTGAACAGATTTGGGTGTAGTATCAGGCACAGTAGGATTTTTAAAGAAACTGGGAGCAAGCTTCTCTTTAAGATTTTTGGCTCTCCTAAACACCACGTTACTAGTAGTCCTAGGGCTAGATTTACTAAGCTGCGGGTTTGAAAAAGTTGGGATGTTGCCTATAGCAACCAATCAGATTCTAGCTATCATTTTGTAGAAGGTACTAAATAAATGAAAGCTAAAATCTGATTAGTTGATATAGGCAACATCCCCACTTTTTCAAACCTGCAGCTTAGTAAATCTAGCCCCTAATGTCTTGACCTATGAATTCATCTAGTTCTAATAAAGAAAGATTTTTATTTATAACTTGCTTAATGGCACATGCTGCCAAATTAAACTGAGTAACAAAAGATACAGACTTATCATAATATGTCTTGAGCTCTGAGTGAATAAATGGGACCTATCAATCTCACTAACTTCTAAAAGAGCTTTATTCAAGATGGAATTTGGGTATCCTTGGTATTGAAAAGCCTTAAACAACTTGTGTGAGTGGAAATCATAATCCTCCGGTTCCGAACAGTTTCTTTTAATCTGTAAAAACTGGCCTCTGGGAATATTGTCCCTCCAGGGTTTGTGATGACTACTGTTGTAGTGCAGAAAGTTTAACGTGTCAACTTCCTTCGAGTAATTTTCAGATACTATCATGTTATCTAATATTTTTAATGTTACATCTAAAAAATTAATAGTAAATGGATGGTAATTGGTAGTGAACTTTAAACCAAAAGTGTTTGAATTAAGATGAGACAAAAATGATGACATAGTGGATAAATCTCCATTCCAAATAAAAAAGAGGTCATCTATATAACGGCCATAATCATCACAATCTTGAATAACAATGCCACATCCTTTATCTGCTGCCAAACTTAATAGTGTTTATAAAACAGACCTCTTACCTTTTTGTTTTACCTTTTATAGTAACAGTTGTACTTTATTCTTCTGCCAGGTCCTGCCATCGACCCCTTAAGAGCAGCAAACTGACTGTCGGGAACTTAGTTGTGTGCACAATTACAGTGCTGGTATTCAGTCTGCTCGCAAATGTTCCCTGTCAGTTTTTGGGTAAGTCTAGATTTATTAAATGTCGCTATTAGAACCATCGCAATTCTCCTGTCTACCTCCTTCCTGTCAGAATTCTTGTCATCGAGAATTCGTATCCCACTCCTGCACACTGATTGGCTCTCAGTGCATGTATGGCCAAATGTAAATGTCTCTCTCACCTGATAATTATTCATGGTCATCAACCGTATCCAGGCAATTGGAAGCATGAAAATTCCTAGCGATTCATATGCAGGCAATAACAGAAGAACCTAACTGCATGTCCTATATAAGATCTGGTGAAACAATTGTTCAGCCCTGCCATTTTGTGAGATCATCACTTCTTATGAGGTGTAACATTTTGGGGACTAAATTAGAAGTTTTTCTAGAAAGCAATTGTGAGTACAATGACCTATTTTCAACACTTACAGGACATTTAGGTATTGTTACTAATGTCAAGAAAAAAATAACAAGTTACACAGCCACCCACCACCTTTGCGCAACTCCATCGTTATTCATGATGAGTACAATGGCCTATGTCAGACACCTACAGGGCATTTAAGTATTCTTATTAAAAACATGTCTGACCATGAACAGCTAGGCCTGAGTCAGGCCTCATGGTCCATGCTTTAGCCTTGAAACAGAGGGAACCCAATTTTACCTCACAGGAGGTGGAGGTTTTCGGTCCAGCTGGTGGTGGAGAGGCTGCACTCCAAAACCCGGCAGCTCTCCACCCCAGCTAAATTGCGTGCTTGGGATGAGATAACAATACAGGCTAATGCTGTAGCTCCAATTCAGCACACATTGACTGAGTTAAAAAAATGATAATGCATTTATTGTGGTCCAACGATTCATATATTGTTAATTGTAACACTGGTACTGGTCAGGTTATTGTTCAAAATACTTAAAAGAGTTGTATAAGCTAGAAATGTTTTTTGTTCTTGGGAAGGCTCATTGTTCAAATTTGTATTTTCTTTACTTGTGGAAAAACCTTCTTCTTAAAAAATTGTGCATGGCCCTTTTTAAATATGTGCAAAAAAGCTCCATGTCAATTACTTTTTTTTTACAATATGTTAAAAAAACCAAATCAAATATTAGTGTTTTGACTAATTTGAAAAATTAGATCTTTTCTCATTTCACACTGCTGGCAAGACTTTAAGCGTTGGCTAAAAGACAAGTTGAGGGACCACGGCAAACATGCTCAGACTGCAGGCAGTGGCCTCCCAGCTCAATTAGACCTCAGTCCCATGGAGACCACGGCATCTGCCTGCATTGATGAGTAGATGGTGCAAGGGGTGGGCCATATTGATACTGGATGCAACCCACACCTATTAGAACCTCTATCCCCAGAGGTACATTGTAAAGAATAATACATTGTTCCACAAAATTACATGTATTTGCTTGAGCAAAATACCCCACCCCCAACATTAATTGGCTTATTGGTAAATCTGTAATACACATAAAAAATCCCTGACACTTATCCTGCAACAAAGTCATCCTAGTGTATAATCATCCTAGTGTATAATCAGACCGCAGTGTTTAGGATGAAGGTATATTTACTGTCCAAATCATATATCAAGTTCCAAACAATGCATAGTTAGCAGTTCACCCATCATATATGCTGGTTGATAAAGTGAGGTTTTTTTTGAACCTCAAAATTGGAGATGACATTAAGATAACGGAAATATTGTATGTTCATGAATAACCATACATTTGTCTTTTGTGAGTTTTTATAGATGAGGAGGGTGATGAGGACTTTGAGGAGGAACTTGTGGAGAATGCCCATAATTTGGAGAAGTCTCAGAGGAGGAAGCAGGGTTCATTTGGCAGAAGGAACTCCTTCCATTCTATCACGACCTTCACCAATCAAATGCACAATTTCAAACACTACTCAGGAGATGAGCACTCCCTCACCCGTACTGAGCAAAAGTTGGACAGTTCCCTCACCACAATATATACCACTTTCAGAAGACACCCAGAATATCCTTCTCTATCTCATTGAGTTTGTTTATAAATATGTAGCTTTCAGCCTTCCTAGCCAAATGTCACATGTTTCCTTTCCTTCCTCACAATACCTCACTCCTGTCAATCGTCCTAACCTACTCACACAAGACTCTCTGTGACATCATCAAGCACCATTTTCCCCTGGTTATAACCCCCACTTTTGCAATGCTATCCCACTACCCTCTCCAATCTAAATGCATTATTTTGGCACAAACCCATCTTGCTAACAGCATAATTTAGCATTACCAGCTTCTTATTTTTAAATCACTTATAAGTTGCGTCAAAAGTGGAGGGGTTTTTTTGGGGGGGGGGGGGAGATTTGCTTTTTCATGTGTGGTTTTCGATGTTTGATCAATACACTTGTTTGAGAATGCACAAAACCAAATCTCTGTTTTTTATCTACTATCTAAAAGTGACATTTATACAAGATTGTAAAAATTTAACACTACCAGCCTCCCCCACAGCCACCTCTGTCTACCCCGCAGACAAGTTTTTCTAGCAAGCTCCCACTGACTACCTCCCAGACCCCTTTTCCTCCCCCTCAGCACCTTCTGGCCATCTCCTAGCCCCTTCTTCCTCCATCCCAGCTACATCTTTCTCCCAAGCCCCTTCTGCCTACCCCGCAGATACTTCTGCCTTACTCTCAGCCACTTCTGCCTACCCCCAGCCTCTTCTGACTACCCCACAGCCACTTCTGGTCACCCCTCAGCCCCCTCTGACAACTGCTTATTCACTTATGGCAACTACCCCAGCCACTTCGACACACACCCCCAGCCACTTTGGCACCAATATTGTCTCTTACAACATTACTATTTGCTGCCTCAATGACCTCTGCTTCTTCTACACTGTTGCCTTCCACATTACGGTGTGACAGAGTCACTGGAATAAGGCTAAATGGCAGAGGTATGTGTACCAGACTTTCTGCTTTGTGTACATTAAAATACTAGGGAGAATGTGTAGGTATGTGGGAAAAGCCTCCCATAGGGTGTTTCCCTGATGTATTAAAACATGGTAAGTGTTCCTGGTGATGTATGGAGAAAGAGAAGGGTAGACTCCATACATAAGCCCAGTCCGGGTCTTCTGGTCTGCCAGCCTTTAAACAGACTGATCAGGAGTTGCACCTGTGGGGTGCCTGCTAAAATGTCATTAGAAAATGCAATCAGTCTCAACCTGGGGAGGAGGCCAGATGACTCTTGAGATACTTTGCTGTGATGAGCAATGATATGTTTGGTGTGTGTTTGGACATAAGGTCCAACACTTGAGAGATGGTGTCGCTAAAATGTATTAGTAGCCAGACGCTAGGATTTTATTTGTGTTTTGAGTACTTTGTTTATGCTAATAAAACCGGTTAATCCCAGTTACACTGAAAACCCTGCATTCAAGTAATTTATTGCTGTTGTTCGTCGCCATCTACCCCAGGAGATAGTAATGATTCCCCTGATTTTGTCACAACGGGTAATAAAAACCTACAACCATGCATCTAAGAGCCAAGTGGCATAAAAATGAATATTTGGGGGGGGGGGGGGGAAGGCATTGTTTTTTGATCATATGTGGTTTTTGATGTTTGATTAATACACTTGTTTGAGAATGCACAAAACCAAGTCTCTGTTTTTTTATTTAATAGACTTTAAAAGTGACATTTATACAAGATTGTAACAATTACTTTCGTTAAAAGTAAGTGGATAGCACATATTGCTTACAGCAGGATGTTTCCACCATTTTAGGAGGGCTGGGATCTGCGTCTCCCACTTTCTCACCAGCAACCTCGGCATCTTCCAATCGTGGAGCCCAAATACTAAGGGCAATGGTATGTGTGAGGGCACTGGTGTTGGAACCGAAGCTCACTAGATACCTTGTCCTCTAGGTTCACAGGTAAAGAGACAGCAAAGGGTAATCATCCCTTTTATTAAACAAAGTGCACACACTTAGTAAAACACAACAGCGCTCCCCAAGGAGAAACTTGTTTCTCCAGCAAAATTAACAAATGTCAGACAATCACCAGTGCAAATAAATTCTCAAAAATATTATCTACCGGTTACCTCCCCAGCACAGAGTCCAATTAGGCACAAAGTTCCGGCAGTATCACTCCAGAGAAGATAGTCTATTTGTACCAGGGGTTCTGGTCTGTAGGTAGGTCCATGTACCATGAGGATCACGACCGTTCGAGCAACTCTCCACCAGCTTCATGGGTCCCTGGTTATTAGTCTCCCTGCTGATGCAGGCTCTCTAATTCCCCATAATGTACGAGTATTCCCTGATGGAGTGGTGACAAAATCAATCCTAAAGGTGCACTTTGCTCTTTTTCAAGAAGCTCCTGTTATAGCAATAATTTCTGGCCCTGAGAGAATATAGTTACTCTCCATTAGTTTAAGTCCTTGTTCTCTCCAGATTCTTCCACAACCCTCTACCCTCCCCAGGCATCCCCTTTTGTCCCTTCTCAAAATACACCCTATTCCGGCCACCTCTTTGGGTCAACCACCCACTCATTGTCTCCTTGTGATTGTTGGTGTGAAGAGTTTGGATGGTAACAGGGGTGGAGACAAAGCATGACATCAGTGGTCTCCTACCTGCTGTGTCCATGTCATCCAGTCTGGGTAGAAGAGGTTCTGGAACAATAGTTAACATTTAGAGCCACCTCCTGTTTTTAACCCCTTCCACTTTTTTATGTCATAGGGTCCACAGATGTTTCACACTTTCTGTGAGCTGGCTTGCCCTCCTTTTCTGGACATCACAGCAATAACAGATCTAGACTAGCATTTATTGACAGAGTGGGCCGCGGTTGTTCATTTGGCCCACTGATGACAGAGCAGGCTAGCACAATATTCCCAATGTAAGGTCCGGGACTGTCACAGTGTTGAACACTACACATTGACCACATCTAAACCTTGCCTTTAATAGTCCAAATGTCCTCTCAACAACCGATCTGGTGGCCATTTTCACCCACTTGTATGCAACTTCCTGCTCTGTGTGTGGGTTCAAAATAAGTGTGTGGAGCTAAGATCGGAGTGGTTTAGCGTTTTCTTCTATGTAGAGTGACAAGAAAGACAAAGAGAAAAAAATTAGTTATGACTTACAAAACATAGCAAAACTACTTGCGGAATATACTAACATAATATGGTGGAACTGTTATTGACCAAAATTAGAAATTTGCTAGGTGCCTATTTATTTGCGGCAAGTAAAACATCCAAAAATTGCTCATTTGCACCTTGGTTTAACCATGTGGCATTGGAGAGATAATTTTCAAATATGTGTGCATATTTCTATTTGGGTTTGGGCATGACCAAGATTTGTTAGTTGTGCTGCATGAAAAGCTGCCATTATTTCCTCCACTTTCAAGGAAAACCACAAAAAAAATACCACTTACATCGTAACATGCACAATTACAGAGTGTTCAGATTTTGTAAGAGGGGGTGATCTACCATTTCCGACTACAGTGTTAAGAAGGTCAGAAAGACAACATAAGGTTATTAATACATAAAGATTAAATTAAAAAAGTACCTAACAGCAATACGTCATCATGTGGCCTTGCATCCTCTTGACTCAGTTGTAATCTGTGCCACATCACTGATTGTCTGAAGGTTAGGGAGTCGTGCGTACTCCCCCTCCTACAAGGTCACGGAACTGGAGAGATGCATCACATATCACCTGGATATTTATCAAGTGGAAATGCTTCTCATTCAAAAAAAATTTAAGCATTCCCACCCGACAGGACCTGTGATACATGTGTACCATCTAATGGCCTATGACGTGTGGAAAGCCGGCTATGGTGGAAAACTGCTGCTTAATGAGCACAAGGGATTCCTCATTGAGTGGCAAATGGATGAATTAGATGAACTGTGCCATTAACGCCCTCAGCACAGCCTTCAGTACACGACTGAAGGTGGCTTGGGATTTCAAAAGTGCCATCCTGCCAACAATTTGGTCAATGGCAGTATTGCTGTTGGGATGTTGCACATTAGCTCTAGGTCACTCTGCACAATACGCAGGGTGTCCATGATGACATGAGGTGAGAGACAGACCACCTCAGCATCTGACATCCCAAAAAGGTTGACACATGGCCTGAAGACATGATCCCTGGCCTGGTGATGGTGGATCAGTTGCTGATTTTGGAGGAGTTGATCCCTGTTGCCCTCCTCTTCCAGCACTTCCTACATGTCCATTAGTGGCTGTCACGAATCGGGGTCTTAGTCCTGTTTACACCACTCGGCGGTACCCTATCACCGTACATCTCCTTCCTGGTCGAATACAGCATTCTATCCTGGGACAAGCGTGACTTCTGTCTGCAGTACTGGAGGCATTTGCCAAACATCCTGCTGAGTCTGAACATCTCATTCACCAATTGGATCTCATTCACCAATTGGCTTCATCTGCAGACTATAAGAGTCTCCTCCTACACTCAGCAAATTGCCAGTGCAACACTTTCCTAGTTCCTGAACTCCACATTGCTGTATACAGATCTCAACCCTTCATGTGAGTTCATCTTCATCCTGGTTACTGCCTCAATCTTCCTGCTGTATACAGATCTCCGCCATTTATCCTCTGAGGGAATTCAGCCACATCTTGCTGCTGTGTTATGAACTTCTCTGTGTTAGTTCAACTTCATCTTGCTGACTGTTATATGCAAACCAATAACCCTTTGTGTGAATTCAGCTGCTTCATCTAGTTGCTGTTATATGAACTGCAAACCAGTAACCCTTCATGTGAATTCAGCTGTTTCATCTTGTAGCTGTTATATGTACTGTAAACCATTAACCCTTTGTGTGAATTCAGCTGTTTCATCTCGTTACTGTTATATGAACTGCAAACCATTGACTCTTGTGTGAAATCAGCTGCTTCATCTTGTTGCCGTTATATGAATTGCAAACCATTGACTCTTGTGTGAATTCAGCTACATCCTGTTGCTCTTATGTGAACTGTAAACCTTTAACCCTTTTGTGAATTCAGCTTAATTCTGCCTGCTGAAATAAATGCTTTGGTTATTTATTCCTCGTGTGGATTAACCTTCATTCTACCTGCCTGTGTACAGACTGCAGCTGTTATCTTCTCTGTGGTTCCTCCTCCTAACATCCTGTATACAAGATTAGAGAAGCTCTATGAGCAAGGCATTCATCCGTCCTCCCAGTTTCCACTACACTCCTGCCACAACTAGTCCCAGTGGTCCCAAGACAGATCCCAGAAACCCTATTGCCGTGACAGTGGCTATATGTGAGAAAGATGGATGAAGAGTGCAAATAAATTAATGACCTCACTACTTGCCACCTTTATAGTCTACATGTACAATAAAGAGTTGAAATATACTTACACCTACAAGTGGCATAGCCAGGCTCATTATATATTTGGGGGAGGGGGGGCAGTGACTCAAATATTAACATAAACCTTTTTAAGCAAAGTTGTTGCCAAAGTACCCAAGCAAGTAATAAACTATTCAACAGGCACATAACATTTTACAACAGAGAAGCTTTAATAATGTGGCCTATTGCTATAGTATAAATGTATGAACACACATTTTACTATTCAGAACAAATTGGTCTGAATAATCTCTAATTATTCCAAGCACAACCAGAACTCTCAAATACACAACAGTCTTCTCAAAATAGCACCATAGTAATCACCTTTCCTTATATAATGATGTATAATAAAATGAGTGTATGCAGGTGTATGCGGTAGGATGTTACAAACTGCCGACTGCTTGTAAACCTCCCTAATGGGGTATATTTGTGTATAAAGACTCTACATCACAAGTGATAAACTGACATTTCAATGGTGATATTACATTTAAGAATTGTGTCTCATCTTTAATATAAGACCTAAGGACAAAACATGGGTTTGCAAGTGAATATAAATTGTGAGTTTAGAGGTGAGCGACACCAGAAATAATTTGTCTCAGTGAGATAAGACATGGGTTTGTTTTAGACTTTATTAAATTTATTTTGTCACATAATTATTTAATTTTTGACAGGCAATGTTTTTTTACAGATACACGGCACAGCTATGGGCATTAGGTTCACCCCTAGTTTTGCAAATTTATATATGGGTCTATTGAAAATACAATATATTTGGAACAGCCCATATGGAGCGAACCTAGTGCTAAATGGGAGATATATTGATTATTTTTTATTTGGAAAGAGGATTCAGTTTAATCTGATTTATTTGTTAGTTTTGGGCTTAAATTCACAAGTGTGTTAAGTAAAAGTCAAATTAACTTCCTAGATATGGCTCTTTCGGTCAGTAATGAATTACAAAGACATATCAAAAAGATGTTGGTAATAATAATTTTCTAAACTATAATAGCTGTCATTTAGACAGTTGGACAAAACAATATCCCTAAAGAACAACTACTTAGACTGAGAATGAATTGTACTTCTGATAAGACCTTTTGTTAACAACCCAAGAATTGCTGGCTGCATTCAGGGATCAAGGTTACCCAGAATATATCCTTAAAAAAGCTTTTTCAGGAAAAGTAGATAGAAAAACACTTTTATTTACAGAATGTGGTAAAGAAATTAAAATGATAGAGCGGGTGATGAAAAAGAATATGTAACATTTATTAGACAATATAATTTGTATTCAAAACAAATTAAAAGTATAATATAAATATAATCAGAAAAAATATTTGAATACTGAAGCATGATAAAAAACTTATGGCTTCGGTGCCTAGATACCCCAAAGTTGTGTTCAGGAGGGGAATCCCTATAAAAAACAAGTTGGTACAAAGTCTTTTTAAGATAGGTTATAAACTGGAAGTCACAAATGTGCAATCTTTGGAGAGGTTAAATTGGCTTCCAGAAAGAACTAACATATTTTTCAAACGTAATAAAAAATGTTGGATTAGACCGGTGGTAATCATATTAATGACTTCCACTATACCGATATCAATTAAATACAGAGATATCACTGCGACTATCAACAGTGACGTCAATTTAAAGTGCCGGAATTCACAGCAATCGATATGTAGTGTAAGGATATCGGCTATCTACACTGTCATTTTTATTGTAAGTCATTCGTTTCTTTTTATAGGCCTTCTTGAAATCGGAATTTTTTTGTAGGTTTAACCGATGTCGGTATTACCGCCATTGTCAAATGGTACTCAACCCGTATTACAAGGTGGTAATCGTTTTAACGCTGCAGAGAATTCCGACAGCATTAATACCTACCCGAAAAATCTGATTGGTTACAAAAACCACTGCAATGAAAACAGACTTAGCTGCAAACTGAAGGTCCAGATGTCCGATGGCACCAGCATGCTGACAGGAAGTCATGCCGAAGACGGTTTGTAGCTAAGTCTGTCTTTATAGCAGTCGTATTTGTAGCCTATTGGATTTTTTGGGTAGGTATTAACGCTGTCGGAATTCTCGGCAACGATAAACCGTACCCAACCCATATTACTTATAAGTTTGTTCCAAACAAAAAGACAGATTTTTGTTCTTCAGTAACAAAACGAAAATTATGAAATTAAGAGTTTTATGAATTGCCAATTGCACCTTGTGATATATTTGATTTATTGGATTGGGTGCTAATTACAGAAGGTGATAATGCCGACACTACTTACCCCTACACCGTGATGATGAAAGTGTCATTCCCGACATCTTCATCTCCCCGACTGTTGAAAAAGCTTACCACTTTTTGGTCAAGATGTTTCTTCTATGCTCTAAAAATCTTTTATTCAATGCTCGAGTTGTTTGACCTATGTATTGGGCCTCACAGCTACGATCAATACGGTGGTAGTCATTTTTCCGACTACCATTACACTGACACCACTTACCACGACAGTTGAAAAAGCTGACATTGAAGGTCGAGTGGGCGGCGCACAGGTATGACGTCAGTGGTAAATGCGTCAGTATTGTTAGTGCTGTTAAGGGGGTAATGCAAGTAAGCGGCGGCTGAACAGCACTTTAAATAATCCTTGTACATTGTCCAGCCGCCGCATACTGACATTGCCCCCTAACAGCACTAACAATACTGTCGCTTTTACCACTGTCATCATTCTTGTGCGCCGCCCACTCGATCTGTGGAATTTCTTCAAAGTCAGCTTTTTCAGCTGCCGGGGTAAGTAGTGTCGGTGTAATGGTAGTCGGAAAAATTAGCACCACCGGATTGATTGTAGTTGCAGTTGAATAAAAGATTTTTAGAGCATAGAAGAAACATCTTGACAAAAAATGGTACACATAGCCTAGCAAGACATTTTATTTGTAAACATGATGGTTGCTTGGAGTTTTTAAAAATTCCAGTTATTGAGTATATTAAAACAAAAAATTAATCCTCATGCGCTCATATTCCAAGGGTAAATTACAACATCTGATTTCTCATGAAAGCAGTGCCGTTTCACATCCTATCTTAGGGGTGCCAATCTCTAAAAAAATTAGCCAATATCAAGAATATAGTGAAAGGTGTGCTGTAGGACTAGAAAATTGACATTGAGGAATACTAGCCAGCATGAATACAGCAAATTCCGTATTACTATAAGCAAATTTTATTTATTAAAACATTAATTGACAAAAATGCAAACAATAAATAACAGATATCAAAAAAGATTATTTTTTTCTCTCAGATGATTATAATCACAACATTGTTCCTGTCATGATTATCCCAATGTTGCAGGTCTCCAAAAAGAGCAGGCGGATCTTGTATTGTAAATCTGTATAGAACATTTTTATGTGCTTCATTTTATTTTTCTATAATTTTAGAAGTTATCACCACCATATGTCTATGAATGTATTAGGTTTATGGATGTGTTCATATATATGGATTTTGGAGCATAGCAACATTGCTTAATTGTTTTAACCAAGTGATTGGTGGACACTTAAAGGAAGCCTCATTACAATCAGCTGGTTTCTCTGATAAAACCACAGCTGTGGAAAAAAGCTTAAGACTGTCTTGAGTTATGGTAACAGCATGAAGAGCAAAAGAGGAGAAAACATGTTTAGGTGGGGCACTCTGTGATTAGTGTAAGTTGAACTTGTATTAAAACATTAACTTTATTAAGTCGGTTAAAATGATTATATACAGAGTGTTCCCAAAATTGACCTGTATATTACTAGTAGCGAAATATTAAGATAAAATGTTGAAGAAAATAGAGTTATTAAATTTCCTAAGACTTACAATGTTTGGTATAAAGCACTAACACCATATGAAAAAGGTGGTTAATACATCTTTATTAAAGTTATTATATTGATCACAAGCTGAGGATTTTATTATATGGTTAATATGTAGTAACATATTGATGTAGATAACAAAGTATATATTTACTAATAAAAAAACACAGCTTGACTTGGCGGCACAGCTGGCATTTTATGAGAAAAAGTTTTTTTAATTAACTCTATTTTCTTCAACACTTTATCTTAATATTTTGGAACACTCTGTATATAATAGTTTTAACCGACTTAATAAAGTTAATGTTTTAATATAAGTTCAACTTACACTAATCATAGAGTACCCCACCTAAACATGTTTTCTCCTATTTTGCTTTTCATGCTGTTACATTAAATATACATGTACTGGGTGCACCACCCGATATAAGGTATTGCTACATTGGAGGTAACCATAAATAAGATCGGGAATGTGATATCTTCGTGTGGTGGTAACTATTCTCAATGTCTTGAGTTATTACTAGAGATGGGCAGACTCGGTTCCCCGAGATCCGAATCCATCTGAATTTAGCCTATCCGAGTACCGAGCCGTACTCTCCCGCCCATTCGGAATCGAAATTGAGGCAAAACGTCATCGTGACGTATTCGTATTTCTGAGCTCGGTTCTCACGAGATTTGAAAAGCATAAATACCAGCCTCCGCAGTAAGCCATCGCCATTTGACAGAGGGTGAGAGCAGGGTTAGGTCACAGGCTATAATAGCGCAGGGACAGAGCAATTAGTGTACACATAACTGTTTCTATCCTAAACTCTACAATTATAATATTAATACCATTTGCAATTATTAGAGCAGTAATAGAGGAGGATAGAGGAGGTTTTTTTTTCTTTTTTGGGCACTCCAAGTGCTTTTGGGGTGTCTCATATTCCCCAGTGTTTTACACAAAATTTTTCTGGCTGTAAAAAAAACTCATATTTGTCAGCAATAGCTATCTAATACAATATTTTTCACTACAAGTGATTTGGGGTGTCCAATATTCCCCAGTGTTTTACACAAATTTTTCTGGCTGTCAAAAAAAGTCATCTTTGTCAGCAATATCTATCTAATACAATATTTTTCACTACAAGTGATTTGGGGTGTGCAATATTCCCCAGTGTTTTACACTATTTTTTCTGGCTGTCAAAAAAGTCATATTTGTCAGCAATATCTATCTAATACAATATTTTTCACTACAAGTGATTTGGGGTGTCCAATATTCCCCAGTGTTTTACACTAATTTTTCTGGCTGTCAAAAAAAGTCATCTTTGTCAGCAATATCTATCTAATACAATATTTTTCACTACAAGTGATTTGGGGTGTCCAATATTCCCCAGTGTTTTACACTAATTTTTCTGGCTGTCAAAAAAAGTCATCATTTTCAGAAATATCTATCTAATACAATATTTTTCAATACAAGTGATTTGGGGTCATTAAAATGGATTCAAATCAGTCCACATATGAGCAGAATCAGCAACCAGGTTCTGTCACCAGTCCTGATGATAGTGTTCCCAGTACGTCATCTGGGAAAGGCGATGTAAAAGTACACAGTCTTTTTAAATCTGGGAAAAAAACACACACCCAAAAAAATGTTACTGTGTTGAAGCAAAAAAGAAGTGTAACTGAGGAAAAGTTAAGTGCCGATAAAAAAAAAATTGCCAACATGCCATTCTACACACACAGTGGCAAAGAAAGAATGAGGCCTTCACCTTTCTCTATTAGTGGCAGATCCAAAAATGTTAACGAGCCTTCTTCTTGTACGGTCACTCGTGACCAAGCAAGACCAAGTAATTTGGAGTCTGAAAGGGCTGTACAACTACTGTTACGCGCAGAGCTGGATTAAGGCTCTGGGGGGCCCGGGGCACTTTAGACAGGGGGGCCCCTATGATGTAACATGATTATCATTTTATACAAATGCACAGGGAGTGCTGTGTGCACTACTGTTAGATGCACACAGCTCTGCCTTCACAAGCAGTACAGTGTGAAGTGGGACATTCCTTCCAACTGTCCTTGTAGTCGGACCCAATCCTGACTACGTGAGACAGTCACCCAAATTTAGGACTGCCCCACTAGATTCAGGACAGTTGGCCTACCTGTTGTTGTCATTTTCACCACTTGTGGATGCTGGTTTCTTTAGCTCAGTTGCTGCTTGTCTGGATCCTGGAATGTTGGAGGCCCTATTTGGAAAAAAAAATGGGTACATGAAATTTAGAAAATTCCAACCGGCCCCAGCATTAAAACAATAGTATTCCCATTTAATATATAAACATATTTCCATCCCTCCAAACAGCCCTATCAATAAATTAAATGGCGTTTATGTTTAAAAAATATAACCATTCCCCACAACCATGGCATTAAATAATTTACATATTCACATTTATTCACATTTAATAAAAAGACCTAATTTTCCCCGAAATAGCCCCACATTCATTTATGAGCTTCCAAACCACTCTAGCATTAAATTTTAAGGTCCAATCACCCCATCTTAAATTAATAGAACCCACTATTAAATTAAATTGCCCCACCATCACCCCATGATAAAATAGCATCCATTAAATAATTAGTATCCACCATTAAATTAATCACCTACCTCCCACATTATATTAAGAACCCCCCTTCCCTCACACATTTTATTAACATTCTACCCTTCTCACACACACATTATATTAACATACTACCCCCCTCACAAACATATTATATTAACATACTACCCTCCTCACAAACACATTATATTAACATACAACCCCCCTCACAAACACATTATATTAACATACAACCCCCCTCACAAACACATTATATTGACATACTACCCTCCTCACAAACACATTATATTAACATACTACCCTCCTCACAAACACATTATATTAACATATTACCCTCCTCACAAACACATTATATTAACATACTACCCTCCTCACAAACACATTATATTAACATACTACCCTCCTCACAAACACATTATATTAACATACTACCCCCACTAACTTTTTTCTATCCGCGCGCTGTATGACTTAGTTTCTCTTCACACATGGACGGCCCCTGTCATGTGGTCCACGTCCCATGTGACACGAGTACCAGGCCACACATAGGGGAAGGGGGGAGGATGGATCCGCGGCCACTGATAGAAGGTGGCTGGTCTCCAACAGAGACTTGGGCCAGTGCAGGGACCAGACCAAAATAGTCTTTTTTCTGTACGGGCCCGGCGGGCATATGCCACCCAGCTCCCCGTCCCAGCCCGTCCCTGAAACTAGCATTGATACTGCACATTATAAAAAAAAAATTACATCAGTTTTGACTATCTATACATATGTGTGTGTATATATATATATATATATATATATATATATATATATATATATATATATATTGAATAGAGAGACATGAAATAGAAGTAGATATGTGTGATAGATTGATAACTCTGAAATAAATGTGATACATAGGTACGACATTATATAAAAAATACTGTATTATGGAGAAGACCTACACAAATGCAGCTACTAGAGTACTCTATAGACAGATATGCGCAACATTAGTTAAAATATTACTATAGATTACACAAATTCATTATAAATACACATACTACTTTATGCTAGCCTCTAATGAGAGTACTCATGATCAGGTGTACAAGTGGCTGCTCCTATATATATGCAACAGGGATGTATGTAATGGGACAGGGAGATAGAGAGATGTTACAGGTTCAGGGGTATAAGGGTCTGCTTAGATATATATATATATATATATATATATATATATATATATATAATATATACAGGGAAATAAGTATTTGGATAGATAGCTAGAAAGATAGAAAACTAGATAGATAGACAGACAGATATTAATTGCTTGTGCATACCTTATGTTAACACTATTTTGATATTTAAAGTTCAAACTCTTTCTAGTTGCACAATTAATTTAATTCCAGTGATACTGTGCATAGAACCAGGTAACTAGCAGAAAAGCAGGAAAGAGAAAAGATTTAACCACTTAGCTAACAGTGAGACTACTAAAACGTGCCTGCTTCCTTCACTGCACAAAAGATGCCAGACCCACCCCAGGACTTTCTGAGACGATAGGGAAGAGACACATGACTGCTTACCTGTAATATGCACATGTTGCTGTTATAGCAAGACTGACACCCGGATCATAGTGCACACAAGGGGCGTGGCTTCATGGAAAGGAAGACAGTACAGGCCTCTCCCACCTGTTCGTTCTACAATGGACTCTATAACGTTCTCTTTTCTTAACCTGTGCTGTGCCAAATAGGTCTGTAGATCTTAGTAAAGAACTGTGTTACACTGTTTTGTTATTGTAAGATGTGAAATCATAATGAATAATGTTAGCAATAACCACATGTGCCTGCATCAGGGGGGCCCCACAGTCACACAAGCAGAAGAATCGAAACACCAACTGACAGGTGATTAGATCAGCGTGCCCCCCCTTAATCCGGCCCTGGTTACGCGTCAAAGCTGAGCTGCAAGAAAACAGTAAGGCATTAGAGGATAATGTATGCTCTGAATCAGAAATGACAACAATCCCTGTGGAGAGTCCATCCAACTACGATTATGTCTAATCGTGAGCATTCTGATAATGTACCCATAAAGAAGGGCCCTTTCAGCAGTTCTGCTGATGTGTGCCTGAACAGGCCGAGTGTAGCCGGTGATACACCAAGTGAGGATGACACTTTGGAATTAGAAGAGGATGAGGGTGAGATTTGGCAAGCCGACGAGGGCACTGATGATGATGCGGTTGATTGTGTAAGTCCTGCACCAGAGGCAGCAATGTGGCACCAGTGGCAGCAGTTCTGGCACGTGAGGTTCTGGCACCAATTTTAACTTTCCAAACACAAGCAGGGATGACGCAGGTGGCAGACCACAACAGTTTGACATCTGGGCTGGTTTGAAGGATTTGTCAAAAAAATGTGTGACCTTGACCATAACTCCAACCAATCCTACTATTAACATGCAAAGGATTGTGGAGGGCCTATCAGGGATTAAACTGTATTTTTCCTAATTTACACTAATAAGGTTGGGGTGTAATATACACCCAAAGACGAGTGCTCAATTGCTAAGAGTCATTGATGAAGAGGAAGACAAGCAGGCTTGTATATAGAATTTGCAAGACCAAGTAATTTGAATTCCAAAAGTGGTGCACAATTGTTACGTGTGAAAGCCGAGCTGCAAGAAAACAGTAAGGCCAATCCCTGTGGAGAGTCCATCCAACAGTGGTATGTCTAATCATGAGCATTCTAATAATGTACCCATAAAGAAGGGCTCCTTCAGCAGTTCTGCTGATCTGTGCCTGAACAGCCCGAGTGTAGCCTGTGATACACAAATTGAGGATGCAACTTTGGAATTAGAAGAGGATGAGGGGGAGATTTGTGTAGGCGACGAGGGCGCTAATGATGATGTTGATGATTATGATGCAGACAGATACCAAATTGCCTTTCTCAATTTCTATTTATATTCTAGATTATATAACGGCTGAATAGTTTTCTATTTTACTCCTATTGGAGAGGGGATCTGATAGGGACAGATACCAAACTGCCTTTGTCCATTTATTTTTATATTCTAATTCTACAGTCTATGCAGGCTGCTTCTTTTTTATTCGACTACAAGTGGAGGGCGGGGGGGGGGGGTCATAGACAGCCACCAAACTACCTTGGTCCATTTATTTTTTATGTTGTTCAGTCTATGCAGGCTGCTTTTTTTCTATTCAACTACAAGTGGAGGTCGGGGGGGGGGGGGGTCATAGACAGTCACCAAACTACCTTGGTCCATTTATTTTTTCTATTGTTCAGTTCTATGCAGGCTGCTTATTTTCTATTCAACTACAAGTGGAGGGGGAGGGGGCTATAGATACAGAAACCAAACTGCCTTTGTCCATTTCTTTATATATTTAACTATAAGTGTAGGGTGTAATATACACTCAAAGACGATGGCTGCATTGCCAATAGGCTAAGATGGAGAGGAAGACAATCAGGTTTGTGTGCAGAATTAAGGACGGCCTACCAGGGATTAAACTGTTTTCTTCCTAATTTATTAGCTTTAGAATTACCTTACTTATCCAAGAAAAAGGTGGAGCACTAAATTTGGTTAGTTTATGCCCAAAAACATTGATTTTTCAACAAAATAGCAAAACAAAACCAAAACACGCAATGACGGTTTGGCAAAACCAAAACCAAAACTAAAACACAACGGTAATCCAGATCCAAAACCAAAACCAAAACAAGGGGGTCAGTGAGCATCTCTAGTTATTACCTACAGGATTCCATTATGATCGTTGTTTACAATAGTACCTTTTGAATCAACAGACCCGGGTCTAAATGACTTTTGAATTGCAACAAACAGAGAACAAGTACATCAGTGACTTTGAGCCACAAGAGAACTATAAGTGTAACGTTGGAGGAGAATCTCTAACTGTCACCTCTAGTCAGTGGTGTAACAAACCACTGAAACAGAGTGTCTAAACCCGATCCTAAACAGACCTCCCAAGAAGTGGCCTTTTCATGATGCAAAGAATAATTAACTTCTTCTAATTTGTTTGCTTGCGATAAACTACTGTAATTAATCATCTATCCAGTCACATGACTGAAGGACTGACTGTCAGATTTCTGCTAGTGTGATTTCCCCATGTATGCACCAGAGGGGAAGAGCAAAAGAGTGATCTAAATCCTGTTTTCAAGTCTAATCCTCTGGGGTATAATAATTGTACACATTTTATGTTTGTTTGTTTTTATTATTGTGTCCAAATTGTGTAATGATAATTTTTTTTGTGCTTTTTAATATTTTTAATATGTGAATAAATGTTTTTTATCATTTGAATACAAATAATGGTGTTTCACTATTTATAATAATTGGCTGCGCTTCTTATAACATATGAAGGTTGTTTAGTTAGGTCTGGTGGGTGTGACATAAACACCAAGCAAGAAACAGCAATAAATTATTATTATTATTATTTATTTTTAATATTTGATTATAATCGTTTAAGAAAGAATTGAGATTTTTTTGGTTAGTGCCCAATTGATATCCTGAATCTTTGGATATTGCAGTTTCTTTTCATTTGACCATATTACAAACCTCTACTGTTATCATGATCCTGGCTTATGCTATTGTTACGGTCACTGAATGTAACTATTAATCAGGATTGACAAATGCATTCCTGAGGCGTGGTGTCTAACAGATTCCCCGGTCTTCACCAAGAACCGCCGCAAGGCAGGATGGATTTTGGTTCCGGGAGTCTGCAGGTCGCGGCACTCAGGGTAGCCCCCTTATGTGATAGATGGTAGATGGACGGATGCAGCTGGATAAACACAAGCAGGTACAGAGGTTGTGGTCAATATACCAAGACGGATCGGATACACTCTGAGGTACACAGAGCCGAGGACAATCCAGAAAACGAGGTCAATGAACAAGTCGGATTGGATACTCACTGAAGTACATGGTGCCAAGGATAATCCAGAAAGCGAAGTCAGTAAACAAGCCGGGTCAGATACACACTGAAGTAAGCAGCACAAGGGTTAATCCAGGAAACGTAGTCAGACAAGCCAGGAGAAATTCACTAGAAGCTATAAACCAGAAAGGGTCAGCGGGATCCAGAAGCAGGGGTTAGCAACCTGTTGCTCTAAACAGACAGTGTGTCAGAGTGGATCGTACATAGTGCAGGTCGTTTAAAACTCCCCGCTCAGAGTCACATGATCACATGAGTCACATCGCAGCACCACGCAGGAAGTAAACAAAAGAGTAAGTAAGATCAGGAACGTGGAGCAGGTAAGTTTCTCACAGCTATTTACCCACTGTTGCCCTTTGTTGTTCAGTTCAGTGCTAGCAACATTTTAAGTACAATTTCTCAAGAAACATTAGCACATTGACCTATATTGGTCACTGAAACTCTTGACAAACATATCTCAACAATCACCCCTCTTTTAAGTCACTGAGGTAACCTCTTGTAGAAATGCTAGCCATAATTATAAGCAACCAGGGCAGCCCAGTACTTTTCGTACATGTCTGTGACTATGCCGGGATGATAATTGTTTAATTAACACATCATGTTGCTAGCACTTGTATTGACTTATTGGTAAAAGTTCCTAGTTTCAGTTATTTTGATGCCAAGAGTTTAATTTGGTTGTTCGACTGGACATAATTTACTTAAGATTCCTCTGAAGAGAAAGAAACATGATCCCCATTAAATTGCAAAATAAGTACCATTTTTATTTTATAGATGCAGCCAATGTTATGTCAAAATGAAGTTAGGAAATTATTTCAGAGTTAACTACGTGGATTAGCCTGAAATATTACTTTGCAATAATGCTGTCTATATCTCTGTTTTAATGTTTCGGCTATAATTAAAAACTCACATGCATTTTAATTATACTAGATAAACACTCACTTCAAGCCAAGTTGGCTGCTGCCTACATACCACACACAACAGGAATATTAATGATAGACCTTGAGCATCACTTTGTTCACAAAGGTATGCAAGCGGAAATGAATTGAGGGCAATCTCAATTAGACAATGTAAGTTATCATTAATTGTTTTAAGCATTGCGTTTAGGCTTATTGGACCTTAAACAGATGCACTTTTTAGTATTTTTTTTGCAAAAAATAATTTGATCATATGCCTTTCACTACAGTGTTTCTGATACCTCTTGGCTGCTTTGTGTTCATCTGAGTCGGTCAAGTGCTCTACATAATTAGAGGCTTGTTATTACCCACTTTGTCTCACTTTATGGGGAATCTCTCAGATAAAGGTCCACATATGTCCAGATTTCAATTGCTGGTGATAGCATTTCCTGTGCTAGCTTCTCAGTTCTGTAACCTGCTTACATTCCTGTGAGTTTTGCCATTGACCCTAGCTTTGAAGGTCATTGACTTCTGGCTTTGATTCTCAGTGACTTCTGGCTCTGATTACTAGCTTGGATATTGAAAATTTCTGGCTCTGATTACTGAGCTTATTAATGGACTACTCTGTCTCTGCAGTATGCTACAGGTAGTCTTACCTTCCTTATACTGTGTGCATGCCAGTGGTGTCTGGACTCACCTGCTTCACAATGAGTGGCTTTGGGCCTGTCTCAGGAGGGACTGCTACCTTGTATAGTACTGTGCATGCTAACTCTGCTTGGGATCGACTCTGTAACAATGGATAGTATCACTTTCTTATTTGCCTACCAACTTACAGTGACATTCATCATCTGTGCCAAGTGTTCCTATTGTTTCTTTCCAGGCTGCACCATTCACAATCTGTGTCAGTAACTTATATATACCGTGTTATTTATTATTTGCACCAGTGATTTTCCTTGGTTTATTATTCTGTTAAAGACCTATCTATGCCATCATTGCGCCGTATTATATCATATTGCCTTGTCTATTTTTATACCTGATAAATTACAATACTGTATTCATGCTATCTGCATTTATTGTACATTTTGAATGTCTTCAATAAATTTACTTTCTAGCTTACAACTGTCTCATAATATCACCTGCCTGCAACAATCTTGCAGTTTATTGTATTTTGATCAATGGGCTCCAAAATTGTACACTGATGGATGACTAATAACTATAATTTTTACATTACTAAAATATATAAATGCATCTGTATAATATAACTTTCATATACCAAACACGAAATTGATATATGAGAAGTTATAAGGTAAAGTTAATGTCATTTAAATTAAGCCTTTGTGGTACTAACCACAGGTGAATTATGAAGGTAAAACCCAAGAGTTTAATTTCTATATTCATCTTAAATATCTCTGGGAACTGTTATGATTTGAAAGGAAAAAAATGAGTCTTCTGTGTTTTCTTATTTACCAAATCCCTAAGTAAATTAGGTTTACTTAGTCTTAATTAATATTATTGTAATTGCTACACTTGATGAAAGCAAATTAAAGTGTTGTTTGGTATACAGTAAATTGCTTATTGAGTTTATTTTGCATGGGGAATTAATCATTTATTTTATACAATACTGTAATCAACCTCTGTGTTTACAATTATTATTTGAAACTTTTTAGTCAGTCTTAATCATTGTTCAGAAACTGGTCTGTAATTGTAACCACTTACATTTTAAGTTAGTACTTGCATTCCAAATATAAAGTAAATAAAGTTAAGTAAATAAGATTTATAATATTATATATTTTTCACATCTAAACTGCTATCAGTGTGTACTACAAAAGGTGTTTACCCTTGTAATATTTCTGTCAAAATTAAAAGCATTGTTGTATTATAACTAGAGATATACACATACCCCTGTGTTTTGGTTTTGGTTCTAAAACCTTTCTGTTTTGGTTTTGGTTTTAGTTTTGGCCAAAAATCTTCATGTGCTTTGGTTTTGGATTTAATTTAAAATTGTGAAAAATAGGTAAAATCATGTGATGTTTAGCTATTTTGTTCCTACACTACTATTTATAGCAATAAATTTAATTTACAGTCCATTTTCTAATGATCCCTTGACAACCGGGTGTGATACATATGTTTGACACTTACATGATCGACATTTATGTGGTCGAAACCATAATATAGACAGGGTTGGAAAGTCAACAATAATGACATTGACAATATTATTAGGTTGACAACTAAAATGTTGACAGTATTATTAGGTCAAACAATTTAAATGTAGAAAGTATTTTTAGGGTGACAATTGTATCCGTAACCCTATTCCTATCCCTACCCTTAGCCATGTCATTAACCCTACCCTTAACCCTAACCATAAATGTCACACGCCAGTGCCAGTATCTGTATTTTGCTTATCGGTCTCAGCTCTGGGTGTTTTCATGCAGGCCTGCATCCTCTGCTTCTAGCACTTCCTGATTCATGTGATCTCTGGCATGACTACCTGTTTTTTTATACTGTATACACATGTAATCTCTTGTATCATTTCCTTGTTTCACATGACAAACCCTCTCAGGTATTTACACCCCACTCTGTTTAGTAATTGTCAGATTAGCTCACGAATGGATGAGTGAGAACCTGCTGTCTCAACTGGTATTGGCTAGACTTCCCTAGAGGTGCGGAGTCTAACAAAGTGAAAGGTATTCACCAGTAACTCCAGCACGGGAATGTGGGCTTCTGCAGCTTTTCCCCTGCAGGTCGCGGCCCTCCAGGGAAGTTACCAGTGAGAGAGCTGGAGAACAGATAAATAACAGAAGAAATATCCAATTCAGACATCCAATGGTGATAATAACGATTACCACTTTATTGTAAAATATAATGCAAAGTTCACTTGAAAGTTGAATAACTGTAAATGATGATTATGATAGCATACAAAAGATATAAACCATTAATAGGTTCAATAATGCAGACTGAATGCTTGATATGTAAAGTCACTACTTATACCACCACGGAGTGGAACATAATACAAGTTCAATAGAGTTACTGGAGATAACTGATCAATGAAGTCCAGATATGCAGCAGCAATGGATCGCTGTACGCTAAGAAGATGAAAAGTAAGCCAGCACTAGACACCGATGTTAATAACGTTAATCCTCACGATCACCATAGATAGTGGAACCGGTGGACAGAGATCAGCAAAGTCCAGATACATACAGCAACGATGAGCCACAGCTTACCACAGGGATGTGGAACAAAACAGCAGTAGTCAGCGGTGTAGATAGCGTAGGTAGCGGGTGATGATCACAACGATTACCACAGGTAGTGGAACTGGTGCACAGAGATCAGGAAAGTCCAGATACATACAGCTACAATGAAGCAGGGCTTTCCACGGAGGTGTAAAACAAGGCAGCAATAGTCAGTGATGCATGTTAAATAGACAGCAGGTGTTGATCACAATGATTGCCACAGGTAAGTGGAACAGTTGCACAGAAGTCAGCGGAGTCCAGACACACAGCAACGATGAGGCACAGCTTACCACGAAGATGAAGAACCAGGCAGCAGTTGTCAGTGGTGCAGGCCGAGTAGGCAGCGCGTGTTGATCACAGCAATTACCACCGGTAAGCGGAACAGGTGCACAGCAGTCAGCTGAGTCCAAACACACAGCAATTACCACCGGTAAGTGGAACACAGAGGAGGCATCAGACTCAGGTCAGGTATGACTTGAAGAACCAGCAATGAACAGGTAGAAGGAAGAGCCTTATAAAGGGAGGCAGACCAATAACGAAACTGGCGGAGATACCCGGGGAACGGAGTGTGGCAGTAATCACTGCCAGAGTGTCAGGTCTAACCTGCTCTAGCTTTTCCTGCTGTATGCTGCAGTTTAATCAATTATGTGAATTGACTATTATTGCCTCTAGATTTGAACCTGTGGCTGTGACCCGGACTTCGACTTGTACCTTGATTTGAACCTGTGCTTAAGATCTTGACCTTTGGCTTGCATCTGACTCTGCTTTTGACTACTGATTTAGTGCCTCCCTCCTGGCATCTTTTTCCAGTTAGTCAGGTCAGGTGGTAGTTAAAGGGCCATGACCTGCAGGGTCCTGGCAGCAATGGTCAATGGATACTGTTGGTAAACTGTCTCCTGTGACCTTTTACAAGAGTGGATTGGATGTGTGGAGAGAAGGTAAAATTATCAAAATAAACTTATGCAGCCAGTCTCAAGTGTCCATGCAACTCAGACTCCATCAGTGCCTGAAGCACCATCAAGTAGGGGAGCAGCACCTCAACTCCATATTTCAGACCCACTGAAAGATGATGGGGACCCCAAGAATTGGAGGAGATTTATCAATCAATGCTTCATCCACTTTGAGTTCCTTCCTGTGAATTTTGTTTCTGTAACAGCTAAAGTAGCCTTAATTATTTCCCACCTAACTGGCCAGCTTTAGCTTGGGCCTTGCCTCTCTGTAAGTGAGACAATCCTTTCCTCCATAATTGTGTGGCCTTTTTGCAAGCCTCCTGCATCTACATCAAGGTTCACAAACCCTTGGTCAGTAAGCAATTCAGTTTCGGACACTTGTGTCGAAATGTAATTGGAACAATGATGCCTTGGTGGTCACATTTTTTGCAAGGTCTGGCAGACAAAATTCAAGGACAAATTAGCATTCAAAGAACTGCCCTCCTCCTTAGATGACCTTATTTCTTTGTATAACATAATGGATCTTCAACTCAGAGAACAGTCTCAACAGGGAAACCAATACGTCACGTCACCAAAACATTAGATTGGCACCCCATTTCCAGTCATCAACATCATGCACTGAAGGCCTCATGCATTTAACCCCAGAGGAGTGTGAAATGTAAGAATAATATTTGTCTCCATTGTGCGGTTCTCTGTCACTTAGTCTCTGCCTGTCCCAGGACACCAGAAAGCACCAGAACCTAAGTAGTACTGGGGAGGCTACAAAAAGAGGACTTATATGACCCGATGAACCTTTTTACTAGCTTTTCCTATATTCATATTGGAGCATAGATACTGGAGCATAAGAGTATAAATCCTCCCTGTGGGATGCTTAGAACCAAGAAGGATGTCAATAGCATTATCAAAACTCCTCTGAGGAGGAAAAATATTGTCTGTCTTCATACTTAATACCAGGTAAGCACCAGAGAACTCTTAAAAAACACTAGGTAACAACTCCCTATTAGGAAAGGCAACATGGACAGGTAAGATGAGACAATGGTAATTAAGCTACTGGAATCAGGTGTATGAATGTAACACAGAATATCAGACTAGCAACGATCTAGCACAATGAAGTAGGCACAGAAGTTCTGACCGGTTAGGATCGGGTACACGGGTAGTCAGTCAGTGCGTAGTCAGACTAGCCAAGTTCGGTACACAGGTGGTCCAGCAATGCATGGTCAAACAAGCCAAGTTCGGTCCACGGATGATCCAGCAAGCGTAGTCGGACTGGCCAAGTTTCGTACACAGGTGATCAAGCAAGTACTGTCAGACAGACCAAGTTCGGTACACAGTTGATCCATCAAGTGAAGTTAGACAGCCTAGGAACGATACACAGGAGAACCAGCAACAGAGAGATACTCTGAGAGGGAGGGAGGGAGAAGGCAGGAGTCAGATGCTCAGCAACTATGTTGCACTGACACAGGCAGCATGTCAGTGCAGCATCTAAATAGTGAAGGAGATTCAAAGTACCCGCCCCGACAGGCAGATCATGTGACCCATCACCCAAAAGTGCCCTGATCGAAACGAGCAGTGCTGGAGCGTGGAACAGGTAAGTTCGTTACATCCCCAAACTGACAAGGTAAGTATAGGGTGTGAGATGGTGACTGGTAAAAACAGGTATTTTTGATCTTAGGACATTGTCATATGTGTTTTAGAAGGGGTTAATTGACGTAGGGATCACTTGGGCTCTGATCTCTTTTAAAAAGGATGTGATTCTAGAACTGTAGTGGAGAGGATTTGTAAAATGACCTGTGTCTCTGTTTGTGACCAGTGTTGGTACTGGGTAAGGTAGGATTTTGTTTTGTGTACGTTAGTGCTCAGACGAGCGGGAGTTATTTTATGTTACTGTTTGATTATGTACTGACCAGAAGCATGGTAACTTTTGTTTTGATACCATAAAATCCAGCCACTTAAACTCTTACAAGTCTACTATTTGACTATTAGCATAGTAAATAGCTGCTGAGCCTACCTGGAAAGGAGGTCAAACCACAAAATGGGTTTTACAGAAAATAGACCCTCTCTCATCTAGGTCAAAAGTAGCAATATGTGTGTATACAGATACAGCGGGAACTCTAAGTGTCTGGGCCAAGATAATATCCAAAAAAGTACCTGCTGCTCCACCATCTACAAAAGGCAAATAAATAATGAATTCAGATTCAAACAACACTTAACAGGCAACAAAAAAGCATTCTTGGAAGAATATACCTGTAAGAAATGTGAGTTTTCTTCCACTCTCCTAGGCTATGTAATTTCCTGACTTTCTAGGACAGCTGCGGGCAAACTGTACCTTGTTGTCACAATAGAGACACAGTCCAGAAGATTGTCTCCTGACATTGTCTTTGGGTGACAATGTGTAGGCACCAATTTTCATGTATTATGGGTCATCTACAAATTCTGAAAGAGAAGGAAACAACTGATTGGTGGATGCAGAATCTCATTCCATCCTATTTTGATTATCAGCCACAGGAGATGGCCTAGTGTCTAATGGAGTTTGTATTGTACCAGGAATCCCTTACCTTCTCAGACAATACCAATCTGAATTTACTGCAAAGAGCCAGGTCTTTCTGCAGGGCCCTCTTAAGAAGCTCTTGGGCCCCCGGGCACAGCTGTGCACCTAACCCCCTATATATACAATAAAAATTAAAAAATATTATATATATGGGCCCTGCAGCCCAGGGGGGCCCTCCAGAGGCAGAAAAAAAAAAAAACCCTGCAAAAAAAAAAAAGAAAATACTTACCGTGCTGTCAGCTGGCGATCCGGCTCCCTCCCTGGTCTCCTCCTCCGTCGCGCTCCGCAATGGATGTCGGGCGGGCGTGATGATGTCACGCCCAAAATGCACTGCCAGCGCGACGGAGGAGGAGACCAGGGAGGGAGCCGGATCGCCAGCTGACAGCACGGTAAGTATTTTCTTCTTTTTTTGCAGGTTTTTTTTTTTCTGCCTCCGGAGGGCCCCCCTGGGCTGCAGGGCCCCTGGGCACCTGCCCAGTGTGCCCAATGGGATAGACGGCTCTGTCTTTCTGTTCACTGTTCCGTGTCCAATATCTGATCTTAGAGCAATCCCCTTTTTTGGTGAACCTGCTTTAGGGAATGCAAATAAGGTTCAGCCGAGGTAACCATGTTTTGGTTGTCTATGAAACTCTAAACTGTAAACCTATGTATGGGGATCTCCCTGCAGCAAGAAAATCCCTCCTGAGCTGAAGTTGGTAGAGTTCTCTTACCACGTTTACCTTAGTGTATCCTTCAATGCTTCAGGGACTCTTCAGAAAGGTAGGGGCCTTTGGCGCCTGAACTCTAAGCTCCTAGAGGAGGAGGTGATAAGACAGTCCTTTAGGGACTTCTTTGAATCCCAAGAGACACTTTTAGAGGCAGGTTGGAGAAGGTCAGAGTGGTGGAAGGTATTTAAAAAGAGGACCCAGGGTTTTTTCCGTGACCTAGTAGCTAGAAACAACTTGCTAAGAGAAAATACTTATTTGGCATTAAGAAGGAAACTTGGATTCCTGATCTCTTAACAGCTGTCTGGAAGGTCAGTTCGACCTTCCAGACAGCCTTCCCCAGGCTAGTAGCAAGATCACAATTTTAGGAATTCAATTCAGACCTAGTGATTATGTCAAGCAAAACTGGGAGATAAAACTGGAGGAAGCTTCTCGGAAGTGGAGAGCTGGAGGAGGTGGAAGCTTTCTCTTAGGAAAGAGTAGACCTTGTGAAGACCTACCTGATCCCAGAGTATCTGTACATTAGCTATGTGTGCCTTTTGACACAGTCTTTATGGTCTAGGGTTTATGCAGTTTTTTTTTCTTTTACTTTGGGGGAATAGGCTGAACCTGATCAAGCGAGCTGTGACCTACAGATCGAGGAGGGGTGGTGGCCTGGGTATGGTTAACCCAGTGCTGTTGTTTCTAACAACTTTTTTAAAGTTGCACCTCAGTAGTCTCTTTCTTGAGACTCCTCCTCAATGGGTAGGTGACTTTAGGGTCTGGGTGCATCACTTTCTTAATGTTTGGATGGAAGGTGGCAGGGTGAGGACCTTTCCTGGTCCATCATAGGTATCTCCCGACCTATGTGTTTCTGGGATTGAAATTGACAAGGCGTTGGGGTCTGGAGGTGGGGCAAGTCAGGATCTCCTCTAGGAGGGAGTTGGAGAGGAGAATCCTGCACTCTCACTCCTGGGCTTAGCTGTCACTAAGGGACTGCCCAGGTGATGTGTGTTCGGTGGGTCTTTCCTTGGTTAATTCCGGGAGAGTTCCTCTGAAGTTTTTGGGACATTGCCTGGCTCTCTTTCCATGGGAGACTCTATGTGAGAGCGAACCTGAGGTATAGAAGTGCCGATGATCGTGGTTGTCTATCGGAGGAGTGTTAGGGGAAGGAGGACACCATGGACCACTTCTTGGTTGAGTGCCCCTTTAACATAGCAATTTACAGGAGGGTTTCCAGGTCCTTGGGTACCCCTTGCCTTTCGGGGCTCAGTTACCCTGAATGGGTCTATGGTGCATTCAAGGGTAGGTGGCAGGATTTTGATTTTGGCACCTGTTTTTTAGTTAGTTTAGTTAGTAGATACTTCACTTGGAATGCTAGGTGTCAGTTTTCCATTAGGCAAAAAGTCTTTACATGTGAAGTGGTGGTGGGCGACATTCTCCACGAGGTTTGGAAGTTAAGGGATATGAAGAAGCAAACTGGGTCAGACTTTGGCGGGGTCTGAGGCCTCCGTAATGGAGCCACAGTCCGGTGGCTTTCTTTGTCTAAAGCTTGCTGTCTTTTCACCCCCCTAGATTTTCTGAAACAAATGTAATTTTTCAATATGACTTTGTATATGCCTTAGTTACTTCTTCTTTGCTTGTGTTGGAAATTTTTTGGTATAATGGGTTGTATAGGTTTGATATGTTGTTACGATTTGATTTCTGTTGTTTATTTGGTGAAGGCACCCTTTCTGTTTTATGTTATGTTTTTATTTATTATGGACCTAAGCTGGACTTTTAAGGGGTATTTTCCTCTAATATATATTTATGTTTTATGCTTTGGGTGCCACACTTGGTTTAGATTGTCTATATAAGGTTGTAAGATTTAAATAAATAAAAATAAATAAAAATATTTTCACAAGCCATGACATTGGGAAAGGAGGGGGGATGTATTTTAGTCAAGCACAGTTGAGAATACTTTCCGTGTTGTGCAAGGTGCTGAAACCATTTGAAGTAATCACCTTTGAAGTGAGTTCAGACACTGCGAGCTTGAGTCAAGTTATTCCGTTAATTAGACTTTTAAAAAAGCAGCTTGAGAAACTGAAGAAGGAGATTAAGCAAAGCAATTCCGCTGTGTCGGACTTGTAGATCAAGTACTTTATTCCCAGGATCCAAGAATTATCAAAATATTGAAACCGGATCACTACATTTTGGCGACTGTGCTTTATCCTCATTTTAAGACCTATGTATTCTCTTTGTTTCCAACTGACCCAGATCTGAAGAGATGCAAGGAACTCCTGGTGAGCAAGATGACAGCTCAAGTGTTACGTGACAGGACGGCGTCTCCTCCTTCATTTTCTCACTCAACTGCCGCTAGGAAAAAATTTAGCTTTTCCAAGAGACCCAGGGATGATGCAGATGACTCAGCACCAAATTTTTACATCTGGTCTGGTCTAAAAGAATTGACCAAAAAACGTGACACCTCTGCCGTAACTCCACCTGATCCTTCTATCAACATCCAAAGGATGGTGGAGGATTATTTTCATGACAGCATAGAAATAGCCACATCAGACAGTCCCTTTACATACTGGGAGGAAAAAAAGGGAATTTGGAGACTTATGTACCAACTTGCTTTGCACTGCCTAAGCTGTCCACCCTCCAGTGTTTACTCAGAAAAAGTTTCAGCACAACCGGGAACCTTATCAGCGGTCTGCATAGGAGGCTACTTCCTCAAAATGTGGAAAAGATGATAAAAAAGAACTTGAAGTTCACGAGGAAGCCCTTTTCCGCTAATTACTTGAAAATACTGAGACTTCTGTAATGGTGGATTCCAGCGGTGATGAATTAATAATGTGCGAGGATGATGTACACACTGATGAAGGTGAGGGTGAGGCTGAGGATGATGACAACAACATCTTGCCACAGTAGAGTTCATTGCTCCCTTGTTTTGTGGGGGCCCAAACAAACCAAGCACTTCAGCCACAAGGAGTGGCACTTTTGTGGCTAAAGTGCTTGGTTTCTTGAAGTGTGCATGTCCTTTTTAAGATCCAACAAAAGAGTGGGTGGGAGGGCCCAATGACAATTTCATCTTGCACCACTTTTCTTTTCTGCCACTGCTGTGTGCCAATGTGTCCTAGATGTGCTAGGAACTGACGTGTGTTTGAGTCATTGCTCTGTCGCACAGCATCCAGCCAGGTCGCTGCAGTATTTGTCTGAAAGTGTACGATAATGATAATGCGACCTGTGAGGTGGTCAAAATTGACTGCAAATGACTTGAAATTAGTGTTAGTGAGGTTAATAATATTGTAGGAACAAAAAAAGAGCAAAATTATGTGATTTTAGCATATTTTACCAATTTTTCTTCAACAATAAAGATCCAAAACCAAAACCAAAACACACGAGGGTGGTTTTGCCAAAACCAAAACCAAAACACAAGGCAAATCCAGATCCAAAACTTAAGCCAAAACCACTTCACGTGGGTCAGTGAGCATCTCTAGTTTAGACCTGTGACTGTACTTCCTGCTCAGCCAGATTCGATTCGTGGCTATACAGCTGATCATCGCACAACACCTGTCCTGTTCCGGAAATCCATACACCCGAGGCTACATTGCATTCTGCCTTACAGTTTGTGGTTCTCTGTATTATCTGCTCTGCGCCCCCTAGAGGACCGCGGCCTGTGGTTGACAGCAGCTAAGACCATATTCCCTTGCGGGAATATCTGGTAAATACCTCTCCTCAGTTAGAATCCGCACCTCTCTGAGTGTAGCTGTCACTCAAGCAGAGATCAAGACCATTCCAACTATCTGGCTTTCGTGATACAGGATTTCGCTCTCAACATTCCACAGATACTGCACTGACCATGGTTGTCAATGATTTGATCACATCTAAAACTAAAGACCATTACTCTCTTATTTTCTTGGTTCTCTCTGCTGCATTTGACACTGTTGAACACTCTCTCCTCACATAAACTCTACAATCCCCGCTAGAGTCCTTCAAGATGCTGTCCTATCCTAGTTCTCATCCTACCGAATCGCTCTTTCAATGTTAATTTCTCTGAAACAACCTCCATCCCGCTGCTTTTATCAGTTGGAGTACCACAAGGCTCAGTCCTAGGTCCACAGCTATTCTCTATCTACACCACTTCTCTTGGAAAACTAATAAGCTCCTTTGGATTTCAATATCATATCTATGCAGATAATACACAAATGTATCTATCCTCTCCTGATCTATCACCATCTGTTGTCTCGTGTTACTGACTGTCTTTCTGACATTTCATCTTGGATGTCCTCTCGCCAACTCAAACTTAATCTTTCTAAAACCGAATTAATAATATTCTCACCCACCAATAGAAGCTCCTGCCTGACATTTCTATTTCTGTTGACAGCATGACCATAAATCACACTTCGCAATCTCGCTCCCTAAGTGTAATCCTTGACTCACAACCAGGGCCGGACTGGGACTAAAAATCAGCCCTGCAATTTAAAGCACACAGGCCCAGCTCTGTTTCAGATTAATAATAATTACAGTACATTTTGCAAAGCTCATTGTTATATGGTGTCCCGTGAGATATTAATGCATTACGTGCAGCTTGACTCTCTATTTGCAGCATAGGGCGCACCAGTATCAGATAATGGTATGCACAGGACTGGCAAGAGAAATTTGGGGCTGGGGTACAGTGAAATTTTTCCCACCCCCACAGGTGCACAGGAAGAGAGATGTATACCGACGCGCAGCGGCGTCGGTGAAGGGGTGTGGTCGCATAATGTTGGGGGTGTGGTCAATATGTGGCGTGGCATAACAAATTGGGGGAGACTCAATTGCTGGTGATGTGATACATGGGTATCGCGCAGTCCACATTGCTGGCAATTACGGTAGAAATCTCTGCTTATTTTTCCTTGAGAGGAAAAATGAACAGTGATTTTTGTCAAATTTCAGCCGCAAAGTGTCTCGCGGATGTTCACTTTGCAGCTAATTGAATTCCCCCATTATGTATTAAAATGGTGTTACTCTCACCTACCGGCTATTGCAGCTTTCACAACCTGGTACTGGATTCTTGCATAGATTCTGGAATGTTGGGACCTGTTGGAGAATGTATATATGGAAAACCGAGCAATAAGTGAACATCGTACATGACACAGATCACACAGTATAAAATACATACATTATAATAAAATATTACATTTATCACCAGCTACATAACGCCACCCCTCAGACACATCACGCCACATCCTGCATCACGCTACCCCCTGCCACATCACCCATCACACCACAATACCTCCCCAGACAAATCACACCATGCCACCCCGCAGACAAATCAGGCTACCACTCAGTCACATTATCATGCCACCCCCAAGGCACATTATCATGCCACACAAGACATATTATAACCCCCTGAGACACATTATGACACCCCCCCAGCCTGCTGTACTTACCTATGCAGGTGACATCAGAGTAAAAAAGAACGCCTTGCAGAGTGAGCAGGTAAGCTCTTAGGGGCACATTTATCATTAATCGGCAAAGTGAGAAATAGTTATCAATCCTTATCGCAAGGATAAGGATTGAACTATTTCTCACATTTATTAAAAAGGGAACACAGAAACATCAGTTCCGAAAAACTGCTGTTTCTGTGATAGAAAAAAATCACACTTACCCCCCTCTTTGGACGCGCTGTCTCGGGATCTCCTCTTCGTTCCTCTTCTTCCTTCAATTGCGCATGTGCACTGCACATGCGCACAAAGTCCCCACTCTGTCTCTGCAACTATCGTTGCAGAGAGAGCGCGCTGAGTGACAGGGAGGGATCATGTGATCCCTCCACACATGCGCTGTCCAGCTCTGCTCTTCGGAGCAGAGCTGACAGCAGTGGATTTCTTCAATTCTGACAATGTACGCCAGCTTCAGCTGGCGTACATTATCAAGACAAGTTCCCGAAAAAAATTTTTTTTTTCGGGACTTGTTAGATTGCGGCCAGGAGCAGTCACCATTCTGTTGAATGGTGACTGCTCGCAAAAACGATCAGGAGTGCAAAGCAGCAGATATCCATGATATCTGCTGCGATGCACCTTTAATAAATTTGCGGAGGGCACATCGGGACTTTAATTCCACGGTAAGTGCACAATAGTGCACTACCATGATTTGTTAAATATGCCCCTTTGTCTCGTGAGATTTGGAGCTCCAGGCCTGCTCTGCAGGCTGCTGGACAGTATATGATGACATACGCTGTCACCACACACTGTCCGTGGACAGCTCCCCCCAGAGTTGGATTAAGGCTTTGGGGGGCCTGAGGCACTTAAGACAGGGGGCACTATGGTCTAAAATTAAGAGCATAGTATCATAATTCACAAAAGAGAGAGTTACTAACTAATACACAATGTAGAAAAAATTTACCGTTCAGTCGCTTATCAAAAATTATTAAAATCAGAATTTTGAGGTTCAGGTTCAGTTAGGTGGCATCAATATTATTATTTATTATCGTAGATTTCTAAGGCAGCACAGTGCTCCACAGAGCCATACAGTAGGGAAAATAGTACATTCATAAAACAGGGACATACTAGGTAGACTAAATAAATAAAGACTTGAAAACAAAGGGTATTGAGGACCCTGCTCATTAGAGAGGAACAAGAGGAGCAAGAGTTCAGACTGGAGATTATGACAGTTGTGAGGGTGCATTAGTGTGAATAGTGTTTTCGAGGATAAGGTCACCTCTAAAAAAAAAGATTTCAGAGAGTGTCTAAAGATTTGAAGACTGTGGGAAAGCTGGGTTGAGCGTAGTAAGGAATTCCATAAGTGGGGAGCAGCACAAGAGAATACTTGTAGGCGGGAGGGAGAGGTGGCATTGGACATGGTTGCACAGGGGAAAAATAGATACTGGGAAATGGTAGAAAAAGGTGAGGAGATACATGTGATATTAGGGGCAAAGAGAGACAGACACATAAAGGGGGCGAAGGAAAGGACAGACACCCACAATGCGAAGACAAAGAGACACAAATACAAAGGGTATAGAGGTGAGGTTAGAGGGTGCACATCGTATGTATACAATAAGGCCGTGCACTGTCTATATATGGCATTGTGCAATCCTTTGGGCAGAGGAATGGAGGTGGTCCTGCTGGTGCCACCTATGCGGTCACCCTGACTGACTGTGCCTTGAGCAGCTAGTGTGTTTTACAGAACTGGCAGAGCCCCAGAAACAAAAATATACATATAGCAACCCTGGGTGGTAGTGCAGCTCTAAAACCAACATTTTAAGAATATCACTAACCCCAGCTTACAAACAACCCTGACGGATTATACAGATCATATACAGCTTTAAATACTGGAGACCAATAACTTCATAATAATCAATATCAATAACAAGTTTATTCTGACTTATAAAGTAAAGCAAAATAGATATAACTGTATATTTCAATATCTCAATAGTTCAGTGCTAAATAACCATTATAAAAATGAGCTAATCAGTTATTTCTATGCCTTAGTGTTTGCTCATATATAAAAAGAATGCCATTTCCAGATGATTTTTGTGCAGTATATTACAGACCTTTTTTTTAAAGTTACCTTACCTGTTGTATGCTCCAGGCTTCCGCCTTGAGACACTGCAGGCTGTCCTCAGCAGCATATAGTTCCACTCTGCCATGTACTTGTCACTGGAACGCCGGCTCCTTCACTTTTTAAAATTGGTGCCCAGTTCCTGGACCGTGCCCCCTGTAGCTCTCTCTCTCCCTCCCTCCTCGCGGGTGCACACACGATCGCGGGTGCGCCACCTGCTGGGGGGAAAAAAAAGTACTTTTTTTTTTTTTTTTTTAAAGCACTGCTTGCCCCGGCCCATTTAGCCATCGGCCCTTCTGGCATTTGCCAGAAGTGCCAGATGGCCAGTCCGGCCCTGCTCACAACTGTCCTTTGTTCCTGACATCAACTCTATGTGTACATCACTCTGCATAAATCTAAAAAACATTTACAGAATATCTCACACAAGACACTGCAAAAACTTTAATTAATGCAATCATCATCTCCCGGCTCGACTATTGCAAATCCCTCCTCACTGGTATTCCCAAAATCAGACTTGAGCCTCTTCAAATGCAGCAGCTAGATTGATTTTCTTTGAAAATCGTTCTTCCTCTGCTGAGCCATTCTTTCAGTCTCTACATCGGTTGCCTTTTTTTCAACTAATCCAATATAAAATTCTTCTACTACCATACAAGGCCATCAACAAAATTGCACCAATATACATATCCTCACTTGTCTCAAAATATCTCCCAACTTGACATCTCCATTCTGCACAAGATCTGCGTTTCTCTTCCACTCTCATTATATCTTCCCATTCTCGGTTACAGGAGTTTTTTCGGGTGCATGTACTTTGTGGAATTCCCTCTCTCGCACAATAAGTCCTTCCTCTAATCTTCAAACCTTCAAGCGTTCTCTGAAAACCCACCTTTTCAGACAAGCTTAAAATATTCCTCAACCATCCTCTTAATCTCCCTAGGGTACCCTATTACCACCCTCTACACAGCTAACACAAGACAACAACCGTATGACCAAAATAATTGTGCGACTGAACATATAGCTCACAAAATAGGTTAAAAAACCTTTGTATTTTAGCTGGACAAATATGCAATATAATATAGCACTTATCATTGTGTAACAAATAATTGTCACATAGATTGTAAGCTTGCGAGCAGCGCCCTCTTATCTCTCTGAATGTATTACCCAGTATTGCTTCAATACTATTTGTTCCCAATTGTAAAGTGCTACGGAACCTGCGGGCGCTCTATAAATAAATGATGACGATGATGTGTACATGCCTACTTGAGTCAGCACACACAATGGGGTGCCTTCATGTGACTTTGCATGTGCAGCATGTCAGTGGGAATGTGCTAGATTGGCTCTTGCACAAGCCATGCATGCACTGGACCAGGTGCGTGCACTCGCTGCACCCCCTGCCCTTCCTTCACAGTGTCACTGCAGCGGAACCTCTCGAAAAAACTCTATTTTCAAAACTTTTTTGTATTTTGAAATACTTGTCAATTTGTAAAGGGTCATTCAGTGGTATCAATATTAATTAGGACAAACAAATGTGTTTGCGTGTCAGGGTTAGCAGCAAAACCCCTAACAAATTCAGCTCTTGATGTAAAAAGCAGGAGTAAGATAGAAGTTTCTGATGAATGTGATGATTTATCTAAAAAAAGGCAAATAGCTAACATTCCATACACCACCCGCATTGGCAAGACAAAGCTCAGACTATGGCCAGTTTTTGCTAGCAGGGATTCTGCTTCTGCTCGTACTAGTATACATACTAGACTGGCCATTCCAAAACAGAGTGGCCAACACAATTGTGCATCTTCTTTAACTTCCATTGCACTTTCTTGTTGCTCAGAGTTCAGGTCTGTCAGTGTCACCTCCAAAACAGCCAAGTCAGTACTTGAAAATAACACTGAGGCTGAAGAAAAACTCACAGGATCCTTCAAAAAATCCTCAACCATTTGTAAATGTGAGGATATGTAGTAGTATAGTATTAGTATTGATAATGATTTACACCTAGAAATTGAGAAGTCTATTTTGGAAGCTGCAAATGTGTAAGCAGATGAGGGGGATAATTGTGGAGATGAAAATGAATGTGTTGCACTTGGAAGGGATAATGTGGAGGATGATGATGATTGTGTTGAACTAAGGTAGCCACCAATGTTACCACCAGCTCATACCCATTATAAGCACATTAACATGCCAGGGCATAAGGTGGAAAAAAAGCACCTCCTCTGTTTGGAAAATTTTTTATTCAATCCCAGACAACATTTGTCAAGGCATCTAGACTTTGTTAGTCCAAAATAAGTAAAGATAGGAACATTAATCATCTAGGCACCTCTTACCTGCTATGTTATTTGAAGTGAGTTCATTCAAGTCATGTTTCCAAACGTGGCAAAATGTGTATAGTAGCAAGCAGCCCAGCATTAGCAATGAGCTAATCACCGGCATCAGCACCTTCATCATCAACCTCTTCATTATTAGTAGATTGTCCCGAATCCAATTATCAAATTCCAGATGACTCCCCTAATGTAATCCATGATACCCAAGACAAATCTTTGAATGCTACTGTGCTGCTGCTGGGGGATACATTTATACAGAAGGGGAGCAAGAAGACAAACCATATTTTTACACAATTTTCTGTGAAGCAAGAGTTTGCAAAAGGAAACAAGTGTAACAGTTAGCATCCTGTTTCACAGCAGATCACTAAAGCCATGACAGCTATGGTAGTATTGGATGTGCATCCAATTTCCGT
Source organism: Mixophyes fleayi (assembly GCF_038048845.1). Classification (NCBI taxonomy): domain Eukaryota; kingdom Metazoa; phylum Chordata; class Amphibia; order Anura; family Limnodynastidae; genus Mixophyes; species Mixophyes fleayi. The sequence goes on along the minus strand of NC_134408.1, from coordinate 105,491,220 downwards.
CATCAATGCATCAGATTTTAGATGATTAGTTGAGGTCATGTGTCCATGCTATCAAGTTCCATATCAATTCCATTTGTCCAGATCATGAATTCCTCAGCTGTACTGTGAGGTTATGCAAAAAATCATTCAGTCCCTAGAAAATACCATTGTATCGACAGTGCATTTATCTATGGATATGTGAACAAGTGGTTCTGGTCTAAGCAATGATAACATGACCGTGACAGCCCACTGGAGAGGTATATTATCATCACCAGCACTGCAGGTAGCTCCACCATCCTCCTCAACATAATTTCAGCATAGTAGTGCTAGCACACAATACCAGCAAGCTACTCTTTGTATCACTGGTTTCACAAAGAAACATAGCGTTATCAATCAGTTGCAAAAACTCAGGAATGTCATAGCAAAATGGATCACCAAGTTAAGGAAATTCTCAGGATTCCTCATTGCCGATAATTGAGTGAACATTGTGTGTGTGCATAACGATTGAGTGAATATCATCACATACCATGCTTTGTACATACAATTAATTTGGTAGAATTTTTTAAAAAATGAGATGTTAGTGCAGGAGATGCTGTTCGTGGCCAATAAAATTTCTGGGCCTTTTTTTATATTTAGCAACCGTATGTTGAACATTGCAGCGCTTTAAAAAAAATGTAATCTGCCATGCCATCAACTGAAGCAAGAGTTAGTAACAAGGTGGAATTCCACACTTTATATACCTCAGTGACTAGAGAACTGCAACATGTCTTCAAGACCTACACATAAAACCATGAGATGGGAAGAGGGGGGACATGTTACCTTACTTCAACACATTACAGAATCTCTACTTTTCGTGTAGGCTACTGAAACCTTTTCAATTGTTACAAATGAAGTTTGCCGCCTGAGTCATATCCCTAATCAAACTACTGGAAAAGCAGCTGGAGAAGCTGAAGGAGGAAATGAAACAGCGATTCTGCAAAATATGTCAGACTTGTAGATCAAGTTCTTTACTCAGTTTGCCACGATCCAAGGGTTGCAGCATCTTGAAATTGGATCACTACATTAAGTCATATGTAATGTCTTTCTTTTCAAGTGACACAAATCTTCACAGATATAAACAGCTCCTTGTGAGGAAGCTGTCGGCTCAAGTTGCCTGTGACACTTTCCCTGCTTCAACTTCTCCTTTTTCAAGCTGCTGCTTGAAAAATCTTTTCACACTGATGATGAGTTAACAACACAGCAGCACACCAATGTGAAAGGTTATGACATTTGGTCAGAAAGGAAATGCCCAAATGTATTGACACTTCTAGCGTTTCTCAACCTTATCTTAGTCGAATGGTGGAGGAATACTTTAATTATAAGGAAGAACTTAGCATCTCAGTCAGTCACTTTGATTTCTGGAAGAGAAAAATGGAAATTTGGAGCCCCTTTTATGGCTCATACTAGTGTTACATTAAAATTCTAACGAAGTTGATGAGATTGAAAAAAACACCAGTCCATCAAGTTCAACCTAATTTGGATCTCCTGCGATCCCTCACTTATATTTAAAATTGATCCAGAACTGCCAATCTGTTTCAATTGGGAAAAATCCCTCCAGACCAAAGAATTCAGTTCTATTTTTCCCTGTATCCACTACTATCCTTCATATTAATTAACGATCGTATCCCTTGATACACTTTTCCACTAAAATTTTGAAGAACCCTTTCTTAAACATATATATTGAACCTGCCATCACAACCTTCCCTGGCAGTGTGTCAGACGCCGTCCCTGCGCCTCCTCTTTAGTCAGGGACGGACGTCTGTCTCTTCCTGAGCGCCCCGTTGCTATATATGTTTGCTAAGCAACGGGGACAAGTCTTCCGGCGGCGAGGGTGCGCAGTTCCCAAAGTGTGCACCGCGGCGCTGTCACAGGGATGCCGCGGCCAAGTAGTGGAAAAAGAAAAAGAAAAAAAAATACTTACCAATCTGGCGGCGCCCGGGACCCGGCATCCTCCCTCCTCGCTTCTCATTGAACGTTAGGCGTGACGTCATCACGCCCGACAGTCAGTGACAAGCGGCATGAGGGAGGATGCTGGGTCCCGGGCGCCTCCGAATTGGTAAGTATTTTATTTTTGGTTTTTTTTCCTCTTCCTGGCCACCGGGACACGGAGAGGGCAGAGTGAGAGGTGGAGATGAATGGAGATAGAGGGCACAGAGTGAAAGGGAGGCCACAGAGTGAGATGGAGGGAACAGAGTGTGATGGAGGGCACAGAGTGAGATGGAGGCACAGAGTGAAATGGAGGGCACAAAGTGTGATGAATGGAGATGGAGGGCACAGAGTGAGAGGTGGAGATGAAGGAGGGCACAGTGTGCGGATGAAGGAGGCACAGTGTGCGGATGAAGGGGGCACAGTGTGCGGATGAAGGGGAAACAGTGTGCGGAAGAAGGGGGCACAGTGTGAGTTAGCTGTAAATTATTCTTTGACAGAAATATAATTGAAAAAAATATATAAAAATATTCTTTTACCTTGTATTTATGTGTATTATTTTTGCAAACAACTAAATAAGTATTTCTGTCCTGACCTAAATACTTATTACGTTTTTTTGACCCAACTACTTATAAAACGGGACTGCTCGGTAATTATTTTGGAGGGGTGCCTTGAAAATTTTTTGGAGACTCTAAGGGTGCCACGAACTGCAAAAGTTTGGGAACCACTGGTCTAACCTATTCTCATAACTTAATAATTCCATACCCTTTATCAATTTTGTCGCCCTTCTCTGAACCCTTTCTAGTTCCAAAATATCTTTTCTATGTTGCTGGGGGATTTTTCTCTGCATTTTTTCTGTCTGGATAATCCCACCATTTCAATCGCCTGCTATGAACATATAAATTGATTGAGAATCTTCCATTTCTGTATGGTGTTTGAGAGGCATGTTTGGTATCTGTAGCTGATTGGGAGTATTGGTTCTCTATTGCCATTTGGAGGATTTTGGGTACCTCATGGTAAGTTAGCTCTGAATTTAAAAACACATGATTAGAGGGGCTTGGTCTGGCACCCATCGTGGAGAGCAGCAACTCCATGGAACTCTTCACTCTTCCCTGCTATCGACGGCTGTGAGTCCCCATTTACTATCTGCACCCACTGGGGACACCCCACTCACCATCCAAAGACACAGGTGTCTCTGCCATCTTCAGCGGCCTCCCTCAGCCCTTCCTTAAGCTTACAGCCTACCTCCGTTCCTGGATGGCTCTGGATTGACCCAGGATGCGCGACTGGAAGTGTACCTAGTGTCTCCTACCTATCTACTGGACCCTTCTGCTCCCCAACACCACAGGAGCAGACGACTCTGCTCCGCTCCAGGAGAATTAGTCGCCCTCACTATACTGCGGCTGGATGCTGTCCATCTGCCCTGGAGCTACATATATCATCCAGAGGCCTGTGTTCTTGCTGTGGTGGGCACTTGCACCTGCACTGACCGCCTTCAGATGGTGAAGTCTACTTGTGGTGCTCTCTTCTGGACTGGACCACATTTAGCACCAGAACACAGGGACATAGCTTGTGTATCAGCCCTCTATTATCAGTAACCATTTCTTCTGCTGCTCACTGGTTTCCTCTCCCTCTGATAGAGCTCAGCCCTGATTTCCATCTGTGGGCAGTGCACTGGGCTTCAGAATACCTACAGGAGTCTCCCTGCTCCTTCCACCTGCACCATTTTGCTTCTCGGTTCTCCTGGGGCCTCCTGTGAAGCTGGGTGAGTTGGATTTTACTTAGGGCTCATGTATATATACTGGGCTTGAGTCATTAAGGAAAGTAAGGCAAGAAAAATGAGTAAATGTTATCATCATAATTATCAACATTTATTTCTATAGCACCAACATATTCCATAGCGCTTTACAATTTGGTACAAGCACAGTAATAAACAAGCTGGGTAAAACTGACAAAGAGGTGCTAGGGCCCTACTCGCAAACTTACAATCTATGGGACAATGGGAGTTGAATACATGAGGTTAAGTCTACATATTGCATTTCAGTCCAGCCAGATTGCAAAGGAAAAAAAAAAGGGTTACAATGCAAGGGGTGCAAATTTGTTTATTATTTTGCACATAATGAAAATACTGGCTTTTTTGTCATATAGCACATAAATACTTGATTACTTGATAACTTTAGTTTTACACTGACATGTCCTACCCCAACTATAAATCTGTCCCCTCATTTTAAATTCACCTCCCCCTCCAATGCAACATGGTTTTGCCAAGGTGCAAAGTTACTCCTCTTAATTTCCTTTGCTCTCCTTGATGACTGAGGCCCACTGACTTTACTACCCACTGGTAACTTCCCACAGTACCTGCTCTGTACCCCTGCACCCCATATGCACACCTGCCAGACCTGTTGTGGGACAATATGGGCTCTGCTCACCTGCCCTCCATTATATGTCTCATAACTTACTTGTAATGGTTGCTCCAAATTCTACATGGAAGCATTGCACTTTTGCTGGATCCCCAGCAGAAGAAGCTCCTGCCACAATCTGCATCCCAATCTGCATCCTGTAGCTCCTGTTTGCCAGGAACTATGTTGGACTTTTATATATTGATGTATCCTGCCTGTAGTATCAAGTTCCACCAAAGGGACCACTTTGGTACTCAGACTGCTCTCTATCATCTGCCAGAGCTGCCTCGTTATTCCGGAAGCTTAAACACCTGCCACTGGCCTATAAAAGCCTGTCTGTCCCTGCAACCATTGCCAGATCATCTGTTGCAATTACCTGTGTTGCTGTGCTTGTTCCCATGTCTTATACTAATTGATCTTCTGGTTTGGACCTTGGCTCGTCCCTCCATTTTTGCACCTCTTCCAGTGACCCTTGATTCGGCTTGTCTGTCTACCTGCTTCTCTACTGTTGCAAGATTTTCAGGTCCACTCTCCTGTTCAGATGTCCTGTTCCCTGGCTCCTGTTTGCTGCCTGTTCTCTGAGTTTCCAACACATCTATCTGCAGGTCATTTCCAGCCACCGTGTCTACTCCAGTATCCTGTGGTAACACTCTGCAGACTATTGCTACCTGTTCTCTGAGTCTCCAGCACATCTATTCGCAGATCATCTCAGCCACTGTGTCTATTCCAGTATCCTGTGGTAACGCTCTGCAGTTCTCTGAGTTTCCAGCACATCTATCCGCAGATCATCATCATCACAACCTGTGTCGATAATTTCAGTGCCTTGCTCTGCAGATCGCCACACCTAACGCATCATCTCCACTACCGTGTGGTAATGCCCTGCAGATCATTGCATCCTGTATGTGTTATTTACTTCTAGTTCTCTTGCCAATTCTGCCATACCATACCGTACTGCATCCTGAAACCTTTGTAACCAGTGTTTAGTAAAAACCACTTTTTTCAATGCGCTCTTTCCGTGGTTTTATATTGGGAATCCTGACAGCTCCTGTTTCTCCTTTGTTTTTCGCACACTTACTTCAACATAAGGGTGACCCGCACATCCACTGTCTCCTTCACATTATTTCTGGGCTGCCCATGCAGGGTCCTCAGAATCTCCTTGACCTGTCCCCCCAGATGTGGATGACCCTGTGCTATCTATGTCTCCTTGCTCCTCTTGGCCCTGAGTTGCACTACTGGAGCAGTTGTTTTGTCATTCCTCTTCCACTCCTTCCCCTGCTAGCCCCTATTATTCAACATGCCTTGAGGTGAGTAGAAATCCTCAGAAGGGGACCTCCTTCCTTACTTTTCCAGACAGATATTCCAGCCCTGACCCCTACAGATATTTCAGGATATTTCCACCGATTACCCTGGCCAAGCAGAGAGACTTTACATCTGTTAACCTTTGCTACGTCAGAAGGACATTAAGTACCAATTGGGCTTCCCTTTCTGTCTTCTGGTCTGGACCAAGGGAAAATGCTCATGGCCAGGACTCTCTCTGAAGCACACACCTGTCTCCCCAAGCTGGGTATCACCATTGTAGACATTGCTCCAGATGACTCGCCTCATCTTCCTCAACGACCATTGAAGCCTCCTGCACGACACACCCCAAATCTGAATGGACCATCCTGCCTACATCTGCTCCACCTGACTTGCCTTCCAGGACTTGACTCTCTTCATCAGGTTTTATGTTTGTTTTCTAACTCCTTCCTATGATAGCCTCTACAGGAAATTCTCCGTTACTGCGGGTACACCCCTCAGGCCCTGATCTCTTTATCACAATGTACTGCAGTTCATTTGTTATGGTGCTGTCTCAACCTGCTCTTACCCCAACACTGGTTAAGTTTTTTCTTCTCTCTGACTACTACTTGGACTCTTGCACCAGTGCAACATGTTTATGGTGCCGCTCCCTTGGTGACACATGAGGGCATCTCCTCACATTGTTTAGCTTAAAACTCCCCTATGTAGCTTGTTTGTTGTCCTAATATATACCTATTTTCCTTCTTGCAGGACCGTATTACAGTCCCCATGCTGGGATGCCCTCTGTGTTATCCTGCTCCGCTGCCATTACCATCTGGGATATCTTTTTGCTCTCACATGGCTCCCCTATGCCTGTGCACCTTATTTCTGGTGCTATTCAGGGGGTGACATATAAGGGCGACTCTATGCATTGTTTGCTGCTATATGTTGCTATTCTGTTAGTTCGCCCTGCTCAAAGTTTGCATTGTTCTTCTGCATTTGTCTTTCTTTTTCCATGTCCCTCCCTTCTGTCCCCTTCCATTCAATTACTCCGCCCTGACCTGATTGTCTTCTCCACTTCCATGTTATTGTCTCAGGTACCCTAAGAGATGTCCACACTAGCCCTACTCCTCTATTATTTCAATGCATCTCCTGGATGCCTCGCCATGCACCCCCTTCCCACCGGGGCTTCCAGCTTTCTAGCTGACCTATATGTGCCTATAAGGCACAGTGACCCTCCCCACTGTCAGCACCACAGCTCATGGCCTACTCTGCTATGGGACCACCCTACCCTCCTTCCCCTCCTGGAGCCCTTCTCCACTCCCTTCCTTCTCCTCAGAAACCACAACACAACTTTGCCCCCAATATTTCCACATATTTACCCTCTCATCTCTGCGCCTCCTAGTACACTGCCTCTGTCCTTCTGAGAACTGGTGATTTGAAGTGAAAAATCACTATAAGTATTATGTAATGATTTTTAGTCTGACCTTCAATATCGCTGTTCATATCTCACGATTTTTGGCAATTTCAAACTTGCCTGTGTTTAGATGAAAATCACCATTTTCAAACCAATACTTATTTCAGATTGGTTGTAAATTTACATGCAAAACACGTGCAATTTTTACCTCACTAACATTATAAAAAGCAAACTACTTCCTTATTTGAGTTGAAAGGGGTTTAAGGAGCTTAGAGAGAGAGAGAGAGAGAGAGAGCAGGTGACAGTGCAGGTGAGATATTAGTATGTGCTAAGGAGTGTGGAAATTAAAGTTTGTTTATTTTTTTCATTATTATTTTGTTTAATTACCCTTGTTTGTCTTATTGTCTGTGTGTTGATTAATATTTTTTTATGAGAGTTTTCTTTTTGTTGTTTAGTGTATTTCCCTAGTCCTTGGTTTGTGAGTGTATTTTATTTTTTTTATTTCCCATGTGTTTTATTTGTCAATCTATTTGTTTTTTGGTTTGTCTTTCCCATGTGTGTCCTTTGTTTGTCAGGATGGTGAGAGGCAGGAGAAGTGAAGAGGCAAGGGAGATTAAGGAGGAGGAGGTAAAAAAGCTAGGAGGTGAGGAGGAGCAGGAGGAAGAGGCAGGCTCTTCTATGGGCAAAACAAAGTCTGGGCGCAATGTGTGTTTCAGTTTTGAGGAAAATTGTACCCTCATACACAATTTAGTGCCTGTGTATGAGAGGACTTTGGGGAGCCTAACTGCAAAGACCATGTTTCCAAAAAAAAGCATCTGTGGTCATAATTATGTGATGCTGTGAATGCGGTGGGCCCCATTAAGAGAAGTTATAAAAACTGCTGCAACGACCTCTGCTGCTACAAGCGCATTAGTGACATTAAAAGTAGAGTGAAGGAGAAGATGGCAATGAAAAGGCGGGCAGCTGCAGGAAGTGCTCTTGTCATGTCCTATACAAGTTATGAGGAGGAGTTCAAGCAGCTCATCCCTATTGAGCTCCTCAAGGGAATTAATGTGTGGAACATCGAGACACCACTGTCACAACCTCAGGCTGGCAAATAATGTATAATGGTGCAAATATTTATCTTTCATGTAAAAACAGTTAACCTGCAGCATGTAAAATGTAGATTTTTCTGCACAATGTAAACAGAAGTCTGAACACTTTTAAATGTATTTTGTTTTCCTCCTGAATGTTTTATGCACAAGATAAAAATATTAATATCAAATATTTTACATATGTCTCCACATACCCAGGGGCAAATGCAGGATTTGAGGAGGGGAGTTTCCAAGCCACGTCACCAGTGGGCGTGACCAGTATGCGTGGTGGCGTGCTATAATTTTAGACAATGCAGGGCTGCTCTTCAACTCCTCCAATCTCCTTCAATGGACAACGCTGTGGGCACTACTGCTAGGTGCACGCAGCTCCCCCTACATGAGCAGAGCAGTTTGAAGATGGACATCCCTTCCAACTGTCCCTGTAGTCAGGGCGAAAGCCCTGACTCAGTGGGTCAGTCCTCAAACTCAGGACTGCACCACCAAAATCAGAACAGTTGGCAGACTGTCCTGCTCTCTCTTACCCTTTCTTGCTGCTTTCAATATTTGTTGCTGCTGCTCGTGTCTTAAGCTCAGTTGCTTGTTGTCTGAATCCTAGAATGTTGGGTCCCTCTTTTGGAAAAGGATAGGTACATGAGATATAGAAAGCCTAGCCATGAGTGAACACTGTAGGGCTTTCACCCTTTATGCAGTCTAACATTAAATCAAAAGAAACCATGTTTTATTATTAGTCCTCCCTCCTTGCAACCAGCCTGACTGTAACATAATTTTATTCACCTTAATAAAAAAATACTATTTCCCCAAACATTAAATTAATAGTAATCACATTTAATAAATAAACATATTTCCTTCCAAACATTAAATAATTACCATTCACTTTTAAGAAATAGCAATCCTTCCTTCCTAACTCAGCCACACATTCAATTAATAGCACCCAAACCCCAACATTAAATTAATCATCCCACCCAAAATTAATAAGTCCGCACTTGCACTAAAACCCCTCCCCCCCCCACACAAGTACATTAAAAGCCCCTCCACACCAGGCTCCATTTTTAATACTGGATCCAAATGCTGCAAAGTATATTTACTCTGGAACTATTTGAACTTCTATCTTAAAGGATATATAGTAATACTTGCTGGTCTAGGATATTAATTTAATGGTTGTGCGCTTTGGCTAGGACATATTATGTAGTAGCAAAATACACAGGTATAAAATAAAATCAGTGGGAAAACTTTTTATTTTATTTAGTAGAATACACAACTACTGTATTAGTGACACTATTGTATAGTTTTAAAATTCTATCTCCATGTACATAAACTAGTAAACTGCACATATCTGGGACATCAGTGTTTTTGTTTGCAAGTAAATAAACTGTAGGAATGATTTTTGAAAATGTCATGGCCTCTAAAGTGTACATGTAATACAGAAGGAGTTATTACTTGTGTCTTCTTTTGATAGAAATAGTTATTTCTTATTTGGTCTTGAATATTTTATTTTTCCAAACATGATCGACCATTAAAATTACAAATATTGTCAATTTATGTGTATCACATATAACCCTTTTCCAGTTCAAGCTTGTCAAAAACAACATGATAGACTTGCACTTCAATAACTCACAATTCCTCAGTATGACCTTCTCCATTTTGTCTTTCTTTGAAACAAACACTGAGTAAAATCCATTGCAAAGTCTATTTAAAATTGCTGTGAGACCACTTGCTTTCAGCTTGTGCTCTATTTAAAGATGTACAGTAAAACTGGAGTGAGAACCAAACCAGTAAACATTTAGGGCTAGATTTACTAAGCTGCGGGTTTGAAAAAGTCTGGATGTTGCCTATAGCAACCAATCAGATTCTAGCTTTCATTTATTTAGTACCTTTTACAAAATGACAGCTATAATCTGATTGGTTGCCATAGGCAACATCCCCACTTTCTCAAACCCACAGCTTAGTAAATCTAGCCCTTAGTCTCTTATAAAGTTGTTGTGTCTATTATGCTCAGAGGTCCTAAACACAAAAGATCGGGAATGCTGTGTGTGTGTTTGTGTCAAAGCCATGGCAAAATTTAGCAGGAAAATGTACTTTTAAAGCTCTTTTCGTTCATCCTTCTTCTGAGTGTGGCAAATGAAAGAACTTTATTCAAATATGGTGGTGGAGAAAGAACAGTGAGTATGATTTCCACCAGCCAACCAGAAAATCCCAGCATCAACCAAGGGATAACCGCCAAAAAATGTGGACTCTGGGTGGACATATCTACCACATATCTACCTCTGGGACATCTGTCCAGGGCACTACTGAAACTGCAACCCCTCTGGGCTAAAGGAAGACACCCACAAGTCTAACCACCGGGGCGTTACTTGGACCGAGACTATAACCGACTGCCCTAAGAGATGAGAGTTCAGTGTGTCCGTTACCGTAATAGGCATCGACTGCACTGTTTTTTCCGGCCAAGCCCAGATCCTCAGGAGCCAGTGCCTGCCACCAAACCTACACCTATCAATGCTAAACTCTTATAAACTTCTCTTATAAACCATGCCATGCCTATATTGCTCAAAAGCACTCCATCCTGCCTATAGAGAAAAGGGCTCTGAAATCTAATGTGCAGGTGCTCAATCCGCAGACCACCTAAAGAGCGGGTCAAACATGTAGTGACTGAATTCCTCTTTTTACGAACCTCATCCGCTACATGTCCTTCAGTAAATGAACGCCAAACCCTCATAGGCACTATGTTAGACCAGCAGAGAAGAAAGGCCAGCCAGGAGACTTGTACCCATTCAAGTTCAGATTGAATGAACAAAATAAGGTCCACCGATTTACCGTGGCCTAGATAATTTCTCCCCAAGATATGGGGGACCCCTCACTGAGCTATCTCCTCCTGTAAGAGCTCCTTAATCCCAGCCTATTGTAGACCCATATGGCCTATCCATAATATCACTACAGCCCACGGGAAAGTAGAGGCATCCCTAGTTGCCCTATGCAATAAAGACCAGTGTGCTTAAGAGTGCCCCAGCACTCAGTCAGAGACCACCGAAAAGGAAGTGAAGATGAAATTGAGAAAGAGATAGTAAGACAAGAGGAGAACCTCACATTCAGCCAGAACCAGCAGAACATCTTCCAGAAAAGTACATACACATGAGGCAAAAGAATAAACAAAGGGGGAGTGGAAAACACAAGCAAAGGTAAAACCATAAAACCTTGTGGTGCCAAGTGCCAATCAGGCCCACTTTGTAGAGGAAAAAATGGACAAGTCCCTTTGCGGCCTGCCTCCAAAAGCAACAAGCAGCCAAAAACCTGCGTCACCGCAGTAGAAAGAAGCCAAGAAAGAAAGCTCAAATAAGTAGAGAAGGTCATATATATTGTTTATAAACATGTTTTTTTTCATCTGTCTAGCTCCTTAATAGCCTGCCCAGCAGCACCTGCAATTGCTGTGGATGTTGCAGCCCCAATTTGAAAGGAATGGGTGTCAAAATGAGAGCAACCAATAATCGTTTAAATATTACCGAAAACTGATACCTGGTAAGGGGAAAGCCAATACCATGCACCAGCCACGGGGATGCAGACCCTGGACTGAGGTCATCAATTTAACTAACCACCACAATAGGGAAAACAGGGAAACCCTTCCTAGGAACTAACGTGACCAAGCGTCCTCTACCCAGCTGGTCCAATTTAGACCTCCTGACCTTACAGCAAACTGAGGAAGGAGAAATCACCACATGCTGCGCAAGCATCCCGGAAGTGAGGGTGGACCTAGAAGAGGCAATTACTTTGCCTGAAATACAACAGCCCTGAAATACAGCATCACAAAAGCAGCGCAAAAAAGAGCAGTTTCATATGTGTTGCGCGCAATCCCTGAGACAGTGTCTAGCAATCCCATCAAGATAGCAACACTAATTGGTCTCCTCTGATCAGGAAGTACCGGGCGCTGTCTCGCCCAACCGTTTTTATGCCCTGGAGACTAAAGAACTTGTGGTATAATCAGTCTAATCTAGTAGCCTGTAGAAGAATGATATTCCAGCCAATGTTATCGATATTGTGGCTCTAGATTGACCGGTCTTGAACTCCATCCAAAACTAAGCTTATACCCACCCCCATAAACACCGGTGTTTCTGAACGCGCACCATTCCTCCCATGCCACACAATCTTCCTCCGTGTTGTCATTGGTAGGGATGATTCGGCCAGACCCTCTATGCCAGCTGGACTATCTTCCAGACATAAGTGGGACAAGGGGAACGCTTTAGGGAAGCCCCCGGCGCTAAACTTATCCCACTACCCACACGATAGCGCATCCGCTATCATGTGAACAAGCACTGACAGGACAAGCACCGTAATATCAGCCTACGCAACAGGGTAATCACTGGTGGGGATGGCGCACGCTGTCGATTAATGGCCTGCACCACTCCCAGGTTATCGCACCAGAAAACAATTTGTTTCCCTGTGAACCTGGAAGCATGCTTTACTCAATATGCAAATATGAAGGGACCATAAGTAAAGACCAATGGATAATTTCAGTCTTAAATTCAACCACAGAAGTCTATACTCATCTTCTATGTGGTGCTGATGCTCCATAGACACCCTAGATTTATTCTTCAGAGTCTTTGTTGATATAAAAGTTCTTCAAAAATATTGATGGACATAAATTGCGCCTATAAAATGCAGCGTCTTGTAGTGCAACAAAAAGGTAATTTAAATGGTGACCCCATCTGTAAATAATGTTACAAGTGTATAAGTGTTTCCACATCATACAAATATAATTATTGGCCCACTGGTGATGAAATATTAAGAAAATAAATTTAATAAAAAAACCCTTACATATATTCTATAATTAAATTTGGCCCACTAATTCATTCATAAAATAAATTATCCACGTAAGAGAATTACAAATCATTTTTCCCTATCTACAACAAAAAAGATTTGTTTTTAAACTTCCATTGTGCCTCTTGTTATATTAACATTGCTATGCAGTGTAACAGTGATGTGATTTGCAATCTCGCTTATTGAAAGCAGCGTGTTTTATCTTGCGATTTTGAATTCAAACTCGGGCGAGTTTTCAAAATCATGGCATCATACAGTGATTTCTATAGCTAGAGTGAAAAATTATTGGGACCGCATTTTGTAGCGATTTTGAGAATGGTGATTTTGAAAGAAACAAATATCTAGCGATTTTACATCAAATGGTCGGTTAAAAAATCTGCGATTTTAAAATCGGTTAAAAAAAAAAATCGCTGGAAATTCAAAATCGCAGCTTGATACGTTTACCCCCAGGTCTAGTCAAGCACCACCCCAGTTGACGCAGAGTGGGTCCCCCATAGCAGCTGAGTCCTGCTTAGCTGCAATTCCGGACTGCAGTTTCCATCAAGGGAGTGGATCCCAGCGTGTGGAGCAATTGGAAGTACTATGCCCAATGCCTGTGAGTGACTCCAGCGATTTCACTGCTGGGGATGACCTGGGGCTATGTGTGCTCAGCCCCTGTCTTTCCCTCCGACGCTTCTAGTGCAGGTGGGAGTGTGGGGGGTGCTGACAGATAAAAAAGCCCGGCAGATGGGGTCTTCCTCAGCGGGATATGCATGGTGGTTCCAGGCATTGGATGCAGTTGGAAGGAAGTGCCCAAACTGGAATATGTGGTTGGCACAAATCCAAAGTCAATTAGGTGCCATTAATGGGGCCAGACCTAGTCGCCAGTGCCGATATCTTCGACTGGTCTCTAGAGCAGGGTTAGGGTATCAAAAAGGCACAGGTCATATCACAAGCCCCTGGTGTACATTTGAGGAGGGGGAGGCCCAATATTAGCACAGTTAAGAAGCTGGAAAATGGAACTCAAAGACCCTGCTTCCTCCGAAAATGGCATTCCTTTCTCCCATTTTATATTACACTACTGAGGACTAGTGCACATACAATTGAAAAGAGAGGACATTCTGTTGTTTTAATACATGTTCACTGAGATCAAGCATTTTCTGACAAGCACATATAAAGTACCATAGGTGAGCAAAATTGCAGTACATCAGACACCTAATACTGAAACACTATACACATTATTATTTATTAGTTTTTCTGGTCCCAACTTGTGTTGGGTGATATTCAATATTTCTAATCAATTGTTAATTCTAATATTGATCATTAAAGCAGGTGTACCTGAATATCACTGTACATTCAACTCATAAGCTATTAGAACAGCAAAGTTTATGGCAATAAACAATAGTTTATTTAAATGTAATCTAAAATACTCTACAGCAATTTAATATTTTAATAATTGAGATGCAATTACCAGTTCTGGTAAGGCCCCACTCTGATCACTGACCTAAATATATACATATATTATTGCATTGTGTGATAGAAATTACAGATTCATTTGCATTTTAAGTATAACTCACCAATGACTCTCACTAGGTCAAATCCTCCTCTTTGTTCTTAATAGGATTATTGTCAGCAGAGCACATCTCAACACATTAAAGAATTGTCAAAGATAAACTATCTAACCTTCTTTTCAGTTTCTATTTATAACAATAACACACTAGAGACATTAGACTCCTACTATAAAACCAGTGAATAGCTTAAGAAATGCACAGATTTATCCAGAACCTATGTCTCTGCAATCCAACAGCAAAGCAGTGTGAGGGAGCAGCAAATGACAGACAGAATAGATGCTGGTGACAGGATGCAGGAAATTTCTTAATAGTAGAAAAAAGATTCCATTACATCTTGTATTAATTGATTTGTATGCAGGTAACAAAAAAATCTCACAAACATAAATATGCAGAAATTTACACTGATCCGCCACAACATTAAAACACAGACAAGTGAAGTGAAAAATATTGATTATATATATATATTGATTATTTTAGGCAGCAAGTGAATAGCGAGTTCTTGAATTTAATGTGTTGGAAGCAGGAAAAATGGGCAAGTATAAGGATCGGAGCGACTTTGACAAGGGCCAAATTGTGATGGTTTGAAGACTGGGCTAGAGCATCTCAAAAATAGCAGATCTTGTGGGATACTTCCAGTATGCAGTGGGTAGTACATACAAAAAGTGGTCCAAGGACATCTGGTGAACCGACAACAGGGTCATGAGCGCCCAAGACTCATTGATGTGTGTGGGGAGCAAAGACTAACCTGTCTAGTCCAATCCCACAGTAGAGTTACTGTAGCACTAATTGATAAAAAAGTTAATACTGGCTATGATAGAAAGGTGTCAGAACACTCTGTGCAATGCAGCTTGCTGTGTATGGGGCTGTGTAGCCACAGACTGGTCAGAGTGCCAATGCTGACCCATGTTCACTGCCCAAAGCATCTTCAATGGGCATGTGAGCACCAGAACTTGACCATCGACCAATGGAATAAGGTGTCCTGGTCTGATTAATCATGTTTTCTTTTACATCATGTGGACAACCAGGTGTGTTTGCGTCATTTAGCTGGGGAATAAATGGCACCAGGATGTACTATGGGAAGAAGGCAAGCCAGTGAAGGCAGTGTGTTGCTTTGTTCAATGTTCTGCTGGGAAACCTTGGGTCTTGGCATACATGTGGGTGTGATTTTATTATGTACCACCTACCTAAACATTCCAGCAGACCAAGTACATCCCCTCATGACAACGGCAGTCCCTGATGGCAGTGGCCTCTTTCAACAGGATAATGCACCCAGTCACAATACAAAAAATGTTTAAGAATGATTTGAAGAACATGACAAAGGGCCTAAGTCATTAAGGAAAGCAAACCATAAAGAAGGAGTAGCTTTGCATCTGGGCAAAACAATGTTGCATTGGAGGGGGGTAAATTTAAAATGTAAGGACAGATTTATAGTTGGGGTAGGGCATGTCCTAGAGTAACTTTAAATTTCAGTTTAAAAATAAAGCAATCAAGTATTTGTGTGCTAGATAAACAGCCAGTATTTAACTTATGTGCAAAATAATAAACTCATTTGCACCCCTTGCTTTGTAACATGGTTTGTCCCGGAGAACATTTACTCCTTTTTTTGCCTTACTCTCCTTAATGACTCAAGCCCAAAGTGTTTAAGGTGCTTACTTAGTTTCCAAATTCCCCATATCTCAATCCGTTAGAGTATATGTGGGCTATGTTGGAAAAACAAGTGTGAGTCATAGAGGCCCCATCTCAAAACTTAAAGGACTAAAAGGATCTGTGGGTCACATGACTCATTTCTTAAGGCGGGTTTTTCAAACTTCCCTCTCTATTTAGTGCTAGCACTGACACTTGCACAGTGTCAGTGCAACATGTTAGCCGTGCTGCTGACTTCTGAGCTGTTCCCTTAGTGTTCCTATCAGCTGATCTCCTGTGTACCGAACTTTGCCTATTTGATTGTGGGTCTGCCCAGTCATCTTGGGACAAATAGATGTACAGCCAAAGGAAAGTCTGTAAGTCCTGATTTACTCAGTTTGCCTGTTGAACCGGGGGTGGTAGGCCAAAGAGAAGTTGTGTTTGATGTGCAGACTTTGACACAAGGAATGCCAGAATTTACAATTACAATTTCCACCAGACAGCTATGAAGACAGAATATTTATTTGATGAAAAGTTGAGCCAGTATTGGAGCTGACGGAAGACCACAAAAAGGATTGAAATGTGCCAACTTTCACTATGATCCGAATGATGGTGAACTTATTGTAGTCAGGTAGATTGGTCCCAAAATCCATGGAAATGTGGATCCAAGGAGTCATGGGGACAGACAGAGGCAGGAATTGACCTGCAGGAATTGCCTAGAACTCTTGTGCTGGCAAATTGGGATCAGGCTGCCACAAATTGTTGTACATCCTGGATGAATGTGGGCCACCAATAACTTTGGAGAATGAATGTCTGAGTCTTATGGAGAACTGCGTGACCAGCAAATTTGGAACAATAAGCCAACCAGAGCAACTTTTCACACATATTCTCTGGTACAAATGTCTACCCCTCAGGAGGTGTGATGACTGCTAGTGACAGAAATACATAAGGGAACAATGATGGGACGTAGCTCCATTGACATGGATCTTCCCACTTCCAACATGGACTGCAATAAGGCAGCAGCTTAACAATTCTTAGAACCAGTGTCGAAATAGCCCACCGGGACACCGGTGAAATCCCCGGTGGGCCCCACTGTTGAAAAGCCAGACCCCCCTTGTGCAGGGAAAGAACCATTTAACTGGGATAGCTATAAGAGACATACTCTGTCTGGCCTAGCTGTTTAGTCCTGAGAGGAGTGGTAGTAAGGTACAAGTCAAAGGCTTGTAAATGGTAGAATAGTGATTGACAAAGTCAAGGTATTGGGGTAGGTAGAATAGTAAAGGACAAAGCTAGAGGTTGAAGGATTGGAGAAGGTAGAATCGTGACGTATAGTCCATTAAACCAGATCACACTTTATAGCTGTAGGAATGCACTCCGGCACCTGCATGACATCACTTCTCATCAAGATACTTCTATCTCATCAAGTTAAACTTCATTTATGTTTCCTTTGCCCCAGTTCTCTTTTAGGTTTAATTTAAATTAAAAATTCTTTATAAAAATAAAAGATATAACATTCCATTTCACGTACAAATGAAATTAGCAAAAATTTATTTTAAAATATACTCATAAAATATATGCAGGATCAATGCATGATCAATGAAGAAAGAAGTTTCTGAGCTGAATTTGCAATCAGCCAATGAAAGCTGTCAGCTAGTGCTGGTGTCTGTTATCATTAGAGATGTTCACTGACCCCCGTGTTTTTGTTTTGGATCTCGATTACCTTCGGGTTTTTGCCAAAACCGCCCTTGCGTGTTTTGGTTTTGGCTTTGTTTAGCCATTTTTCAAAAAAATTAATTTTTTGGGGCTAAACTCACATAATTTAGGTATTATTTTGTACCTATATTATTATTAATCTCACTAACACTAAATTCCAGTGATTTCCATTAAATTTTTACCATCTCACTGGTCACAATATGCTATTCATACACTTTCAGCCAAATACTGCAGCAATCTGGCTGGATGGTAATCGACCGAGCAATGACTTAAACACACGACAGTTCCTAGCACATCTAGGACACATTGGTACCTGGCAGTGGCAGAAAAGAAAAGTGGTGTAAGATGGAATTGTCCTTGGATCATGAAACCATTTATGGTTCATTTGATTGCTCCACCTGTTTCTTGGATAAGTGAGGTAATTCTACAGCTAATACATGGCAAAGAGAGCTGACCCCCCCCCCCCCCCCTGGATGCATGCTTTTATCACACCAATCCAGGGTGTCAGACAATGCACTAAAAAGAGCCATTGAAATTCCCAGCAAAAAGTCAGTTCATCAGCGAGCTTCGAATCAGCCTCAATTCCCACAAAATTATAATTTAGTTAGGTACCTTTCATGTAAAGTGCAGATTACAAACACAACAAAACACGTGTGGGAGAATGTGGCCTCTAAGAGGCTGACTAATAGACACAAAGACATTGCATGGATGGCTATCCAGGGATGTCTGCTTCTCAGGACATTCATGAACTCCCGGAACCTGTGCCGATATGTCCACTGCCCCTTCTGCTTCACCAGAAGGGAAACAGCATAGCATATTTGTTGGGACTGCCCCACTGCACAGGCACTGCACAGGCACTGTTGGATGCCTTGGAACATGAACATAAGGACAGTGTGCCCAGAACTTGCCTGTCATACCATTCAGTATTTTATGGATTTTTTCCTGGGACCCACATCATTGGGGCAATCCAGGAGGCCTGGAGCCTAATGAACCGCTTTAAGGAGGCTATTTGGCTTGCCAGGAATCACCTCATCTTGAAAAGGGAGAAGATGACCATACAGGATGATCCACAGCCATACTAAGAGACTATAACACCATTGACAGTCCTGAGGAAGAGGAAGATGATTAATTTTCTGTCTCCCTCTTCTCCTTCTCCCCCTATGTATCTGTTTATTCAATCTAACACTGTTGAATTTGCTGGAAAATTCAGAAGACAAGCCTGCTTGTCTTCCTATTCATTAATGACTGTTAGCAAGGGAGCACTTGTCTTTGGGTGTATATTAGACTCTACACTTTGTAGTGCACATTTAGAAAAAAAGCCTGCAAAGACTTGTAGATTAAAAAAAAATTACCAAAGCACCTTTTCTCTTTGGGTGTATATTAGACCCTACACTTATTAGTGCAAATTTAGAAATATACAGTGAAATCACTGTTAGGCCCTCCCTAAATAAGCTAACAATAAACTTGTTAGAGTAATGGCAGAAACACACATCAGTGTCAGGAAAGATTATACCCATCTTCTTCAGCATCATCCTCACCCTCATCAGTGTGTACATCATCATCACAGACTATTAATTCATCTCCACTGGAATTCACCATTAGAGAAGTGTCAGTACTTGGATGTATTTGCCGGTAAAGGTCTTCCTCGTGGAAAATGTACTTCATTTTGATGAACATCATCTTTTCTACATTTTTAGGAAGTAGCCTTCTACGGCGATCACTGACAAGGTTCCCGGCTGTGCTGAAAACTCTTTCTGAGTACACACTGGAGGGTGGACAGCTTAGGTATTGCAAAGCAAGTTTGTACATGGGTTTCCAAATACAGTGCTATATTAGGATTTTAGCACTCA
Source organism: Mixophyes fleayi (assembly GCF_038048845.1). Lineage (NCBI taxonomy): Eukaryota > Metazoa > Chordata > Amphibia > Anura > Limnodynastidae > Mixophyes > Mixophyes fleayi. Next base: position 105,471,549 of record NC_134408.1, on the reverse strand, counting down.
GAAAATTCAGCTCTTTTATAAGGGTGTATATGAGACCCCAAACACTTTGTTGTGCAAATTCAAAAAAATACAGTCCTATATTAGGATTTCAGCACTCAGAAAAATCAGCTCTTTTATAAGGGTGTATATGAGACCCCAAACACTTTGCAGTGCAAATATAGAAAAATGCAGTGCTATATTAGTATTTCAGCACTCAGGAAAACCAGCTCTTTTAAAAGGGTATATTTGAGACCCCAAACACTTTGTAGTGCAAATTCAGAAAAATACAGTGCTATATTAGGATTTCAGCACTCAGAAAAATCAGCTCTTTTATAAGGGTGTATATGAGACCCCAAACACTTTGCAGTGCAAATATAGAAAAATGCAGTGCTATATTAGTATTTCAGCACTCAGGAAAACCAGCTCTTTTAAAAGGGTATATTTGAGACCCCAAACACTTTGTAGTGCAAATTCAGAAAAATGCAGTGCTATATTAGGATTTCAGCACTCAGGAAAACCAGCTCTTTTAAAAGGGTATATTTGAGACCCCAAACACTTTGTAGTGCAAATTCAGAAAAATACAGTGCTATATTAGGATTTCAGCACTCAGAAAAATCAGCTCTTTTATAAGGGTGTATATGAGACTTTAAACACTTTGTAGTGCAAATTCAGAAAAATTACCACCCTCCTATTTCTACTCTATCACTTTGCCTGCTCTATACTGTGACCTAAGCCTTCTCTGTCCCTCTCTCAAATGGCGCTAGATCGCCGTGGAGGCGGGTATTTATTGATTAAAAAACTTGCGAGATCCGACGACATCACAATGATGTTTTGCCTCGTTTTGGAATCCGAATAGGCACGAGAGTACCTAGCTGACTCGGCTAGGTACTCGGAACCCCAAAGTTCAGGTGGGTTCGGTTTCAAGGAAACTGAGCCCGCCCATCTTTAGTTATCATCATCAGTGTGCTTGTATGTGCACATGTGGGCCTGCCTAAGTTTGCAGTTGAGCAGACAAGCTCTTACTGTACTGGTTTGTGTTTGCACACACCTTCATCTCTTAGTCTCGCCTTTCCAAGTGTAAGGAAGCACAAGTACAGTCATAGGTGTACATTGTTTGTGAACAGAAACAGTACAAACTTGTATCCAGGGCCGGTGCAAGGTTGCCCGGCACCCTAGGCAAAGCTTAAGCTTGCCGCCCCACCACCCCCCCAAAAAAAAAATCTAATTTCCCAGCCCCTAACACACTTACAAATAATAACTCTTACCTCCTCTTGGCTAGCTAGGATGCAGTCCAGATGTCTGACGCAGCACTAATGTGTGATGCAGAATGCTGTACAGGCTTCACTGCTGCCCAGGAGCAAACACAGGATATTTAGAGGGGAGGCTCCAAATGCTAGACTTCAGAACAAAACAAACAAAAGAAAAGAAAACTTGACATTACTCACCTGTTACAGACTGACATGTTCCCCGCTGCCCACCAACTTCTCTCACATATGCCCATCTGCCCACTAGCTATTTTCACATATGTCACCCCTTGCCCATCAGCTTGTGTCACATATGCTAGCCACATAACACCAGCTTTACTCATATGCCCCCCTGCCCACTACTGGGCTTTTTATTTTAGTATTTGCCCACTACTTAGCTCTCCTCTGTTGCTGTCTATTAATGTATTCTGTAGATGATATATTAAATATAATAACACATGCAAATAAATAGAGAAAGGTAATCTAAATGATAGATAATCTAGACCGTTCTATTTTATTTGCATTTGTTAATGTATTCTGCAGGTGTAAAATTAATTATACTAATAGAGGGCAACAAAGGAGAGCCAAATAGAGGGCAAATACTAAAACACATAAATGGTTCCTTAACTATCCTAGAGTAGCCCCAGCAAGGTGAATTAAAGCTGTGCTTCATTATGCATAGCTGCATTTTGTCACGGCAGTATTTTAGTACAAAGACCCCATAGTCTCTAACTCAAGGACATTTCTAAGTGTGATCCCCCGTCTCCCTATTTTCTCCAGCCTCCCCAATATTCTGTAGCATCCATTCTCCCCCCACACACATTTTCTGTAGCATCCATTATCCGCCCCACACATTTTCTGTAGCATCCATTCTCCCCCCCACACATTTTCTGTAGCATCCATTATCCCCCCACACATTTTCTGTAGCATCCATTATCCCCCCACACATTTTCTGTAGCATCCATTCTCCCCACCAAACATTTTCTGTAGCATCCATTCCCCCCCACACATTTTCTGTAGCATCCATTCCCCCCACATTTTCTGTAGCATCCACCCCCCCCACATTTTCTGTAGCATACATCCCCCCTTTCTATAGCATCCATTCTCCCCCCTTTCTGTAGCCTCCATTCCCCCCCTTTGTATAGCCTCCATTCTCATCCCTTTTGTATAGCCTCCATTCTCCCCCCTTTGTATAGCCTCCATTCTCCCCCCTTTCAGTAGCCTTTGTTCTCTCCCCCTTTCTGTAGCCTCTGTTCTCTCCCCCTTTCTGTAGCCTCTGTTCTCTCTCCCTTTCTGTAGCCTCCCCTCTCTCTCCCCCTTTGTATAGCCTCCATTCTTCCCCCTTTCTGTAGCTTCCATTCTCTCCCCCTTTCTGTAGCCTCCGTTCTCTCTCCCCCTTTGTATAGCCTTCATTCCCTCCCCTTCTGTAGCCTCCGTTCTCCCCCCTATATATAGCATCCGTGACGTCACGACGCTGCCAGAAGCCGGGAGCCAGGCGCTGGGTAAATTTTAAAATGCGGAGCTGCTACAGTGCAGCACCGCATTATTGCATTTATTTATAAATTAGTACTGGGTCCCCGGCCTTAGTGCCGCCCCCCAGAGGCCGGCGCCCTAGGCAGCTGCCTAAGGCTGCCTAATGGGAGCGCCGGCCCTGCTTGTATTATATATTAAGCAAACAGACGGAAGCCTAACTCAGCATGCACCCCTATTTCTTCTTTTAAGTTTACAGGCAGCAAATAACATCTTTAGGGATGTCCATCAGGGCCCCTCTCTGCCTAAGTGCTCAGTAGGCTCTATGAAAGCCAATACGTGTGGCATTTGTTCCTGCAAGGATCATGTTAAAATATTTTATCCAAGTCATTAGTAGCTCTTATCCTGATATTAGACCTCTGGTCACTGTTATCCCAACGTTCAATATCTGTTTTGTGAGGGTAGATGAAACAGGACTGCTGTTTAACTTTATATGGTTGATTGGTTTGTTGGTGTGCAGTCAGAAAGGACTTTCTCTTCTTGCGAAGGCCCAAAAGTGCCAGCATTAGTATGGCATAAGAGCACCATAATATGCTCCTTGACCTGCTTGTCAGCCTGTCTCCCAGTAGTAGAAAGCAAGCAGCAGAGAGAGGATGCAGTGGGGGAATCATGCATGCCCATGCTTTCGGTGTTCTGTAGCACTTTTTGAATCCTTGATCATTGTGTGCAGCTTCACTTATGTAAGCTTTTAGAAACTATGCTTAAGTAGCCATCTTGCCTCAAGCTGAGGCCATGCCATTCTTGCCTTCAGCTTATTACTTTCTTTCCCTTGTCTGATTATTAATTGTGCTTAACCCTTGCTTTACCTCCTACTGTTAACAATTATATCATAGCTAACCCAAAAGCACTTGAATATGCTTGTTTAAAGAGCTTATACACCCTCAAACTCAATCATATGCCTTTTCACCCCATCATAAAAGCTCTACCACCCATATTTATCTAAAGCTGTAATTGGCTTTAACTGAGAGGGAAGTTGTACAGCCTATTTATGAGCTAGGAAGTATCAGCCATTCATCCACCTCTGTTGGTCCAATAGCCCTACATTTTCTGCATGTCTGCCTCAGTTGTATCATTTATAAATTTGCACTTCCATTAAACTTTTATTTAAGTCACACTTGAAAACAAATACCTTCTATTTGTAATTTTTCCTCAGTATATTTAAATTAATAGTGTAAACTCAAACCTTTAGCATAGTGAGACTATACTTTATTCATTTTGTTTGAGCCTACTGCATTTAATTATTAACATGGTATTGGTTTTTGAGACACAATTATGGACAAATTAACCTCCTCACCCTCACCTACAAAGCCCTCAGCTACTCCCCATTATATCTCTGACCTCATCTTACTCCACGCTTTCTCTCGGCTCTGTCAATGACCAGTGCTTGAACTTCCCATTCATACCTCCACACCACTTACAGAATACAGTTTCATGTCAAAAGAGACTCTCCACCAGCCTCCAAAGTTTTAAAGCTCATTAAAACCCACCTGTTCATCAAACCCTATCAGTCATTAAGTAAGCCCACTATCATTGGCCCAGGCATCCTCTGTACACATTCTCACTCTGTGTCAACTAGAGATGGGTGGGCTCGAATCCCTGAGAACCGAACCTGCCCGAAATTCCAGAATTGGAGTTGGCTCGGTACTCTGCCGCCTAAGCGGATTCCAGGACGAGGCAAAATGTCATTGTGATGTCGTCGGATCTCGGTTCTCGCGATTTTTAGAATGTCTAAATAGCCGCCTCCACAGCGATCCAGCACCATTTGAGAGAGGGAGAGAGAAGGGTTAGGTCGCAGGAATAGAGTAAGGAAAGAGCAGTAATAGAGCAGGAAGAGAGCAGGAAGAGAGGAGTATAGAGGAGGCATTTTTCCTAATTTACACTACAAAGTGTTTGGGGTGCATATTCCATCCTTCTAAAGAAACTTTTTTCTGCCTGCTGAAATTATAATATACCAGCACTATATCTTTCTGAATTTTACTACAAGTGTTTGGGGTGTCACATATTCCCCTGTTCTAAAAAATCTATTTTCTGGTGCTGAAATTGTAATATACCAACACAATATCTTTCTGAATTTTCACTACAAGTGTTTGGGGTGTCAGATATTCCCCTTTTCTAAAAAAGCTATTTTCTGGTGCTGAAATTGTAATATACCAGCACAATATATTTATGAATTTCCATTACAAGTGTTTGGGGTGTCACATATTCCCCTGTTCTAAAAAAGCTATTTTCTGGTGCTGAAATTGTAATATACCAGCACTATATCTTTATGAATTTTCACTACAAGTGTTTGGGGTGTCAGATATTCCCCTTTTCTAAAAAAAGCTATTTTCTGGTGCTGAAATTGTAATATACCAGCACAATATATTTATGAATTTCCATTACAAGTGTTTGGGGTGTCACATATTCCCCTGTTCTAAAAAAGCTATTTTCTGGTGCTGAAATTGTAATATACCAGCACTATATCTTTCTGAATTTGCACTACAAGTGTTTGGGGTGTCATTAAAATGGATTCACAGCAGTCCACATATGAGCAGAAGCAGCATGCAGCTGCTGATTTTTTTATTTAGAAAAACCTGCAACAAATTACATATCTCAACAATCTTACAATAACGAAACCACTCCCATATCCCAATAAAAAAGTCCATACTCATAATAAATAAAGTCCGTAAAATTAGAAAAGTCCATAGGCCTTCATGGCTAACGTAAACTGGTTATATGCACCATAATAAATCTTAACTTTAATGTTAAAACAAACTTTAACTGTACCGAAACTAAAAACAAGCATAGTGAAACTAAATAGGATGACTAGATATATGCAAGCACTTACTAAAAAAAAAGGAACCAATCAAAATCTACTGGGAGGTGAAGAAATAGAAAGCCAACAGATGGAGAGGCCCCAGATTTCCACCACCCACTAAGGTGGTTTCAAGCTACGCCAAATCCTGGCCCAGCTTGCAGCATCCATCCTTTGCCTCTCCATATCCTTTATCTTCCAAACCTTGTGAAGAATATCTCCCACCACCTCTTTGCAAGAGAGGACTTTCTTGCGGATTGTCACTAAACTCCATGCATTCCACGTGTAATACCTAACCACTAATGTAACTAAAAACTGAGTGAACAAATCAAAAGCCCTAAACCTCTTGAGCGCCCCGTAAACCCACTCAGGGTAACTAAGCCCCAAAAGACTAGGCGTGCCCAAGACACACGAGACCCCATCATAAACCTCTATGTTAAAAGGACACCTCAACAAGAAATGATCCATTGTCTCCTCCTCCCCTGGACACTCCTCCTGTGGGCAGCCATGATCATCGGCATTCCTTGCCTTGAGGTTTCCTCTAAAATAGAGTCTCCCATGGAAGGAGAGCCAGGCAATGTCCCTGAGCTTCAGTGGTATCCTCTGATCAGTGATCAGAGCTATGCCATCTGAGCAGACACTGCCCGGGCAGTCCCTCAGTGACAAATGCTCCCAGAAGTGAGACCGCAAGACTCTCCTCTCCAACTCCCTTCTAGAGGAGCTGTTGACCTCTCCCACCTCCAGTTGTCATTTCCTTGTCACCTTCAAACCCAGTTTCACGTAGGCCGGGAGGTAACCATGTGGAACTCGAAAGCTCTTTCCCGCTCCTCCCTCTACCAAGGAATTGAGGAATGGATGCACCAAGGCACAAAAGCCCTCTACCCATCGAGGGGGAGTCTCCAAGATGAGACTGTGCAGATGTAATTTAAGAAAGGTGAGCATAAAGAAGAGCACTGGGTTTACCATACCCAGGCCCCCCTCCCCCCTCGATCTGTAGGTCACGCTACGCTTAACAAGGTTCAGCCTGTTCCCCCAAAGCATTTGGAAGAACACTGCATTCACCCTGGCCCATAAAGATTCTGTCAAAAGGCATACATAGCTGACATACAAAAAGACTGGAATCAGGTAAGTCTTGATCAAGTCCACCCTTTCCCTAAGAGACAAATGCCATCCTTTCCAACGTACCACTTTAGCAGAAACTGCTCCCAGCCTAATCTTCCAATTTCGCTTGGCATAATCACCAGGGCCAAATCGGATACCAAGAATTTTAATCTCCTCGCTCGCCTGGGGAAGGCTGTCCGGAAGGTCAAAATGACGACCCTCCTCTCCCGTCCAGAAAGCTTCACACTTATCCTGATTGATTCTGGACCCTGAGGCCTCAGAATATGTACAGATATCGTCTTTCACTTCATTCACATCAGAAATCACGATCGTGACATCATCTGCGTATGCCACCACTTTCAACGGCTTCCCCGGGCTCAGTTGCACCCCTCTCACTGTGTCGCCTTCCACACTCCTGATGAAGGGATCGATTGCAAACACGTACAAGAGGGGGCTCTGGGGACATTCCTGTCTGACTCTCGAAGTCACCGAGAGAGTAGGACCAACCCAACCATTCACAAGCGGGAAGCTTTCGGCTTGCCTGTAGATCACTCTAATCCAATTGACCACCCGCTCTGGGAGCCCATACCTGCCAAGTAGACACCAGAGGTACTCATGATTGACCCAATAAAAAGCCTTCAGACTGGTCCAGTGTCAGCAAATACTTTCCCCACTTCTTAGCACAACAATACTTAATGGCCTCCCAGACACCAAGGACAGCACTAAAGGTGCTACGACCCTTCACGGTGCAATGCTGAGAAGGAGAAAGTACAAGGTCTGTAATCTGAATCAACCTGTTAAACAGCACTTTTGCCAGAATCTTGCGATCCACATTAAGAAGGGCGATGGGACACCAGTTCTCAATCTTGGATTGGTCCGATCCCTTGGACAATACTATAAGGGCAGATGTCCTCGTGGAAGGAGGGAGTAAACCCTCGCCCAGGCACTTATTAAACACTTCCATAAGGCGAGGGGCCAAGATGTCAACAAAGGTCTTATAAAACTCGGATGTCAGGCCATCAGGTCCTGGGGACTTCTTCATAGACAGACTATCTATGGCAGCCTTGACCTCGTCTACCATTATATCACCATCCAGGGTGTCAAGCGCAGCATGCAAGTTATTCACACCAGGAGTTTCCTTCAGAAATTGCTCCATCTTCCCTCTGTCAAGTGATTTCTCAGAGAGGAGGCCAGAGTAGAAAGAGCCAATGATGCCAAGAATGCAATACCGAGAATTTTGAAAGACACTCCTCTAATCACACAGCCCTCTCACCTCCTTAGCATTGATTGAGTTACTACAGCTCTGGTAGGGGTCTGGCGAGTGGTATTGACCATAATCCCTCTCCAGAACTAATGAAGAATACCTATCATACTGACACTCCTTCAACCGAGCCTTCACCCGGGAGATCTCCCCACCGTCTCCCTCTTCAGAGATCAGGAAAGCAAGTTTCCGCCTCAAAGCTGAGTAGGTATTCATTTTTACCAAGTTTCTGTGACTTACGTGTCGGCGGAAGAAGCTCAGAGTTCGCTTCTTGCAAACCTCCCACCACTCTGACCTACTCCAACCTGCCTCCAAAAGTGATTCCTGTGTTTCAAAGAAGTCCCTAAAGGACTGTCTAATCTCATACTTCTTTAGGAGCTCAGGGCTCAGGCGCCACAGGCCCCTGCCTTTCTGAGGGGTTTCTGAGGCGTTCAAGCTGACACACAGACAAACGTAATCAGAGAACTCCACAGGCCTCAGCACAGGTGCCGAAGTCGCAGGGCCCTCCTTAACAAAAAAACTGTCTATCCTAGACCTACCCCTACCTCTAAAAAAGGTGAAACCCCTGAGGTCTGGGGAATGGCGAACGTGCACATCCACCAGACCTGCCTGTCTAACCATGCTAACTAGAAAAAGAGAATCGTACCCCAGCGTAGAATTGGATCCTCCCCTGTCTTTGGGCCTAATAATGGTATTGAAATCACCTCCAAAAACCACCTGCCGGGCTGTAAAAAGGTAAGGCTTTATCTCTCTGAAAAGGCACTTCCTGTCCCACTTAGATTGCGGACTGGCATAGATGTTAATTAACCTGAGGTCGCACCCCTTCAGAGTGACATCCAGAATCATACATCTACCTACTTCAAGTTCTATAACCCGCTGAATGGTTACCATGCCGGTAAAAAGTACCGCCACCCCACCGTACGGCTCGGCCGCAAGAGACCAATAGGAGGGATCCCGCCTCCACTCACGCTTGGCTTTGTGGAGGTCCGACAGTCGACCTACCCTAGTCTCTTGCAAAAATAAAAAATCGACCTCAAGCGTGTCGAAAAAACTATAGGCCATGTAGCGAGCTCGTTCGGACATTATAGATGCCACATTAATGGTGGCAAATCTAATAGGTTGGGGAGCCATCATTCTAGGTTGTAGAAGTAGGCCCATTTAGTTCCACTTTACTTATTTTGGCTGTGTCCCACAGAGGAGACCAGCTCTTTCCTTGACTCCTTTGAAGGAGGCTTTGAAACCTGAGTCCTCCCTCCAACACTCTTTTTGGAGATGTCAACCATACCTGGCCCACCATCACACTGTTTCTTATCAGGGGGGATGGATTTAGTAATGACTACCTCTTTAGCAGAGGCCTTAAGGGGCTTAGGAACAGCAATTGTACCAAAGGAAATGTCTGAATGAGTATTAACCTCTGGAGTCTCTACATGGGTGGGTACTTCCCCTGGCATTATAGTGTTAAGGGTCAAGGGAACTGGAGCAACTCCAAGAACAGGATCCATCCTAGATGTCGAAGGGACCACTGAGTAATCTGGCTGCCTCTTCCCCTACCCTTCCCCTTGCCTCCTCCTACCACTAACCCAACCCCTACACCAACAGGGAGTTCCTCCACCTGTAACTGAGGGGGGTTCCTAGGTAACTTCTTCACCTTCTTCCTCTGACGCTTAGGCCTAAGTTTCAAATTACTTTCTTTGTCCCTAGCCACCTCTCCCTCTTCCTCCTCTTCACTGGAAATAACCAGAAACCGATTTACAACCACAGTGTCTCCTGATTTGCTGGACACCTGCTTTTTCCTTTCATTTTTGCCCACTAGGGTCCTTTCCTCATTTTCCATCTCCATTTCGGACTCTGAGACGTGATCAGGAGCGGCATGTGCCTTATTCTGAGATCTGCCTTGCACAGCCTCCTCCCTCACACACTCCAGAGTACCCTCCATGCTTTGTTTCAAGACTATTCCCTCTTCAACCACAGGGCCCACTACTGAGGGGGTCATAGTGGGAACCACAATCGAAGAAACTTTATTATGCTCTGCCAGTGGGCATCTACTATATGGGTGGCCATCCTCACCACAAATGTTGCACTTAATTGGAGTACAATCCCTTGCAGTGTGCCCTAGCCCCTGACACAGAGAACACTTTAATTCTGTACAATTATTGCTAATGTGACGAAAAGACCCACACTGGTGGCATAAACGAGGCTGCCCAGGGTAGAAACACTGGATCCTATCCCGACCTATGTAGGCTGCAGATGAAAGATGCAGAGTACGCTCCTCACTCTGCCACAGCCGTACAGTCGTGGACCAGGCCCCACCCCAGACATTGTGTTCTGGATCCGGCACCTTACTTAAGGGTGAAAGTAGGTCTGCGTAACGTTTAATCCAAAAGGACAGATCTGCCATTGACAAAGACTCGTTACGGACTAATATTGTAATCCTAACTTGCGCTTGTCTAGTAACTGAGTAAGCGCTATATCTTAGCCAGGGACTCTGACCTTTAACAGAACCCCATATATTCCAGAATGCCTGAAGACCCCCATAGGTGGAAAAGCTAATGTCAAACTCAGGGGAGCCTACAGGGTGTATGCAAGCAAACAGATCACTAGCTACAAAGCCCAGTGTAAAAAGTTGATTAAGAAAATCAGGCCTAGAGGGAGAGGGGGTCTCTTTACTTATCCATTTTAATTGAACAACATTTCACCGTTTTAGTGGCACTCCTCCTAGCACAGGCTGTGGAGTCATCACCAGCTTACCTGTTAATACCCCAGCATATGACACAAGGGCTAGCCTACCCACAGCACCTGAAGTCCCAGGTTGAGGCTCTAAAGAAGTAACTGGAGGATCAGGGATCTCCCCACCCCCACCCCTAAGCATAGCAGCAGCCACAGACACAGCAGGAGCCAAAACAGATTCAGCCACACTAATTGGAATATCTTTTACACACTATGCCCCACTGGGTAATTTTCCAATACTAACAGGCCCAAAGACTGATTGCACAGACACAGTACCAGCACTAGGTGAACTAGCAAATGCAAGTTTCTCACCCCTTATCTCAGTGTCCAAAGCACTTGGTGCCTCAGTCTCTGAACTCAGTTTATTTACACCTGTGGTAATGCTGGCTGCTGCAGACATTAGTTCTCCAAGAGACTCACTCATTGCAAGATCAATCTGAGCCTCCTCCTGCTGCACAACACAGTTAGCTGCTGACACAGATGCAACAGAGTCCATTACAGACTGCGCCATACTTCCGGTCGCAGCACTCGAACCAAAGTCGCCATCTTGGGTATTGAATTTTACCACTGGACCACCAGGGAGAGGAGTGACCCCTGACTGAGGTACAACAGGGCCAACTACAGACCCTTCAGTGCTCTCAGCTGCCGCTGACAAACCACCATCTTGGACTTCAGGTGACTCTTTTACTTTAGACACTGTAAGGCCCACTACAGACCCTACTGCACTCACGACCACACTCTGCGATGTCACAATTTCTTCCAATGCCCTTATGGATGAATAAAGGGCATTTTCTCCTTCCATATTTTCCATCTCTGCCACAGGGATAATAGCAGGCAGAGGGACTGATGCAGATTGTGAGGTTGTATTTACAGAGACAGAATCCACACATTTTACAGCTTCACATGCAGGACCCACAGTCAGCTGTATCATACCTTGGGACGGATCAGTAGTAAAAGCATCAGCAGATGTTAATAGCTGACTACTCTCCCTCGGATTGCTAGCATGTTGCTGGTAATATGCCAATCTCTTATGCAACTGCTCCAGGTGAGATTCTTTATACTTTAGGTTATCCGCCAATTCATCAATAGCCCTCTGCATTTCCACTTTGTCACGGGTAAACAACTTATTTTTCTTTAGCTTCTTTTTAGCAATTCTCTGTTGCAATCTAGCAACTGAGGTCTCTGCCCTTTGCACTTCTTCCTGCAAATCCTCTATTTCCACTATGTCTCCCCAGGATAGATACTCTCTGGAGTCAGGCACTGACCGGGCATCCCCCAAGGCTTCAGCCTCCTGACCACCCTGACTGGATGAAACAGGCGCTTCCACCCCAGGATCCAGCCCACCCCCTGAACCACTTTCTCCCTCTAATGTGGTAAGTTGAAAACAGGGGGTTACCTTTGCTGCAGGTTTCTTTTCTTCCACAGGCTGCACCGAGCCAGGAGCTTTAACTTCAGCTTTATCCTGATCACGGTCTGTTTTGTCACCCGGAGATGTTGAAGCCGGGGCCTTTCCTGCATTTTCACCAGCAGTAGCACCACTTATACTGGGAAGTTGATTATCATGGATCCTGGATGAATCTGGGCCTAGGCCCGGGCCAGGCCCGGTAGGAAGGGGACTTTCCTGGAATGCTGCCCCAGGAGGCTCCATCAAGGCTGAGTTAGGCAAAAAACTCTACACTGCAGGCTTCTGGAAGTCAGAGCTGAAACAAACACCTCCTCTCTTCAAAGCTGCTGCCACCAGTCCTGATGGTAGTCTTCCATGTACGTCATCTTGTAAAGCCTATGTACATAGTCTTTTGAAGTCAGGGAAAAAATCAAACAAAAAACACCTTTTACCGTGTTGAAGAGAAAAAGAGCTGTAATCGAGGAAAAGTTAACTGCCGATAAAAACAAAATTACCAACATGACATTCTACACACGCAGTGTCAAGGAAAGAATGACGCCTTCGCCTTTCTCTATTAGTGCGAGATCTAAAAATGTTACTGAGGCTTCTTCTTGTAACGTCACTCATGACCAAGCAAGACCTAAGTAATTTGGAGTCCAAAAGTGGTGTACAACTACTGTTACGTGTGAAAGTCGAGCTGCAAGAAAACTGTAAGGCATTAGAGAAAAATATATGCTCAGAATCAGAAATGACACCAATCCCTGAGGAGAGTCCATCCACGAGTGGTATGTATAATCGTGACCATTCTGATAGTGTACCCATAAAGAAGGGCCCTTTCAGCATTTCTGCTGATGTGTGCCTGAACAGCCCGAGTGTAGGCGGTGATACACCAATTGAGGATGCCACTTTGGAATTGGAAGAGGATGAGGGGGATATTTGTGTAGCCGACGAGGGCGCTAATGAGGATGTTGATGTGGATGAGGTTGCTTGTGTAAGTCCTGCACCAGTAGAAGCAGTTCTGTCACGTGACAAGAAGAAGGCCATTGTCATGCCTGGGCATAAGACCAAAAAAGCCACTTCTTATGTGTGAAATTATTTCTATCCAAATCCTGACAACAGTTGTATAGACATTTGTAGTGTATGGAAAGCCACAGTCAGTCGAGGGAGGGACCTTAGCCATCTTGGAACCTCATCCATGTTATGCCATTTGACGAGAGTTCATGGCAAAGTGTTGGGAAAAGCTGAAAGTTATGGCAAAAAATAGCAACAAGCACCTCATCATCAGCTAGGACCCTTCTCTCACCTACATCCCGACGCCTGCAATCTACACCCAAACACCGTCCTCATCAATATCCTCAGTAGTGATTAGAGTTAGCCCTGCATCCCACTTGGTAAGGCTCGATGACTCCTGCACTATAATTGATTCCTCTGAAGAATGTTTGAGCATTAGTCCCACTGCTGCTGCTGCTGGGGGTGAATTTCCTTCCATAAGAAGCCAAAGAAGAAGAGCACTACTACTTTACAACAATTAACTGTGAAACAATCTTTTGCTAGAGGAAGCAAATATGACAGCAGTCACCCAGTTGCAAAGCGAATCAAAGACGCCATGATGACTATGCTAGTGTTAGATCTGCGTCCAATATCCACTATAATCGCAGCTGGTTTTTCACAGTTAATTGATGTTTTGTGTCCCCGTTCTAAAATTCCATCGCAACACCATTTTTCACGACAAGCTATTCCACAACTGTACAAATTTTTTTCGTAAAAATGTAGTGATTGGGCTCAAAAATGCCATTCTAACAACTATACACTTAACCACAGATATGTGGACAAGTGGAAGTGTCCAAACCAAAGATTATATGACTGTGACAGCCCTCTGGGTTGGTCATTCGCTTTCAGAAGCAGGGATAGCAGCAGCATGTACACCACTACGTAACATTTCTCACAGGCAGGCTACTCTTTGTATCACCGACTTCACTAACAGGCATACAGCTGATAATTTGTTACGAAAACTAAGGGATGTCATTGATTCATGGCTTATACAACTTGGACTCTCCCCAGGATATGTTATTTCTGATAATGCCAACAATATTGTGTGAGCATTACAGCTGGGTGAATTCCATCACATTCCCTGTTTTGCTCTCACAATAAACTTGGTGGTGCAGAGCTTCTTGAGAAATAACCATGAGGTGGAGGAGATGCTTTTTGTGACCTGTAAAACTTCGGGACATTTCCGGCATTCTGACACAGCATGTAGAAGATTGCAGCAGCTCCAAGAACAATTTAACTTGCCCTGCCACCAACTTAAGCAAGAAGTGTTAACAAGGGGGAATTTCACCCTGTACATGCTTCAGAGGATGGAGGAACAGTGCAAAGCCATACAAGGGTATTGCACAAGCCATGACATTGGGAAAGGAGGGGGAATGTATTTCAGTCTTGCACAGTGGAGAATCCTTTCTGTGCTGTGCAAGGTGCTGAAATAATTTGAAGTTGTGACATGTGAAGTGAGTTCAGACTCTGGGTGCTTGAGCCAAGCCATTCCCATAATTCGTCTTTTGGAAAAGCAGCTTGACAAACTGAAGGAGGAGATGAAAGAAAGCAATTAAGCAAAGTATGTTGGCCTTGTAGATCAAGTACTTAATTTGCTTCGCAATGATCCAAGAGTTATTAAAATCTTGAAGTCGGATCACTACGTTTTGGCAACTGTGCTTGATCCGAGGTTTAAGACCTACATCGATTCTATGCTTCCAAAGGAGCGAGATCAAAACAGTTGCAAGGAGCTATATTTCAGCAAGTTATTCACTGAACTGGGCCTTGGCTTGACGACGTCTCCTCCTTCAGTTTCTCAGGCAGCTGCGGCTCGGAAACAATTGCACTTTCCAAAGAGAAGCAAGGATGATGCAGGTGGCAGATCACAACAGTTTGACATCTGGGCTGGTTTGAAAGACTTTACCAAAAAAAGTGACCTTGGCCATAACTCCATCCAATCCGACTATTAACATGCAAAGGATGGTTGAGGATTATTTTCAAGAGTTAATTGATATGGAAATGTCAGACAGTACCTTTCCGTACTGGGAAAAACAATCCATTTGGAAACCCATGTACAAACTTGCTTTGCAATACCTAAGCTGCCCACCCTCCAGTGTGTACTCAGAAAGAGTATTCAGCACAACCGGGAACCTGGTCAGTGATCGACGTAGGAGGTTACTTCCTAAAAATGTGGAAAAGATGGTGTTCATCAAAATGAACTACATCTTCCACGAGGAAGGCCTTTACCGGCAAATACATCCAAGTACTGACACTTCTCTAATGGCGGATTTGAGCGGAGATGAATTCATAGTCTGTGATGATGATGTACACACTGATGAGGGTGAGGATGATGCTGAAGATGATGACGACAACATCTTTTTGAAACTTTCGCTATAAGTGTAGGGTGTAATCTACCCCCAAAGAGAAAATGGCCTTGGGGCATTTCTATTTATCGTACAGTCTTTGCAGGCTGATTTTTTTTCTATTTAACTTTTAGTGTATGGGAATAATATACACCCAAACAGAAAAGCTGCTTGGGCATTTCTATTTATCATACAGTCTTTGCAGGCTGCTTTTTTTTCTATTTCACTATAAGTGTAGGGTGTAATCTAGCCCCAAACAGAAAATCTGCTTTGGGCATTTCTATTTATCGTACAGTCTTTGCAGGCTGATTTTTTTTTAATTCACTATAAGTGTAGGGTGTAATCTAGCCCCAAACAGTACATCTGCTTTGGGCATTTCTATTAATCGTAGTCTTTGCAGGTTGATTTGTTTTCTATTTCACTATAAGTGTAGGGTGTAATATACAGTTAGACACCCAACTGCCTTTTTTGCTATGGATTTCAATAGCTCTTTTTAGTGCGTTATCTGCCACCCTGGATTGGTGTGTGTCGGATAAAAGCACACATCCCGGGGTGGTCAACGCTTGTTGACATTTATTAGCTGTAGAATTACCTTACTTATCCAAGAAACAGGTGGAGCACTCGTTGCCATATATTAGCTCTAGAATTACCTCACGTATCCAAGAAACATGTGAAGCGCTTGTTGCAATGTTTCTTAGATGTGGTAGGAACTGCCGTGTGTTTGAGAAATGACTGGAAATTAGTGTTAGTGAGGTTAATAATAATGTAGTTAGAAAATACCGTATTTCCCCAAGTATAAGACGCACCCCTGTATAAGACGCACCTTAATTTTGGGGCTCAAAATGAAAAAAAAGATGTATTACGGTACATAAAGACTGACAGCTCCAAGACTGTGGGAGGCGCCTGAAGGACCTTTAGGTCCTTTTGCCAATCAGCGGGGACACGCTGTTCCAAATAGCCAGCGGGGACACAGCCAGCAGGACACGCTGTTCCAAACAGCCAGCGGGGACACAGCCAGCAGGACACGCTGTTCCAAACAGCCAGCGGGGACACAGCCAGCGGGACATGCTGTTCAACACAGCCAGCAGAGACACAGCCAGCGGGGACTCCTCTCTCACACCAGGTGCCGACTTCTTCATTGAGGTAAGTAGCGCTTGCAGTGTATAAGACGCACCTTTTTTTTAGACCCAAAATTTGGGGGGAAAAGGTGCGTCTTATACATGGGGAAATACGGTAATACCTAAATTATGTGATTTTAGCCCAAAAAATGCAATTTTGTAAAATATAGCAAAACAAAACCAAACAAAACCAAAACCAAAACCAAAACACAAAGGTAATCCAGATCCAAAACAAAAATCAAAACCAAACACAGGGGTCAGTGAGCATCTCTAGTGTAAACTTCCTCTTGTCTCAGCCTTGCCCCTCCCATTACATTCTAAGCTCTCTCTATCAGGTCACTTGTAGAGATGTGCCCCGAGAATACCGTTGCTGTGTCCCTGGAGGGACAGAAGTTGGCCCTGGCTGCTGTGCCCATGAAGAGGGCGAAGAAAGATGAGGAGTTTTACTTACCGTTCCAGTGATCCAGCGTTGGTAAGTATTTTCTTCTTTCCGCAGGTCTTGGCAGCGGAGGGAGGTTGAGCCAATCAGGGCTCTCCTTCCCCCGCTGGCCAATCGGCGACCGGATGAGTGAGCCAATCACAGCTCACCTCCAGCCATTCAAAAGATTGGCGCCGCGGCGAGCCAATGATCGCTTGCGGAGGCGTCCAGTGATGACATCGCGCTGACGGTTATATAAGCCGCCAGGCGGCGCTATTTGGTCAGAAGTCCGGTGGAGCAGTGAGAAGAGGGCTTCATGGGACGTCCGGAGCGGCGGATCAAGCAGAAGACGCCGGAAGTGGCAGGGTGCCCTTGTCAGGGCAAGGAGCTACCCTGCCACTGTCTATCACTGCCGGAGACACCGGCGGGGAGCCCTTGTAAGGGCTGAGAACACCCCTGCCTAGAGAGCTGCGGCAGACAGCGCGCCGAAGCGGAGAAGAGGCGCCGCCGGCTGGAGGGTCTTGAAGACCCGGAAAAGACATCTGCGGGCCCAAGCTGAGTATCCTGCGTAGAGCAGGTAAGTATACTCAGCATCAAGTTGGGCGCTAGACCCGTAGTCACCAGTTAGAGGCACAAGGCCCAGGAGTAGCAGGGCACAAGGCCCTATTAGGTAGTCAGAGGCCTAGAGGCCATACTGCATAAAGGGCACAAGGTCCTAGTTAGTGGCCTAGAGGCCATAGTTAGGAGAGGCCGCAGGGCCTAGTCAGGGGGCTCAAAGCCCATAGTGTATAAGGGCATAAGGCCCTAGTTAGGGGCTTGAAGCCCATAAGTAGAAGGGCACAAGGCCCTAGTTAGTGGGCTCAGAGCCCAAGGCAGAGGGGGCCAAAGGGGCCCATAGTCAGAGCACAAGGCTCTGTAGTCAGCTGGGCAGAGAGCGTGAGAGCCCTGAGTAGAGTAGGGCGCAGTCCTGTGTGTGTTGAGAGTACACTGGGTGTGAGACAACAGTAGAGCAGAAGGCTCCTGTTAGTGTTATATTAACCGACTGGTTAGATAGCAGCTGTGTACTTGCGTGGTCAGCCTGCCATATACTGTAACAGAGTATTATTCCGTCTGTGCGGCGAATATGGCCTTGTGTATTGTATTTTGGTGTGCTGTATGTTTTTTTCCAGGTGCAAGAGTTCAGGCCCCCATTAAAGGTAGGCTCTGGTTACTTGTGGTTTCCCTGCATTGATTTGTACTGTGGGGACAAGGTGTAGTTAAAAGCTTACACATAGCCAAGGAAAAAACACACCGTAGTTTTCCCGTCCCGTAGGTCCCTGGGGTTACGCTGGTTTCCAGAGGGGGTGATTGAGTATTTCACTGGCAGTGCGGCACAGCTCGATTGAGTTCCAGGGGTGGCCCGTGGTTCTGGTTGAGTGTTCCAGTCGGCAGTTCCGGCAGGTTCTCTGGCGGTTCCGGAGTGGGACAAGTGTTCCGCTTGAGTGGAGACAGTCGTTTCGAGTTCCGTCGGTGACGATCGGTGGCTCTGTGCAGCAGTCGACACTCTGGTGGTGTGCTGTTCCAGTGAGCCTCTTTCGGGCCCTGTGCAGCCGGTCCTTAGGATTCCGTGGGTGACCCCATAGCGAGAAGACAGTCTTCTCGGTACGACCAGGGTGAGAGTGTTAGGGAACAGCCCTCCGGAATAGGCCGTGAACACCGGCTGGTGTTCCCAGTAAAGTACAGTAAGTAGGTTCCGGTAGAACACTACACCTAGTTTTCATTATATAGTGATATAATTAAGTTGTGTTACCGGCCATTAGTAGTTGTTAGGGTCGGGTCGCCTGTTGTAGTTAGAGTTCTGTTGGTGTACATACTAGTCTCACTGGTAGAGTAGAGGGAGGCTGTGTGTTATCTGTCGTCCACAGGTGTCGGGGAGGAGCAGGAAAGCAGGGACCGGAAGTCGGAGTGCCTGGTGAGTAGAACGCTCGATTCCCTCTTTCGGTTAGGCCCTCACCGAGAGGTGAGTGGGGTACTTGAGGCGGGACTGTTCCTGGTCTCAAGTGCTCGTAGTCTCCCGCGCCCTTGGCAAGAGAAAAACGAGGTGGTGGCAAGCGAGTTTGACTAGAGTGTCTCCGCTCATTGCCGTGGTCTCGGACAGTCCTTTCCTGGTAGGCACGGCCGTAATTTCTGTTTCTTCCATAGAGGGAAATGGTTGGAGGTAACAGAGGTTCGGTTGCTGTTCTGCTGGGATCGGACAGCGGCTGGGGTGCATCGGAAGCGGACGGTTACATCGTTTGTAAGGTAAATTCATCTGTGTGCATCTGTCCTGTTGCCCGCAGGCGTTATACCCTCACTCCTCCTGTCTGCTTGTCTGCTCCCACTTTGTCCATCTGTGATTCCTTGTAACATATATTTTTCAAATTCTGAAGATTTGTTTGTTATAAACCAATATACCTGTATACCTCAGTTATTATATGTACAGTTTTATGCTTAATTTCTTGCTTTTATGATTTTTGAATGTCCTCTATTTTGCCGTTGCTTATTTTGTATTTTGTCTCTACATCTTTGTTCTATGCTCTTTATCCCTGCTGTATGTTGCTGCAGAAATTTGTAGGGACATATAAATAATTATCATCTATGCATTTGTAAAGTGCATTTAAACTAGATGAAACAACCTTTTTCAAATTCATTGATAAGTTTAATTTGGAAATAAGATCCGCTGAAACTAACAGCATGTGGCTAATATATTTTAATCTGAAGGGGGGTGTCCTTCCAATGGTTAAAGGGCTCACATATATACTGTAATATGTTTTATTGTTTCTCTTAATGTTGAACTAGGTTACCATTATTATGCTACAAGGCATGAAGGCTTTATTGTACATGGTGCTTTAATTTTATTCTCACTCTCCTCCCCCTTACATACCATTTCTGGTGTAGACATATGTGCCATTTCTGAGCTATGCAAAATCACCCCTACAAATATAACTTTTAATGTACATCCCTGTTTCCTTCAGTTCTAAAACATACCATGTTGTAAGCATTCACTGTGGTGTCATATATCACATATTTATAACAGCTAAAGAATGAATGGCTTTTAGCTGCTACATGAGGTAGTCACAACTCAACAAAAAAAGGACAAGAATAAATTCAAGAAATGTGTTATTTATAGTAAAACATATGAAATAATATTGTCACCATCTATCTAACTGATATTAACATAACCATTATGCACATTTGTTGAGGTCATAGCGACAAACTACATACATTTGTTACTAACTAGGAACTGTGCCTGTAAGCAAAGTTTAATTTACATCTGGTAAAATATGTATTTTACTCAATTTATTTGCTAATTTATGCTCTAGTGGCATAATGTATTTACTTGCCTTATACTTTCCTGTGCCAAGTGTTGTATTAAGTATGTTCTGTGGTTTCACTAAAACTGACCATATGGTCTATATACCTTTGCCTTTTCATCTGTTTACATGCTAAAATAAGGTAGATCTTCTTGGTGCTTAATGCTTATTAGCCTGGACAAATTGAAAGCTCACAATTAAAATAGAATAGCTTTCTGTTGTTAGCCTACTGTTTTGTGCATTGCAATACCTTGTGAGTATGGGATTTACATGCTCTGGGCCTGATTTATTTCCAAACTCAAGTTGCGATTTTAAAAAGAGCAAGCAACTTGAGCATAGTACTGGCCATATTCAAATCCAAGCGTATCTCAAAATACATCTCGATTTTAATCTAAGTGTATGTATGCTCTGCCTAAACACTACTTGCCATATGATACGTATGTAATGGGCCTTACCTGACAACAGCGGATCACCTGCCAGTCATACTTCTCGTTCAGAGTTATTTGCTCCCACATCACTGTATTCTAGAAAAAAAACCACTGCAATTATTGAGGGCAAAAAGCTGGAGTGGAAGGATGGGAGTATCTGAGGTGACAGCTAGAAGTAGAGGACGATATCCAATGGACTTTGGATACAAATTTAATTTGGACATTAGTGACAGCTATTTTTGGATTGAAAGCTGCTGAGAAGAGAAGAAAACTTCATTGGTGAGTATAGGGTATTTATTATTTTTAATAAAATTATGTGGTGTAAATTAGGGTGTTTACTGTATTTATTGTGGGTTTATTATTTTTAATAAATGTTAGTGGTTTTAACCAGGGTGTTGTGGATTTGTAAACATCTGTTTTGTGGAACTACAGGTCTCAGCCAGCCGTGGGTGTCAGGGCATATTGGCACTTGTGGTTCTCCAAGTGCCAACATTCCCTGGCTGCCGTGGGTATGCTGGTGCTTGTAGTTATACAAGTAGCAGCATGCCCACACTATTTAGGGCAACCTGGCTGGCTGGCAATTGTAGTTCCACAAAACAAAATGGCGTCAGTTTGTTTTTCTGTCAATTACATCGCCGTTATTACCCTACACCCACCGCCCAAGGGTGTAGGAAGAGCCCTAGTGCTATCAGCACTGGGCTGGGTGTCCCTAGGGGGGGAAGGGGGCGCTCATTTTTTTCGGCTGACCCCACTCCCTAGGGAATCCAGCCCAGCGCTGAGCAGCCTGGGGTTGGTTAGTCATTATGGCAGGGGGACCCCTGCCGCGTGTCCCCATGCTATAGTACCTCCAACCCTGGCTGATTTGCCTAGTGCTGGTTTCATGAAAATAGGGGGGACCCCATGCAAATTTTTTTGCAGATTTTCACGGAACCAGTAGTATTCTGGCAGCACTAGGCTTAAGACTAAATAGAGGGGGGAACCCACGCTTTTTTTAAAAAAAACTTTTATCTATTTTTTTACTGCTTTGTAAAAAAGGAAAGGGACTAGTTTTGGACTAAAATCGCGGGTGTTAACCCGCGATTTGCCGCGATTTTAACTCGCTGGCAAAATCGGACCTTGATCTATTTACTCCTAGGGGGAAAATGTAAATGTATCAAGCTGTGAGTTTCCGGCATGCTTGAAAAGTGGAGATGTTGCCTAGAGCAACCAATCAAATTCTAGCTATGATTTTGTAGAATGTTCTAAATAAATGACAGCTAGAATCTGATAGGCAACATCTCCACTTTTCAAACTGCCAGAAACTCACTCGTAGCTTGATACATTTAAGCCCAGGAATGTTTTAGTGAAAAATATAGTATCAAAATACATCACTCTGTATTGTGCAGGGACCAGAGGATGGCTCCCTTTGGTGTGCAGGGGTCAGAGGAAGGCTCTGTGTGCTGTGCAGGGGTCAGAAGAAAGCTTTATGTATTGTGCAGGGGTCAGAGGATGGCTCTCTGTGCTGTGTAGGGGTCAGAGAAAGGCTTTATGTAATGTGGAGGGGTCAGAGGATGGCTCTATGTATTGTGCAGGGGTCAGAGGATGGCTCTATGTATTGTGCAGGGGTCAGAGGATGGCTCTATGTATTGCACAGGGGTCAGAGGATGGCTCTATGTATTGTGCAGGGGTCAGAGGATGGCCTCTGTATTGTACAGGGGTCAGAGAATGGCTCTCTGTGCTGTGCAGGGGTCAGAGGATGGCTCTATGTATTGTGCAGGAGTCAGAGGATTTTAACTCGCTGGCAAAATCGGACCTTGATATATTTACCCCTAGGGGGAAAATGTAAATGTATCAAGCTGTGAGTTTCCGGCATGCTTGAAAAGTGGAGATGTTGCCTAGAGCAACCAATCAAATTCTAGCTAGGATTTTGTAGAATGTTCTAAATAAATGACAGCTAGAATCTAATAGGTTGCTATAGGCATCATCTCCACTTTTCAAACCTGCCAGAAACTCACTCATAGCTTGATATATTTAAGCCCAGGAATGTTTTAGTGAAAATTATAGTATCAAAATACATCAATCTGTATTGTGCAGGGACCAGAGGATGGCTCCCTGTGGTGTGCAGGGGTCAGAGGATGGCTCTCTGTGCTGTGCAGGGGTCAGAGGATGGCTTTATGTAATGTGGAGGGGTCAGAGGATGGCTCTATGTATTGTGCAGGGGTCAGAGGATGGCTCTATGTATTGTGCAGGGGTCAGAGGATGGCTCTATGTATTGCACAGGGGTCAGAGGATGGCTCTATGTATTGTGCAAGGGTCAGAGGATGGCCTATGTATTGTACAGGGGTCAGAGGATGGCTCTCTGTGCTGTGCAGGGGTCAGATGATGGCTCTCTGTCCTGTGCAAGGGTCAGAGGATGGCTGTCTGTGCTGTGCAGGGGTCAGAGTATGGCTCTATGTATTGTGCAGGTTCAGAGGATGGCTTTTTGTGTTGAGCAGGGTCAGAGGATGGCTCTCTGTGTTGTGCAGGGTTAAAGGATGGCTCTATGTATTGTGTAGGGGTCAGAGGATGGCTCTATGTATTGTGCAGGGTCAGAGGATGGCTCTATGTGTTGTGCAGGGTGAAAGGATGGCTCTATGTATTGTGCAGGGGTCAAAGGATGGCTCTATATATTGTGCAGCGGTCAGATGAAGAATCTCATTAATATGGAATTCTTTATCATGTGTAGGGGTCACTAGAAGATTTTCTGTGTTGTGCAGGTTTCACTAAAAGGCTCTATTTTGTACAGAGATCGGAGAAGGCTCTTTGAATTGTGAAGGGTCACCAGAAGGCTTTATGTATTGTGCAGGGGTCAGAAGATGGCTCTCTGTGTTGTGTAGGGGGTCAGAGGATGGTTCTATGTATTGTGCAGGGGTCATAGGATGGCTCTATTTATTGTGCAGGGGTCAGAGGATGGCTCAATGTATTAACTAGGGGTCAGAGGATGGCTCTATGTATTGTGCAGAGGTCAGAGGATGTCCTCTGTATTGTACAGTGGACAGAGAATGGCTCTCTGTGCTGTGCAGGGGTCAGAGGATAGCTCTCTGTGCTGTGCAGGGGTCAGAGGATGGCTCTCTGTGCTGTGCAGGGGTCAGAGGATGACTCTATGTATTGTGCAGGGATCAGAGGATGGCTCTATATATTGTGCAGGGTCAGAGGATGGCTCTCTGTGTTGTGCAGGGTCAAATGATGGCTCTATGTATTGTACAGGGGTCAGAGGATGGCTCTATGTGTTGTGAAGGGTCAGAGGATGGCTCTCTGTGTTGTGCAGGGTCAAAGGATGGCTCTATGTATTGTGCAAGGGTCAGAGGATGGCTCTATATATTGTGCAGCGGTCAGATGAAGATTCTCTTTTCTATGGAATTCTCTATCTTGGAAAGGGATCACTAGAAAATTTTTTGTGTGGTGCAGGTTTCACTAAAAGGCTCTATTTTGTACAGAGATCAGAGAAGGCTCTTTGAATTGTGAAGAGTCAGAAGAAGGCTTTATGTATTGTGCAGGGGTCAGAGGATGGCTCTCTGTGTTATGTAGGGGTCAGAGGAAGGCTTTATGTAATGTGGAGGGGTCAGAGGATGGCTCTATGTATTGTGGAGGGGTTAGAGTATGGCTCTACGTATTGTGCAGGGGTCAGAGGATAGCTCTATTAATTGTGCAGGGGTCAGAGGATGACCTCTGTATTGTACAAGGGTCAGAGGATGGCTCTCTGTGCTGTGCAGGGGTCAGAGGATGGCTGTTAAGAGCAGCGGCGGCTCCGGGCACCGCCGCGACTCGCTTCCTGTGCAGGCTCAGCGTCCTGGCCGTCGTCATGGCGACCGGGACGTCACTTCCTCCTGGTCCCGGCCGTTGCCGGAAATTGCTGTCACTCACAAAATGGTGGAGCTGCTAATTCACAGATTTGTGTGTTCACTGGAATACACACATGCAGTACTATTACATTTTCTTAGTTTAGCTTTATCGTAGTTTAGGGCCTGCGTGTCTTAGAAAGAGACATTAGAGCAATAAAAAAGTAGAACTACAAAAACCCCGCAGAGCATTCCTCCCTCCAAGACTATGCCTGTTCATAAAAGATACCTGCAGAACATAGCTCATCACCAAACAGTATTTGTCCCCGAAAGATCCCTGACTGTTTTTTCATGTAGCACACAAATATCAACTTTAAATTTCAGTGTACAAATAAGCTATAAAGTATTTGTGTGCTACATGAAAAAACAGTCAGTATTTAACTTATGTGAAAAACATAAATCTAGCTTGCACCCTTTGCATTGTAACATGGTTTTGTCCAGGAGACTGAAATAAGATACCTCCATTAATCGGACATGTTAAACCGTAAGGTTTTTTGTCTATGGAATATATATACATGACAGATTTAAATAAAAACTAAATGATCAGTGAACTTTTCTAGCCGACTGATCTCTACGGAATTGCTTTACAATAATCACAACTATTCTATTGTTTTCTCTGTCCCTGAACACTATTTTCCAAGCAGATGACTGCAGCTAACTTCCTCCCAAAATTCCGCCTTTTTTAAAATGGCACATGAGAAAATGAGGGAGGTCTATATTTATAAAAGATATAAACTCTCGCAAGTTTTGCATCGATATTTTCTCAGGAATTATATTTTGCCTTGTTTTGATATCCGAAATTGCTGCACTAAGTCGCGATCTGTCGGATTTCACCACTCATCTCTAATATACATTTTTTTTAAAAAATATATATAGATTTTTTTTTACACTAATTGCATAAAGATGATTTCCAAGCATGCTGTACAAACAATGAGGCCGATTCATTAAGGAAAGTAAAGCAAAATAAAGGGGTAACTTTGCACCTTGGCAAAACCATGTTGCATTGGAGGAGTATGTAAATTTAAAATGTGATGGCAGACATATATTTGGGGTAGGACATGTCCTAGATCATCTTTAAATTTCAATGTACAAACAAAGCTACCAAGTATTTGTGTCCTACATGAAGAAACAGCCAATATTTAACTGTCCTTTTTTTGCCTTACCTTCCTTAATGAATCAGGCCCAATGTGTTTTAATAGTATATCTTAGTTGCATTCAGTTGTTCTGTGATAGCAGCTGACATGCAAATGTGTAATTTTTACTTCAAACTATATGCCATGTCAGTCATCTCTATCAGTTGGCATTTACACCTGCCATGTAGTGCGTGCAAAAGATATGGTTGAAACAAGTTCACTTATGACAAACACGGGTCTTGAATTAGCCACATCTGCGTCGGAATGACCTTACTGTACTGTACATAGCCAACGTTAGTCCTTTCCTCCCCTCACCACCCTTTGATTTCATAAACAGACTAAAAATCACTATAGAAGATGGACCAATGTTGCGCCAATTCTGCAGTGTGTACGTAATCATGACTACCTGTCCGACAATTCTGTCAATAGTTCCTCCAATAGCAACACCTTTGTTGGCATGCATCTTTAAATCCATTATTTTATCTTTACATTTCCCACATCCTGTGTTGTCTAAATGTAAAGGACATGGGAACAGTAATCAGCATACAACATGAATTGTTAACATAGGTGAAAATATATATTTATAAATTTATTTAATGATATCACTTGTGTCTATTTCTTTAATTCTGTATTATCGCCCAGTAATTTTGGCTGTTATCATAGTTTTATATACAGATAGATAGATAGATAGATAGACATAAACACACTACAGATTTCCTCTCTGAAGCTAAATTTTAAAACATATTATGCCCATTAACAAACATATGAACAAGTCCATAGGTTCAGTACACCTGTCTACAGTGTGTACAGAGTCACAATAGTTTGAGCCGATGGTTATGACAGATGAAAATCATAGATCTGACTGTAAATCGTGTAAGTGTATATGCATGAAATGGCATGCTGATCAGGACTTTCAGTCAATGGTAAAACTGTTAAAGATATCACATCGGGAGACATTTTCTGTAGTGTGTATTCAGCTTTAGTCATTGTACAAATCTTAAAATAGCCAACTGCTGACAACCATAAGTGTCCTTCGCAATGTATGTTAACTGAACCTACTGTGTGTATTAACATGAATAAAAACATTTTCTAACCCCACAATGTGCAATATTATTCTTGCCAAGAACTGATCATATAAATTCTCATATAGTCACAGACACGCACTTTGGGGGTTTTCAGTTGCCAGAAAACCCCCGCACAACCAGCTCACCAGCACAATAACTACATTTACATCTAACTAGCTCAGTTTCTGACAGTTTACAGTTCTTATTGCAGCCGCAGCGTTTCTCAAATGTATTTAGTATAAGACAAACTGAAATAAGCTTGAGCCCTACAGCCTACCATACAAGAAAGTATTGTATACACTTGGTGTGCTTTCCACTACATTCCAAACATTTTGCAGGTCTGCTTCCTTGCAGCTTGTTCCCTTAATAACTCCCAAACTGTAGAACACAAACCCCTATCTGCTCACCACCAATAGATTTATTGACAGCAAATAGGGTAAGTATTTTCTATGTAAAACTTACCTATTTAATTTGTTAGATAAGTAGTGAGGTTTCCCTACTTCTTTTTCCTTCATTTATATCACTGTTATAGAGGTCAGTTCTTTAACATTGACTACTTTAATCCATGCTGTTTCGTTTACTTCTGTTGCAGTACATAAACAGAACAAGCACAATCAACTTAACACAAACATTTACTTACCAAACTAATTGCACTCTCCAATTGTCTACCAACATTTTTATATTTTATTTCATTTTCTTTTTACTACACATTAGATATTGATTACCACCTTTCTCAATAGATCCAATGCATTTTCATGTTTTATTGCTAGACAAATGGACAGTGCAAATAAATTGATTAAACAAATAAGTGAATTAAGGGAAACAAAGTAAGGGCAGTGATTATTTATTTACATGTGGGAGGGAGAGTGGGAAAGAATCACAGTGGAGGTTTAGGTTTATTTTTACTAGAGGTAAGTGGTTCGGATTCGGTGAAATCTGACAGATCAGAGATTTGGGGTTTTGTGCACCAATTTTGGATTTCAAAACGAAGCAAAATATAATTTCCAGGAAAATACTTATGCAAAACTTGTGAGACAGGTGGTTTGTTAGATATGTATAATTGCGAGATCAGAAGGAAAATATACATAAATGTATTAGAAGAAAAAAGCAAAGGAAAAGGGGAAGAAAAGCTTGTGCTTGTGAATTTGCTTAAAAAGAGACTTGTGATGGTAAATTTATCTCATTAAAGTCTGGAAAAAAAGGGTAAAAGATTTTACTAAAGGTGTAAATAGCTAAGAACATAAGCTGTATAGTGTTGAATAATGCTGAATAAGCAAAATAACAAGAAAATAAAAGATCTATATTTGCAGTTAGGACAAGGGGCTAATAAGTCTTCTATGAGAAATAATTTTCTAAATGTCACATGGAAATATATTATATACTATAACTTACATATATAATCGCAAGACTAGAAGAAAATATACATATATCAGAATAGAAAGGAGAGAAAAAAGGGGAAGAAAGATCTGTATTTGTGATCTGTGTTTGTGAATTTGCTTAAAAGAGATATACGTTGGTAAATTTAT
Source organism: Mixophyes fleayi (assembly GCF_038048845.1). Lineage (NCBI taxonomy): Eukaryota > Metazoa > Chordata > Amphibia > Anura > Limnodynastidae > Mixophyes > Mixophyes fleayi. The sequence continues at coordinate 105,443,261 of NC_134408.1, read as the reverse complement.
CTCAATGGAGTTTGAAAAGAGGAATGAGTGCTGTTTATATTTTACAATTTATTCTTATCAGCATCTATTTATGCTAGAGATGTTCACTGACCCCCGTGTTCTGGTTTTGGTTTTGGATCTGGATTAACTTTGTGTTTTGGTGTCGGTTTTGGCAAAACCGCCCTAGTTTATTTTGGTTTTGGCTTTGGTTTTGGATATGTATTTTTTAGAAAAATAGCTAAAATATGCTAAAATCACCTAATTTTGCTCGTTTTTTTGTTCCTACATTATTATTAACCTCAATAACACTAATTTCAAGTCATTTGCAGTCAATTTTGACCACCTCACAGATCACAATATTTTTTTCATACACTTTCGGACAAAAAGTAGCGACCTGGCTGGTTGCTAAGCGACAGAGCAATGACTCAAACACACGGCAGTTCATAGCACATCTAGGAAATATTGGCACACAGCAGTGGCAGAATTAAAAAGTGGTGCAAGATGGAATTGTCCTTGGATCATGAAACCAGTTAATTCCCACCAAAAAGCAAGTTCATCACTGAGCTTCGAACCAGTCCCAATTCCCACAAAATGATAATATAGTTAGGTACCTTTGAAGTAAAGTGCAGATTACAAACACTTCAAGAAACGGCAGCAAAGTGAAAGGTAATACATATATATGTCTATTTAGACATCCATGGTTACATTACTTCTGCAAGCAATGTTGTTCTTTGTTAATAAAACTGTTGTCTTTATATCGTTCAAAAAAATTAAAAATAATCCTTCACCATTCTTTGGATGTTAATAGTTGATAGTAGGAGCAGGTGAAGTTACAGCAGAGGTCTCAATAATTCTGGTTAATTCTTTTACAAAAGACAAAACCAGATGTCAAAATGTTGTGCATCATCAATGGGTGTCTATGATTTTTGCTAAGCACACAAAAGTATATAGCACATGTAGGTAATATTGACACACAGCGGTAGCTGAAATTTAAAGTGGTGAAAGATGGAATTGTCCTTGGGCCCTCCCACCCACCCTTATGTTGGATCTTAAAAAGGACATGCACACTTTAACAAACCAAGCACTTCAGCCACAAAAGTGCCACTCCTTGTGGCTGAAGTGCTTGGTTTGTTTGGGCCCCCACAAAACAAGGTAATAATGGGCTTAAGACACCTAAGGTCACAGTGCTGTTAATGAACTCTACTGTGGCAAGATGTGCGACTGGATCACTAATAAAGAACTTCTGGTATACATTTATTTAAGGGAAATAGTGCGGTGCACTTATTTATATAATTGCCAATGCACTTATTTTTGATTATGTATATTTTGAGATAGGAAATCGTTATTTCTGAGACTAGGGTAGAAAATTTGTTTTTCTGTTTTAACCTTTCTAGAGGAAATGCCTTATTTCTGATGTATATATCTGATACAATAAGTCTTTGTTTTGAAAGCCTTTTGTACATCTTGGTGTAAGAAAATGCTTTGTTAGGGGTTGTACCTGTCTTTGGGAATGTGTATTCTGAGACTCTCTAAAGACTCTCTCATGTTGATTGGATCTTTTGATGTGTTAGGGTTCACTTGAAGACAGGAAGGTTTAATTAAAGATGTGCTGCTAGATTTCCTGCATTTAAAAACAAGATGCAGGACATCACAGCGTTTCTATAATTTGACAGATAAGTGTAAATATTGTTAGCTTTGCAATGCATGTAAATCTATGTTTTAGTAAACAGGTTATATCCTGATTCTAAAACTAGCTTGTGTCCAAATCTGTATAAAAAGCACTGTCCTGTACACTGAAATGTATCATTCTGATGCTCCATCTGACCTGACAACTGATACATTTAATCAGTGGAACTGTCCTTGTCAGGGCACCAGAGCGAAATAAAAATTCACTCTTTGCTTTAAGACCTTGCTTGACAACTTCTTCAATATTGCTGTAATCCTGTGACCTGCAGATTAGACCCTAAATCTAATCCGTTCTCCAGCTGTTTCTGAGGTTGGACTCAGCTCTCCAGTACCACTGCTCTGGCTGCTACCCTGCAGCTTTGGTCAGTGTGATAGGCCAGGGGGGATCCATACACAGCAACCCTGATTCATAGTAAGAGGTCCGGAATTACGAGTCCAAGTGTACCAGCACAGGCGTACACTAGCAGTGACAGTTACCCAAGAAGGAACGTGGTTCTGAGCACCATAAAGGAGCTCAGTGGTGGCAGCAGGCTCCTCCTACAGCAGCAGGAGGGGCGTATTCGGAATAATGAAAGGGGACGGTGGCAAAGTAAGCCCAGTCGGTTTTCAGCAACAACAGACAGGGTGGCTTAGGTGATCCATCCTGTCACAGATGTTCTTGTCCTCATCCTCAACCTCATCCTCACCCTCACCAGTTTGTACATCATCCTCACACATTATTAATTCATCACCGCTGGAATCCACCATTACAGAAGTCTCAGTATTTTGATGTAATTGGCGGGAAAGGCCTTCCTTGTGGAACTTGAAGTTCATTTTTATGAACATCATCTTTTCTACATTTTGAGGAAGTAGCCTCCTATGCCGATCACTGACAAGGCTGTGCTGAAAACTCTTTCCAAGTACTCACTGGAGGGTGGGCATCTTAGGCAGTGCAAAGCGAGTTGGTACATGGGTCTCCAAATTCCCTTTTTTTTCCTACCAGTATGTAAAGGGACTGTCTGATGTGTCTATTTCTATGCTGTCGTGAAAATAATCCTCAACCATCCTTTGGATGTTGATAGTAGGTTCAGGTGGAGTTACGGCAGAGGTGTCACTTTTTTTGGTCAATTCTTTTAGACCAGACCAGATGTCAACATCTGCTGCTGAGTCATCTGCATCATCCCTGGGTCTCTTGGAAAAGCTAAGTTTTTTCCTAGCAGCAATTAGGTGAAGGAGGAGACGCTGTCCTGTCGCTTCTTGCATCTCTTCAGATCTGGGTCAGTTGGAAACAAAGAGAAGACACAGGTCTTAAACCGAGGATCAAGCACAGTCGCTAAAATGTAGTGATCGATTTCAAGATTTTGATAACTCTTGGATCCTAGCAAAGCGAAGAAAGTACTTGATCTACAAGTCCGAAATACTTTGTTTTATCTCCTCCTTCAGCTTCTCAAGCTGCTTTTCCAAAAGTATAATTAAGGGAATCACTTGACTCAAGCTAGCAGTGTCTGACCTCACGTCACAGGTGACTACTTCGAATGGTTCCAGCACCTTGCACAACATGGAAAGTATTCTCTGCTGCTCTTGACTAAAATACATCCCCACTCCTTTCCCAATGTTATGGCTTGTGGAGTAAGCGTGGATGGCTTTTCACTGTTCCTACATCCTATACATCCTATACAGGGTTGAATTCCACCTTGTCACCACGTCTTGCTTCAGTTGGTGGAAGGGCAAATTAAATTGCTCTTGTAGCTGCTGCAATCTCCTACCCGTTGTTGCCGAATGTCGGAAATGTCCAGATATTTTACGGGCCACAGACAGCATCTCCTGCACGTCCCTGTCATTTTTTTTAAAAAAGCTCTGCACCACTAAGTTTATTGTGTGAGCAAAATAGGGAATGTGATGGAATTCACCCAGCTGTTATGCTCTCACAATATTGGTTGTGTTATCAGAAATGGCATATCTTGTGGAGAGTCCAAGCGGGATAAGCCATGTTGCAATGACATCCATTAGTTTTGTAACAGATTGTCAGCTGTATGCCTCTTAGTGAAGCCGGTGATACACAGAGTAGTCTGCATCTGACAAATGTGAAGTACTTGGGTACATGCTGCTGCTGTTCCTGCTGGTGAAGGCGAATCGCCAACCCAGTGGGCTGTCACAGTCATATAATCTTTAGTTTGCCCAGTTCCGTTTGTCCCCATATTATTTTGTAATGCATTTTGTAGCCCAATAATTACATTTTTATGAACCTTCTGGTACAGGTGAAGAATAGCTTTTCTAGTGAAATGGTGTTGTGATGGAATTTGGTAACAGGGACACAAGACTTCAAGTAACTGTCTAAAACCAGTTGCATTAATAGTGGATATTGCACGCAGATCTAATACTAGCATAGTCGCCATGGTGTCTGTGATCCGCTTTGCGACTGGGTGACAGCTTTCATACTTCCTCTTGCAAAGGATTGTTTAACAGTCAATTGTTGTAAACTTCAAGTAGTCTTCTTCTTGGTCTGCTTCTGGGATGAAGATTCACCCCCAGCAACAGCAGCAACAGCAGCAGTGGGACTAACGCTCAAGAATTCTTCTGAGGAATCCAGAATAGTGGAGGAGTCATCTATCCTTACCAACTTGGATGCCGGACAAACTCCAATCGCTACTGAGGATATTGATGAGGACGTTGTTGTGGGTGTAGATTGCAAGAGTCGGGATGTAGGTGAGAGAAGGATCCTAGCTGATGATGGACTGCTTGTTATTATTTTATTAGCATAAGTTTCTGATTTTCCCAACAGCTTGCCATGAACTCGCATAAAATGGCGTAACATGAATGAAGTTCCGAGATGGTTAAGGTCGCTACCTCTACTGACTGTGGCTTTACAAATACTACAAATGGCTAGACATCTGTTGTCAGAATTTGGATAAAAATAATTCAACACATAAGAGGAAAATTTTTTGGTCTTATGTCCAGACATGACAATGGCCTTCTTCTTATCACGTACAAGAACTGCTTTCATCAGTGCAGGACTTACACAACAGCATCATCCTCATCAACATGCTCATTAGCGCCCTCGTCGGCTACACAAATATCCCCCTCATCCTGTTGCAATTCCAAAGAGGCATCCTCAATTTTTTTATCACCAGCTACACTTCGGCTGTTCAGGCACACATCTGCAGAAATGCTGAAAGGGGCCTTCTTGATGGGTACACTATCAGAATGGTCAGGATTACACATAGCACTCGTGGATAGACTCTGCTCAGGGATTTGTGTCATTTCTGAATCTGAACATGCATTTTCCTCTAATGCATTACTGTTTTCTTCCAGCTCGGCTCTCACACGTAAATGTATTTGGACACCACTTTTGGAGTCTGAATGACAAGGTCTTGCTTGATCACGACTAATCTTACAAGAAGATGCCTCAGTGACAGTTGCAGAACTAGCACTCATAAAGAAAGGGGAAGGCCTCCTTCTTTCCTTGCCACTGTGTGTGTAGAATGGCATGTTGGCAATTTAATTGTTTTCTGCAGATAACTTTTATCTTGACCACGGTGAAAGGTGTGTTTTAACTTTTTGGTCTCCCTTGCTTACAAACACTATGGACTTTCACATAGCCTTTACTAGCTGATGTAGAGGGCTTACTATCATCATGACTGGTGCCAGCAGCTGTTTGGTGCTCCTGCTCTTCTGTGTACTGCTGTAATTCCATTTTGAGAACACCGTACACTTTGACTGCAAATTCAAAATACCAAGCCTGCCAGCACTAGTATTTGTATTTCAGCATCGACAATTAGCAGTGGAGCAATGGAGCTCTCCTCTTTGTGTGTAACGTATTTAACACCGTACAACTTGACTGCAGATTTGCACCAAGCCTGCCAGCACTAGTATTTGTATTTCAGCAATGGCAATTAGCAATGGAGCAATGGAGCTCTCCTCTTTGTGTGTAACGTATATAACACCGTACAATTTTTCGGCAGATTTACACCAAGCCTGCCAGCACTAGTATTGTATTTCAGAAATGACAAATAGCAATGGAGCAATGGAGCTCTCCTCTTTGTGTGTAACGTACATAACACCGTACAATTTGACTGCAGATTTACACCAAGCCTGCCAGCACTAGTATTTGTATTTCAGCATTGACAATTAGCAATGGAGCATTGGAGCTCTTCTCTTTGTGTGTAACGTATTAAACACCGTACAATTTGAGTGCAGATTTGCAGTAAGCCTGCCAGCCCTAGTATTTGTATTTCAGCAATAACAATAAGCAATGGAGCTCTCCTCTTTGTGTGTAACGTATTTAACACTGTACAACTTGACTGCAGATTTGCACTAAGCCTGCCAGCCCTAGTATTTGTATTTCAGCAATGACAATTAGCAATGGAGCAATGGAGCTCTCCTCTTTGTGTGAAACATATATAACACCGTACATTTTGGCTGCAGATTTACACCAAGCCTGCCAGCACTAGTATTTGCATTTTAGCAATGAAAATTAGCAATGGAGCAATGGAGCTCTCCTCTTTGTGCATGTTTTTATAACCATACAAATTGACTGCAGATTTGCACAAAGCCTGCCAGCACTAGTATTTGTATTTCAGCAATGACAATTAGCAACGGAGCAATGCAGCTCTCCTCTTTGTAACGTATATAACACCATACAATTTTATTGCAGATTTACACTAAGCCTGCCAACCCTAGTATTTGTATTTCAGAAAAGACAATTAGCAATGGAGCAATGGAGCTCTCCTCTTTCTTTGTACTGTATGTAACACCGTACAATTTGACTGCAGATTTACACCAAGCCTGCCAGCACTAGTATTTGCATTTTAGCAATGACAATTAGCAATGGAGCAATGGAGCTCTCCTCTTTGTGTGCAACATATATAACACCGTACATTTTGGCTGAAGATTTACATCATGCCTGCCAACACTAGTATTTGTATTTCAGCAATGACAATTAGCAATGGAGCAATGGAGCGCTCCTCTTTGTGCGTAATGTATTTAAAACCATACAACTTGACTGCAGATTTGCACCAAGCCTGCCAGCACTAGTATTTGTTTTTCAGCAATGACAATTAGCAACGGAGCAATGCAGCTCTTCTCTTTGTGTGTAACGTATATAACACCGTACAATTTTATTGCAGATTTACACTAAGCCTGCCAGCACTAGTATTTGTATTTCAGCCATGACATTTAGCAATGGAGCAATGGAGCTCTCCTCTTTATTTGTACTGTATGTAACACCGTACAATTTGACTGCAGATTTACACCAAGCCTGCCAGCACTAGTATTTGCATTTCAGCAATGACAATTAGCAGTGGAGCAATGGAGCTCTCCTCTTTGTGTGAAACATATATAACACCGTACATTTTGGCTGCAGATTTACACCAAGCCTGCCAGCACTAGTATTTGTATTTTAGCAATGACAATTAGCAGTGGAGCAATGGAGCTCTCCTCTTTGTGCGTAATGTTTTCAAAACCATACAACTTGACTGCAGATTTGCACCAAGCCTGCCAGCACTAGTATTTGTATTTCAGCAATGACAATTAGCAACGGAGCAATGCAGCTCTCCTCTTTGTAACGTGTATAACACCATACAATTTTATTGCAGATTTACAGTAAGCCTGCCAGTCCTTGTATTTGTATTTCAGCAAAGACAATTAGCAATAGAGCAATGAAGCTCTCCTTTTTGTGTGTAACGTATATAACACCGTACAATTTGACTGCAAATTTACACAAAGCCTGCCAGCACTAGAATTTGTATTTCAGCAAAGACAATTAGCAATGGAGCAATGTAGCTCTCCTCTTTGTGTGTAACATATGGAACACTGTGCAATTTGACTGCAGATTTACACAAAGCCTGTCAGCACTAGTATTTGTATTTCAGCAATGACAATTAGCAATGGAGCAATGGAGCTCTCCTCTTTGTGTGTAACGTATATAACACCGTACAATTTGACTGCAGATTTACACCAAGCCTGCCAGTACTAGTATTTGTATTTCAGCAATGCAATTAGCAATGGAGCAATGGAGCTCTCCTCTTTGTGTGTAACGTATATAACACTGTACAATTTGACTGCAGATTTACACCAAGCCTGCCAGCCCTAGTATTTGTATTTCAGCAATGACAATTAGCAATGGAGCAATGGAGCTCTCCTCTTTATGTGCAACATATATAACAGTGTACATTATGGGACTGCAGATTTAGAAGACCAAGCTTGCCCTATTTATTCTATTTCAGCAATGACAATTAGCAATGGAGCAACGTTGCTCTCCTGAATGACAATGTAGACTTTAAAGAACCCTGCTACCCCCTCCTTCTTTCTATTTTGCCTATGTTGCTGCCCAACTTCTCTACAGACTGTGCTATCCCTTCTGTGTCTCTCTGTGAAATGGCGCTAGATCATTGTGGAGGGCGGTACTTATAGTATCCAAAACTCGCAAGATCTGAGATCCGACGACGTAACAATGACGTTTTGCCTCGGTTTCAATTCTGAAAAAGTGCGAAAGTACAGAGGCGGTTAGGATCTGCTAAGTTCGGGTATGTTCAGTTCTCGGGGAAACCGAGCCTGAGTATCTCTAATTTATACATTGCTCTGTGTCACGGAGCTCCTTTATCGCCGCTGTTGACACAATTGTGGTGGGCGGAGCTTGAGTCACGCATAATAGCCACTAGCATTCTACTGCTGTTTGCACACGCTGAACTTATGCGCACATTAGATATGAACTGGCTAAAATCCAGAGCATATTAAACAAACAGAATTACATATGATATTTGGCAGAGAGCATTTCAAACAAAGAAACCATGTGCTCACAGGACAGGAAGTCACAGCTAAGAAACACAGAGCAGTGAGTCATCATTGTTGACAGTGTCTAGTTGTGGGAGATGTGGCAGAGGTCAACAACTCCCACCTGAAGCAATGCATTCTGGGTAAAGGTTTATAAACTCCTGAAGCATTCAAAACTGTCTCTTTTGAACTTACACACATCTCATACACTACTGGAAGCACTGGACATCACTGCAACATTCAACTGTAAATTTATCCTGCAATAACTTCTCTATATTACCTAACTTTTATCTTATCTATCTGTTTCTGCCTGCATCTTATATACTCTGCCCATCTATTTCTATTAGCTTCCCTAATATTTGCTTGCATGTATTTCTATTAACTTTCCCCTGAGTCTTTTACTCTACTAACTCTAATCCTGCTATCTATTTCCATAAGTGACTCTTTATTTCTTAATCTTTAACTCTATTTATCTTATCTATTACATTTTATAAACAAATATATATATATATATCAAAAAGAGCAACAACCTGGCGCACAGAGATATGATGTTTAAATGCAAAGTGTAGGTGTAACAGTACCTGCAGCTGGAGAGATCAGTGAGATCTCAAAAAAGAGAGAATCAAAAAAGCACAAATAACAGCGCTGGCAACTGGTACACACAACACCCACAAACAATCCATGAAGTAAAAATGTAACAATTTATTAATATGGGCAGCACAGTGGCCTAGTGGTTAGCACGTCTGCCTCACAGCACTGGGGTCATGAGTTCGATTCCCGACCATGGCCTTATCTGTGTGGAGTTTGTATGTTCTCCCTGTGTTTGCGTGGGTTTCCTCCGGGTGCTCCGGTTTCCTCCCACACTCCAAAAACATACTGGTAGGGTAATTGGCTGCAATCAAAAAAATTGACCCTAGTCTCTCCCTCTCTGTCTGTCTGTCTCTGTGTGTGAGTGTGTGTCTATAGTAGGGAATTTAGACTGTAAGCTCCAATGGGGCAGGGACTGATGTGAATGAGTTCTCTGTACAGCGCTGCGGAATTAGTGGCGCTATATAAATAAATGATGATGATGATGATGATGATTAATAAAAACAACTCAATACATGAGAGTCACTGGCCAGTGTGGAAAAATGCATATATATAAATATCGAAACTGCAGTATATAGTTGGCAAATACAATCTGAAAAACTCCAATGCATATATGGCAATAAATCAAAAAATATAGGCCACAAATCACAGGAAATTCTATGTGACTGATGCGCTCTCAAATGTTCATGATCCCAATGCTGTAAGGCAGAAGTGCTAACCACTCCGCCAGAAATGATTAGAGTATGAAACTATTACAGGATATTTAGTAAATAATATAAAACGGAGGACTTAGCCTTTTTTCCTGAAGCAAGGAGAGGATGGAAAAGAGAATTTCCATTTAGATGGACAGAAGGAACATTGAAATATTTAGGTTTAAATACACATTCATCATTGTTATATGTAGAAAATATTCAACATTTAATTAATAGAATAATGCAAGATTTTTCTTCTTGGACAAATTTACTGATATCTTACTTAGGAAGATGTTATTTTACTAAGATGATAAGTTTTCCATGATTATTATATCATATTCAGATGTTACCAATAATACTTCTTAAGTCAGATATAAAAATTCTGAATAAAGCGTTTAAGAAATGTATATGGTCAATAAAGATCCCAGAATGTCATTGGTAAAATTACAATAATCCCAAGATAAAGGAGGGATAAATCTGCCAAATATAAAAGATTACACTTTAGCCACAAATTATTGATATGTGTTTGATTGGATAAGAGGTACAAATATGTATACTAGTAGTGATATAGAACAAATGTTTAGTCCAGAAGTTGATTTAATAGTCTAGCACACAGTAAACCAACAGATCTACATTAAAGGAAACTTTTGTTATATTCGGTATGTAAAGCATGGAGGAAAATTTGTAAAAGATTAAAACTCTTTTAATTATTCCATTTTTTTTACCATTAGTATCTACCTCAAATTTTCAAAATTGTCAAGCATCTAGGGAGCTAAAAGAATCGAAAAATAAGGGATTACATTTACTCTACCAGTTTGTAGATATCAATACATTTAAATGATATGACTTTTCCAAATTAACAAGGAAATATAACAATATTAATGTTTACAGGAAGGGAGTTATCATCATCTATTTATATAGCACCACTAATTCCACAGTGCTGCACAGAGAAATCCCTCACATCAGTCCCTGCCCCATTGGAGCTTACAGTCCGAATTCCCTAACATACACACAGACTGAGAAAGAGACAAAAATCAATTTAATTGCAGCCAATTAACCTACTAGTATGTTTTGGAGTGTGGGAGGAACCCAGAGCACCTGGAGGAAAAGTACGCAAACTCCACACAGATAAGGCCATCGTTGGGAATTGAACTCATGACCTCAGTGCTGTGAGGCAGTAGTGCTAATCACTAGGCCACCTTGCTGGAGTTATATTAATAAGATACCACAAGAAATGAAAGATAAAGATAGACAATTTGTATTAGATAATGTATTGATGCAACAGTCTTCAAAAACCTTTTCTACTTCATATATATATTCCCAAGTGAGAGAGATTATAGATTTAAAAGATGTAAGAGGAGGTATGGGGGAATGGATAGAATAATTTCTGTTTCTGAGCTTACAGGGATTTTGAAAAGCACATGTGAAGACAAATAAATAATTGATATCTAGTACATTTAGTGAAATGAATTATAAACTGATACACAGAGCATATTTAATACAAAAGAAGAGATTTTCTATTGGTAATAAGTTAAATACAAACTGTTAAAAAATGTGAACAACCAGATGCAGGTATAGTACATTGTTTATGGTCTTGTGAAAAGGTTAAGGTTTTTTGGAATGCTGTTGAGGATTATATTACAAGAGATTTGAAGATTATATTTAAAATAACTAGTGACTGGGTCTTTTGGAATATATATGATCAAGAAAGAAATCAAGAATTAACACCAGGTAAAAAAATTACTATTGAAGATAGAGGCTGCATAAAAAAAAAGACCCTACTATTTCAATGGATATCTTCAGCTATCCCTAACATAAATCTGATGGTAAGTAGAGTTGCTTTCCTTTTTTCAAATGAACTGGCTGGAAACTACTACTAATAAAGAAAAAATGACAAAGAGGTTTCTTTAGATATAGACACCCTATATAAATATAATCGGCCTGATTCATAAAGGAAAGTTAAGTAACAAATAGAGTATGTATTTTCCTGGACAAAACCATGTTACTATGCTATGCTACATGAAAAATCAGATAGTATTAAACTTATGTGCAAAATAGAAAACTAATTTGTACCCCTTGCATTGTAACATGGTTTTGTCCAGGAGACTACTTACTCAATTTTTTCATTAACTTTCCTTAATGAATCAGGCCCAATGCCTTTATATTAAAAAGAATTCCTTAAATCGTTTTTTTATTTGGAGTTGATTGATATATAAGAGAGAATAAAATGGAGTAAAAGAAAAAGCAAAGACATTTTAAATGCCCTCCTTTTTTATATATATTTCATAAATTTAATAATAAAGAGATGTGAACAAAACAATATGGAAACCTATATTCAGGGGCGGGCTGGGTATATGATCCCCCTGGGTCTGACAGAAATAGTTTGTTTTGGGCCAATGCAGTGACTAGCCCAAATCTCTATTGCTTGGAGGCTGGCCCCTCCTCCGGGACCACCCAGCTCCATTATTGTCTCTGAATCCTTCAAAATAGGACCTTCAACATTCCAGGATCAAGACAAGCAACAAATGAGATAAAGTAGCCGCAAGTGGCAAAAGTGGCAAGAACAGGTAGGAGAAAGCAGGACAGTCTACCAACTGTCCTGCATCTGGTGGAACAGTCCCAAATTTGGGTGACTGCCTCCTTTAGTCAGGCTTTGATCTGACTACATGGACAGTTGGGAGGTATGTCTCTCTTCACACTGTACTGCTCGTGAGGCAGAGCTGCGTGCACCTAACAGTGGTGCACACAGTATTGTCTGTGTATTTGTCTAAAATGTGTCTAAAATGATAACCATGTTACCCCCTGTTTAAAGTACCCGTACACTCCCTTCCCCCAGAGCCTTAATTGAGCTCTGGGTTAGGGTGTCAGATTGACACTTAGTGTTCTGCTCCTCCTCCAGGTACCACCCTTCATATAGTATTTATCTTTTAAGTTAACCCTGAAACAAATAATAACCCTATTAGTATATAGGGCAATGCAAAAAAGAACATGTTTACTCTCAAAATCATAAGGTTTTTAAAGCAAACAGGCTTTTTGCATTTTGATAAATCCCATTACAATCAGCCAAGTATGTGTGTGGTAAAACAAAGTGGTTTAATGACTGACTTGTGAATTTTCTGTAAAAATAAAAAAAATCGGTGTGGAAGGGTGTGAACAAAACAAAAACCTATAAACATTCTTCAAAATCACCCCGTCGGCGAAGGGCAGCATCTAACATGGTTTGCAGCTCCAACTGGATTTGTATAGTTGAATCTTTTTTCAAGATTTGATAAAAAAAATAACATTCTATAGTTGTTTAAGGAACTCTTCCATATAGTCTTCCCTATCAAGAATCACAACACCCCCCCCCCCCCTTCTCGGCGGGTTTAATAATAAGTGATAAATCGCTCTGTACATTTCTTAGAGCCCTCCTTTCTACTCCAGATAAATTATTCTTACAAAAACCCTTATTCAGGTTTCTACTACATAGATTTTTTAAATATTCCATTGTATTTTATAGAACAATTGTATCCCAGGGCTTCTGTGACTAGTAGGGCAAAATTCAGATCTAATCTTACACGTATTTATATGTCCTTGTGCATTTTCATTAGTACAGTCAAAGAGAATATTAATATTGTCATCTTGTTCACCTAAAACAGTGTTAGTCTCCCATAATTCCTCTAGCATGTTTAGGTTTTCTAGGTCCCCTGAATCTAATAGGACTGAAAGACCATCAAGTTTTTTTATGTGTTAGTTGTTTAGAAGCAAAGTAGCGTTGCCTGCACAATGATCTGACATATCTATTTAATTCAGTACAGAGATCAAATAAATTCGGATTTGCACTTGGGGCAAAGTTCATCCCTTTTAGCAATAGTTTTAATTGTCCTTCATCTAATGTTTTTTTTAGAGAGGTTAAAAATACCCTTTATGCTCTTAATTGCCTTTTGGGGTCTCTTCCCTCCTCTCTTCCCTCATATTCTCTTGGCATTCTTTCAAGTCTTTGGGGCTAATAGATCAAAATGATTCGGATGTGTCGGTAGCCCCCAAGTGTCTGTTGTCTCTAAAAAATCACGACTATAGTTGTTAGACTGAGACTTGGGTCTAGCTCCCAACCCACTAAAGGTATCACTTCTTCTCATTCTCTGCTCATCTCTCCTCACAGGGGTTCTCTTTATGGATGTCTCATATTCTCTATCCATCTCTCTCTCACTTTCTCTTAATCTTCTCTTATAATCATTTCTCTTCTACGGGGATCTATTAAAAGTTTGATTAAATCTACGTTCTCTCCGAGCAAAATTCTCATGTTATATAAAAGCATCTATATGTTCCCTTTTGTTATAGGATTTAGTGATCCCTTTTTGATAGTCATCGAGATCTTGTGTCTCATATTCTTGACCACCTCTTTCTCAATTGATTCCACCCGTTTGTTAATCTCTTCATCTCTCAGAGAAATTTGTTGATTCTTTAGAGCAATTCAGACTATTCTTAAGCTCCTCAATTTCATCTACTGTTTTATTTATGTTTCTCTCTCTATATTTAATCAGAGCTTTCCTTAGATTCAAAGAACACGTATCAAGAATAGTTTCCAATTCACTTTTTAGGTCTGGATCATAATGTATAGATACATTTTTAATTATGCTAAGGCCGTTGGATATCTTCCCATTATCCACATATTTCTGTAGAAAGACTTTATCCCACCAGTGTCTAACTTCATTTTTCAAGAGGGTTTCTAAAAAAGTTCTTATTCATCCCTGAATAGGTACTTTGTTCTACCCCAGAATCATTAGTTGTCAAATATGAAAGCAAATGATTTCATCTTGAATATCTATCCACTGTAAATCAGCCATATCAAAATCAATAATACACTAAGCAGCCTAGAGACAGGACACTTTATAGAGCACCTCAAATACAAAACTTCAGAAACATTGATTTTAACATTTCGTTACATTCCTGGTTCTCAATATTGATAATATGGCATGCAATCATCATGTATTTTTAAAGGTAACATTTCCACAGTTTTAGTACAATCATCCTCATGATCGACATTTATTTATATAGCACCAGCAAATTAAATAGCGCTTTACAATTGGGAACAAACATTAATAATACAATACTGGGTAATGCATACAAATAGAGAGGTAAGAGGGCCCTTCTCACAAGCTTACAATCTATGGGACAATAAGAGTTTGAAACACAAGGGCACGTGCTACATCATATTGCACATTGGACCAGCTAGAATGCAAAGGTAAAAAGTATTGAGTGGGCTGTATGGTCAGTCACACAACACTGTTGGTCAGAGGGTTGATGTCTTATGTTAGCTGTGTAGAGAGTGGTCATAGGATAACCTAGAGAAATTAAGATGCTGGTTGAGGAATATCATAAGCTTGTCTGAAGAGGTTTTTCAGAGAACGTTTGAAGGTATGAAGACTACAGGAAAGTCTTACTGTGCGAGGGAGGGAATTCTCCAAACTGGGTGCAGCCCAAAAAAAGTCATATAACCGGGAATAGGAGGATGTAATGAGAGTGGAAGAGAGATGCAGATTTTGTGCAGAACAGAGGTGTCGAGTTGGGAGATATTTTGAAACAAGTGAGGAGATGTATGTTGGTGCAATTTTGTAGATGGCATTGTATGTTAGTAGAAGAATTTTATATTTGATTAGTTGAAAACGGGTGACCAATGTAGAGACTGACAGAGTGACTCAGCAGAAGAAGAACGGTTTGCAAGGAAAATTAATCTAGCGGCTGCATGCAAAATAGATTGTAGGAGTTCAAGTTAGATTTTGGGAAGCCCAGTAGGGAGGGAATTGCAATAGTCAATGCAGGAGATGATGAGTTTTTGCAGTGTCTTGTGAGAGATATGTGTGTTTTCTGGAAATGTTCTTTAGATGTATGTAACATTATTTAGATATAGAATTGATGTGAAGAACAAAGGAGAGTTATGAGTCTAGGACTACACCTAGGCAGCGAGCTTGCGGGGTGGGATTTATGGTTATGTTATCAACAGAAATAGAAATGTCAGACAGGAAGCTTTTGAAAGATTGAGCTTAAGTTAGCGAGAAGACATCCAAGATGAAATGGCAGAAAGGCAGTCAGTAACGCGAGACAACACAGATGGTGAGAGATCAGGAGAGGATAGATTGATGTGTGTATCATCTGCATAGAGATGATAGTGTGAGAGATATACATTTTATGAACTTCTTCAAGTAATGCATTTTGTATAATTACTATTGAAAGAAGAATAGTCTGCAGCTTGCAGAATATTCTCCATGAACTTTGCCTCACATTCATTTCTTTTTCGCCAACATGTCTCTTCTCAAGAATGTGCACATCCAGCAGCTTCGGAACCAGGAGCCCACGACCCCCACTTGAGGCCTACGTGACTGAGATAAGACATCTGCTTTACAACATGCCCACAAACTGCTGACATGGACAAGTTGCCTTGAGAAACCTTGCATTCCTTATCTCTCTTATTCTGTGAAACTATGTATAAATAAAGCTACTCTGACTTAGGGCTGGTCAGAACCAGATACATTTTCAGCCCAACATCTGAAGTTGTCTGTCTCTCTATCGATCGATACCCACAAGGTATAGCAGCCGGAGTTCAGGAGAAAGGACCCGTTTAGGTAATCTCTGACAGTTTCAGTGGGGGCTCGACGCCGGGGTCTCCAATACATCAGACCTCCCGACAACGGGGTTCTCCCTTTCCAGACAGACAGACGTTAATCCAGCGCTGGTGAGCAAAAAGCTTTATTTTTGCTCTTAGAGCTGTCTCTGTGAAGGGGGAATAATCCCAGCTCGAGGGTACTGCAGTCTGATTGACGGAGATCCCTGAACTCTGGCAACAGATACTATTAAGAGTATCAAGGTACTTGTGTGTAATCTGTCTTGTATTGTTACATGTATTGATATATTGTCTTCTCTATGCCATACACCTGATACATATATGCACATGAATAACACCACAGAACTCAGTCAGATCACACAGTTGACCCTGCAAATAATCTTGATTGTATACGTGATTGTGTTTTTTGTTGGATTTTAATGAAAGTAGTCAGGAACATTCAGAAAGGCAGACCAGCTGCAAACTTGTTGTAAAGCAAGACAGGAACAAATAAAAGTTTTCTCATTCAAAATATATTGGACTAAAAGGTAATCCCAGTGTGGGAAATAAAGGGTCCAAGACAGGAGAGAAATCCGAAAAGTACGGGGATCTAGACCCCATAAAGTATATGCGAAAGCATAAAGGCAAGGATTTCATAAAAGGGATGAGAAAACTGTTCAAAGCTGCAGGGGTGTCTGAGAACGGTACATTAAAAGTTCCATTTTTGAAACAACTAATTAAAGACAATGAGAAAGCACTGAAAGAAAAAGGTTATTTTGACAGATGTGTTGCATGGTGTAAAATGTCAGAAGAATTAGAGAATGACAATGATTGCTGTGATATGTTACAGTTAACAAATTTAAGTGACACTGATGAAATAGAAAATGTTTCACAAGCTAAATGATATAATGACTAAAACAATGAATCAAGTAGGTTGTGTACTAAAAATGTATGTTTAAATGCTGCGCAGCTGAAGAGTGAGATGTGCCCCTCCCTTATTCTGTGTAAAAGATTTCAGTGTGTTGAGATAAGAAGCACGCTGTTTTTTTTGTTATCTGACAATGTATGTAACATTGATAAAATGGTTCTTCCAAGTATGTTTCTATTTTTCAATAGGAAAAATATGTCCTGAGTGCTGATTGATATTAGCATGTTGAAGCTAATGTGTATTTAGTCTAATGCTGGGACATGTAGTTCCACAGCAGTAGGCTGGAAGATAGCAGTTAATTTTTCTTTCTCTGTATGTGAGTTTTATCTCCTTCTTACTGTGTGTGAGGGAGATCCGTGTTTGTCTGTCTTGACCGTTTTACAAGAGACATGTTTCAAGGTTGAAAAAGCTGTACAGTTGTAAATGTAATGTTTTTGAAGAGATGCAAAAGAAGTTTTAAAGTCTTTGGTCCGTCACAAGACTGTAAATAATGTACATTATCACTATTACTGGTTTCAGAACAAAGTTGGCTGGGGTCCAACAAGCCGTTTCTATATTTGAACAAAGTAATTTTTTTTTTTTGTTGAGAAAAATAGCTTTCTCTTTAATGAAGTTGAGAATTGTGGGAGTGAGCTTTACATGGAGAGATATTACAAGCTGTTTTTATCTGTGTAAAATGGCGCTGATAAATGTTCTCAGAAATCAGGAGGGTTTGTTATGCCCATAAAGAATTGTTACGAGATAAAATGTCGTCTGTGAGCGAGAATTGTGAATATATATTTGTACTGTAAACATGGAAATCACAGAATCTGGAAATATGTGTGAATATTTGGTTTACAAAGAGATGATGAGAAAGGAGTGGCTTTGAACACTCGCCCAGGTCTCGTCACTTTGAAATTCCCTGTTTGTGAGATTAGGGACTGCCTCTTTGAGGAAATCAGTTTTTCATTGCATGGAACGCATAGCGTCACAGTTAAGCTACAAAGAGAAACTTTTAAGCAAGTGTCGTATTAGCAGCTGTTCAACGTGAATTAATAACAGTTACTGTAATTCCTCGTGAATAAATGTTAATCTTTATGCAAAAGTTTTTTTCTTCACAGATCTCCAGCAAAAAAGACCATTTAGGCAATCCAGATTGCATTGATCCAACTTCCAATGAATAGAAGTTGCAATATGTTTTGGTCAACAGCTGAATAAAAAGCAGCTTTTGAGCTGATCAAAGATTTAATCACAAGCGCCCCAGCCCTTGGGCTACCTAACTATGAACTACCGTTTAACTTGTTCTGCCATGAACAAGAAAGGCACGCTCATGGCGTACTAACACAAGAGCATGGGAGCAGACAAAGACCATTGGGGTACTACTCACAAAAAAATTAGACCCCGTCATAGTGGGAGCCCCAACATGTATAAAAGCAGTAGCAGCAGCCGCTTTATTGCTACAAAAAGTTGCAGACATAGTACTGGATCACCCTCTCACCATTCAGGTACCACACTCAGTCATGGAAATACTGAATCAAGCCAGAACAAAACACATCTCAGTGGCTAGATTAACTAAATATGAAGTAGCACTACTGACACCCTCAAACGTTACACTAAAAAGATGCACAGTTTTAAATCCAGCAACATTGTTCCCAAGTTGCATGGATATAAAAGAGGGGAGTAACAGTATAAATGCTGCAAACACTGAAGACACAGACAGTAACAGTATAGATGCTGCAGACACAGACAGAAACACTATAGACGCTGCAGACGCAGACAGTATAGAAAGTGATGCTGAAGACACAGACAATATAAAGAGTGTTGAGACTGTGACAAAGCAGGAAACACAACAAAAAAAATTTCTCATGACTGTCTAGCCTTAATGGATCTGGAAACTAAACCTCCCGGGGATGTTAAAGAGACATCTCTTAGCAACCCTGATTTACTCCTGTTTGTAGATGGGTCCAGGTACTATGTGGAGGGCTCTCCCAAAACAGGTTATGCAGTTACAACAGGAACAGACATTGTACTCCAGCAACCCCTCCCACCAAGTCAATTGGCACAGCAAGCTGAATTAGAAGCACTTATAAGTGTATGTCAGTATGCAGAAGGGAGAACAGCTAACATTTACACTGACTCCAGATATGCCTTTGGGGTTGCACATGACTACCAAAGTATTTGGAAGAACAGACACTATATGGCCTCTAATGGTAAACCCATTAAAAATGCAGAAATCATTTTGAGGTTGTTTGCTGCATTAGAACTGCCCAAGGAAGAGGCAGTCATAAAGGTAAAAGCACACACCAGAGAGCAGACTATGGAAGTAAGAGGAAACAGACTAGCAGACCAGGCTGCAAAAGCTGCAGCAGACTTACCGCTAGTACAACACTATTTAGTGTCCACCACACCCCCCACCCTCCCTATAGATCTGGAAATGCTAAAAATCCTCCAAAAGCAAGAAGCAGTATCTGAAAGAGAGGAGTGGAAAAAGAGGGGGGCGGAACACATAGAGGGCATATGGGCCACAACAGACAGACACTGTCTCCCTAGAGTCCTTTTTCCTACACTGGCTGCTCTAGTGCATGGGCCTTCCCATGTTTCAAAAGACGCAATAATTAACACTGTATTCAGACACTGGATCGCGCCAGGCTTCAGCACAGCTGCCAGTAATCTGGTAAAGGCCTGCGCCATCTGTAACACACACAACCCTGGTCACACAGTAACAGTACCTCCCAGGGTGACACCTAAACCCCTCTACCCCTTTCAGCGCATACAGATAGATTACATTCAGCTACCCAAATGTGGAATATATGAATATGTCCTAGTAGCTACTGATCTATTCTCCAGTCTCTTCGGAAGCGTGGGCGGTATCCAAAGCCACAGTGAAAAATACAGCCAAGAAGCTGCTATCTGAGGTAGTATGTAGATACGGGGTTCCAGAGGTGATTGAATCAGACAGAGGTACTACTTTTACAGGAGAAGTGATGACATCTATCATGTCAGACTTGGGAATTGCTCAAGCATTCCATACCCCCTACCACCCACAGAGTAGTGGCAAGGTAGAAAGGCTAAATGGCACTCTCAAGCTCAAAATACAGAAAGCCATGAAAAGCACAGGGATGCCCTGGCTGCAATGCCTTCCCCTCGCCCTATACTCAGTCAGGACAACACCTAATAAGAAACACAAGCTGAGCCCCTATGAAATACTGTTTGGGGGCCGCCAAAGACAGGGTGTTATTTTCCACAATCTTTAGTGAAACACCAAGGTGAACTGACTAGTTATGTGAAAGAACTACAGAAGTCCCTCACTAACATACATTCTTGAGTTTTCTCTTCAATCCCAGATCCAGAGGATTGCACTGGAACACATGCCCTGGTGCCAGGAGATTACGTCTTCGTAAAAAGACACGTAAGGAGGTCTCTGGAACCACGATTTGAGGGGCCATATCAAGTTCTGTTGACTACACCCACTTCTGTGAAACTTGAAGGAAAGGATCCTTGGATCCACGCCAGTCACTGCAAAAAGGCTACGGTGACCCAGGAAAAACCAAAAAAATTGTTCTTTTTCTATGTTTTCCTACAGCCTTTTCTAATTTAGAAGAGCCAGAGAATGTTATAGCACACTTGCACAACGCCATCAGTCAAATAACCAATACCAGCAACTGCTGGGTATGTTCTCGTACTCCTTCCATCAGTAAAAATATAGCTCTGGTTCCCATACCTTTGAGTAGTGAAGAGCTGACTAAAATAAGAGAGGGAAACTTCTCATGTGGACGCATGGTCAGCCACAAGTATAAAACCACCAGATACCCAGTAGTAAAACTAAACACGAATGGGGTCAGACCAAAATATTGTTTCAATAAGGGAATAGAATCCAATAGGGCTATAAATGAGTCAATATGGACCCCATATGGCCAAATACGCATTAGTTACCAAAATAAGAGTTTCCCTTTAGGGTCCGTCCCTAAATCACGCTGTCAAGTTATAGTGAATTTCACCCAACCTTATTTATCACACTGCCTGCCTTTGACAATGACAGAGCAGAAAATGACACTTCATGTCACTTAGGACAACAGGTATCTACATATTGCCTGTATTATGATATCCCCTACCTTTTACCAGATGATGTTTATTATGTGTGTGGACGCAATGCCTACAGGTGGCTCCCCCCAAATTCCATAGGGGTATGCTACTTGGCCAGATTGGTTCCTAAATTCTATGTCATGACCCATGATGACCTCAAAGGAGTATTCAGGAATAAAAAGGACCATAGACTTGAGAAAAGGGAAATTAAGACAATAGATACTGAACATATCCCTCTCATAGCAAAGTCCAAAGGGCACAATGTGGGCATTGGATTTGGCAACATCGTTTTAATAGGAACAATGGGGTACATGGCAAACTATAATATGATATTAAAGGTTGCAGGACTTTTAGATAACATAACAGAAATTTATGACAAATCCTTTAGGTATGTTGGAAAGGAACTGCAGGCAATGAAAACCCAGTTAATACAACATCAACTTGTATTAGACTACATCACTGCTCAGTCAGGAGGGTACTGTTTGACCCTAGAAACAGAATACGGAATACATTGTTGTAACTTTGTAACAAATGACACTGATAATCCAGAAGAAGTAATAGACAGGTACATGACAGAAGCCAAAGAAATGAAGGAGAATTTCAGGAAAGAGAATTTTGACCCTGATACGGTTAATGATGGCTGGTGGACATCAGCCTTCTCATGGTTAAATCCTAGCAATTGGGGCAAAGGTATTTTCGCATGGATTTCAGGCATTTTAATATGGATAGCTAAGATATTCGCTTTATTGTTGTTGCTATATGTCATTTTTAAACTAAGCTTATGTTTTTTCCAATGCTGTTTGAAAAGGTGCAGAAATGATCTCATTCTGAATAAAAAGTCTTTTAAAAGACATGTAAAGCCCAAACCGGTATCAGAGGTTTATCTTGTCCTCTCTGAGCTTTAAGGCTCTTTTGTACTCTCCCCCCTCAGTCTTTCCCATTTTCTTTTTTTATTATTTTTAAGAATTAGGTGTACATGAACCATAGACCTGATTGAATGTATCTTTACCATCCTCTAAGGGCCTATTAGAGGTTCCATTGAATTGAATGAAGTAGATCGGGTGCAGGAGTGCTTCATGCACACCAAAAGGATAGGCAGGGCAATTATAAAAATGATAAAAAGAGGGGTTTATGTGAGAGATATACATTTTATGAACTTCTTCAAGTAATGCATTTTGTATAATTACTATTGAAAGAAGAATAGTCTGCAGCTTGCAGAATATTCTCCATGAACTTTGCCTCACATTCATTTCTTTTTCGCCAACATGTCTCTTCTCAGGAATGTGCACATCCAGCAGCTTCGGAACCAGGAGCCCACGACCCCCACTTGAGGCCTACGTGACTGAGATAAGACATCTGCTTTACAACATGCCCACAAACTGCTGACATGGACAAGTTGCCTTGAGAAACCTTGCATTCCTTATCTCTCTTATTCTGTGAAACTATGTATAAATAAAGCTACTCTGACTTAGGGCTGGTCAGAACCAGATACATTTTCAGCCCAACATCTGAAGTTGTCTGTCTCTCTATCGATCGATACCCACAAGGTAAAGCAGCCGGAGTTCAGGAGAAAGGACCCGTTTAGGTCATCTCTGACAATAGTGAAATCCAAAGAAGTTTATTAGTTTTCTAAAAGAAGTGCTGTAAATAGAGAATGCAGAAGACCTAGAACTGAGGCTTGTTGTACTCCAACGGATAAAAGAAGCGCAGCAGAGGTGGATCCAGAGAAATTAAAACTGAAAGAACGATTAGAGAGGTAGGATGAGAACCAGGATAGGACAGTGCCTTTAAGACCTAGGGATTGTAGCATTTGTATGAGGAGAGAGTGGTCAATAGTGTCAAATGCAGCTGAGAGATCTAGGAGAATTAGAAGAGAGAAATGGCCTTCAGTTTTTGCAGTGATCAAATCATTGACAACCTTGGTCAGAGCAGTCTCTGTGGAGTGTTGAAAGCGAAGCCTGACTGAAGAGAATCCAGTAGGATGTTTGCTGTAAGAAAGTGTGTGAGGCGAGTTTAGACAATTCTCTCGAAAAGCTTGGAGGGGCATGGGATCTGAGAGATGGAGCGATAATTTGAGAGAGAGTTTGGGTCAGAATTTTGTTTTTTCAAAATAGGAGTAATCACTGCATGCTTAAATAGTGATGGAAAAATACCAGTACAGAGAGAGATGTTACAGATTTTAGTTAGAGACGGACTGAGCAGAGGAGACAGGAACCTACCAATTTGTGAGAGTATGGGATTAAGAGGACAGGAGGTAGAGTAGGAAGATGAGAAGAGAGTAGAAACTTTCTCTTCATAAAAAGAAATTAAGCTGACAGCTTGTCGAGGGAGATGATTCCATTTCAAGTCTGATTTTAACTATTTTGTCCTTGAAATAGGAAGCAAGATCCTGGGCACTGATGGTAGTCGGAGGGTTTGGGGTGGAAGGATTGAGAAGATATTTAAATGTGTTAAAAAGGCCTTTGGGGCTATAAGACTGAGCATAGATGAGAGTTTGGAAGCATGTTTGTTTTGCAGTGTCCAGAGCGTTTCTATAAGAGTGGTAGATAGCAGTGTATATGATGAAATCATTAGAGGTATAAGACTTACGCCAGTGAAGTCCTGCTTTACGAGAAATTTTCTGTAGAGTTTGTTTTACTTTAATGTGCCACGGTTGGCAACGAAGTCTACGCGGAGTATGTAGAGGTGCTGGAGCCACTTGATCAAGGGCAGTTGCTAGGGTTTGGTGAGAATGAGGTACTGCCCTTTCAGGGGGGGGAATTTAGAAATTGGGGAGAGAAGGTATTGAAGAGAGGTGGAAAACTGTTGAAAGTCAATATTCCTGCGACTGTGAGGAGATTTGGAAGAGTTTGACACTCGGAAGGGTAAAGAACTGGGGGTGAGCGAGCAGCTAATAAGGTGATGATACGAGAGGGGGAAAGGAGTGTTAAGGAAATCAAAAACTGAGCATAGTCTAAAGATAGCAAGATCAAGACAGTGGCCATCCTGATCAGTAGCAGATTCAATCCACTGGGAGAGGTCAAGTGAGGATGTTAGTGAGAGTAGTTTGGAAGCAGCATTGGAAAGTGGATTAGCAATAGGGATGTTGAAATTCCCCATGATGATGGTGGGGATGTCAGAGGATAAGTGTTCAAGAAATTGTTTGTGTGGTCCAGAAGGGCAAAAGATGACAGCAAAACGGATAGAGAATGGGTTAAATATCCTAACAGTATGTACTTCAAAAGATGTGAACGTGAGTGATGGGACATTTGGTAGACCTGTGAACGTACACTGTGGGGAGAAAAGTAGCCCAACCCCACTTCCTTGTCTGTTTCCAGATCTGGGGGTGTGGGTGAAATGGAGACCACCATGTGAAAGGGCTGCAGATGAGGCAGTGTCTAAATTGCGTAAGCCATGTTTCTGTTATTGCTAGAAGGTTAAGGTTATTTGAGAGAAAGAGATTGTGGATTGTGTATGGAGGTAAGTTTGTTACAAACAGAGCGTGAATGCTAAAGGGAACATTTAAATGACTTTGGAAGAGAGAAGAGACAGGTGCTGTGTTTGAGGTTTGCTATCAAGCAGTAGTGTTCTGATGTTTGTGTGTGTGAGGAGTGTGGAGGACCTGGATTAGGGGATATATCGCCGGCTATTAGAAGCAGAGAGAGAGAAAGATAGGTAAGGGGATTGCAAGATGTGTGACCTTTTATTTTCTGATGAGAGGAGGAAGCTGTGCTTATTAGAGATAATAAATAGGACAAAAGGTGAAAGATGATTCAGACCTAAAGATAATGCCATGAAAGGGGACTAAGAAAAGCAATTTCTTAAACATTGTGATTCAAGAGTAAAAGACACAAATGTAAGGGGAGTGATGCGTTTGAGGTTTGCTGGATTTCTGTAGCGTTCAGATAGATGTTTGTCGGAGAAGTGAGGGGGACCTGGATTAGGTAATATAACACCAGCTAATAGAAGCAGGGTGGTAGAAAGGTAGGAAAGATGATTGTAAGTTGTGTGTCCTTTTAGTTTCTGGTGACAAGGTGAGGTTGTTAAAGTTACTGAATTTAAATTGGAAAAGAGTTCATAAGTGTTAACTAGAGGTGAGTGAAGTAATGAAGGGGTAATTTGGACAGAGGTGTATGTTGCAGGATAGGTGAGGGATGATATAGTCCTAAAGATAATGCTATGAAAGGAGAGGAAAAAAATTAATTTGGCAAGCATTGGGATTTATGAGTAAAATAGCAAAAAATTAGGGAATTAAAAGAATTACCTAGTTTCAATGTCCTGTGCAATCAGAAAAGTAATGCAGAGTGAGGCTGCAGTAGATGTAGTTTATTCCTGGATGTCTGGATAGCATGGAGCAATGATGCGGGGAGTCATATGGGGGAGTGGGTGGAAGTGTTGAATGGAGGCACAGGTGATGGAGCAGCTGAGTTATTGCAGTCATGAGAGAGCAGAGTGGTTCAAACTCAGTTTCGTTTCTTGCATGTAATTACACTACTTTATTGTCCCACTCTTCATTCAACTTATGTCCCAGTCAATTGTCTTTTTATGCGGGAGTGATTGGACCGATTTCTCCATTTGAGTCAAAGTGATTGTGTGACGAAACGGGTCCCACTGGACTAAGGACTTTTTCTTCATCACCCGTTTCTCACAGTTTAATATACTTTTTAGTCCTTAGCCGAGTCTAAGAATGTACACCAGAGCATCTGTGTATTATGTGTATTATTATTTCATGCTATTAAATACATTTTGTCCTTGCTATTACCTGCAATATTGTATGGTATTGATTTAGAAATATAAAAAAATTCCCATATTGTGTGGAAATAACAGGACAGCAGAAGTCATTTTGCTTATGTTAGCTAAGGTAATTACCATTTGTCTCAAATGTCCATTGTTGTGTGGCTTAGATTTGGTTTCTAATCAGAAGAATTTCTGAGGTATTGCTAACCCTAGTTACCTGGCAGCCCAAATTAATTACCTAGGTCAATAGGTTATCTGAGACTTTGTAATTAGATCAGATGATGCGCACTCTCACCACAGTATAATACTCTTTGCTATAGCATTAAGAAATATATTAATATGTATCCATATAAATGTTATTGTATCAAAATGTAATATAATAAGACCTAATATACCCACATAGAACTATACGGAAGTTCATAAGGCAAACAGATACATCAAATAGAAACAAATAAATAATACATCATAAAAATCATAACATAAATACACACCACTTATAAAACAGAAATGTATAAAAAAGAGATGGGCAGGCTCGGTTTCCTTGAATTTGAACCCACACTCACGCCTATTTGGTTTAAAAAACGAAGCAAAACGTCATTGTGACGTCGTTGGATCTCGGATCTCATGAGCTTTAGAATGAATAAATACCCGCCTCCACGGCGATCTAGCGCTATTTGAGAGATGGACAGAGAAGGGTTAGGTCACAGAATAGAGCAGGAATAGAGCAGGAATAGAGCAGTATAGAGCAGGTATTTTTCAGAATTTGCACTACAAAGTGTTTGGGGTGTCATATCTCCCCCTCCAAAAAAGCTGTATTTGCTGAGTGCTGAAATTGTAATATAGCAGCACTGTATATTTCTGAATTTGCACTACAAAGTGTTTGGGGTCTCATACCTCCCCTTCTAAAAAAGCTGTATTTGCGGAGTGCTGAAATTGTAATATAGCAACACTGTATATCTCTGAATTTGCACTACAAAGTGTTTGGGGTGTCATATTACCCTTTCTAAAAAAGCTGTCATTTCTGAGTGTTGAAATTCTAATATAGCACTTGTTTAGGGAGCAGGGATTAAACTTTATTTTTCTTAACTTGCACTGATAAGTGTAGGGTCTAATATACACCCAAAGACGAGTGCTCAATTGCTAACAGTCAAAAATGAAGAGGAAGAAAAGCAGGCTTGTCTGTAGAATTTGCAGGCAAATTCTACTGCATTATATAGGTAACACCCAAAGAGAAGAGCTCCATTTCTCCATTGCTAATTGTATTTGCTGAAATAGAAATATAGGCCTATCTGGCTTGGGCTAAATCTGCAGTTACATTTTATTATACCAAAGCTCACTCAAAAAACAGGACAGGTTGCAGAGTTCAGTGCTGGATCAGAAATTGTAATAAAAGAGCTGTCAGTGTTCTTCAAGTCTCGTGACATTGTATTGAGTCATAGCTCATACAGAAACAGGAGGGGTGACATTGTTGGTGTCACTCTCCAGTCTCAGTCATGATGATACTAATCCCTCTAACTCATGTGCTAAAGTCTATGTTGAAGTGCAAAGTGTTTTAAGTCAGGGAAACAAAAATGTAAATAAAAAGCTTGTACCTTTTTAAAGAAAAAAAAAAACCTCTCTAAAAAAGGTGAAAGTTTATTGTAGAAAAACATAAATTTGCCAAGATACCATTCTACCCAAAATATTACCAGGCATACCAGCATCAGGTATCTCCCTTCTCTTAGATAGATTTCAGCACCTGCTGCAATCTACACTCTCATAATATTCACCCTCATTATTGTGTACATCTACCTCAAACAATACTAATTCATCCCCGCTGGAATCCACCATCATAGAAGTCTGTGTACTTTGATGCAATTGCCGATAATGGCCTTACTCATGAATTTGTTGTTCATTTTATGGCAGAGCTGTCACAATTTTTGGGCAATTCTTTTAGAGCAGAGCACATATCAAAATGTTGTGCTGACTCATCTGCATCACCACTGGGTGTCTTGGGAAAGCTAAGTTTTTTCCGACAAGCAGTTGCCAGAGAAACTGTAGGAGTAGAAACTGAAGTAGAAACTGTTGATAGCTCTTGGATCCTGGCAAAGCGAATTAAGTACTTAATCTACAATTACAATATAGTTAGCTGATTTACTTAGTTTTATTTCATCCGTAAAATTTCTCTAGCTGCTTCTCAAAAAGTATAATTAAGGCAATCACTTGACTCAAGCTAACCGTATCTGCATTCTCTTCACATGTGACTACTTCACTGGACTAAAGTACATTCCCCTCAAATGCTAGTCTTCTTGCAGCTGCTGCATTCTCCTACATGCTGTTGCAGAATTCCGAAAATGACCCTAAATTTTTCTGGACACAAACAGCATCTCCTGCATGTCATTGTCATTTTTAAAACGTTTTGTAACACCAAATTGATTGTGTGAGCAAAACAGGAAAAGTGATGGAATCCCCCCCCCCCCCGTAATGCTTTAACAATATTAGTGTCGTTATCAGAAATCACATATCCTCAGGAGAGTCCAAGCAGGATTAGTCATGTTGCAATGACATGCCTTACTTTTTGTAACAGATTGTCAGCTGTATGCCTTTTACTGAAGCCGCGGATACACAGAGTAGCCTACTTCTGAAAAGTGTGACGTACTTGGGTACATGCTGCTGCTGTTCCTGCTGGTGAAGGCAAATCACCAACTCAGTGGGCTGTCACAGTCATATAATCTTTAGTTTGCCCAGTTCCGCTTGTCCCCATATCATTTTGTAATGCATTTTGTAGCCCAATAATTACATTTTTATGAACCTTCTGGTAGAGGTGAGGAATAGCTTTTCTAGTAAAATGGTGTTGTGATTAGGGATGTGCATCGGCCACTTTTGGTGTCTCGTGTTTTGTGTTTTGGATTCGGATTTGCTTGAGGTTTTGGGTTTGGATTTGTTTCGCAAAACACCTTACGAAAGGTTTTGGTTCGGATTTAAGGTTTTGGATTCGAATTTATTTTGAAAAAAACATAAAAAGTGCTAAAAACCAGTTTTGTGGGTTTTTTTTTCACTCCTACGCTATTATTAACCTCAATAACATTCAATGACAATCATTTCCACTAATTTCCAGTCTATTCTGAACACCTCACAATATTGTTTTTAGGCCAAAAGGTTGCACCAAGGTAGCTTGAGCACATAATGCCAAAAAAAGAGGTACAAGATGGAATTGTTCTGGGCCCTCCCTCCCACCACTCGCGAGATTCGACGCGAGACTTGGACGACAGAGCCTCATTTTCATTTTTTTGCCCGCCGGAAATATCCGAACAGTGCTCGGATCCCGTTTGGATCCGCACTGTTCGGGTGGGCTCGGATTAGCGGAATCCGAGCCCGCTCATCTCTAGTTGTGATGAAATTTGGTAATAAGGACAGAAGACCTCAAGTAACTGTCTAAAACCAGCTGCATTAATAGTGGACATTGGACGCAAATCTAATACTAGCACAGTCCCCATGGCGTCTTTGATCCGCCTTGCGACTGGATGACAGCTTTCTTACTTTCTTCTTCTAGCAAAGGATTGTTTAACAGTCATTTGTTGTAAACTACTAGTAGTCTTCATCTGGGTTGAAGATCCACCCCCAGCAGCAGCAGCAGCGGGACTAACGCTCAATAATTCTTCAGAGCAATCATGGTTAGTGGAGGAGTCATCTAGAATTAGGAACTTGGATGCAAAACTAACCCCCATCCTTTCTGGGGATATTGATGATGAAGGTGTTGGGGGTGTAGATTGCAGGTGCTGGGATCTAGATGAGAGAAGGGAGGTAGATGATGCTGGACTGCTTGCTGTTATTTATTTAACATAAGTTTCTGATTTTCCCAACAGCTTTCTATGAACTCGCTTCAAATGCCATAACATGGATGAGGATCCTAGATGGTTAAGGTCCCTACCGCTACTGAGTGTGGCTTTAAAAACGCTACAAATGGCTAGACAACTGTTGTCAGGATTTGTGTAAAAATAATTCCACACTTAATAGGTGGATTTTTGGTCTTATGCCCAGGCATTATCACAGGCAAGAACTGCTGCAATCTTTCTTTGAAAGTGTATGAAAATAATATTGTGACCTGTGAGGTGGTCAAAATTGAATGGAAATTAATGGAAATTATTGAGGTTAATAATAATGTAGGTACAAAATAATACCTAATTTATGTGATTTTAGCCCAAAAAATTTAATTTTGAAAAAGATAGCAAAACAAAACCAAAACACGCAAAAGCTGGTTTGGAAAAAACCAAAACCAAAACTCGAAGCTAATCCAGATCCAAAACCAAAACACGGGGGTCAGTGAGTATCTCTAATAAAAATACACAAAAATATGAGTATATGAATCAGAGTAATTGATGAGGACTTAAATGATTGTCCAAATATCTTGAATATATACCAAAAGTATGAAAAACTGCAGAGCAAGTGAAGGAAAAAAATATATAGCAACTCTTCTACGGATTCTTGCTAACAGTTCATTAGGGAGAAATATCCCAAATATTTCAAAATGAATCTTGCAAAACGAATCCTATTACTCACATCTAAGAATGTAGGAGTTGTTCTTGATGGAATATCTATGTGGTTATATTAGGTCTTATTATATCAGTTTTTTTAACGAACAAAACAATTTTTACTCTGTATATGAAGTGTTCTATAGGCATCTACTGGAGGAATATGGTCATTCTATATGGAGTGTATCTAGTTTCACCCGCTTTTCTGTTGTGTTTTTGTTTATATATTTTTGAGGGTCAACTTACCCGGTTTAAGCTGCAGTGTAATAGCTACCCCCATATTCTTCCTTTATTACATATATTCCAGTTATTTTATATTTATAATTATATTTGTTTTCTGTTTTTTTTTTTATTATTTAACAAATCCATTATCTACTAGCACCGAAGGTGACCCCCCAGGGGTCTTAGTTAGTTTTTGCAATTATTACTTTGAAGTGCTGACTGCAAGAGGTTGCTGAAGGGTACACGCTACCATTTACCTTGTATCTTGTGAACGTCGTGTGGTGTTGTGCTGTCATAATAAAGCCTTATTTTGGATTTACTCTGGTCTACCCGAGTGAGTTGAATTCCACAGAGGTTAACTGTCATCTCAGCTAAGGGTGGTATCCTCACAATTGGTGGCAAGCAGTGGGGTCACTCAGCCCGGTGTCGCACAGCTACATAGCACCTAGAAGAAGGCTATCGGAGGAGTTACCAGAAATGAGTCATGGACAGCTCCATAAAACTGGCTGAACTCAGGGAATATGCCAGGCAAGTGATATTGCCACTACCCAGGATGACTCCAGGACATAGCGAGTGGAAAAACTACACTAATGGGACCTGTGTCTACTTAATTATATGGGCAGGATGGAAATAGCGGAGGTCTCAGCAGTGGAAGTGGCTCAAGTTGGGATTTATATAGCGGAAATCCTGTAATCCAAGTAGTCAGGTAAGGACCAGGAGCATCCCCGTATATTGGTGCTGAGGGATGGGGGCATGATATTTGCGACACCGTCTAAGGTGGACTTTATTAAGGAAAGTCAGGAGGACTACCCAGATGTGGTGGGGGAATGGTCCAAGGAGGCCGGGATATGTTACTATACCACCTCCCTGCCTGAGGATCAGATGCTACTGGAACACTAAGATCTTACCCTACACTTTCAGGAGCAGCCAGTAAGGCTTGTTGAGATCGCAGCTACCATTCAGACCAACCCCACCCCAGGTTAGTCAGCAGTGTGCAATGGAAGCTGTGACTATGGTCAGCTTCGCCAAGAGCTGCAGCAAGTCATGGGTTGTTGGATCTGTAATAAAGGACTTTGGCCAGTAAAATTAGGGTTGACTGAGGTTTTATCAAGCCTTCAGGATTGGGTGGCCAAGTGGAATTACACTCGGGACAAGTCTGGAAGCGATGTCATCGCTGTGGACAATGGTGGCATCTCCATCAGTAATGTCCCAGGAAGGGTGGTCAATCAGACCATTCCCCACCCATGAGGGTTGTTGGCAGGAGCCACTCCTGATAAAATGAACACTACCACCCTGATGTGCCAGAGGCGAGGAGGCAAGTGCCACTTGCAAGTTTGTGGCTGGCATGAGGCAAGCAATAGGAGGACTCAGGGACTCTGGAGCATGCATCACCCTGGTACCGCTCGAGTTCATGTAAGCCAGAAGAATTATCCCCAACAAGTACTTTAAAGTTAGGATGGCAGATGGGAGATGGGCAGAATTACAACAGCCCAAGTCCAGTTGCATTGGGTCCATTGTAAAAACCTGGTGGAAGTTTAAGTTATTGCAGGAATGTCCAATGAGGTAATGTTGTGCAATAATGTGGGGCAAGACATTGAGAATTAAGACACCCATAGAAAGGTGAGCCCCAGGCAGAGGAAGAACATTCACCCCTACATGTCAGTGACAACCGGGTGTCAGCAACCTTTCTTTTCCATCTCTGAGCGGGGAATGAGTCCTGGGGAGGAGGATAAGTCTTGACTGCAAGAAGCCTAGTTACTAGATCCAGATTTAGAAAGGAGGAGGGCACTAGCAGATTTGACATTTAAGACAGGGGTGGTAGATGAATGTGCTTGGTTGGACGGGTTACTGTATACAGTGTCCAGTCCGAATCATAACTACAGGCTGGTAGTCCCACTCGAATATCGGGATTGGTTCATAGTTCAGGCCCATGGGGAAGTGGGTACCAATCACCGTGGAAGAAGGAGAACATGAACCAGGTTCAGGCAGCAGTTCATTTGGTTAGGTTTATCAAGGGATGTAGACCGCTACATAGCCAACTATGCAGACTGCAAGAATATGTTAGGGCAGGGCTGCAACCATGACAAGCAGACACTGGAGGAGAGTAGGCAGTGTAGAAAGCAGGACATTGATGACTGCATAATGTTACTCTCAGTAGTCCCTGTAGGAGATGGTGTGCATCAGGATTCTTCCTAAGAGCCAGTCCATAAGCGATCACAGACTGGGTAAACGAGTAACCCCAGGGCAGGAAGGAACTGGGGGAGGTGGAGGCGTAGCCAGGCAGCACCCCAGACAAGCAGGGAAAGGCAGTCGGTAGGGCTCTCAGGCAGTAGGGCTCAGATTAGCTACTGGAGTAGGAGACCAAGATTTCCCACAAGGCCCCTTCTTTAAAAACAAAACCTTAAATTCTGCATGCAGCTGCCACTGATATGCACAACATTCAAGGGCTATCAATCAGAAGCACAGCTCCTAACTGTCATCGATCAGGACAAAATCCTGAAATGCAGGATTGGAAGACAGTCCACTCAAAACTTGACAGTTCTTTATAAATCAGGACAGTTGAGCATTATAGGTAAGAGTAGTGGGTTATTAATGAATTGTGTGTGTGTGATATTAATTTAATGTATTTCATGGTATTAATGTAAAATATGATTGTGTGTGTTATATTAATGTAATGTGTATGATTGGATTAATGCAATGTGTGGGGTGGAGGATAATCTAATATAGTGTACATGTAATGTAAAGGGAGCTGGTAAGGGCTTTTACAATTATATAGTGTAGCTATTAAAGTAATGTGTGAGCTGTTAGGGACTATTAGTGTTAGGTGTACTCTTGTAATGTGGTTGCTGTTGTGGGTATGTATGTAGTTTTTAAGGGCGTTATTTATAAATTGTAGGGACTAATATTGCTATGTGGCGTGTCTGTATTAAATGTTGATACTAATAATTTATCTGCAGGGCTAGTTGGTGGAAAGGATGCCTGTTTATTGGGAATATAGTCACTGTGCCCACAATGAACCTTTCGGCAGTCAGACTGTTGACACCATAATGTCGGCAGTTTCAGTGTGTCTACATGGTGAACATATCAACATTGTTGATAATTTGCAAAGTCTACAGTCAACATTCAAATGGCAATGCCACCTCCATACGCAGGAACCGCCAGCAAAATAGTCGCTGGATCTATTGTAAAATAAAACATCAGTACATAAATAAAAAACAACAGTGTGCATCGCCTCCAAGCAGCTTAAAACTAACAGCAAAATCTTGGGTGGCCAAAAGCGTGGAGTCTTCCAGAGTTTACTAGTACCAGCACTAGGGTTTGCCAGATGGGGCTGTTGGCACTAAAGCAGGGAAACCCGCAACATGGCCTCTTCCTGCCCTAATGACAACCAACTCCAAGGCTGGTGAATACAGGACTGGATTCCATAGGGAGATGGAGTCACACCCAAAAGAGTGGAGATCGCCCACCCTAGGGGTGCCCAGCCCCGTGCTGAAAGCACTAGGGCTCTTCCCACACCCCTGGGCTGTGGGAGTGAGGTAATAAAACATATTTTAAAACAGCAGAAACACCATTTTATCCTGGTGCACTACAGGTCCCAGCAAGCCCAGGTTTCCATGAACATTTTGGGGATGCTAGTGCTTGTAGATCTACAAGCACCAGCGTAACCTTGGCTGCCAGGACATGCTGACACTTGGGGAACCACAATTGCTGGAGTGTTATCTACTTGGGAAGTTACCACTTTCTTACTGAATAGTAATTGGTTTGGGGAACACTTTTTTTGTGAGTAAGCTCTATAGCATTTACATTGAAGGAGTGACGCATATTGTTAGGATTGCCGCTAATGGCTTATTGATCCTTCATCTAAAAGTCTTCACTAGCCAGCAAGTGGAATTTTGTGTGTTTCCTGAGTGGTGGAGCAATATATTGTTCAAACTTTATTACTGGTAATATTTCCTACATCAGCTATCCAGGACTCACTTTTATTTAAACATTGTGGTTAGAAAAAAGTTTTAGACCTTGTATTTATATCCATATGGAATAGCATTTCTACATGTTAATACATATGTCATGGTAATCACTCTTAATTGAGATGAGCAATTGTGTTTACTGTATTCTACATTGTTTTCAGTGAATTTCATGTTTTTGTTATGTTTTTATCAATAGTGTTGCATGAATAGAATTGATTGCAACATTCTAGCTCAATTGTTGTAGTTGCAACATTAATTGTGAATTTAGGGTTTAATAAAGCATTGTTTCTTTTTTATCCTTGGATCTTTTTCTATTGTGTTCAATAAAATTGCTCCTAAACACTGTTGCATGCCAGTTTTTTTTATATTTCTTTCTACTTGGGAAAAGCAGGTCCCCTGCAATTGGTAGCCTCAAACTATTGTCATAACCAGCACTTGAAGCTTCTATATTGTATTAATTCTCTACAAGTTGCAAAATCATGAATGTATTTTTATTTTATTTTATGGATATAGATTTTTTTTTAGGTTTCAAGCTGCAAGAACAGGGATGTGCGCTGCAGTTTTCCTGGCTATAGTGCCACCAGCCCCGACTGGCAAAGCCTAGTGCTGGTAATAGTACAATTGGGGGA
This sequence comes from Mixophyes fleayi, assembly GCF_038048845.1. NCBI lineage: Eukaryota > Metazoa > Chordata > Amphibia > Anura > Limnodynastidae > Mixophyes > Mixophyes fleayi. The sequence goes on along the minus strand of NC_134408.1, from coordinate 105,407,950 downwards.
ATCCCACACTTTTTGGCCCCCGATTTTGCTAGTACCAGTCTAGGAAGCTAGCACTGGGGCTAAGCTGTTGGGGGGAGGGAGTGGGTGCTTTGACAAGTTCAGTGTTGACAGATTGTACCCAACCCATTTATTAATATAATGTTGAGGCTGTTTGGGGAAGGTGGCCTAGAGTGTTCAGCTTTTCAGGAGGTTTATAGTATCTGTCTCTTTTGTGAAACAGAACCTTGATATTCCAGAATCCAGAAGAGTATTGAGAGAGCTTAAGGCAGCAGCAGTAAGTCATCAAAGTTGAAAGAAGAGGTAGGAGAGAGCAACTCAGTTTGCCACCTGTCCTGATTCTGGTAGAGCAGTGTCCCAAAATGTCAGGACCTCTGGTATATTCCACTCCTTTCCCATTCTGACCCTACCAGAAGCTCTTGGGGTCAGAGTATTGCACTACTCATGCTTCTGCTCCATGATGTGGCATAGCACCAGTGATATCAACAATGGGAGTCACCAGTAATGTACTTAGAGTTCCTTCCCACTTGGAGTAGTGGTGGAAGGTGCTGTGTAGACCAGATCCCTTCTCCGGAGGGTACTGCAACGAGTAGGAACCTATGGGATAAGAGGCTTTGGTCACACATGACAACAGAAAGAAGGGGGAGCATATGTGGCAAGTGGAAAGTAGGAAGAGCAATTATCATATATGTTTCACCTCCATCCTTCCCTTGTCTCATATGGGGCTTGATCAAATTTTCTCTTGCGACTACATCCAGGGAGGTTGGCACTACTCTTGTTCACATGACCACTAAATTCAAAAAGCACTCCTATATGAATTCTATAGAGTATGATATGTTATAACAGCTAGTAGCTATCCAGACAATATACTTGAGTGCTGATGAATGCAGCAGGGTGATTATAGCTTACTTTGCGGCTTTTAAATGTTATAGCTCTTTTGCTTTTTGTCTATAGCTCTGATGGAGTGTATATTGATTGTAGTACTGGATGCCACTATGTGTTTATAAGCTCTTGGTTTATAGTTTAGGGAATTATTAGTAGGTGTTTATAGCAATGTTTATAGCTCTTTGTTTGTAGCTCCTATTTATAGGTTTGTAACTTTGTTTGAGAGCTTATGTTTATAATTAGTAGTTGATTGTGGTATAGGTATGGGGGATTATATGTTATTGTGTGGGGTGCCGTGTAGTATGTGTTTTGTTTTAAATGTGTGCTCTTGACTGTGTAAGCGGTGTAGGTTTATAGGTAATTGTTAATCTGTGCTTGAGTCTGTGGGTGAATAGAACGGTAGTGTATGGCGTGCTCTTGTAATGTTGCTCTTATAAGAGCAGTTGTGTTGATTGCCCATTTATTATTTTCCGTGGGGTCCAGTGGAATACGAGGCTTTTTGTTGCTTATTGGGCGGTGATGTAGCTGAGCCGAGCACCTTCCTATAGCGGCACTTGGAACACACTATGCGTTCCAAATGCCTAACTTCCGGGTTTTGGGTGGAGCACACAGACGCCTATGCGTTCCACTGTTTTGTCTGCTCGCCGCTGTTCTTTTCTATTCTCCCGCAGTTATTTTCAGCGGACGGGGTGGATCTTTGCTTGGTGGTGGCGTGGGGTTCTTGATGTCTTCTGGTGTGGGTGCTCCTTGAATCTATCCAACGTGTTTCGTCCGAAGACTTCGTCAGGTATATATATCCCTGACATAAGCTCTCAAACAAAGTTACAAACCTATAAATAGGAGCTATAAACAAAGAGCTATAAACATTGCTATAAACACCTACTAATAATTCCCTAAGCTATAAACCGAGAGCTTATAAACATATAGTGGCATCCAGTACTACAAATCAATATACACCGCATCAGAGCTATAGACAAAAAGTAAGGATGAGCGGGCTCGGATTCCGCTAATCCGAGCCCACCCGAACAGTGCGGATCCGACGGGATCCGAGCACTGTTCGGGAACTTCCGGGCGCCAAACGAAGCCAAACCAAGGCTATGACATCCAAGTCTCGCGTCGGATCTCGCGAGACTCGGATGTCATAAATACTCACCTTGCGGCCGTCATCTTAATTTCGCCTGACATCAGGGAAGAGGGAAGGTGTGTAGGGTAGTGGTGCTCCTGCGTGATCAGTGCTCTGTCCTTGCTGAGTCCAGTGGTGCTTTATGCCTGTGTCCAGTGCTCTGTCCTTGCTGAGTCCAATGGTGCTTTTGTCCTGTGCTCTGTCCTGCTGAGTCCAGTGGTGCTTTGGCCAGTGTCTGTCCTGCTGAGTCCAGTGGTGCTTTAGTCCTGTGCTTAGTTGTGCTAAGTCCATAGAAATTTTATAATTATTAAAATCTCTTCAAAATGACAAAAAAACAATTTATTTTAAAAATTAAACAAAATTAATAAAAAAAATAAATATTTAAGCAGTTCTAAAGAATAGGTACTGCAATCTATATTATATTTAATACGTTCAATTTTTAAGCAGTTCCAGAGAATAGGTACTGCAATCTATATTACATTTAATACGTTCAATTTTTAAGCAGTTCCAGAGAATAGGTACTGCAATCTATATTACATTTACTACGTTCATTCTTTAAGCAGTTCCAGAGAATAGGTACTGCAATCTATATTACATTTACTATGTTCATTCTTTAAGCAGTTCCAGAGAATAGGTACTGCAATCTATATTACATTTAATACGTTCAATTTTTAAGCAGTTCCAGAGAATAGGTACTGCAATCTATATTACATTTACTACGTTCATTCTTTAAGCAGTTCCAGAGAATAGGTACTGCAATCTATATAACATTTAATACGTTAAATTTTTAAGCAGTTCCAGAGAATAGGTACTGCAATCTATATTACATTTAATACGTTCAATTTTTAAGCAGTTCCAGAGAATAGGTACTGCAATCTATATTACATTTACTACATTCATTCTTTAAGCAGTTCCAGAGAATAGGCACTGCAATCTAAATTACATTTAATACGTTAAATTTTTAAGCAGTGCAAGAGAATAGGTACTGCAATCTATATTACAAGAGAAAGTGAGGGAGGAGCTGGTAAACCATTGCGATTCCACCAAGCATGTAGCTCTTATGGATGAAGCCCTTTGTACGCTTTGATGATATATTGTGGCGCCGGTACCAAATTGGGTACCGGGGCCACTCCACTACGCAGTCCAGATAGATGCGTATCAACTACATTCAGTGTTGGGGCCAAATCCAAAATTAATGAAAATGACCTGTCATCGTCAAAAACAAGAGGTATTGACGCGCTCGAACTACATCCTGTATATGCTGCAGAGGATGTAGGAGCAGGCAGCTGTGCAGTGGAATTCAGAACTGTTGAGGGTGATATATTGTGGCCCCGGTACCAAATTGGGTACCGAGCCCACTCCACTACGCAGTCCAGAAAGCTACCTCGGTGCAACGTTTTGGACTAAAAAGAATATTGTGAGGTGTGAGGTGTTCAGAATAGACTGGAAATTAGTGGAAATGATTGTTATTGAATGTTATTGAGGTTAATAATAGAGTAGGAGTGTAAAAAAAAAAAAAATGGATTTTAGCGCTTTTTATGCTTTTTTAAAAATAAATCAGAACCCAAAACCCTAAATCAGAACCAAAACCTTTTGTCAGGTGTTTTGGCAAAACAAATCAGAACCCAAAACCTCAAGCTAATCAGAACCCAAAACCCAAAACACTAAAAGTGCCCGGTGCACACCCCTAAAAAAAAGCAAAAGAGATATAACATTTAAAATCCGCAAAGTAAGCTATAATCACCCTGCTGCATTCATCAGCACTCAGCATATTGTCTGGATCGCTACTAGCCGTTTCCCCAACCGCGCACCCTTTTTTTTCCCCCTCCCAAGCCCCTCTTATCTTCACTCACAGGAAGCACAAGTTGCGCTACGGCAGAACCAACAATACCCAAGATCAAATCCACGGGAATCGGGACGCCCGGGAGACCCGTAACGGCAGCAACGACCACCAAGATTACCGAGAAAAGCGCAGACGTCCAAGGTAAACCCCATAAAAAGGGTCCCTACAACATCCATGTGATATGTTATAAACTGTGTAAACTGTATTTTAGTTCTTATGAATAGCACACATTGCTAGATGCACCAATGTGTTTGATTTAATTTTCTAAGCTGCACTAGGTTTCTATGGACAATGGATTACAACATGTTTACATATTACATAATCTTAAATAACACTTGTAGTGTGATATACTACATAAAAACTCAAAACCTTTTACACCCAACGTTGGGCGAAAGGACAAAGCGCTGACCTTAAAAATCACATGTTGCCAAAAACCATTAATAATGCCGTTAAAAACTCTTAGAAAAGGATAAAAGATACTGCTTCAATGGGAAAGTTGTTTGTGTATCAACTTCAATTAAAAAAGGAACAAAAAACAGAGATATCACAAAAGCGCAAAACTGATTGTATCTAAGTTAAGAAATATATCACCGTAGAGTTATATAGATATATATAAAAAAAAAATATTTTAGTAACAAAAAACACAATTAATTAAAAATCAATATCACATGATAAATTAATAATATATAAAACAACTAAAAAAAACTATGATCCGGATCTGTTAAACTAATAAATATCTTGTATATAAAAGTCTCCTATATTGCACATATAGGGAAACATATATGAATTGTATCCTCCAAAAATCAGTAATTTATGCCTTTATCCTGGATTGTTGTTTATATAAAATCAAGGGACCATTACACACTTTTTAAAATACGATTGTGTTAGATATAATCCATATAGCAATGTCACAATCTTGTGTGAATCATAATAATGTTAACTAACACGACCAGTCATATAATGTTACAGCCCATACATCATTCAGGAGGTGTAGATTTTACATGAAACATCCAACTCATGAAGCCCTGCTGAGGATTTATGACTCTGCCTGCTAGAACTGCAAAACGAGTCTATCTTTCCAAGTAAATATTTTTTGCTCACAGCAGTGAGCAAGCAGGACAAGATACTAATGTCTTGTGTACAAGACAATCCGAGAGTTGTATTTAGGCGAGGATTGACCTTGAAAAACAAATTGGTTCCTAGTCATTTTAAATGGGGAACGGTGACATTGCAAAAGTTAGTTTGAAAATGAGTTCTCTTTGATAAATTAATAGGTTTTTACAAATGCAATAAAAAATCTTGTATTACGTGTTCATTTATATACTTAGCAACAGTAATTGGTATTTTTTATTCTCGATGTAATATTGCATATCATTTTAAATCAGTAAATGAATAGAAATTGCATTAATACAATTACACTTATACTTAATATTTGGTAATACAGATTTTGATCAAAATAACTGGAAAACGCTTCCTATAGGCATGGATGAGCTTCCTGCACCTCTCTACTTTAGGTTTATTCCACTTTTCTTGTGCAAACTGCTCCAGTTTTCCTATATTTGAAAGGCACCTTCTCACAACTGCTGTTTTTGATCTTTCCACATGTGTTCTGTCAGATGTAGATCTGAACCCATTGCTGACCACTTCAGAAGAATCCAGCATTTTGTCTTGAACCGTTCTAGGTGCATTTTAAAGTGTATTTGGGATCAATGGCCTGCTGGAAGACCCACGATCTTTGATGGGGACCCAGTTTTCTGATAATGGGTTCAACATTGTGCTCCAAAAACGCACATTCAGATTTCATGATACCATGCACATGTTTGAGGCACCCAGTGCCAGATGCAGCACACCAACTCCAAAACATCAGTTAACCTCCTCCACATTTGACTGATGGAAGGTGATCTTTTCTTTGAATGCTTCATTCTGCTTTCCGTAAACATGGGGGCGACATGCATTAACAAATAGCTCTAATTACTAATGTACACAGGACATCTCCCAGAAGGAATTTGGCTTTTTTTCAGGCAAACTCCAGTTGGGCTTTCTTATGCTTCCCTCACAGAGTCCTCCTGGGCCTCCTACCAAAAAAAACCCTTCCATTGAGTTGGCAACATAAGGTAGAACAACATTCTCTGGATACCTTTGTGCACAAGATTTTTCAGAAAATATATTGATCTACATATTGATTTTAGGAAATTTGTGATGTGTTTACAATATGACACAATGTTTATGTTTTTTTTGCTTTTATGATTGGATTTTGTGCTCATCATTGGAGCTAAATGAAGAATTATATTAGAGATGGTCACTGACCCATGTGCTTTGGTTTTGTGTTCGGCTTTGGATCTGGATTACCGTCGTGTTTTGGTTTTGGTTTTGCAAAACTGCCATTGCGTGTTTTTGTTGCAAAATCAATGTTTTTGGGCCTAAAATAACCAAATTTAGTGCTCCACCTGTTTCTTGGATAAGTAATCTAATTGTAAAGCTAAGAAATTATCAAAAAAACAGTTTAATTCCTGGTAGGTAGGCCTTCATTAATTCTATACACAAAACAGATTGTCTTCCTCTCCATCTATGCATATTGGCAATGCAGCCAACATTTTTGGATGTATATTACACCCTACACTTATAGTTAAATATGTAAAGAAATGGAAAAAGGCAGTTTGCTTTCTGTCTCTATAGGCCTCCCTCCACTTGTCGAAAATACCAAAAAATTCAGCCGTTATAGACTGTACAATATTAATTGAAATGGAGAAAGCCAGTTTGGTTTCTGTCTTTCTAGGCCCCCCTCCACTTGTCAAAAATACCAAAAAATTCAGCCTTTATAGACTGTACAATATTAATTGAAATGGAGAAAGCCAGTTTGGTTTCTGTCTCTATAGGCCCCCCTCCACTTGTTGAAAATACCAAAAAATTCAGCCATTATAGACTGTACAATATTGATAGAAATGGAGAAAGCCATTTTGGGGTCACTGTGTATATGACACCCTACCCTTAAGGATAAATTGGCCAAATAGCAGCCTTTCAAGATGGTACGTGATATGGAAATGCCTCATCATTGTGAAGCGAATGAAGTACTTGATCGACAAGGCCAACATACTTTGCTGAATTGCTTGCTTTCAGCTCCTCCTGCAGTTTCTCATGCTGCTTTTCCAATAGTCTAATTAAAGGAATGACTTGGCTCAAACTAGCAGAGCCTGCACTCACCTCACACGTCACAACTTCAAATGCTTTCAGCACCTTGCACAGCACTGAAAGGATTCCCCACTGTACAAGAGTGAAATACATGCCCCCTCCTTTTCCAATGTCATGGCTTGTGCAATACGCTTGGATAGCTTTGCGCTGTTCCTCCATCCTCTGAAGCATGCACAGGGTGGAATTCCACCTAGTTACCACCTCTTGCTTAAGTTGGTGGCAGGGCAAGTTAAACTGCTCTTGGAGCTGCTGTAAACTCCTACATGCTGTGGCTGAATGCCTGAAATGGCCTGAAATTTAACGTGCCACCGGAAGCATCTCCTGCACCTCACGGTTATTTAGTAGGAAGCTCTGCACCACCAAGTTGATGGTGTGAGCAAAACAGGGAATATGTTGGAAATCACCCAGCTGTAATGCTCGCACTATATTGTTGGCGTTATCAGAAATGACATATCCTGGGGAGAGTCCAAGTGGTATAAGCCATGTATCAATCACATCTCTTAGTTTGCGTAACAAATTGTCAGCTGTATGGCTGTTAGTGAAGCCGGTGATACAAAGAGTGGCCTGCCTGTGACAAATGTTACGTAGTGGTGTAAATGCTGCTGCTGTTCCTGCTGGTGAAGGTGAATGACAAACCCAGTGGGCTGTCAAAGTCATATAGTCTTTGGTTTGGCCACTTCCACTTGTCCACATATCTGTGGTTAAGTGGACAGTGGGCAGAATGGCAATCTTTAGCGCAATCTCTACATTTTTACACATTTTTTGGTATAGTTGTGGAATAGCTTTACGGGAGAAATGGTGTCGCAATGGAATTCTGTAACGCGGACACAAAACCTCAATTAACTGTGAAAAACCAGCTGCGTTTATTGTGGAGATTGGACGCAGATCTAACACTAACATTGCAGCCATGGCGTCTGTGATTCACTTGGCGACTGGGTGACTGCTGTCATATTTACTTCCCCTAGCAAATGATTTTTTCACAGTTAATTGCTGAAATGTAGGACTGCTCATTTTCTTGACCTGCCTCTGCCTTGACGATTCACCCCCAGCAGCAGCAACAGCAGCAGCAGCAGTGGGACTAACGCTTTCTTCAGAGGAATCAAAAATAGTGCAGGAGTCATCCAGCCTCAATAAGTGGGATGCCGGGCTAACTCCGAGCGCTACTGAGGATATTGATGAGGATGGTGTGGTGGGTGTATTTTGTAGCCTTCGGGATGTCGGTTACTGGAGGGTCTTAGCTGATGATGGAGTGCTTGTATTTTTTTTGGAAGAACTTTCAGCTTTTCCCAACACTTTGCCATGAACTCTCATTAAATGGCGTAACATAGACGAGGTTCCAAGATGGTTGAGGTCCCTCCCTCGACTGACTGTGGCTTAACATACACTACAAATGGCTATACAATTGTGGTCTGGATTTGGGTAGAAATAATTCCACACATGAGAAGAGGATTTTTTTGTTTTATGCCCAGGCATGACAATGGCCTTTTTCTTGTCAAGTGCCAGAACTGCTGCCACTGGTGCAGGACTTACACAAACAACCTCATCCTCATCAACATCCTCATTAGCGCCCTTGTCGCCTACACAAATCTCCCCCTCATCTTCTTCTAATTCCAAAGTGGCATCCTCAATTTGGGTATCACCAGCTACACTCGGGCTATTAAGGCACGCATCAGCAGAATGCTCACGATTAGACATCCCACTGTTGGATGGACTCTCCACAGGAATTGGTGTCATTTGAGAATCAGAGCAAACATTATCCTCTAATGCCTTACTGTTATCTTGCAGCTCGGCTTTGACGCGTAACAGTAGTTGTGCACCAATTGTAGGCTCGGTAACTTTTTGGGATCTGCCACTAATAGCCAAAGGTGAAGGCCGCATTCTCTCTTTGCCACTGCGTGTGTAGAATGGCATGTTGGCAATATTTTTTTTATTGGCACTTGACTTTTGCTCAGTAACACTTCTCTTTCGCTTCAACACTGTAAATTTTTTGCGGGTTTTTATTTTTTGGACTGATTTCGAAACACTGTGTAGTTTGACATCGCCTTGCCCAGATGACGTACTGGGAACACTAACATCAGGACTGGTGACAGAACCTGGTTGCTCATTCGGATCATATGTGGACTGTTTTGAATCCATTCTGTAGTGGTAAAAATTATTTGGTAAGATACTGCTGACAAATATGACTTTTGACAGCCAGAAATATTTATGCACAATTATGGGGGACACCCTAAAAGCACTGGGGAGTGCTAAAAATTATTTGGTAGATACTGCTGACAAATATGACTTTTGACAGCCAGAAATATTTATGCACAATTATGGGGGACACCCCAAAAGCACTGGGGAGTGCTAAAAATTATTTGGTAGATACTGCTGACAGATATGACTTTTGACAGCCAGAAATATTTAAGCACAATTATGGGGGACACTCCAAAAGCACTGGGTAGTGCTAAAAATTATTTGGTAGATACTGCTGACAGATAGTAAATTTGACAGCCAGAAATATTTATGCACAATTATGGGGGACACCCCAAAAGCACTGGGGAGTGCTAAAAATTATTTGGTAGATACTGCTGACAAATAGTAATTTTGACAGCCAGCAATATTTATGCACAATTATGCACTGGGGAGTGCTAAAAATTATTTGGTAGATACTGCTGACAGATAGTAATTTTGACAGCCAGAAATATTTATGCACAATTATTAGGGACACCCCAAAAGCACTGGGGAGTGCCAAATATTGAAAAAAACTAACAAAAAAACCTCTATCTTCCTCTCTTCTCTAGAGATTTTTGTTACAATTGGAATCAGAATATTGGATTCTCTGTCCCTGCTCTAATCAGCCTGTGACTACACCCTGCTCTCTCCCTCTGTCAAATGGCGATGGATTGCTGTGGAGGCGTGTATTTATAATCTTGAAGTATCGCGAGAACCGAGCCCCGACATCCGACGACTTCACGATGACGTTCGGCCTCGATTTGGATTCAGAGCGGGCGGGAGAGTACCGAGCTACTCAGCTCGGTACTCGGATACCCAAAGTTCGGGTGGGTTCGGTTCTCGGGGAACCGAACCCGCCCATCTCTAAATTATATGAATATAAGTATAATTTTTGTGTTACCACCTTCTTAATTTTTTTCACTTATGTGTTCATGTGAGAGATAGACATTGCTGGATACCTTATTATTATTTTCACATTTCACTTTTCACAATTGGAATATAATTGTTATAGGTTTAGTCAAGCTGAAGTTGAGAGAGAAGCTGTGGCTGGATCACATAGGAATACCTTATTGTAGATATTTATTTCAATTAAGAGTGCAGGGCACCGATGTATTTCATTGCAAATGTACTGATATTTTTTATATTGTGTGTGTTTTGGTATAGGAAAAATATTGATTTCTAATGTATTATGCCAGGTCTGTTTTGCTGAAAGCAGGAGATGTTAAGTAAGCCTTTTCATCGGAGAAGTGTAAAAAGCCTGCTGTAGCCTGAAGGCCCAGCAGGAGGCCGTTAACTCTTGTCAAATCTTGTTTGTGAGACAGTGTCTGAACAATGTAGACTCAGGAAACCAGTAATGTAGAATATCATAGATTGCTTTTCATTTTAAGTTAATGTTAAATCATATGATGTGATATCAGAAGCTTCGGTACCTAGTCAGATCAAGGAGTTGGATTACCCTGTGGAAGTCAAATAGTTGGATAAAGTAAACCAAATTGATTAACATTGTTTTACTGTGCGATTGCGATAATACGCCACGTGTTATGACGCAATTGCATGAATTAATAACACACACATTCGCACTTGTAAATAATACACATTTATTAAGGTTCCAATCCACATTTATTTATTAGTAAAATGTATTAGAAATTGTTTAAACATTAATCATAATATATTAAAAGTTTCTGAGGCTCAGGATATAGGAAATATATCATGTTTAGTGGCATTTTGATCTGCACATTACCCTTTCGAATCTGCTACTTTTGGCTTTGTGATTGCTTCTTGTGATCAATAGTTATAGAAGTTAAAAGATTAATTATCAAAATGACATTGTGTTTGGTAAACTGATAGGTCTAGGTCAGCTTTCACTTAGGCACAACATGTGCTCAGCTGGTCACACCTTTTCAGAGGAATCCTTTGAATTAACCCAGCAGACAATTGGAACATCATTAAACCCTGAGCCAATGAAGACCCTAGACATGATTCTTGTGTACATAGTGACATCATCAGTAGTTTTTTCTGTACTGAAACTGGATATAATCAAGCTGTTTCCCCCAGCTAGATCTCTCTTAGCCTGACTACACAACAGACATGACTACCTTATCCTGGGCCTGGATGAAGCGTTTGAGGAGATGTAATGTATTCGGTGTTGTTATACTTTCCTGCTTTATTGTAATATCTTTCATGCGTAATAATGACTTTCTGTAAATGCTGCTATATTTTGCAATTAAATATCTTTGTGCTTTGGAACCACAATAATCGCATTGGACAATGTTTAGCAATAAAATGACTTTAATAACCCTCTGCCAGGAGTTGTGTCAGAATCTGTATAAAAAAGAGATCTGTTTGACCATGTAGTATCATTATACCATCTTTACTTCTGGAGATCACTAGTACCTTAAACTAGTGTATGTAGCTGTCCTTATTAGGACAGTTAAGCTAATAAACATTACTGCTTCAAGGAACCTGCTCTGACGCCTACTTACCTGCTGTAATTCCTGTGACCTACAGATTAGACCCAATCTAATCCGTTATCTAGCTGTTCTGAGGTTGGGACTCAGCATTCCAGCTCCAACGCTCTGCCCGCTACCCTGCAGTTCTGGCCAGTGTGATAGGCCAGGGGGAACCATCCACAGCAATCTCCTGATCTGGAGGCGAGAGGTCAGGGGTACTTTCCCAGGTGTACCAGCAAGGGGGTACACTAGCAGCGAGAGTTACCCAGAGGGACATGGTTCTAGATGCTGCTAAGAAGCCTAGTGGTGGCAGCAGCAAAAGTCCCCCCTGCTGCGGTTAGAGGGCACATTTGGGATAAAGAAAGGGGATGGTGGCAAGACAAGCCCAGCCGATCCACAGCCACACAACAGACAGGGTGGCATAGGAGGTCCATCCTGTCACAGAAGCGCTTGTCAAAATTCTTTATACACATTATAAACAGATGGGGCAAGTACAAACTTTCATACATTGTAAAGTCAGCTTCAATAAGCTTGGCAGGTGATCCAGGTGCGTTTTCCCAGATTCGAACAATCCTGTGCTGCGATCTCGATCAAGTTTTCTCTTGCAGACTCATCCAGAGAGGTTGTCTACAGTGCCATGTGCCTTAAACTTCCTATTAACATTGCATATAGTTGAAACACAAACATCAAGGTGTTTAGAAATTGATTTGTAACTTCGAGATAGGCCATGCTTGGCTACAATCTTCTGTCTGACCTCCTCAGAATATTTTCTGTTTTTCTCCTTTTCTCCATGCTCATTGAAGTACACATAGTGATACAAAGCAGGACAATGAATAATTTTCTCTATTCATGCTTGCTTAATGAGTGATTTTTATATTGCAGGCACATGCTACTCAGTACAGGTGCGTTCAGTTCCAAAGTGAAAGAAAAACACCTGTTTGACATCTAATTATTTCTAACTACTTTAGAAAGATTTCAATATTTTTGTCTGGCCCATTTAAATATTTATGTGTGGAATTAGGTAAGACTTAGTAGCTTTTTCTGCTTTTTGTGTTTTATTCTACTGCAAACCAATGAAATACACATGTGGACACCGTAATATATATTTTTTTATTTTACTGATTTCCTGGAAGAAATTGTACATTGTTTAGGGGTACACCCAGGGAGTTTTCTAGTGTCTGGAAACCCCTGTCCTGCCTGGGGTGCCAAATGCTTGCAGTGGATGCCCCTTCCTCTGGGACCGGACACTTTACTGCTGGTGGCTGTGGATCATCTCCCCTGCTGTGTGTTCACAGCTCTCTTTGCAAACATGTGTGTCCTCGCTAGAGATGGGCGGGCTCGATTCCCCAAGAACTGAACCCACCCGAACTTAAGCTATCCGAGTACCGAGCCGAGCAGGCCCGCTCGGAATCCAAATCAAGGCTGAACGTCATTGTGACGTCGTCGGATCTCAGGGCTCGGTTCTCGCGATACTTGAAAATTATAAATACCTGCCTCCACAGCAATCCATCGCCATTTGACAGAGGGAGAGAGCAGGGTGTAGTCACAGGCTGATTAGAGCAGGGACAGACAATACAATTCTGATTCCAATTCTGCTAACAATCGATAGAGAAGAGAGGAGGATAGAGGATTTGCATTAATATTTCTGGCTGTCAAAAGTAGTATCTGTCAGCAGATTGAAAAAATAATTTGTAGCACTCCAAAGTGCTTTTGGGGTGTCCCCCATTTTTTTACATTTATATTTCTGGCTGTCAAAAGTACTATCTGTCAGCAGATTGAAAAAATAATTTGTAGCACTCCAAAGTGCTTTTGGGGTGTCCCCCATTCTTTAGCATTAATATTTCTGTCTGTTAATAGTACTGTCTGTCAGCAGATTTAAAAAATAATTTTTAGCACTCCCAAGTGCTTTTGGGGTGTCCCCCATTCTTTTGCATTAATATTTCTAGCTGCCAAAAGTAGTATCTGTCAGCAGATTTAAAAACTAATTTTTAGCACTCCCAAGTGCTTTTGGGGTGTCCCCCATTCTTTTGCATTAATATTTCTGGCTGTCAAAAGTCATATTTGTCAGCAGTATCTAAAACATTTTGTATCATTACAAGTGCGTTGGTCTCATAATGGATTCTAAGCAGTCCACATGTGAGCAGAATCAGCAACCAGGTTCTGTCACCAGTCCTGATGGTAGTGTTCCCAGTACGTCATCTGGGAAAGGCGATGTCAAACTACACAGTCTTTTGAAATCAGTCAAAAAAACACACACCAAAAAAAAATGTACCGTAACTGAGGAAAAGTTAAGTGCCGATAAAAAAAAAATTGCCAACATGCCATTCTATACACGCAGTAGCAAAGAGAGAATGAGGCCTTCACCTTTGTCTATTAGTGGCAGATCAAAAAATGTTACCGAGCCTACAAGTGGTGCAAAACTACTGTTATGGGTCAAAGCTGATATGCAAGATAACAGTCAGGCAATAGAGGATAATGTTTGCACTGAATCACAAATGACACCAATCCCTGTGGAGAGTCCATTTAACAGTGGGATGTCTAATCGTGAGCATTCTGTTAGTGTACCCATAAAGAGGGACCCTTTCAGCAGTTCTGCTGATGTGTGCCTGAACAGCCCGAGTGTTGCCGGTGATACACAAATTAAGGATGGCACTTTGGAAATAGAAGAGGATGAGAGGGAGATTTGTGGATGTGACGAGGGCGCTAATGAGGATGTTGATGAGGATGACGTTGTTTGTGTCAGTCCTGCACCAGTGGCAGCAGTTCTGGCACGTGACAAGAAAAAGGCCATTGTCATGCCAGGCCATAAAACCAAAAAATCCACTTCTTATGTGTGGAATTATTTCTACCCCAATCCAGACAATAACTGTATAGCCATTTGTAGTGTATGTCAAGCCACAGTCAGTTGAAGGAGGGACCTTTACCATCTTGGAACCTCGTCTATGTTACGCCATTTGACAAGAGTTCATGGCAAAGTGTTGGGAAAAGCTGAAAGTTCTTCCAAAAAAATGACAAGCACTCCATCATCAGCTAGGACCCTCCGGTCACCGACATCCCGACGTCTACAAAATACACCCACCACACCATCCTCATCAATATTCTCAGTAGCGCTCGGAGTTAGCCCTGCATCCCAATTATTAAGGCTGGATGACTCCTGCACTATTATTGATTCCTCTGAAGTAAGCGTAAGTCCCACTGCTGCTGCTGTTGCTGCTGCTGGGGGTGAATCGTCAGCCCAGAGGAAGGCCAAGAAAAAGAGCAGTCCTACATTTCAACAATTAACTGTGAAACAATCATTTGCTAGGGGAAGCAAATATGACAGCAGTCACCCAGTCGCCAAGTGAATCACAGACGCCATGGCTGCCATGTTAGTGTTAGATCTGCGTCCATTCTCCACAATAAACGCAGCTAGTTTTTCACAGTTAATTGAGGTTTTGTGTCCGCGTTACAGAATTCCATTGCGACACCATTTTTCCCGTAAAGCTATTCCACAACTATACCAAAAAGTGTGTAAAAATGTAGAGATTGTGCTGAAAAATGCCATTCTGCCCACTGTCCACTTACCCACAGATATGTGGACAAGTGGAAGTGGTCAAACCAAAGACTATATGACTGTGACAGTCCACTGGGTTGGTCATTCACCTTCACCAGCAGGAACAGCAGCAGCATGTACACCACTACGTAACATTTGTCACAGGCAGGCCACTCTTTGTATCACCGGCTTCACTAACAGGCATACAGCTGGCAATTTGTTACACAAACTAAGATATGTGATTGATACATGGCTTATACCACTTGGACTCTCCCTAGGATATGTCATTTCTGATAACGCCAACAATATAGTGCGAGCATTACAGCTGGGTGATTTCCAGCACATTCCCTGTTTTGCTCACACCATCAACTTGGTGGTGCAGAGCTTCCTACGAAGTAACCGTGAGGTGCAGGAGATGCTTTCGGTGGCCCGTAAGATTTCAGGCCATTTCAGGCATTCAGCCACAGCATGTAGGAGATTGCAGCAGCTCCAAGAGCAGTTTAACTTGCCCTGCCACCAACTTAAGCAGGAGGTGGTAACTAGGTGGAATTCCACCCTATACATGCTGCAGAGGATGGAGGAACAGCGCAAAGCCATCCAAGCGTATTGCACAAGCCATGACATTAGGAAAGGAGGGGGCATGTATTTCAGTCTTGCATAGTGGGGAATCCTTTCAGTGCTGTGCAAGGTGCTGAAACTATTTGAAGTTGTGGCATGTGAAATGAGTGGAGATTCTGCTAGTTTGAGCCAACTCATTCCTTTAATTAGACTATTGGAAAAGCAGCTTGAGAACTGAGGGAGGAGATGAAAGCAAGCAATTCCGCAAAGTATGTTGGCCTTGTCGTTCAAGTACTTAATTTGCTTCACAATGATCCTCGAGTTATTAAGATCTTGAGCTCGGATCAGTACATTTTGGCCACTGTGCTTGATCCAACGTTTAAGACCTACATTGAGTCCTTGCTTCAAAATGAACGAGATGTGAACTTTTGCAAGGAGCTATTGCTCGGCAAGTTGTCCGCTGAACTGGGCCTTGGCTTGCCGACGTGTCCTTCTTCAGTTTCTCAAGTATTTTCTATGCAAGGAACTCAGGGAGGCAATAAAAGCAATTCCAGAGGTGCAAACATGACTTAATCTTTGGGTGTTATTCTCAAAATAAAGCAATGTTGTGGTTAATAACGGTTTTGCTCTATTTACATCACCAGTGCTATTTATTTTCAGCGATTAACTGTACATTAAGTAGTATGGAATGTTATAGTTTACGTACATATATAGAAACATAAAAGAAATATATATCTGCATTTCTTTATTATTATTGTTAGTGTTGATTTGTGAGGTGTAGTCCCCTCACTGTGTCACAATGAGGGAAGGAGCTTTTAGTGTAGGGGGTGGAGGGGCTTTAATATAGAAGTTCAAATAGTCCCAGTGTAAATATTGCTTGCAGCATATGTATCCTGTACTAACAATGAAGTCTGGCTTGGAGGGAGCTTTTAATGTACATGTAGGGTGAGAGTGGGGGCTAATCGTTTAATGGTAGGTGTGAGCGTTAAAATTACTGGGGTATTTATTGGCTGGTGGGGACTATTTCATTTAATAGTGAGGTTGGTGCAGATTTTTTAATTTAGAGTAGGATGATTAATTTAATGTTGGGGTGGTTTGGGTGTTATTAATTGGGCTTGGGTACGGGTGATCGGTGCTGAATATTCCGACACCGAAGACTCCTCCAATTAGAAGCCGAATCTGTAAAAAAACGATTTAAAGAGAAGCAGACTTACCTGCATACCGACGTTGGAGATGTCCGATCGGCGCAGGACGCTGACTTCAAGTGACTCCGACTACTGAGGAGTCAGTCACTACACTTTAAAGTCATTGCAACTTCTATCCCTTTTAATTTAAAGCGGCAATGTCAAACTCCGCAGGTTAACTATTTAAGTGTTTAAAGCGGCAATGTCTGCTTAAGTGTTTCTCTCTCGTTTTTTTACAGATTCGGCTTTTAATTGGAGGAGTCCTCGGTGTCCTTATGGTGGTAATCGTGAAAACGATTACCACCGATTAATTGAATGTCTGGTTCAGTTTGGGAAGAAGGATTGCTATTTCTTAAAAGTGAATGCTAATTATTTAATGTTTGGTGGAAATAGGTCTTTTTTTTATTAAAAGTGAATGCCACTAACTTACAGTTGGTCCTGGTGCAAAGAGGATGGTCTACAAATAAAACAAGTAGTGAAAGCAGCAAGAACAGGTAGGACAGTGCAGGACAGTCTGCCAACTGTTTTGATTCTGGTGGGTCAGTACTAAGTTTGGGGATTGACCCACTCAGTTAGGGTTTTGTCCCGACTACAGGGACAGTTGGAAGTTTCACACTGCTCTACTTATGAAGGGGGAGCTAAATGCACTTAACAGTAGTGCACACAGCATTGCCCTCAGGGGCGGAATGGCCATAGACCTTACAGGGAAGTTTCCCGGTAGGCCGATGCCTAACGAGGCCACCTGGAGGCCACCTCAGATTTTCCCGGGGGGCGCGTTTAGATGCGGCGGGGGGAGGCACGTACAGGAAAGCAATCTAAAATATTGGTGTTCAGTGGGCAGCAACAGGCAGCCAATTGCTAGGCTCCCACAATGCTGTTCGACAGACAGGAAGTCTGACTTCACTTCCTGTCTGCCTGATGTGAGAAGAGACGCTGCTCAGAGCAACTGAAGGTAAGTGAGGGGGGCTTAGTATACTATACTATACTAAGGGGGGGGGGTCCTATACTATACTAAGGGGGACTACCTATACTATGGGGGGCTACCTATACTATACTATACTAAGAGGGGGCTGCCTATAGTATACTATACATTTGCCCTGCATGGCTTTAGAGATGACTCACTGTGTGTAAAGTCATCACATCTAGGTTTTCCTAAATGTTACTACAACCAAATTCCTGTAGTTCTAAATCCTGCCTACTTTTGTGTTGGCCCCACCTACAGTTATTTTGCTCCCGCTGACATGAGGCCACTTCAATAATTTATTCCAGGGCCACTTTAAGTTCCCAATCCGCCCCTGATTGCCCATGTATATGAAGGGATTGGAAGAGTTGGAGAGCAGACTTGCCCTGTCTAAAATTGTATCCACGCCCCCATATGTGCTGCTCACGCCCACTGACGTGCAAACCCCCCTCCTCAAATCCTGCGTTTGCCCCTGTTGTTATAAAGACTGCAACGGTGTCAACTTTTGTAGCCACAGCTTTATGTGTGTGAGTGGAAGTTGGTTGAATAGCAAATTGACAGACCCTTTAATATAAGAATGAAATAAGTACAGCAAATCTTCATTTTCCATTTTTCAAAGGATCAGGAAAAAAGTGGTGTCGTACTCAAGAGAAGTGTAAAATGAAAGAAAGCCTAAAAGCACACAAGGAAATTTGCCACAATTGTTTATTGGGTTAAACCAGTTGTTATGGCAGCATTTCCACAAAAACTTTTAAAAAAAGCAATCTAAATTTGTTTACCTGAGAAAACCACTCTGAATGTCACATGTTCATGGGGACCATTGATCTAGCTGCTCTTATTTATTCAGGTCAGCAACAGTTGAAAATGTAGTCTAACATTAAATGCCAGAAAACTGGGCATGCAAAGATTTAACCTTAGGAGTATATTTACTAAACTGTGGGTTTGAAAAAGTGAAGATTTTGTCTATAGCAACCAATCAGATTCTAGCTGTCATTGTGTAGAATGCACTAAATAAAGAATAGCTAGAATCTGATTGGTTGCTATAGGCAACATCTCCAGTTTTTCAAACACGCAGTTTAGTAAATATACCCCTTAGAATTAGTCATTAATTATATTAGTCATTAAAAATATAGATATCTTTTGTAGTCTTGCTAATTATTACAATTTTGAAAATCCACACTACCTAATTAATCAAATATGTTTATTTATTCTTTTAATTTATCTAATATGAAAACAAATGTATTGATATAAAATGAAAGAAGTATATTTATAAAACATATGCTGACTAGATATTTAATATAAAAAAATATATATATTTATAGGCAATCTTATTTTAATATATAAACTTCAATACATGAAATGTCTAAACCCATATTCTGTATATAATATTTATTCTTACTTACTCTGGCCTATTTCTTCATATACTGTATTCTCTTTAAGTGTAACCTGTACTATGATCAATTTGTCTGGATAAAGGCAGGTATAACCTGCTTCACTTCTATTCTTGATTAACATTAAGCTTCCAGGTATATACATTCTCTTCTCTACACTAGATGTATAAGGATATCAAAGCAAAGGATATCACAGAACATCATACAGCTCGTCTTTGGATGTACTAACAGAGGAGATTCTACTGCAGTGGCTGCTCTCTGCTTGTGTATAGTGACAAGATTGCAGTTGAAGTTGCATTGTATTTAGTAGGCTGCCGGCAAAGGAAGAACTGTACGATAAATCCGATGCTCTTCTCAGTTGTGCAGCCCTGTTCTTTCCGCTGGTATTTGCAGATGCATTAGCTATCACAACTATAATAATGTCGAGGGATGAAAAGGAAAGCGTCGCAAACAGCAAAGAGGAGGGCAAGAGGACTCGTTTCATCCAGCCCAGATAAAGTTGTAGGACAACCCCTTCCAAAGGATTGTAATTGAATGAGCCCATGTGGACTTGTATGGGTGTACAACGCGAGTTTAAAATTTCATTGACGTGGTATTTTAACTCTGCTTATGTATTGTGAAATCTGGGGAAAGAATCATTCAATATATTGGAACCTGTCTTAAAATATATGCAGATGGCAACCTATTTAATCGTTTATGTTTTGGGGATGATGGTGGCATTAAAGGGTATCCAGGTGAAAGCTCAGGTAAGATTGTGTTAACATGACCGCATGCATTTATCTCATTTTGTATGATAATATTATTATTTGTTATAATGATATGTGCATATGTGTTGTTTTACTGCTAGTGACTTGGAGAAAACAGCTAATCATTTTATTAATATGAACACAGAAGTAACATGTTTTCAATCCCAGTACTGCACAGTTAATAGTCTGAATTTGATTACTATTGTACTATATATGCTGTATGTAATATACTAATGGTAGCTACTTATAATGTGTAAATGAAAGTTGTATGCAGCCTATTGCAAAGCAGCAACATCTTTTTCTTAATATAGCGCATTGGATTTGAGGTGAACAGGTTTAAGATGGTTAATAATTTATGTATATGCTTCTTGGTTATTATAGAGATTATCCCATACTGTCATTGCATTATTATAACAATATATAAACAATATCACCACTTTACTTGACTATAAATTGTCATGTATAAGCAGTTACTTGGGAATATAGATTAGCACAATTTACAAAACTATTCTGTAAATTATATGCTTATTTCCATATTTGACTGCAATATTTCTTGCATTTAGCTGGCAGCATTTGGCCTTAAGTGTTCCTAGTACTACCTCAACAGCACCACATAGCAAAATTAAATGTCGCCTTCTCATATCTATTCATCAAATGAAATGTGAGGCATTCTGTGGAACAGTGAAATAAAAGCAGAACTGAAAAATTGTATTGTAGGAAACTCACACTTTCACAATATGGCCTGTTCAACTACAAAACATGATCCACACAGAGTATTGCTGAAATGTTGCTAATCTTGTGAATAAGTAACCAAAGTAGTAAAATGTCCGATTCATTGAGAAACTTAAATTGCAATTCTGCTGACATACTCAAGGGGGAGCTAATTGACTAGAAATGGCAACCTCAAATATACTGTACTTGATTTTAAAGGGAGCATTGCTTTTACATTGATGCCTTGGTTGTGTAGTATGATGCTAGTGAAATGTTTTCCTGTAAATAATCCATTTATAGCCACTGAAGTCTCAATTTGGACAAAAGCGTGCTGCAAGACTGCTAATGATCTAATGATATTATTGGATATTTTTTATCTTCTGGCAGCACGGTGGCTTATTGGCTAGCACTTCTCCCTCACAGCACTGGGGTCATGAGTTTGATTCCCGACCATGGCCTTATCTGTGTGGAGTTTGTATTTTCTCCCTGTGTTTGTTTGGGTTTCCTCCAGGTGCTCCGGTTTTCTCCCACACTCCAAAAACATGCTAGCAGGTTATTTGGCTGCTATTAAATTGCCCTTAGTCTCTCTGTCTGTGTGTGTGTGTGTGTGTGTGTGTGTGTGTGTGTGTGTGTGTGTGTGTATGTGTGTGTATGTTAGGGGATTAGATTGTAAGCTCCAATGGGGCAGGGACTGATGTGAATGTGTTCTCTGTACAGCGCTGCAGAATTAGTGGCGCTATATTCATAAATAGATTATGATTATGATCTTCTAGATAAGATACATTCTATTATTTAAAAAGATAATACTCTGAACCAGATGTTCATCCATCGTTTCCTAAAAATTAATACACAATAATATATATTTAATTACTGGGATATTCTTAATCGGTGTCATAGATAACATTATAAGACTGTTAAGCACCAGCAGCTTCATAATTGATGGCAAAGTCCTAGAACAATATTGGCATTGTACAATATGGATAATGCAGTTATACAAGCAATGTCGAAATGCATTTTTCTAAATGTGTATTTACTGTATGCATTTCTATAGAATTTAATAATTTAATACTGCCGTTTTATTAATCATAAATGATATTGTCTTAGATTTGCATTTTAATTTCCAGTTGGAGGCTAAAATCAGCCTAACTTATTTACAACAACTCATTTTCTATGAGCAAAGACAATTACATTATGTGTCAGAAGTATTTAAAACTAGAACATATATTGCTTATTTATACTAATGTGTGGAAAGAGACTTATTTAGCTACCTTTAAAACTATTTTGAATTAATGCATTTATGTTTTTGAACCAAACATATGCTTAAAGCCATAACTAATAAACAACCAGCTGAAAATTAGTTTGACAAAATAGATAATATATAGAGCTACTCTATATGTGTGGAAGTGGTCCCCACTTATATAAAACTAAATCCTATACCAATGAAAATAATTACATTCTACATGTGCAAGTTAAATATACATATGTATACTTCAATACATTTATTAACATTGACATGATTCTAAAGCATTTCTTATGTAAAGCATTTTAGGGCTTTTTTGAAAATACCATTGCGTATTCCCATAAATTTCTGAAAATGCTTCCACTAGTAAAGGAAAATTTAGTAAAAAATTATATCTAAGCCCTAAAATTATGTTCATGCATAAATTGCAAACAAACATATTGGGCCTGAGTCATTAAGGAGAGCAAAGCATAAAAAAGGAGTAACATTTGCACCTGAGTAAAACCATGTTGTATTGGAGGGGGAGGTAAATTTAAAATGTAGGGACAGATTTATAGTTGGGTTAGGGCATGTCCTAGATCAACTTTAAATTTCAGTGTAATAATAAAGCTATTAAGTATTTGTGTGTTAGATGAAAAAAACAGCCAGTATTTAACTTATGTGCAAAATAATAAACTAATTTGCACCCCTTGCATTGTGACATGGTTTGTCCCAGAGAACATTTACTCCTTTTTTGCCTTAATGACTCAGGCCCATTGACTATATCCCTTTGTTCAAATTATTGGTGCTATGGTAAGTTACACAACTTCTTGTATATGTTAGCTTGGGTAAGTTTTAATACACATTTTTCTATACAAATATTCTTTTAAAAACAGAAATAATAAGTGATATAAGTCTATATATACAGTCTTATAATTTGTGTTCAACCCTCAAGACATATTTTGAATCTGTGTAATTTCTGTTATATTGTTGTAGTAAGTTATACTATTTGATGGATTGATGATTATAGAAATGACCACATCATAATCTATAAAGTCATGCATGTTAATCCACCATACATTAGATACTCAAAACAATTATGTTCAGCAATAAGTCATTTGAGGGGGACATTGTGACATGTAAACTGAAATGGATAGATATGGTGTAATGCCCATTTAATTTCTTTGTGTTGAACCTATTGACCTTTTTCTTGACAATTTAAAAAGCTGAAAAAAGGATCTCTAGGGATTTATGCCTCGAGGAGCACTGCAAGAAATAATTGACATGTTAATTAAAAAATGTAGCCATGGAAATAATTAAAAATAACAAATTTGTATTGTTAGAGGATGATAGTAATAATTGATCATCTGCAGCAATTTGTCCTAAGCAGTACAAGTTGATAGCAATGATATTTCTTTAGTTTCTTTTCTGGGTACCTTGAATGAGAAGCTTGATGTTACTGTAGGGACACATGCCTTCAATAAAACGAGGAGAAACATTTCCAGAAAACTGGGCAAACAAATTGTTAGAACTGACTATATGGATGGACTAAAAGGATAATTAATAATGCATCTGTAGAAATGATTAAATATATAAGTGCTTCCTAATAAATGTAAATATAATATATAAAGTGCCCTTTACATATGTAACTAGCAGCAGCAAATCACACGTTACTGTAAGTTGGTTGTTATTGTGGGGCAGAATATTATAATTTTTCAGATTGCTCTAGCAGAACATGTGGTTCCAGTGTTTAGGTTATGAATACCCTAATACCCATATGCTCGTTGCAAACCAACAGATGTTCTACTGTTACAGTGCACAACTCTTCTAGTATTTTTAATTGACGTAGTTATAGGTCAAAAAAAGAAAATATGTGATGTCATTAATGGAAGATGGAATTCCTCCTTTCAGAGTTTTTCTTTTATAAAAATATAGCCTTCATTTTGGTATACAAAGCTCACTGGTCACCTAGAATTAAGTGCTTCTTATTTTCAATGAAACAATAAAAATATCTGTGCAGCAGTTTTCTCCTAATGCCTGATCACATATGGCGGAAAAGTAATGACTGCATTTACTGTTCCTTAAGCTTTTTATTTAACCAGTGATGCTGCATGATCTTTCTAATGAGTCCAGAAACCCATACTTTAGTTTTCAAAAATAATTTAATAATAAAGGTAGGAAGCTAGCAGAGGGAAATTTTGAATTGCAGCTTCAAATAACTGAAAGTTGCCATAATAAACTTGTGATTTTATTGGTTCCGCTCTCCTATCTAGTTAATAGCAAGTTTATGCATTAATCAAGCAAATTGTGATTGATATTGAATGATTTGAAAGTGAGGATTTATCTAGTGTTTAAAAAAATCCTGCTTCCTTTTCCATTCATTTGAATAGCTTATGCATTTCATTAGGGTAAACATTACATGTAGAAAGTCAAATGAATGAGAGAGGTTCTGGTAAACATTTTTTAATTAATGTGTGCCCCCCTCCCCCAGTAATTCATCAACCAGCCCCAGTGCTAATCAGACTGGGTTGGCTAACTCTAAAATGAGAACAACCAGCATAAGATCCCTTTGCTAAAGTGGTAATAGCAATACCAGGCTTGAGCAAGCTGGACCAAAACCCCCACTCATCCCAGCCTGGTCAGTACAGGTCTGAAGCCTCTAGGGGTGGGGCACAATAAAAAAACAAGCAGCACCCCTGTCTGTAGAGGAAACCAGCCCCTAGCCTACCCTTGCTATACCTTGCACCCGCTGGCATTAGTCTTTTAATGTCAGCATTGTGATTGGCGCCATTGATATTTTCATGGCGGCAGGCTAAGTGTCGACATTTATAGTGTCAGAATTATGTACCCTACCCAATGGCCAATAAAAGGCTGTCTTTACACAACTATCTCTAACATTTACTCTCAAGTGGGTTGCAAAGAAAACCTCCCGGCTTCCCAAAAAATGGTGCTGAACCATTGGATGCCAGTAGACTGCATTTAGAGAAGAATGTATGTTTTTCTCGCATGATATGCGTTACCGTACTGTGCATTTATGCCAAAATGAGCGTGCATACATCTGTATATATATTTCTCATATATTTGACATGTCTCTCTACACCTGGAGATGGCATGTATAGGCCAAGTACCATAAGGATGTGTTCACAAAATTGCGACACAGTCGTGGACACATCCCCAGATTAAGTTTTTAGGTGTCATATCCCTTGAGAGAACAGAAGGATAGGTGCAAATATATGCAATGATATATGAGCGACTTAAATAATTAGCTTGGGCGGCTATATGAAATAATGGCCATTTATGAGCATTACTTTATTAACAGTTATATATTACACTGACCATATATTAATGGGAGTGGGGTTCGTGCTGTATAAACTAAATGATCATGCTCTGGTTTGTAAAAATAGAGGTCGCCATCTCTAATTTCTCGCATCTATCTTTCTACTTCTCTTTATCCCCATTGTTTATAGCCCCTTATTTTTACTATGTTTCTCCTTCTCCTCTTCCTCTATGCGGCTTAAGCGCCCCTCTAAATAATTTTGCTCTCTCTGTCTTTACTGTCTTTCTGTCACTCTCCTGTTTGGTTGCTCTCTTTTCTATATCACAGTGGAGAAACCTGTTCCTGCAGGGATGTCAGTAGGGACTGTCCGCTGCAGTAATAGGCTCCATGGCCCCTATTAACACAGCAAAGGAAGGGGGAAGAATTCTTGGGTCCATCCACTGTTTGCATTCTTCTGACAACCCCATGACTGAGAAATCTCAGATGAGGGGGAGCATGCTGGAGGTGATGATTCAATCAGATGGGGGGGTTCTGGGCAACCGGAACCAACCCCACCTTCCCATGTACAAGCCTGGGTTATAAATTAATTACACCTGGTACATTGTAAGGGTTGTGAATTAAAAAAGTTGTTGTGAGGGTTGTGAGTGTTTCTTCCTGCCTTCAGCATGTGCTGTGTGAAGGCTGGAATAATAGATCTGACCACTCCATATCAGTAGAAAGGAAAATGTAATGGTCCCCAGTTTGTTGCCTATTTTTTGTGAACCCATGGTTTATGAGATACGAATATGTTTTTTTCCCCACTGCCTCTGTGAATATGTATGAAAAAAGAGTATGCAGTATATCATCATCATTATCGTTGTTTATATGGTGTCACATATTGTGCAGCGCCAGACAGTAAGCATACAGGTATATGAATACAACATAACTGTCACTGTTGTCAGAATTCCTGTCCTTGGCAACTCATACCCCACCTGTGGTGCAAGTGCCATGTATGAGTGATACTTGAGGAGATACATGTAGCAGAAAAACAATTACAGTTTCTATATGTATGAGTAGGCAATCAGCATAAAGGTCACAAAAATAATTCCGGATAGGACATCACAGGGGCAAATGAGGCAGATAGACAGACATGAGAAATAGGATAGAGAGGACCCTGCCATAAGAGCTTACATTTTAGTGGGAGGGGGTATTGAGAAAAGGAAGGCGTAAGTGGGACACAAGTGGACGTGGTGGGTGGAGGAAGTGGATGGAATTGAAATGAGGGTTTAGGAGGGAGGGAGTTAAGCAAGCTTGAAGAGGTAGGAGCATTTGAAAGATTATATTTTGTTAGAGAGTCTGATGGGGGTATGGTAAGGAGTACCAGAAGTAGGGAGAAGTATTGGAAATGTGAGTAAAAGGAGATTATAAGAGGGGAGGAAATGCGTCAGCGGAGTGGACAAGCTAGGGTCAGAGATGTATGGAGGGGACATGTTCATGAGAGCTTTGTTGGTAGGGGTATGCAGCTGGAATTGAATTCTGGAGGAAATGGGGAGCCAATAAAGATATTTAAAGAGTGGTGGAGCAGATGCCCCCCTCTAAATAATTTTGCTCTCTCTGTACTGTCTTTCTGTCACTCTCCTGTTTGGTTGCTCTCTTTTCTATATCACAGTGGAGAAACCTGTTCCTGCAGGGATGTCAGTAGGGACTGTCCGCTGCAGTAATAGGCTCCATGGCCCCTATCAACACAGCAAAGGAAGGGGGAAGAATTCTTGGGTCCATCCACTGTTTGCATTCTTCTGACAACCCCATGACTGAGAAATCTCAGATGAGGGGGAGCATGCTGGAGGTGATGATTCAATCAGATGGGGGGGTTCTGGGCAACCGGAACCAACCCCACCTTCCCATGTACAAGCCTGGGTTATAAATTAATTACACCTGGTACATTGTGAGGGTTGTGAATTAAAAAAGTTGTTGTGAGGGTTGTGAGTGTTTCTTCCTGCCTTCAGCATGTGCTATGTGAAGGCTGGAATAATAGATCTGACCACTCCCTATCAGTAGAAAGGAAAATGTAATGGTCCCCAGTTTGTTGCCTATTTTTTGTGAACCCATGGTTTATGAGATACGAACATGTTTTTTTCCCCACTGCCTCTGTGAATATGTATGAAAAAAGAGTATGCAGTATATCATCATCATTATCGTTGTTTATATGGTGTCACATATTGTGCAGCGCCAGACAGTAAGCATACAGGTATATGAATACAACATAACTGTCACTGTTGTCGGAATTCCTGTCCTTGGCAACTCATACCCCGCCTGTGGTGCAAGTGCCATGTATGAGTGATACTTGAGGAGATACATGTAGCAGAAAAACAATTACAGTTTCTATATGTATGAGTAGGCAATCAGCATAAAGGTCACAAAAATAATTCCGCATAGGACATCACAGGGGCAAATGAGGCAGATAGACAGACATGAGAAATAGGATAGAGAGGACCCTGCCATAAGAGCTTACATTTTAGTGGGAGGGGGTATTGAGAAAAGGAAGGCGTAAGTGGGACACAAGTGGACATGGTGGGTGGAGGAAGTGGATGGAATTGAAATGAGGGTTTAGGAGGGAGGGAGTTAAGCAAGCTTGAAGAGGTAGGAGCATTTGAAAGATTATATTTTGTTAGAGAGTCTGATGGGGGTATGGTAAGGAGTACCAGAAGTAGGGAGAAGTATTGGAAATGTGAGTAAAAGGAGATTATAAGAGGGGAGGAAATGCGTCAGCGGAGTGGACAAGCTAGGGTCAGAGATGTATGGAGGGGACATGTTCATGAGAGCTTTGTTGGTAGGGGTATGCAGCTGGAATTGAATTCTGGAGGAAATGGGGAGCCAATGAAGATATTTAAAGAGTGGTGGAGCAGATGAGGAGCTGCAAGTGAGGAAGATTAGCAAAGCCACATCATTCAGTATGTAAAAGGGAAAGGCAAGTGAGAAAAAGACCAGTAAGAAGGAGGTTTCACTAATCAAGGTTGAAGATAATAAGCGAGTGGACCATATATCTGGTATTTGTTTTGGTGTTGAATGTATTACTTGTTTGCGGTCCTCTACAGGCTTTTACCCTGGGATGAACATAGCTTTGTAACATATGTAGCTATTATTGAATGGCAGATGTCTATGAATATAAACAAAGACACTTCTGAAGCAGTGTCACGTTCAGAGAGGAATTACTAGCTGGTATTGATGCAGCTGAACAAGGAGGCACGGAGTCTAGCACACCCCCGGTATTCACCAGGCACCCTGGCAGGGGAGTTTGGGCTTTGCTGCAAGAGCGTACACAGATCGCGGTTCTCCGAGTCAGCCACCAGCATAGTAATGAGTGGACAGAAGCGAAGTCCGACAATCCGGTTTGGAACCAAACGGACGGCAAGGTACAAGGGATGATCCAAAGAACAGTCAGAGGCAGGCCAGGAGTCAGAAAACCACACGGGCAACAAAGGTACGAGGCGAAATCCAAGGAGAGGTCAAGCAGATAGCCGGGTCAAAAACACTGGAAACAGGAACAATCAAACAGGGAGCTGGAGCAGGGTGAAACCAATACTCTGGCACCCTAGTGGTGCCAGAGTATTGAAAAAACCTACAGGTGAAATGAATTGGTTAAATTATATACATCCGAGTCTATTTAGCACTTAAAGCATTCCAGCTGTATTGACTCTATGGGGCATATTCCATTAGCTTTTTGGTCCGCGGGATCGCGCCGGAACGGGCCGCGAAGTCAATCCACGGTACTGCAATAGCATGGATCTTCGTCCGCACCCCATAGGGGTTATTGCGGTACCGTATTACCGGCAATACTGTGCAGGTTCCGCTGTAACGCGTGTTACCGCGAACTGGAAAGCTAATTGAATATGCCCCTATTAGCGAGAAGCATTGCAAGGCTTTTAACTGTACTACATGCTATACTAACATATGGTAACAGAATCCGGCATGCAGAGAGATCACTTACTACAGGAAAGCACCTTTCACCCCCTTCCTCCATCCAGGCTTGAAATGCTACTTCAGGAGTTAACGGCTCCCACGTGTTGGTGGACATGTAAAAAATGAGGATATAGGGGACCAGACAAACCAGGTGCAAATGGGGTAAGAACTTTTTTTTCTTAAATGATTTGTGGATTTGTGTTAATAACTGAAACTACATAATACAGTGGATAAAGTGATGTATGAGAAACTCGGAAATGTAAAAGAATAACCATAAAAGGGACTCATACAAACTGTTTTTTATTGTTCCAGAGTAACAATTTACCTTGTAGCTGCAAAGCTAACATATGCATGTGTTTTTAAATACGATCATAAATGCAAAGTGTTTTAACTAACCTTGATACTGAATAAACATTTATTTTCAAACTAAGATGGCCTATTTGTGCTATAGATAATTATCTATTTAGTTGTTTATTCTCCATGGGCCTGAGTCAGAAGCAAAATTAATACAAGCTCCATTTATAAAAATCGTATACAACTATGATGTAACATGTGCAATCA
This sequence comes from Mixophyes fleayi, assembly GCF_038048845.1. Classification (NCBI taxonomy): domain Eukaryota; kingdom Metazoa; phylum Chordata; class Amphibia; order Anura; family Limnodynastidae; genus Mixophyes; species Mixophyes fleayi. The sequence goes on along the minus strand of NC_134408.1, from coordinate 105,378,170 downwards.
TGTTTTAAGAAGCCCAAATATCCTATTCTATGACCAACCTGGTGGAGGTATTGGAGCTCTTGATGTGTAACTGGGTGTTATAAAGGAGTGAGTAGTCAGGGCTATAAAGGGTAAGCACTGTCTCCTAAAGCAAAAAATATATATATATGGCATCGGCAATTGGCACTGTTGCAAGGCATAGATAAACTTATAAGACAGACTTGATTATTTTGGGTGATCATTCTTACTTAGTAGCCATGTGTCTCTAGCTAATAGACTAATTTATGCCATAAGCTCAATTGATAAAGGAGTCATGGCACTTTCTGGAAATTTTGCTACCCACCTCTAGATTTGGATAGATACATCACATACACATCCATTGATGCAATGGATTTTTTTTTCATTTTGAAAAATAGATTAATTCCAATGGTATCAGGGTTATATGAATGACATCCACTGCCCAAGCTACATGTGAAAGGCCTGCTATTTGATGGAATTTCTGATTAATCTGCACAAAGGCTTCTTCATCCAATGGCAGATGAATAAAATTGGTGATGTGTGATAGGAATGCCCCACTGGAGTACCCTGACAGAATGAAGTATTTCACATTCCTGCTGTAAATACCCACTGTGGTCTGGAATGACCCAGATCCACAGAAATGTAACACGGCCAAAAATGTAAAAAGCAGTGGTATTGCCTTAGGGATGTTGAGTAAAGGTCCTTTGTCAATCTACACAATGTGAAAGTGCTGTAGCACCTCAGCAACTGGCATTCCCAACATATGGCTGGTAGACAAACTCCCTGGACCTGTGTTACTGTTCAGGTTGCTGCCGTTGGAGTAGAACAACATCTGTTGGCTAAACATGCTAACAAGTTCTATGTGGGTAAAAGTAAAAAAAAAAATCAAATGTACTATTTTAATAATACATAATTATAAGCAGTTAAGACTAAAAAATGATTTAAACAATTAGCATGCTTACTATTTGAAATGCTTCAATTACTTTTTTATTTAGAAAAAAATAAACTTCTACTTTGTCAATTATCATAAAATAATCTAGGGGGAAAAATTCAAATAGTTTGCATTGTGCTTAAAAAATACTACTTGCAAAGTGATCACACACAATTTAATAAGAGAGCACAACATAGTTTCATTGTAATTAGCAAATAATAAACAATTTTCAGACATTCGCTTTATTAGCCAAAAACATGCTTACAAAATTTCACCAACCAAATATAAATAGCATTTACACACCTTCACAATTGAAATTCTTAGCACAAATATGTGTTTATTTGTTATTTTATTCTTGTGGTTAATCTGAATCGCTGAGATAATGCTGTCTTGGTCATCATTATCATTTGAATTTTGCACCAGAACTGTAGGAGGTTCAAAAGATACAGCTGAAAATATGCGTACTTACTTAAACGTCTGTGTCTGACTAAGTCGCATCTGAGTGAACGTGCACTCACTGTACGTTGCTACTTTGGTCTGCCCCTTCCCTCTCCTGTCCCCCTTGATAAGTTGCAGCATGTCTTAAGGTTCCAGTATAAATTCCGCCCAAGATTCTTCTGTTTGGAACTTTTAGAGAATTGATTTAACCCATAAAATATACTCCATATTTTATTTTATAACTTTTATCTTATGCTTATTTTGGAGATACCAAATATGGATTCAATGGCTTTAAAAAAAATAATTCATCCCTTATTCTCATTATTTATATTGTACTTTCTTACATCCTGGAATCAAAAATAGATTTATTCTGGAGTTCTTAGCCCTGGTCAACTAAAATACATTGTAATATTCAATGGCAAATACAACTCTATTATTATTATTATATCATATTTTTGTGTTGATTAATACTTTTAGGACTTAACCCCCAGTATATCTGTTTTGATTTCAGGATATAAGATCTGAAAAATGCCAAAGGGGAAAATACTTTTGTTGTAGCTGTTTCAAAGAAGGAGTCTGAAAATGGGATATTTTTAAATAGAGTCAAATTTATTAGATCTCGTATACACGGACCATCTGATTAAGCAGATCAGAATACATTTGTCCATATGTTTTAAGCAATAATCTCGGCATCCTTACACAGAGGGACGTTTAGCTTGGCATTTACACTGATTGGATAACTATTAATAATTGCAATAATGGCTGCTAGACTCCATTATGTAATCCAGACCGAATATTCAAACAATTCTATATCAGTTTTTATAGCCATTATACTTTATTACAGTTTTTATTGATGTGCTCGGTCATTTAAACATAATTTAAACAAATTTGTGTGTGTTTTGTTTTTAGCTTTATTTTTCTGTTTAACATGTTTCTTCTTTATTGTTGGAGTTATAGGGGGAAACTTTTTTTGTTTTTTTTTTTTGTTTTTTTTTTACAATAATTGATTGCATCATGACAATGCACATCAGTAAATTTTACTTAGTATTTTTATACTTTTCCTCTGTAGAATCCAAAAAAGTACAATATGTCAAAAAAATATAAAACTCTCTTGGATAGACTACAAAATAAATGATTCACAGAGCAAGCAAGTAACAGTGGAAATGTGAATGACTGCATAGAGCAATACACATCCATCCGGTCCGAAAGCTGTTAACGAGAGGAAGGGTATTCCCTGCTTTTTTATTATACTTTTTAATTTTAGGTATTCTGATTAGAAGTGCTGGCTCTCCGAAACTAGTAAACCAGTAGCCACTCCCTTAATGGCTTGGGTGACTGAAAAGACTTTAGTAGGGGAATTAAATGTGTCATACTGCACCAGAGCATCCTAGACAGGGAGGGGCTTATATACTGTTTATAGGGTTAGCATATGCACTTAGCTAGTGTGCAAATATTGTTTGCTGCTGTGGAGCCCTAGATGGGCTTTTTGTACGGAATCACGTGATTATGAATTTTCAAGTACAAATTAGATGTACAAATTAGTGCTGCAAAAACAATGGTGGTGGATGAATAAAAGAGCAGGATGGTGTAAGTAATAATAATAACAATAATACAAATTAATATTATTGTTTCATTTCCATATCTGCGGCACTGACAAATGACGACAGAAATGACAATGACAAAAAAATGACGATTACCTTAAAAACGACAAGGTAAAAATAGCGACTTCCCATGTAACAGACATCCAGGATTTCCACCTGCTTTAATGACCTCCACATTGCAACAGAGACTTATCCAAAAATCTACAGTGAGAAACGACATCACTTGTCATGGACCTAGTGAAAACTGCGCTTTTAAAGCGGCAGTGTTGGGACCCACCGCATGTATAATGTAATCCAGGCAGTGGGTCACAACATTGCCACTTTAAAAGCACCATTTTCATTGGGTCCATGACTCCCGTTTTATTTATAAAGCAATAATCATATTACGCAGCTCTCTACAGAGAATATGACATGCACATTAGAACTGCCCCATTGGAACTTAAATTCCCTACCACATGTGTGAGTCAATTTTTGCCGGTATGATTTTGGACTGTGGGTTGAAAGAGGAACAACATACTGGGAGAACATATACTAACTCCACAGATAAAGCCTTGGATGGAACCAAACTCATCAGGTTTTTCATGAGATAGAGAATTTAACTGGAAGCTCTAATGAGGCAAGGACTGATCTATGATTAAATATTCTCCGTAAAGTGCTGCTTAATATGTGGACGTCACACAAATAAAGGGAAATAAATAATACATAATAGTAATAAATAGAAATCATAAATAATTGATGAAAACCAATATACACATGAAATACAATGTTGTAGTAGTATAAAGAAAATATAGGTTGGGTAGAAGTAAGAAGATATACAATGTAAAGGAGATGAATTGATGAATAGTAGTGTAAGAAATGGGATCAGTGATCAGTTCATAAATAGTTGTTTGGAAGCTGGGTAATGAAAAATAAACAAGAAAAAAAAGACAAAAAATTAAGCAAGGTAAGCAAAAGTGGTAAATGAGAATATGAAATTTAAATAATGAATTATGTTAAATCAAGTTATGTTAAAAATATTTCCATAATGTAGATTACGAATGAAAGTGTATACGTATAAAAATGAAAAAAAAAAAAAAAATTCTTACTGAATGTATCCACAAAGGAAACCATTAAATAGTGGGGAACTGTATATGAAGAAAAACAAACACTTACACAATGTCAGTGCAATAGATTACACTAATTCTTAATTTAATATATATATTTGTATACCGTTAAAAATCTACCAGAATCCCAAAACACATTCTGTAGGTGAAAATTTAGCACTAGTCTGTTGGTTAGTTTCTTTTATTTATTTTTTATTTTAAAAGTTATTTTACATAGTAACAGCATTGTAAAGTCTTGTCATGTGATAGTGATTTTAGTAGCGGTAAAACTATGGTGCTAGTGCCTTCTAGTAAGGTCCATCTGACAAATAATATACCTCACCCTTTTCACGTCACCCATTTGATTTCTAGATCTCCGTACACTGACTCACCCCTATGTGTTTTGTCTTTCTTTGTTCTCTTGTTTGTAAGCTCTCTTGAGCAGGGCCTTATTTATGCCACCATGTCTTGCACCTCCTCTCTGGGCCCTTGTTCTCCACATCTCCCTGTCTTTGCACATTAATTGCTTTAATCCTGTTTGCTGAGCCCATGCTCATGGACAAAGTTTTTAGCTTGTGCAGAATAATTTCCAAACCTCTCCTCATTCCTTCTTCTATTTGTGATTGTTTTGATACCCTCTGGCATCTTATTGCCCTGTTTGGTTACTCCTAGCTGTGTTGTAATTTGTATTGCTATGTTTTTTGTTTTATTGTCCTCAGTGGTCGTAGTGGCCTTGTGTAAGGCGGTATGTCATACCGTCACTCACCTCTTCTAATAGGATTCATACTTCACTTGCCAACTGTCATCACTAGTACTCAGAACTGGCCATGCAGCTGGAGCAAAAGATATGACAGAAAAACAAGTAACTTTGCAGAGCTTGAATTGGACATGGCTGCGTGAGCTTGAGTTTGACACACCCTTACTGTAAATTAACTACAACAAACACCCATTCCCGCCACGTTCACTCCACGAAATTGTAGTCTGTAGTAATTGTCCTTTGCGCTCGAAGACGGAGTGAACATGGCTGCATTTACTGACTTATGATTTCACGCACAATACACTCAAAATCAACAGATAGGTGCCTTGATGAGTCAGGCACTTAGTTCTTTAAAGAAAATTTATTTTTGTTTTGGGGGGGTATGCTGCTCAGGGTTATACAGAACCCTGTTTTTCTCCTCTAAAGAGTTCATATGTCTTTACTATATATACTATAATAACCAGTAGCCACTTCTCTAAACGTCTGACGTCTGACAACCAATTGATCAGCACATAATTCTAGATGACTAATCTTTACATCTTTACAACTGCAATAAAATAAGTAGAGGTAGGAACATTGAACATCTAGGCACCTCCTCCCTGTTACGTCATTTGCAACGAGTTCATTCAATTCATGTTTCCAACATGGCAAATTGAGTATAGTAGCAAGCAGCCCAGCATCATCTACTGAATGGATAGACACTTGCAATCCTCACCGGTGTGTGAACACCTTCATCATCATCCTCCTCATTATTAGTGCACGCTAGTCCAGCATCCAACTTTCAAATTCCAAATAACTCCCCTAATGCAATCCATGATTCCCAAGAAACACCCTTGTATGCTACCGCTGCTGCTGCTGCTGAGAGGGAGAAATCTACATAGAATGGCTGAATCACATAAGAATAACTTATTTGAGATATTTATGTTAATTACGGGTGAAGGGCACCGCTGTATATCATTGTAAATAAATTGTGTGTATTTCGGTATAGGAAATATATTGATTTCTAATGTATAATGCCAGGTTAGAGGAAGTCTGTTTTGCTGAAAGAAGGAAATGCTAAGTAAGTCTTTTCATCGCAGAAGTGACAAAAACCTGCTTTCGCCTGAAGGCCCTGCAGGAGGTCATTACCTGTTGTCACATCTTGTTAGAGAGACAGAAATCTGTCTGAACAATGTAGACCCAGAAGTAATTACCCAAGTAATTTAGGATATCACAGATGACTGTGAATTTTTTAAATTGCGTTAACTCCACGTCTAGAGAAATATCTCATCCTGATGTTAAATATCTGTTGTGATATCAGACACTTCGGTGTCTGGTCGGATCAGGGGGTTTACCCCCTGCCAGGAGTTGTGTTAGAATCTGTATAAAAAGGAGCTCTGTTTGACCATGTAGTATCATATTCCATCTGTACTTCTGGGGATCATTAATACCCTACACTAATTTATGTAACTGTCCTTATTAGGACAATTGAGCTAATAGACATCACTGCTTCAAGTGCCTGCTTTGATGCCTACTTACCTACTGTAAGTCCTGGGACCTATGGATTAGACCAATCTAATCCGTTATCCGGCTAACTGCAGCTCTGACCAGTGTGATAGGCCAGATCAGGGTTGCTGTGAAATTATCCACAGCAACCCTGATCTGAAGGCAAGAGGTCACATGTACCAGCCAGATGCCTAGCAAGAGGGTACAATAGCAGCGAGAGTTACCCATAAGGACACAGTTCTAGGTGGCGGTGAAGGAGCCTAGTGGTGACAGGAACAAAAGCCCCTCCTACTGCAATTAGAGGGTGCATTTTGGATAAAGAAAAGGGGACGGTAGCAAGGCAAGCACAGCTGATCCCCAGCAACACACGGACAGGGTGGCATAGGAGGTCCATACTTGTACAGGGAACAAGACGAGTAAGTATTTTACACAACTGTCTGTGGAGCAAGCATTTGCAAGAGTAAACAAATATGACAGTCAGCATCCTCTTGCACAGCAGATCTATAAAGCCATGACAGCTATGTTAACATTGGATGTGCACCCAATTTCCGCCATCAATGCATCAGGTTTTAGACCAGGGGCTGGCTGGCAGACTTTAGCCTGGGGGGACAAGCACATAGCACTGGCCCATAAGCAACGGCCCATCCTTAAAGGGTGGTCTTCGGTACAATATATATTTAACAATATAAAAAGAGGCAATTTTAGTGTTGCTTAATGCAGCAATACTTTACTAATATTAATGATAAATCTTAAATAATGAAAACAAAAAATGCAACAGAAAGCAAACCTCACTTTATATTGAATTTTATTTCATATTTTACTTCTCCCTACAGCACGTTTGGTTTTTTTGGGATTTTTTTTATACCCTGCTGATTATAATGGGGTGTAAATCATATTATAGCAATAGATTATATAATGTTCTATTACAGTACTGAACACAGGGGCTGATTTATCAAAATGCAAAAAGCCCTTTTGCTTTAAAACCTGATGTGTTTGCCAGCAATAGGGCTTGTTTTTGCATTGGCTATATACTAATAGGGTTATTATTTGTTTTAGGGTTAACCTAAAACAAATAATATGAGTGGTGCTAGTGGTAGGAGGAGCAGAGCACTAGGTGTCAATCTGACACCCTGGTCCAGAGGTGGATTAAGACTAGAGATGCTCATTGACCCCGTGTTTTGGTTTTGGTTTTGGATCTGGATTACCGTTGTGTCTTGGTTTTGCCAAACCGCCCTTGCGTGTTTTGGTTTTGTTTGGTTTTGTTTTGCCATTTTGTTTAAAAATCAATGTTTTTGGCATAAAATAACCTAATTTAGTGCTCCACCTGTTTCTTGGATAAGTAAGGTAATTCTAAAGCTAATAAATTAGGAAGAAAACAGTTTAATCCCTGGTAGGCCGTCCTTAATTCTGGACACAAACCTGAATGTCTTCCTCTTCATCTTAGCCTATTACAATGCAGCCATCATCTTTGGGTGTATATTACACCCTACACTTATAGTTAAATATATAAAGAAATGGACAAAGGCACTTTGGTTTCTGTCTCTCTAGGCCTCCCTCCACTTGTAGAAAATACAAAAAAATTCAGCCGTTATAGACTGTACAATATAAATTGAAATGGACAAATGCAGTTTGGTTTCAGTCTCTATAGATCCCCCCCCCCCACCCTACACTTGTAGTTGAATAGAAAAAAATCAGCCTGCATAGACTGAACAATATAAAAAATAAATGGACCAAGGTAGTTTGGTGGCTGTCTATGACCCCCCCCCCCCCACCCTCCACTTGTAGTTGAATAGAAAAAAGCAGCCCGCATAGACTGTAGACTTAGAATATAAAAAGAAAAAGTCAAAGGCAGTTTGGTATCTGTCTGCATCAGACCCCCTCTCCACTAGGAGTAAAATAGAAATCTATTCAGCGTTATAGAGTCTAGAATAGAAATAGAAATTGAGAAAGGCAATTTGGCATCTGTCTGCATCATCCTCATCAACATCATCATTAGCGCCCTCGTCGCCTACACAAATCTCCCCCTCATCCTCTTCTAATTCCAAAGTGGCATCCTCAATTGGTGTATCATCGGCTACACTTGGGCTGTTAAGGCACACATCAGCAGAACTGCTGAAAGGACCCTTCTTTATGGGTACACTAACAGAATGCTCATGATTACACATACCACTGGTGGATGGACTCTTCACAGGGATTGTTGTCATTTTCTGATTCTGAGCATTCATTATCCTCTAATGCCTTACTGTTTTCTTGCAGCTCGCCTTTCATGCGTAACAGTAGTTGTGCACCACTTTTAGACTCCAAATTACTTGGTCTTGCTTGGTCACGAGTGACCGTACAAGAAGCAGGCTCAGTAACATTTTTTGATCTGCCACTAATAGAGAAAGGCGAGGGCCTCATTCTTTCTTTGCCACTGTGTGTGTAGAATGGCATGTTGGCAATATGTTTTTTTATCTGCGATTAACATTTCCTCAGTTACACTTCTTTTTCGCTTCAACACGGTAATTTTTTTTTTGGTATGTGTTTTCTTCCCTGATTTCAAAAGACTATGTACTTTTACATAGGCTTTACCAGATGACGTACTGGGAACACTACCATCAGGACTGGTACCAGCAACTGCTTGCTGATTCTGCTTATATGTGGACTGCTTTGAATCCATTTTAATGAGCCCAAAGCACTTGTAGTGGAAAGTATTGTATTAGATAGATACTGCTGACAAATATGACTTTTGACAGCCAGAAAAAGTAGTGTTTCACAGTGGGGAATATGGGACACCTCAAAATTTTTTTAGAAATACTGCTGACAAATATCACTTTTGACAGCCAGAAAAATTAATTGAAAAATTAGTCTAAAACACTGGGGAATATGGGAGACCCCAAAGCACTTGTAGTGCAAAACATTTTTTAGAAATACTGCTGACAAATATCACTTTTAAGAGCCAGAAAAATTAGTCTAAAACACTGGGGAATATGGGAGTCCCCAAAGCACTTGTAGTGCAAAAATTTTTTTTAAAAAAAGCCTCCTCTATCCTCTTCTCTTCCTGCTCTAACAATTGCTAATAGAATTGGTATTAATAATAATAATGAAATTGTATAGAATAGAATTTAAACTAGGGATGTGCACCGGCGACTTTTGGTGTCTCGTGTTTTGTGTTTTTTGGATTCGGATTTTCGTGATGTTTTGGGTTCGGATTTGTTTCGCAAAACACCTGCCGAAAGGTTTTGGCTCGGATTTAAGGTTTTGGATTCGGATTTTTTTTGAAAAAAGCATAAAAAGTTCAAAAATCAAGTTTTTGGGCTTATTTTCACTCCTACGCTATTATTAACCTCAATAACATTCATTAACAAGCATTTCCACTAATTTACAGTGTATTCTGAACACCTCACAATATAGTTATTAGTCCAAAACGTTGCAACGAGGTATCTTTCTGGACTGCGTAGTGGAGTGGTCCCCACAATATAATAAGAAAACCATCAACTGGTCTTAATCGCACCAAAAAATGTACCTGGACTGCGTAGAGGAGTGGTCACCACAATATAATTTAAAAACCCTGAACTTGTATGATTCGCACCAATAAATGTATCTGGACTGCGTAGAGGAGTGGTCACCACAATATAATTTAAAAACCCTGAACTTGTATGATTCGCACCAATAAATGTATCTGGACTGCGTAGAGGAGTGGTCACCACAATATAAATTAAAAACCCTGAACTTGTATGATTCGCACCAATAAATGTATCTGGACTTCGTAGAGGAGTGGTCACCACAATATAAATTAAAAACCCTGAACTTGTATGAATCGCACCAATAAATGTATCTGGACTGCGTAGAGGAGTGAGTCACCACACTATATGATAGTAGATGCTGCTACTGATGCAGCTGTTGCTGTTGCTGCAGAAGGCGATGCTTCTACCCAGTGGGCTGTCACAATCATATAGTCCTTCGTTTGCCCAGAACCACTTGTCCACATGTCCGTGGTTAAGTGGACAGTGGGTACAACCGCATTTTTCAGAGCACTGAGGACACTTGATCGTACTTCTCTGTACATTTTTGGTATCGCCTGCCTAGTGAAGTGGAATCTCGACGGGATTTGGTACCGGGGACACAATACGTCTATCAACCCTCTAAATCCCACTCCACTGATGGCGGACACCGGGCGCACGTCTAACACCAACATTGCAGTTACAGCCGCAGATATACGCTTTGCAATAGGGTGACTACTATCGTATTTTGTGGTCATGGCAAACGACTGTTGGACGGTCAATTGTTTTGTGAAAGACTTAGCGGTCTTACGACTTCCCCTCTGGGAAGATGACCGACTAACAGCAGCAACAGCAGCAGTGGCAGTAGTAGGCGTACCGCTGCAGGATTCCTCGGATGAATCCTGTATTGGAGAGGACTCAGTCTGGCTGCTGACTTGGGCTGCAGGACTGAATCTGATGGAGATCGTGGAGGAAGTTGATGAGGAGGGTGTTGCTGGTGTGTATCCAACTGGACCACAGGATTTAGGTGTCCCTGTACCGATGACGGTCCTAGCCCCAGTTCCTGAACTAACCACTGAACTATGAAGGTTATTCAGGTGACGTATAAGGGAGGATGTCCCTAGGTGGGCAAGATCCTTACCCCTGCTTATTTGAGCTTTACATAAGCTACATATGGCCATACCTTGGTTGTCCGGATTTGGATAAAAATAACTCCAGACCGAAGAGGTGCATTTTTTGGTCTTCTGATCAGGCATGACGATGGGCTTTTTCATCCCATGGACATCAGCTGTTTCCCCCCCTGGTGCCTCATTTACAATAACCACATCACCATCCTCATCATCAAGTTCCTCCACAGCGCCAGCTACATCATCAACAGCCTCCTCCCGAGCCACCTCTTCCCGTACAGTGATGGGAAGGTCAGGCTTGACAACCACCAACACCCTTGGACTCGCCTTGGGGATTTGTGATAATTTCTCTTTAGAAGGCAGAGTTGTTTGCTGTTTTGTTGCTGACAGCATAACTCTCTTCAATTTTTTGTAGGGGGGGGAGGAGGAGGAGGGCTAAGATCCTTGGGTGAAGATGGACCACTAGTCATGAACACGGGCCAGGGCCTAAGCCGTTCCTTGCCACTACGCGTCGTAAATGGCATATTGCCAACTTTACGTTTCTCCTCAGATGATTTTAAGTTTCTCTTTTTGCTTTTTTTTCAGAACTTGGGCTTTTTGGATTTTACATGCCCTGTACTAGGAGATTGGGCATCGGGCTTGGAAGACGACGTTGATGGCATTTCATCGTCTATGTCATGACTAGTGGCAGCAGCTTCAGCGTTAGGAGGAAGTGGGTCTTGATCTTTCCCTACTTTATCCTCCAAATTTTTGCTGTAGCACAATGTAGCACAATATACTGCAGAATGTGTGAACTTGGTAATATTGCAGTACCAATGGGCTTATACTGCAGGATTGGTTTTGCAAATTTTGTTGTAATTAAAAAATGTTTAAATTATTTTTTAATATTTTTTTTTATAACTTTTTTTACATTTTTTAAACACTTGGGAATATTGGGGAAATAACTATGCCCTTAGAAGCACAGAGCACAGGACACAGGACCACTGGACTGAACAGAACACAGCACACAGGACCCAGAAGCACCACTGAACTCAAAATTGACAGAGCACAGCACGCAGCACCACTGGACTGATACTGCAGAATGTGTGAACTTTGTAATATTGCAGCAGTACCACTGGACTTTTACTGCTGAATGTGTGAACTTGGTAATATTGCAGTACCAATGGGCTTATACTGCAGGATTGGTTTGCCAAATTTTGTTGTAATTAAAAAAAAATTAAATTAGTTTTTTCTCGGATCCAACTCGGATCGGCAACGTTCGGGTGGGCTCGTATTCAGGAAATCCGAGTGCGCTCATCTCTAATTTAAACAATAATGAGTACAATTATTGCTCTGTGAAAAATAAGCCCACGCCCGGTATATCCCACATTTTATATGGTACCAGCTGCTTGGCAACAAGCCCGCGCTCGGTATATCCCATATTGTATGTGGTACCAGCTGCATGGCAATATAAATGCCCATATATGTATACAAAACAGAAAGAAAGTTGTCAGCGCTTATCCTTTAAACTGCATATCTGTATAAAATGAAAACATGAGGTACCCTTGACGTGGGATGCAGGCTTAAGTCTTTTGATCAAAATATGAACTAATACCTCATGTTTTCATTTTGCTAGACACATACAGATATGCAGTTTAAAGGATAAGGTACGTATGATCTCTTAAGTGCATTTTTACAAGGCTGCCATATCATCTATTGTGTCCCATAGTTTAGGGATTGTATCTTTAATTCAACCACCATGTATTTGTGCCATATATTTGTGCCACTGCTAATGACTAATTTTAGCCAGCAGATCGCTGAAGACCGTGGCCAAAATTGTTGAAAATTGGGACTGTTGTGAAGGGATCATTAGAAAATTGACTGGAAATTAATATTAATGCTTTAAATAGCTCAAAATGCTGTAATCTCAAAATGACATTATTTTACCAATTTTTCACAATTTTTAATTAAATACAGATCCAAAACCAAAACCTTTTGTGTTAGTTCGACAAAACCAGTAGCAAAGCCGAAACACGAAGTTGGGTTAGAAGCGACACTGGTTTCAAAACTGAAACCCGAGGGTCAGTGCACATCTCTAATATATATATAAATACATGTATCAGGGAACAGTATGTTTGTTCACTTTTGTTCTCTTTCGAGCACATGTGTTCCCGTTATTGATTATTCACTGCTGCATAGCACTGAAAGCTGTTTCTAAGAACCCTGACTCACATCTGAAATAACTGAGTCTAATTACACACATGGTCAAGTGATCACATAGTTTTACACTGTGTGCAATATTGCTTATTCTATTTTCCCAATTTATTTAAATTGTTCACCGACAGGAGAAGAATCTTCTATAGATTTATACACGCAAGTTAAAGCACCTAATTTTGGTGACTGCATTAAATTGGATAACAAAATGTATTTGATTTTTAAGTTGTACACACAATTTTAGTTTTTTTGGCTCCTCCTGTGCTGGATTCCTTCTGAAATTGAACTATTGTACTCAGTTAAAATAGATGGGATAATAGATTATGACAGAATGCAATCCTCAGATCTCCATTGTATCATACCGTAATCTCAGTTGGTGATTAAAGTCAGACCCCAGATCTCTAGTGGCATTGTACTGCATACCTCCTTCCACCTTAATCTCTGTGAAGTTAAAAATCAGACTGCAAATCTTTGGTGGCTGTAATATGCAGACCCCCCTGCCTCATCACTTTGGTGATAAAATCAGACCCCGGATCTCTGGAGGCAACCCAAATTAGATTTCCTCAGTCAGTAGATCTCTTAGCTGGAAATTGCTCTACAGATAAATGTATATTTTAAGTAAAAACACTCATAATAAATCCAAAGAAAACCAAATGACTAAAAATAAGAGGAAGCATATGATGGGGATTTCATAGCTTAAATAAAAATTCAAATAAATTAAATATAACAATTATATAAAGCTGATGCCGCAAAATTCATGTAAATATAATGTCACTGTTAAATAGAAAGTACTCATTATGACCACAAATGTTCATGCTTAATTTTTCACTTTTTCTCATTCAAGTTAGTTTTAAACAATATATTGTATCTCTGTGTAATTCTCTGAGCATTATTTTAAAATCAACCAATTATGTTTTATTGCAAATACACAAAAGCAATGTCGTTAGATAGACAATAATAGGAAGAACCTCTTCAATGCAAAACTGAACAAAAACCACAAACTTGTAATTTCTTCTATACTAAATTTCAGTGACCATTGCAAATAGAAATTGAACATAATTTAGCGATAAGCAAAAAAATGAGAATGTCCACTCAATAATTTACAGATTTATGGTTTGTTATAATAGATCTTACCTAACTGCTTTATAATTTATCTCAGGTAAAGTACAAATGGAATGCACAGATACATAAAGTTCATCTTTGGAATATCAAATACCTGTGTTTAGCTGTGGGCACTTCTTTGAAAGGAGTAGGTTACAAATGATTGCAAGTAAATTACTATAGTCATGGCCAACAGTTTTGAGAATGACATAAGTATTGGTTTTTAAAAAGTTTCTGCTTCAGTGTTTTTGGACCTTTTTATCAGATGTTGCTATGGTATACAAAAGTACAATTTACAAGTATTTCATGAGTGTCAAAGGCTTTTATTGAAAATCAAATTAAGTTTATGCAAAGAGTCAATATTTGCAGTGTTGACCCTTCTTTTTGAAGACCTCTGCAATTGGCATGCTGTCAATAAACATCTGGCCCACATACTGACTGATGGCCACCGATTCTTGCCTAACCAATGCTTAGAGTTTGTCAGAATTTGTTGTTTTTGTTTGTCCACCCGCCTCTTGAGGATTGACCACAAGTTCTCAATGGGATTAAGGTCTGGGGAGTTTGCTGCCCATGAACACAAAATTTTGATGTTTTGATCCCCGTGACACTTAGTTATCACTTTTGCCTTATGGTAAAGTGCTCCATCATGCTGGAAAAGGCATTGTTCATCACCAAAGTGTTCTTGGATGCTTGGGAGAAGTTGCCCTTGGAGGATGTTTTCGTAGCATTCTTTGTTCATGGCTGTGTTTTTAGGCAAAATTGTTAATGAGACTACTCCCTTAGCTGAGAAGCAACCCCACACATGAATATTCTCAGGATGCTTTACTGTTGGCATGACACAGGACTGATGGTAGCGCTCAACTTTCCTTCTCCAGACAAGCGTTCTTTCAGATGCACTAAACAATCTGAAAGGGGATTCATCAGAGAATATTACTTTACCCCAGTTCTCAGCAGTCCAATCCCTGTACCTTTTTGCAGAATATGAGTCTGTCCCTGATGTTTTTCCTAGAGAGAAGTGACTTCTTTGCTGGCTCTCTTGACACCAGGCCATCCTCCAAAATTCTTCGCCTCACTGTGCGTGCAGATTCACTCACACCTGTCTACTGCCATTGCTGAGCAAGCTCTGCACTGGTGGTGCCCCGATTCCACAGCTTGAGCATCCTGAAGCCTTCTTCACAACTATTGAACCTCTCTCCTTGAAGTTCTTGATGATCCGATAAATGGTTGATTTAGGTGCAATCTCACTATCAGCAATATCCTTGCCTGTGAAGCCCTTTTTGTGCAAAGTAATGATGACTGCATGTGATTCCTTGTAAGTAACCATGGTTAACAGAGGAAGAACAATGATTTCAAGCAACACCCTCCTTTTAAAGCTTCCAGTCTGTTATTCTAACTCAATCAGCATGACAGAGTGATCTCCAGTCTTGTCCTCGTCAACACCTCTCACCTGTGTTAACGAGAGAACCACTGACATTTTCATGGCAAAGAGGAACTTTGAAATTAATTGCAATCCATCTGATCACTCTTCATGACATTCTTGAGTATATGCAAATTGCCATCATAAAAACTGAGACAGCAGACTTTGTGAAAAATAATATTTGTGTCATTCTCAAAACTTTTGCCCATGACTGTACTGGCCTAATTTTGCTTTATGTGCAGTGGTTTAAATTTATTGATCTTTAACACCTGCAATAAAATAGCTTTACCCATCTGATAGCCTAAGCATTCAGTTATTTATATCATATTCATATTGTGCTAACCTACAATATTGACTTGTATGTGAAGTCGTGAGCCCACAGGGATCATAGGACCTATTGAGATCCAGTCACCACCAGCCACTAACATACTGTATCTTTTTACTTTGAATGTAAAATGTGTAGGCAAATTACTGTATTGTAGATATTTTCCTTAATATCACTAAAACATATCTGGGGCATACCAGGGCCAAGGTCATATCAGTGACAAGGCAAAAGTTCCAGTTCCAAGATAGTTTAAGACTTTGAGCTAGGTTTATGATTACGGCTTACAGTGGCAAGAAAAGTATGTGAACCCTTTGGAATTATCTGTCTGGATTGTTGCATAAATTGGTCATAATATGTGACCTGATCTTCATCTAAGTCACAAGAATAGACAAACACAGTCTGCTTAAACTAATGAAACATTAATTACAGTATTTTGAATGCATCATTTTAACATTCATAGTATAGGTTGGAAAAGTATGTGAACCCCATAAGCTAATGACTTCTATAAATATTAATTTGGGTCAGGAGTTAATCAACATGTAGTCCAATCAATGAGACAAGATAGGAGGCATCAGTTAAAGTTGCCTTGCCCCATAAAAACCAACTAAAAACTTTGGAGTTAGCTATGCACTAGAAGCATTGCCTAATGTGAATCATGCCTTGAACAAAAGAGATCTCAGATGATTTAATATTAAGAATTGTTGATGGAATGGAATGGATTGTAAACCTATCGCTAAAAGCCTATATGTTTTTCAGTCCATGGTAAGACAAATTGTCTATAAATGGGGAAAGTTCAGGACTGCTGCCACTCTCCTTAGAAGTGGTCGCCCTGCAAAGATGCATAATTCTAGTTATAATCCTTACAGAAATCCCTGCAAGTTGCCAACATATCTAGAATGAACAAGAATGGTGGTAATGGGAGGATACCACAGAAGTACAGAAGAAGCTACTGCTGTCCAAAAAAAGATATTGCGGCCTGTCTGAAGTTTGCTAAAGAGCATCTGGATATTACACAGTGCTACTGACAAAATGTTTTGTGGACAGAACAAATGAAAGTTGAGTTGTTTGGAAGGAACACACGACACTATGATCATCATCATCAGCAATCTGTATAGTGCCACTAATTTTTCTGTGCTGTTATGAGACCTCACTCCATGCCCCATTGGAGCTTAAATTTCATAACATATACACACACAGAGAGAGAAATTAGGGTCAATTTGATAGCAGCCAATTAACCTACTAATATGCTTTTGGAGTGTGGGAGGAATTGAACTCATGATCCCAGTGCTGTGAGACAGAAGTGCTAGCCACTAAGCCACTGTGCAGCTCTTTGGGCTTGATTTCTTGAGGAATGTAAATGCACACACACGTATTTCGCGCAAAATCGCTCACATGCACAGAATCAGTGACACGAACATCCAATATATATTTGAGTGCAAAAGCCCTTTATAACAGCCTACAGTTTCAGGGGAGTATGCATGTAGTCAATTTACAGTAAGTGGCGTGCCAAGTTCAAGTGCGCGCACCAGCGCCCAATTCAAGCTTAGGGCATCCCAAAGGTACGTGTTTTTCTGTCGTATCACTTGCATCAGCTACAGGTCAGGTGTAAGTGCTCAGTGATAGTGATGACGATTGTGTGGATGCATGCATCAAAATCTCTCATGACTGTTGAGCAGGTCTGATCTGCAGCATCTGGACATGTTTGGTTGAAGTGGCTGCTGTTAAAGGAGAGTCAACAGGTTATTACATCCAAGCGTCCACATACTTTTTCCACCCTGCACTATGAGGGTTTGACTCATTAATGAGAGCAAGGCAAAAAAAGGAGTATTGCATTGTAACATGGACAAACTATGTTACAATGCAAGGAGTGCAAATTATTTTCTTATTTTGCATGTAAGGAGAATATTGGCTGTTTTTTCTTGTAGCACCGCAATACTTGATAAGTTTATTTTTACACTGAAATTTAAAGTTGATCTAGGACTTGCCTTATTCCAACTATAAATCTGTCCCCACATTTTAAATTTACCTCTACCTCCAATACAACATGGTTTTCCCAAGGTGCAAAGTTACTCCTTATTTTTTTGCTTTGCTCTCCTTAATGACTGAGGCACTAAATGTTTACACAGTGCATTCAATAAAGGCATGAAAATGTATAATTTTTTTTGTTTTAGATTAAGCAGACTGTATTTGTTTGTCTATTCTTGTGACTGAAGATCTCAGCACCTTTTATGATGAATGTATGCATAAATTCAGGTAATTCCAAAGAGTTCACATTCTTTTTCTTACAAATGTATACTGGGATCTAATATATGAATCTATAATGGTATACAGTTTAATGCACTTTTTGTCTACATTTTATGTACATTCTCACCAGTATTTTATTTTATTTAATCATATACTGAAATTTTTCTAATTAAGTATAGGAAATCTTCAATTAAGTTTACTATATATACTAGAGATGAGCGGATTCAGTGAAATTCTACAGATCCCAAATTTGGGGTTCCAAGTAGAAACAAAACATGACTCAATTCTTTGCACCGAAAGCAAGGCAAAATTTAATTTCCGGGAAAATATAAATGCAAAACTAGCAAGCGTTTTTGATTGATATTGGCTGCCATTTTACAATGACAGCATGTAGGGAGGTAGGTGGCTTGTAGGCTGTGCTTCTAAAATAGCAGGTAGAGAGTGACTAGGGCATTAGACAGGGTGAAATAGTGAATTATACATAGAAAAAAATAGCTGTGATTATTTTGAACACAATTATTATCTGTAGTGATCAGCAGGGGCAGGCTGGGCTTGGGAGCAAGGGGGTATATGCCCCCTGGGCCGGTCCCATAGTGCATGTCAAAGTTGTATAATTGGGTGAAAGAAAGTATATTGATTAATATTGTTTTACCGTACGATTGCGATCAGTATGCCACGTGTCATGGCGCAATTGCACGATAAGTCATGCATGCATACACTCGCACTTACATATTCACTTATATATACATTTCATATTTATAATAGTTCCAATCCACAGTTGTTTATGAGCAAATATTATTTGGTTTCTAGTTATATATTATAAGGTTATATGTACACTTTATGACATTTAAAGTTCAGGTCACAAGAAGCATGTCATGTTTGGTATCATTCTAATGCCCTATTTAACTGCAGTTGTCCGGTTCATTCGCCGAAAGGATTGAACATTGTGTGCACTAGTTATGGATGATAGGGAATAAATGATTAGAATGATATTGTCTGTGTAATGCTAATATACCAGTTTAAACTAGTTCTTGGTGGGAACATTAGTATTCATTATCTTAAAAGCAGACCCCCACCCTTGGAAAGCTGACCCCCACACTTGGAGGGGGTTGTTTGAACTGACCTATGGACTGCATTACAATGGACCTTCCTGAAGCCTGAGCCTATGGAAACTTGCCAAGTCACCTGTATTGTATTTACTATAACACCAAATGTATATATACTGCTCCCTGGAATCAGCTAGTCAGTCACACTGACCACAGTCTTCAGGACTGAAGGACTGTAGCTGGATCCAGCAGAGTGCAGCTGAGCACAGCGGGCGAAGCGTATGTATCATGTATCGCCTGTACTATACTTATTTATTGAACTGCTAAACTTTTGCTTTTGCTAAATAAATTGCTCATTCATGGGGCTAAGACATTTGTGACATCAGACAGAGTCAGGGGTACACACACTACATTGACCTAGTCACTGAAGTAGCTAGGGGTTTGGTTTAATGTGTATAGAAGCCTCTGATTTTAAGCAGAGAGGTTTTTGTTGTGAAAAAAGGGTACATGTTTTATAGATTGCATATCTACCTTTTTGTCTCCTGTGCAAAGTGTGCCTCTATATATGCACAAAGGGTGGAGACAGGAGATCGTTGGAGGTTAGACATACAGATATGCATCTCTGTGTAGAACATTGGAGTAGGATTTTTGCCACAAGACCTGACATAATGTGATACCCTAGAAAATGTCAAATTTTCATGTTTTATATTTTTTCACCGTTAGACAGACATGTACTGGATATTGTTATAATTGACAGGTGTTATAGAAATGGGCCCCTTTGCCCTCCTCACTTAGGCAAGTAGCTGAACGTGTGAGATGGCATGTGAGTTGGC
Organism: Mixophyes fleayi; assembly: GCF_038048845.1. Classification (NCBI taxonomy): domain Eukaryota; kingdom Metazoa; phylum Chordata; class Amphibia; order Anura; family Limnodynastidae; genus Mixophyes; species Mixophyes fleayi. Next base: position 105,358,111 of record NC_134408.1, on the reverse strand, counting down.
AGAGGGAAAATCAATTGATATACATTGGTCTTCAGTATGTTTCTAGTTTAGGGGGCGACGTTGAGGCGACTGAAGAACTTTTAATAGCAATAGCAGTACATAAGTAGGACATTACATGGAGGACTTGTGACAGTGACACAGTTACTAACTGAAGTAGCTGTTAGTTAAGTCCACACTTACACACATGACTGTCGCACCAGGGTGGACATAGCTGTCAAATAGACAGTAGAAATTTACGTGACAGCTAACAAATCTATGTTTTGTTTTGTTTTTCTTTGTATTGTTTTAAATTGGGTACACACACATACACAAATTAGTTAATATATGGGATTTGTGTTACCTAAAGAATAAACAGTCTGGAAGGTGAAGGGAGGTGGTCAGGAGTCTTCTGGACCCTGGAGAGATGGACAGGGTAGACCAGTAGCTCCCAGAGTGTATCTTCCAGGGCTAGCGGAGGCAGCACATGGTCTGGCTCAGCTGGGTACAGAAGGTATATGCAAGCTGGTAAGAGTATATGGGTGTGCATCAGACGTTTCTTCTCAAGCTAATAGGAAGGCAATGTCCTGTCTTGATTGAGATAGAGTGTCAGGAAGACAATACCAATAGAGCCATCCCATACCCCTCCAACAGATGGACTTTCTCCAGGTAAAACAAATCCACGTCATCCAATTACCACCTTTTAGGATCATCAAATATGTACTGGTGTACCAATGAAATATATCTGGGTAAAGGTGTATTGAAATGTTTCTTATGTATTGCTGTTTCATACTCAGGGCTTTTGTTATTCAATGTGGTATCCCTAGAGTTATAAAAGGTGATAGGGGTATTCATGTTATTGGTAATAACTGTATAATGTATGAGTAGTGATAGTGATTACTTTTGATTAGCCACAAACCAGTGGGAAAATAAAGTAACGGTATTAGCTAGAATGAATTGAATGGAATGAGGGTTGAAACTTGATTGGAGTGGCTGGTAACTTCGGCCACTAGTCCTCCCCACTATCAAAATCACTCCTAAACTGCCTCTTAACCTGTCAACTTTTGAAATGTTTTTGACTTTTTCTTGTGATGAGTTTGTAATGGAGAGATTGTTCTAGACCTTGAGAGGAAAAGCAAATGGTGAGACAGCAACTGAGAACGTTCGAAACACTGTCTCCTGAGGTGTTACACTAACGGTTATGATGTTGGACTGGGAGAGTAAGTTGCGGAACTGTAATTTCCAACGCTCAGGTTGTCTGACTGACAGGTACCAAGTGTTGACGACCAGCATTAAGTCCTTGGAGGAAGCAGAGAGACACTGGTACCCAGTCCATCCACTGCAGAGGAGTCAACATCCGGAGAAGGTTCCAATTACACTCGTGAATCTGTTCTGGGAGACCCCGATTGCAGTTAACAACACCTGAGCCAAGGACTTTGCAGAGACAGTTGTCCAGCATGATGTAGTAGTTTTCCTGTTTTTCCTGTTCTGTGTTTCTCTCATCTCATTCTCTTTTCAGGATAGTCAATTATTTCAATTGTGAGCAAGTGACAGAGGCTGGTTCAGGCAGTGATATTGAGGGGTTTGGGATGAAGGAGAAGTTGTTAGCACAATCGGTCCAGCCAATTACTCTATTCAATTCAGGGAAAGAAGGAAAATTTGCTAATCTTGGAGATTGGAGAAAGTGTTAGGGGCTATTGTCTGAGGAGTATTACGTCCGTAAGTATGTTGACCCCATAGTTGAAGAGAGGTACATACAGGGATGCCAGTCCAGTAATATTCGGACTTGAGCAGGCATTTTTAAGAATGATTATCATTCTTGGGTGGGTAAGGTTTTAGACGAAACAGTGCTGTGTGTGCTCTCACGTGCCTCAGAGCTTATATCGAGTAGGACTAGTTCTCTTTCCACTAAATATTCCTGAGGTACCCAAATTATGGGGTGGGAGGTCACTAGGAGAAAGGTAAAACAGCTAAGTCCCTTAGTTTGGAGTCTCTCAATATTTGGCAAGTCGATCACTGTTTAACGTACAAAGAAACTGGAGTATGGGGAGGCTGGGAAGAATGAACAGACAATAGCCCGCCCCACAAGTGTTGATGACAAGAACTGTTGATATTATTAGAGTGTATATACTAACTCAGGCTGAAGGAAATTGTAAATTACATTGATAGACATAGGATGATGTTATTGGTGAACATGCATTATTTAAATGTTGTCTAAGCTAAAAGACATGTTTTGGACAGATGAAGATGTTAGGCATGAAGGACTGTTGTAGGATATTTAATATTGTTGATACATGTTCTATCACACCCTTAAAGGCCATACTAAAGGGTATCTCCAAGATCCAGAGGTATATGTTCCTTAGTAAAAGAAAAATTATTTCTAGGAGTATGACTCTTTTAAGGTAACCTGTCTGAGATCTACAGACAAAGTGGACATACGCAAAGGAGGACATACATTACTGAACAATGAAACGTACTACTGAGATCCTGCAATACAATCTTTAAGGTGATAATTTTGTGTACTATCAAAGGGTGGAGCTGTCAAAGTTGTATAATTGGATGAAAGGAAGTATATTGATTAATTTTGTTTTACCGTGCGATTGCGATCAGTACGCCACGTGTCATGGCGCAATTGCACGATAAGTTATGCACGCATAGACTTACATATTCACTTATATATACATTTCATATTCATAATAGTTCCAATCCACAGTTGTTTATGAGCAGATGTTATTTGGTTTATAGTTATATATATTAGAAGGTTATATGTACTCTTTGGTGATATTTAAAGTTCAGGACACGGGAAGGATGTCATGGTTGGTATCATTCTAATTCCCTATTTATCCGCAGTTGTCCGGTTCATTCGCCAAAAGGATTGGGTGCGCTAGTTATGGATGATAGAGAATAAATGATTAGAGTGATATCGTCTGTGTAGTGCTAATAGACCAGTTTAAACTAGTTCTTGGTGGGAACATTAGTATTCATCATCTGGAGAGCTGACCCCCACCCTTAGAAAGCTGGCCCCAATCCTTGAAGGGGGTTGTTTGAACTGACCTATGGACTGCATTACACTGGACCTTCCTGAAGCCTGAGCCTATGGAAACTTGCCAAGTCACCTGTATTGTATTTACTGTAACGCCAAATGTATATATACTGCTCCCTGGAATCAGCTAGTCAGTCACACTGACCACAGTCTTCAGGACTGAAGGACTGTAGCTGGATCCAGCAGAGGGCAGCGGGCGCAACGTATGTATAATGTATCGCCTGTACTATACCTATTTATTGAACTGCTAAACTTTTCCTTTTGCAAAAATGATGAAATTACTTTAATTGGCTGCTGATTCGACACTTGGCCCGTGGGTAAATTTCGCCAGCCCTCCCCTGCTGATCAGTCAGCTAGAATAGATTTCTGATTGATTGGGTGTCAGTCTGTCAGTGCATGTATGTATATAGTATAGTAAAATATATACGGCCTTTGGATATTATGTGACATATACTATTATGAGCTATGTTTCTGCAGTGCCATTCCAGGATGAGTATATTGCAATTTCGTTGCTATTTTTTCTCTTTTGACTTGCTGCTATGGATGGTATTATGAAACTACTTTGCTATGGATTTTTAATATAATAAACTAAGACTTCTTGTCACATGGAGTGCTGGTTTCCAGTCTAATTTGGACAGGATTATATGTGCAATTCATTTAACCTGGCACCAACAATTATAAAAATGGAGGTGCTGTGCAGCTCTTCTTATATATATTTCGATGTGAACTAGTATTTGTTCTAATTATTTTACCTAGTGGAGAAAAATAGGGTGCTGTTGCTGTATGACTCTGAGCATCACACCCCAAAAATCTATTAGATTTATTTAATTTAAAGTCCAAAGGTTTTCTAGTAAAAAAAGCAATCATGTGAAGGTCAGTTTTAGTGACATCTTTATGAAGCAGGCAAAAAATAGGGTTTGACTTTGAGCAGCATCCACCAAAAATCAATTATGTATTTTAAAAACTTTTCTCTTTTCTAGTCAAAGTAATTTTAAATCTGTTGAGGGGCAGTCTCAGTGACCTCTTTACTAAGCAGTCAAATAATGTGTTAAAAAATAAGAAATAATTATTAAACTACCGTGTATTTTTACTGCTACTGTGTCACTAATTTTAGCCAACCAGCTCTCTGCAGACTTTGGGCAAAAGGGTGAAAATTTGGACAGTTGTGAAGAGATCATTACAAAATAGACTGTAAATGACTGTAAATGAATTTTAATGCCATACAGTAAATAGTAATATAAGAGCAAAAACAGCTCAAATTCACATAATGTTTAATATTTTTTTTAACTTTTTTTAATTAAATCCAGATCCAAACCAAAACCATTTCAGTATTTTCGGCAAAACCAGTAACAAAAACAAAACATGAAGACGTTTTAGAACCAAAACCACATCCAAAACCAAAACATGGAGCACATCTCTAATATATACACTGTAGACACACTTATGCTCTGCAGCATTTTAAAAAAGGGAGTGCATTTGAAAAGCATAGCTGAACTGCTGTTAACTGCTGTAGTGGTGAATCCTGGGAGACTGATTGTGGCAGTCATCCTTTTAACTTTTTATAGGTGTGGTATTTAGAACTCAGGTTGCATATAATAAAAATGTGGGTTGCCCTCCCAAACATTGTTAGTTATTATCTCTTTAACTCTAGTGGCAATTCATCCTGTCAGTTTGTTATAACATTGTAGCATGTAGCCTTCTAATATTTCATAATGCAACATATACATTTTATACAGTATATATATATGCTTAGGCTCTACATGTCCGATTAATCCTTTGTATATCACAGATGTGGTAATACAGCAGCTATCTAGGAGGTCTGATCTCATGTTTAGAAAGCGGAAGAAAAAAAATCTAATGCGAGCTATCTCTCACAACAACCTAAAGATCAAAAGCAAAAGCCCTTGACAAAGCGAGTCAAGTATTACATTGATTTTATTGTTCTTAGTATAAAGCTCTAAAATCTAATAGCTTCAATAAAATGTTTCCCTTAATAGCTGTATCTTTATATCAAAGATGACAGATTTCAAAGATAATATAAATGTGTATCAACAGAATTCATAAATACATTATTAAACCACCTTGCTAAGTGTCATAGTAAAAAAGTAATAAAGTAATAAGGAGCAATATCCTCGCAACATAAATATTCTCTTTAGGAACCCAAGTCCTATATTCAATTCAGAGCAGATGAATCAATGAATATGTGCAATCACACCATTGTGTCAACATGGTTCATATATATATATTCATATATATATATATATATATATATATATATATATATATATAATGTTCCTTGCAGCTTGCGTTGCATGTTCATGTATTTGCAGAAGAGAAGGAGAGTGTTATTGATCCTTATTATGCTTGCTTTCCATTTTGTGCACATGTCAAGGAAATTGCAAGGAAATTGCACGTCATATGACTTTGGTTTGAAATGGAACGTGAGTCTCATTTTTACTACATGCATATGTCCTAATATGTTACATTACATTAGTTCATTTTATTTTACATGAGCAGTATTTAAATAAAATGAACAGTATATATTTGTTTATCATTTTAAAACTGAAATTGATTTAAAATATCTGCTTCAAGCAAATAATAATAATAATAATAATAATAATAATAATAATAATAATAATAACAATAATATTTTTTATTAGTAGTAGTAGTAGTAGAAGTATTAGTAGTATTTGTATTAATATTATCTAATTTTCTTAACCTTGTTGATATTTAAAATCTATTTTTATAAGTTGGGGTATTCTTCTTTTAAGTATGATTCCTGAAAATGCACTGCTAGCAATGATACATAATTTACAACAGCTTCTCATTAGAATTTCCTTGTGACAGATTGTATGTCATGCAAGATCTACAGAGCCAGCATTTTGCTTCCAAAAAAGCATAGTCCTCCCAACTCCTTTGCTGAATCAATGTTACATTTTTTTCTATTGTGATTTTGTGAACAATTTTCAAATGTAGCTGACCATATATTGCAGGCTTCAAAACCTTAATAGAAATTCATAGCTGTAGTTGTACTTTCAATTGTTCATTTTAACAGATCAGTAGCAGTGAAGTGTGAAGAGTAAAGATTGAAGATGGAGCTCTGATGAAATCTTTCTTTGACATATTGTATAGGACACAATGCGGAGTTGGAAAACCATAAAAATTGACATAAATTATGCTTAAAAAAGCAGCATGTAAAAATAGCATCTTTATGCCCAAATGCTAAGCTAAACACATGGCAAGACACATCTGTCTCTGCACCAGCGACAGCTTTACGTGCACCCAGGTTAAGTGTAAAAATCGTGTCTTTACATCCCATCGTGAGTTCAACATATGTTTCAGGCTGTGCATTGATAGCATATGTATCATATTTATGGCAGGAACATGTTAAATACATTGACACCTTAATCAAACCTGAGCACAGGTGTGTATAGCTCAAAGTAAACTTGCTTATGAATGCAAAGTGCAGAGTATGTCACATTTCTGAATTTACACTGCTCGCAATTAACAAACAACTCTTTTGCAGCATATTCTACATAAATACAATAATGTTACATTAACACTGCATGTTTCTGGTGGACTGACACATCCCTAAGAGGAACTGTGTGAGTTTATTGGAACATAATTATCACTAGCTTGTTATGTATATATTGATTGTCTGTATATTGGCCAGTAACATTGTTATGAAAAATAGAAACATAGAGTTTGATGGCAGATAAAAACCACTTGGCCCATCTATTCTGCCCATTTTTTAACCTATGGTAACCTCAAACCCTATTTCATCCTAGTTCTTTGTAAGGATATCCTTATGTCTGTCCCAAGCTTGTTTAAACTGCTCTACTATATTAGTCTCTACCACCTCTGATGGAAGGCTTTTCCAATTATCGACTAACTGCTGAAGTCATTTTTCCTCATATTTTGTCTGAACCTACTTCCCTCCAGTTTCAGAGCATGTCCTTGTGTTCAATTAATTGTATTATAATAAATGTTTCCCTCCTGTACCTTGTTAGAAACTCAAATAATAAGAGTTTAATCATGTCCCCCCTTTCCCTTCTCTGCTCCAAACTATACATATTGTGACCGGAGTAGGGGGACAGGTGTCATCTCTCTGGGGTAGATGGTAGTATGTTGCAGCCAAGAGGTCACACAAGTCAAAGAATTTGGGTCCAACTGGCCTGTCTGGCACTAACTAAATACACTTCTGACTAACAAACTAAAATAAAACATAAGAAGTTCCAGCATGGTCTTACAGCAAAGATCAGGCTTCCACTCACAGAGAGTCGTTTTCGCCAGGCTGTGAGAGACTGAATCCACTGCTTAGCAGCCTTTTCAACACAGCTCACAGGTGTCAACATTAATCAGTCTGACAGCAGAACAGTATACCCCATCTTCGCCTAGTAAATAGAGCTCACCCTTCTCTCTCTATTTACACCCCAGGGACCATTACCAGCTTTTGCCTAAAACTGAACATCTCCCTGTTAAACATTTCCCAAATATAAACACTCTCCCTGGGGTTTTAAAACATGTAGCTAGAAATTTGGGACTAATATATATTCCTGCAAACACTATTCCAGTCACAATATTAAGATCTTTAGTCTCTCCGGGAGAGTTTTGTGACATAGTTCATGTACCCTTTTAGTTGTCCTTCTTTGTACAGTTTCTCATGTGTTTATAGCCTTCTGGAGATATGGCCTCCAGAACTGATCATAATATTCTAGATGACGCCGTAACAATGAACTATACAGTGGCATTATTACTTCTTTCTTTCTGATAATGATTCTTCTTCCTATGAAACCAAGAATATAATTTGACTTCTCATTGCTTTGTTGCATTGATTGCTTGCCTTTAGGTCACCTGAAATAGTGACTTCTAGATCCATTTCCTTTTCAGTAGTTTCCATTATGATGACCTTAATACTATATTTAGCCTTTGGAAGTATTAAACTGTAGTTGCCACTCTCTTGAAAATTTGTCTAGTCTACCTAAATCATCAATCATTTATTTTATCCCTCCTGTTGTGTGTACCCTGAGGCATATCTTTGTGTCATCTGCAAAAGGCATATTTTCTGTTCAATACCAGTTGCAACGTCACCAATAAAGATCTTAAAAAGCACTCGTCCAAGCATAGATCCCTGGGGTAATCCACTGGTAACCTATCCCTCCTATAAATACACTCCTTTTACTACAATGCCATATTTTCTATCCTGCAACCAAGATCGTATCCATTCAACCATCTTAGAATCCAACCACAAGCTTTTTAGTTTATTTAACAGTCTGCAATGTGGGACAGTGTCAAAAGCCTTACTAAAGTCTAGTTAAGTTACATCTATACCCCCCCACCATTGATCTATTACTTTAGTCAGCCATCAAAAAACTCAATAAGAGTTGTTTGCATAATTTCCCCCCTGTAAATTCATGTTATTTGGGATTCTGTAAATTGCTGGATTTGAGATATTCTACAACTTTTTCTTTTAAGAGAGTTTTCATCAATTTCCCTACTACTGATGTAAAGCGCACTGGTCTGTATTGCTTACCTATTATTTGCTTCCACTTTTGTGCAGTGGGACTACATTTGTTCTTTTCCAGTGTTCTGAAATTTCTCCTGTAGCTAGTGACTGTTTGAATAATTCTGTTACTGGTGTTACTAGCGCCCTTTAAACTCCTTTAGTATCTTTGGATGTTTCCCATTTTGCTCCATTGATTTATCCACTTTCAGTTTTGAGAGTTCTGTTAGAACCTTCTCCTTTGTAAATGTACTAATATTTACCTAATTTTTGTGAAAATATTTGCAACTTAACTGTGACCCTTGCCCCTTTCTTTCTGTATGAATACTGAGCAAAACTAATTATTAAGATGATCTGCTGTTACCTTGTCTTCCTCAGCAAAGTTTTCACTCTGTCTTTAGTCTTAATATTCCTCCTTTTGTTTTTCTCTCCTTTACCTACTGACTGAGAAATTTTCTCTTCAGCTTCTGCCTTTGAACATCTGATTAACTTCTTAGCCTCCTTCTGTCTAACCGTATACACCTCTTAGGGCTAGATTTACTAAGCTGCGGGTTTGAAAAAGTGGGGATGTTGCCTATAGCAACCAATCAGATTCTAGCTGTCATTTTGTAGAAGGTACTAAGTAAATGAAAGCTAGAATCTGATTGGTTGCTATAGGCAACATCCCCACTTTTTCAAACCCGCAGCTTAGTAAATCCAGCCCTTAGTCTGCTTATATTCCATAAAGGCCATTTTTTTTTGCTTTCACAATGATGGCTACTTATTTTGCAATCCACACTGGCTTTCTTTTTTTCTGCTTTTCCAAACCCTCCTTTTAAAACAAAGGTCTGTTGCTTTTAGTATTGCATTTTTTGATTTTTCCAACCTCTCCTGCACTCTTTTCAAGTTCTTCCACCCTTTCCAGTTTACATCACAAAGATTAAAGTCTCCATGATTATTACCTCTTCTTTTAATGCCATTTTAGTGATGTCCTGTTCTTGACTTGGTGGTCAATAGATCACCCTAGTATGAAGAATAGCCTTCTCCTCCATTTCTATGGCCCCCCAAATGGCTTCAGTTTTTATTTGAATACTCTGTTGAAGTAGTGACTCCTCATTTGTAATTATTAAACACTTTTGCACCTTCACTATTAACATCTTTTTAATTATATTTTTATACTGTACTGTCACTGCAACACTAATACCTGTTAGCAGATTGATTCTTTTTTTTTATACTGTCAATAGGCACACACTAGAAAGTTTTTTTGGCATAACTATTTATAATAAACTGTAAAGTTATCAGCATACAGACATGACAGGTCTTACATCAACAACATTCCTAGAACATTCCTGTGCATCAGAATATATTTTTATAATACAGAGTGATAACACATTAACACATTTGGTAACAGCACCACCTGCTGTCCCTCCAGTGTAGTCATTCACATAACATTAAAGGGTATGTGCCTGGGTCCCTAAGTACAGGCCGCCGCATGTGTGTGCAATGGCCATCTTGAAATTGACTCAGGTGCCAGGAGGGTTAATACTAGAGTTGCTGAGCTCGGTTCCCTGAGAACCAAACACATCCGAACTTACCAGATCCGTGTACCGAGCCGAGCCGGCTCAGTATTTTCGCGCGCTCTCGGAATTGAAAACAAGGCAAAACGTCATTGCTACATCGACGAATCTCAGATCTCGTGATTTTTTAATTCTATAGGTACCGCCCTCTAAGGCGATCCAGCACCATTTCTTAGAGGGACACAGAAGGGGTAACACACTTCTTGGTAGTCTAGACAGCAGTTGGGCAGCATCATAGGTAGAATAGAAAGAGAAAGGGCTAACAGTGTTTTTCAATGTCTACAGTAGAGATGGGCGGGCTCGGTTCTCCGAGAACGGAACCCACCCGAACTTAGGCTATCCAAGTACCGAGCCGAGCAGGCTCGGTACTCTCCCGCACGTTCGGAATCCAAATCGAGGCCGAACGTCATCGTGACGTCGTCGGATCTCGGCGCTCGGTTCTCGCGATACTTGAAAATTAAAAATACCTGCCTCCACAGCAATCCATCGCCATTTGACAGAGAAAGAGAGCAGGGTGTAGTCACAGGCTGATTAGAGCAGGGACAGACAATAGAATTCTGATTCCAATTCTGCTAACAATCGATAGAGAAGAGAGGAGGATAGAGGAGTCTTTTTTTTTTTTTTTCAATATTTGGCACTACAAGTGCTTTTGGGTGTCCCCCATTCTTTTGCATTAATATTTCTGGCTGTCAAAAGTAGTATCTGTCAGCAGATTTAAAAAATAATTTGTAGCACTCCCAAGTGCTTTTCGGGTGTCCCCCATTTTTTTTGCCATAATTTTTGTGGCTTTCAAAAGTCATATTTGTCAGCAGTATCTAAAACAATTTGTAGCACTACAAGTGCGTTGGGCTCATAATGGATTCTAAGCAGTACACATATGAGCAGAATCAGCAACCAGGTTCTGTCACCAGTCCTGATGGTAGTGTTCCCAGTACGTCATCTGGGAAAGGCGATGTCAAACTACACAGTCTTTTGAAATCAGTCAAAAAAACACACACCCAAAAAAAAATTACCGTGTTGAAGCGCAAAAGAAGTGCCATTCTATACACGCAGTGGCAAAGAGAGTATGAGGCCTTCAACTTTTTCTATTAGTGGCAGATCAAAAAATGTTACCGAGCCTTCAAGTGGTGCACAAGTACTGTTACATGTGAAAGCCGAGCTGCAAGAAAACAGTAAGGCATTAGAGGATAATGTATGTTCTGAATCAGAAATGACACCAATCCCTGGGGAGAGTCCATCCACCAGTGGTATGTCTAATCGTGAACATTCTGTTAGTGACAGTGTACCCATAAAGAAGGTTCCTTTCAGCAGTTCTGCTGATGTGTGCCTTAACAGCCCGAGTGTAGTCGGTGACACACCAATTGAGGATGCCACTTTTGAATTAGAAGAGGAGGGGGAGATTTGTGTAGGCCACGAGGGCACTAATGATGAAGTTGATGATTATGATGCAGACATATACCAAATTGCCTTTCTCAATTTCTATTTATATTCTAGACTCTATAACGGCTTAATAGTTTGCTATTTTACTCCTAGTGGAGAGGGGGTCTGATGCAGACAGATACCAAACTACCTTGGTCCATTTATTTTTACTTTCTAATTCCACAGTCTATGCAGGCTGCTTTTTTTTCTATTCAACTACAAGTGGAGGGCAGGGGGAGGGGGCATAGATTGCCACCAAACTACCGTGGTCTATTTTTACTTTCTAATTCCACAGTCTATGCAGGCTGCTTTTTTTCTATTGAACTACAAGTGGAGGGTGTAATATACACCCAAAGACGATGGCTGCATTGCCAATAGGCAAAAATGAAGAGTAAGACAACCAGTTTTGTGTGGAGAATTAAGGACGGCCTACCAGGGATTAAACTGTTTGCTTCCTAATTTATTAGCTTTAGAATTACCTTACTTATCCAAGAAACAAGTGGAGCACTAAATTAGGTTATTTTATGCACAAATACATTGATTTTTAAACAAAATTGCAAAACAAATCCAAACCAAACCAAAACCAAAACACGCAAGGGCGGTTTTGCAAAACCAAAAGCAAAACACGAAGGTAATCCAGATCCAAAACCAAAAAGAAAACCAAAACACGGGGGTCAGTGAGAATCTCTAGTCTACAGTGACATTCAGGAGAGCTCCATTGCTCCATTGCTAATTGTCATTGCTGAAATACAATTACTAGGGCTGGCAGGCTTGGTCTTCTGAATTTGCAGTCAAATTGTACAGTGTTATGTAGGTTACACACAAAGAGGAGAGCTCCATTGCTTCATTGCTAATTGTCATTGCTGAAATACAAATACTAGGGCTGGCAGGCTTGGTTTTCTGAATATGCTGTCAAAGTGTATGGTGTTATCAAAATGGATTCACAGCAGTACACAGAAGAGCAGGAGCACCAAGCAGCTGCTGGCACCAGTCATGATGATAGTAATCTGTGGTGGCCGAGTACTGATGGAATTTCCTTCCCTTACCTTGTCCTCCAGACACGAGTCAGGTTCTTTTTTATTCGGACATCCGGTGGTCAGGAGATAAATACTTCAATGAAAGGGACAAGGATTGGTCAAATAACTTGGGTTTATTAATAATGCGGTAAAGATAATTTTGGTAAGCCACCGCGCCACTGACCCCTTCAACTCTGTCACTCACCGGACTGTGAGTGCTTCTTCCCGGACATTTAGGAACCGTGGCCGTCCTCCATCCTGAGGGACTGCGCATGCGCAGCCCTTTCTAAACCTTCAGTGTATGTCCCTTTAACTCAATTGGCAGATCAGGCAACCTCCCTATATTAAGCACCTGTGGTCAACACCACGTTGCCTGATCTTGGAGTCTCATTCCCCATGAGTCTCTGAAGGTGTTCCTGTATTCCTCGTGTATTCATCTCTGCTGATTCCTGTGGTTTCCAAACCACTTCTATTCCTGTGGTTTCCATACCACTTCTACCATCAACTATATCATCAGGACTGTTTGCTGATTCCTATCCGCTGCCTCCGTGCACTACAGTCTTCTATACCACTTCTACCATCAACTATATCATCAGGACTGTTTGCTGATTCCTATCCGCTGCCTCCGTGCACTACAGTCTTCTAAACCACTTCAACGTTATTTTATATCAATGTGACTGTTTGCTCATTGCTATCCGCTGCCTCTGTGCACTCCAGCTTTTACTTCACTCACCTGCTTCTCATCAAGTCTGTTTGCTGATTCCTTTCCGCTGCCTCCGTGCACTTCAGTCTCATCTCATCTTTGCTGTGACTTCCTCGAGACTGCCGCTTTCATGACCATCTGCTACACTTCGTGATCAACAGCTCCTGCCCTGCGCTGCACTCCTGTTTCCCATCGCTGTTGGTTCCTGTGGTTGCTACTGGTTACCTCCGTGTGACGCTGAGCCCTGCTGCTGTGGTCAGCGCTATCGTCCATCTCCTGCTGATCCACTCTCCACGCCTTCACGTGTTCCACTGGTCTCTACCCTCCTGTCAGCACTGGATTTGTATCTCATCTACTACCCTCTGCTGGATCATCTCCATTCTCCTGGGTCTCCTATGAGTCCAGTTCCACGTGTTGCTGACTCCTGTGGATTCGTGTCCCTGTTGGTCTACTCACCTGTGCGCTGCACCTGCTAGACCTCTGCCTCACCTGTCCAGGGACTTTCTATCCAGTCGGCCTCTAGCCGCTCAGGTACCGCTACTATCCCATCTGACTGCTACTGCTGAACCACGGTATGCATACTTCTCATTGACTGTGCTGTGTATTGCATATCTTGCTGGACTGTGTTTGGTTCTCTCTGGAGTCTGCTATCCGCTGAGTCTATTGCCATCATTGACTGTGTTATCATTGTGCTGGACTACTTCAAGAGACTTTCTGATTGCAGACCTGCTCAGTCATTTATATATATATATATCTATATTGTGCATATTACTGTGGATCGTGTATAAGGTGCCTGTGTATATCCTGTGTTGCAGTCTTCCCCCGTGCACCTCCTCACTTATATATTCAGTGGTACAACTTGCTGATGTCAGACCACTGATCCCTGTTTCCGGTATCACCTGTTCCATCCTCCTCTCACATAGCAGTGGTACAACTTGCTACCGCAGACCACTGACTACCTCGATACCTCCACTTGGATTCCATTCCTTCACTCAGACAGCGGTACAACTTGCTATCCGCAGACCGCTGACTCTCATCACCGCCTTGTTTCTGTTGGACATTCCTCCTCACTATAGCAGTGGTACAACTTGCTATCGCAGACCACTGACTATCTTCACGTGTCCTTGTCCATACAGTTCCTTGTGTATTATTATCTCATTATTACCAGTGTTGCTAGTCATAGACTTTCCTGAGCATCTCATCGGCCATCATTTCATGTTCCGTGATCACCCAGCTACCAGAGTACTCTATTACCATCTACATTGCTCTGGTAAGCCTACCATCTGGTGATCCCTGGGTAAAGACTCCTAGTGCCCGTGACAGTAAGATCAGGCCATGACAGACCCAGATACGGAACCTACCGCCAAAGAGATGCTGCAACATCTGGTTAGCCGTGTGGAACAACAGGATGCCCGCCAACAGCTGTTACTTCAGTGTTATCAGTCATTAACCTCCCAAGGAACATCTGGACAGACTGTGACAGCTACTACTGAAGCTCCTGTGCTTTCCTCTGTTTCCCCATTGCCATCCCAGGTGTCTACAGCTTCCACGCTTCACCTGCCTACTCCGTCAAAGTACGATGGAGACCCCAAAACTTGTAGGGGTTTCCTTAACCAATGTTCAGTCCATTTTGAGCTCCAACCTCAGAATTTTTCTACCCATCGTTCCAGAGTGGCCTATCTTATCTCTTTGTTTTCAGGACAAGCCCTGGCTTGGGCCTCCCCTCTGTGGGAGAGGAACGATCCAATATTACAAGATAGTGCCAAATTCATTTCTACATTCCGAAGTGTGTTCGATGAACCAGGTCGTGTGACCTCCGCTGCTTCCAGCATCCTCCGTCTGCGACAAGGATCTCATACTGTAGGCCAGTACGTCATTCAATTTAGGATCTTAGCCTCTGAACTTCAGTGGAACACTGAAGCCCTAGTTGCCGCCTTCTGGCAGGGGCTTTCCGATAAAATTAAAGATGCACTGACTACTCAAGAGCTTCCTTCGTCCCTTGAAGATTTGATCTCTCTATGCCATCGTGTTGATATGAGATTTCGTGAAAGAGAGGCTGAGAAAACGACTTCTGCTAAAGCACCTCTTCGCTCTAACCCTCAATTTCGTCCAGTGTCACCCGCTGTGATTCCCATGGAGATAGGACGTTCCAAGTTATCTTCTGAGGAGAGGAAACGAAGAGTCAAGAATAGACTCTGTATCTATTGTGCTGATTCCACTCATGTCCTCAGCTCCTGCCCTAAGAGATCGGGAAATGCCAGGCCCTAACTAGTTCTGGAGAGGTGAAGTTAGGGTCCCTGGAGTCCTCTCCATCGTCTATGAAATCTAAAGTCTGCGCTTTTGATGTGACTATTTCCTTTGCTACCAAAACCTTTGAGTCACAGGCATTGATTGATTCCGGAGCAGCAGGAAATTTTATTTCCAAATCGTTAGTAAATCAATGGTCTCTACCAGTGATTACCTTAAAAACTCCCATTACTGTGACGGCTATCGATGGATCACGTCTCATCAACGGTCTCATCACCCAGAGTACGTCTCCAGTAACCCTTCAGATTGGTGCTCTGCATCATGAAGAGATATCGTTTTTAATTCTCCCTGTGACGACAAGTCCGATTGTCCTAGGCCTTCCATGGCTTCAGTGTCACTCTCCCCAGATTGACTGGCGCACCCCTCAAGTCACGTCTTGGGGGTCTGAATGTCACCATCATTGCCTTTCCCAAGTCATTCCTCTCAAGGTACAGCAAGCTTCCATCTCAGCTCTTTCACCGGGACTCCCTCCTCAATATGCTTCATTTACCGATGTTTTTGATAAAGCTCAGTCTGAACGTCTTCCTCCTCATCGTTCTTGGGATTGTCCGATTGATCTTCTTCCTGGCAAGACTCCTCCCAGGGGCCGGGTCTATCCACTCTCGTTACCTGAAACTCAAGCTACATCTGAATATATACGGGAGAACCTCCAGCGTGGGTTCATTCGACCTTCCACCTCGCCCGCTGGAGCTGGGTTCTTCTTTGTCAAAAAGAAGGATGGATCATTACGCCCTTGTATAGATTTTCGTGGACTCAATGCCATTACTATTAAGAATCGGTATCCCATTCCGTTGATCACTGAGCTATTTGACCGCATCAAGGGAGCCCGTATTTTTACTAAGTTGGATCTTCGTGGTGCCTACAATTTAATCAGAATCCGTTCCGGTGACGAATGGAAGACAGCGTTTAACACCAGAGACGGGCATTACGAATATCTGGTAATGCCTTTCGGGCTATGTAATGCCCCCGCTGTTTTTCAGGGCTTCATCAATGAGATTTTTCGGGACTTATTATATGTATGTGTCGTCGTCTACCTGGACGACATATTGATTTTTTCACAGGACCTGCCTTCTCACCACCAACATGTGGCAGAAGTCCTCTCCAGGCTACGGAAAAATTCATTGTTCTGTAAATTAGAAAAATGTTCATTCGAATTACCCCAGATTCCATTCTTGGGGTATATTGTTTCCGGAGTTGGTCTGAAGATGGATCCTGACAAAGTAAATGCTGTACTACATTGGCCCCAGCCAACTACTCTTCGTGCGATCCAGCGTTTTTTAGGTTTTGCCAATTACTATAGACGCTTCATTCAAGACTTTTCTTCCATTGCATCTCCTATTGTGGCCCTGACTCGAAAAGGGGCTAATCCTAAGCAATGGTCTACTGAGGCTATTCAAGCCTTTCAAACATTAAAAGAGTCCTTCTCTTCGGCTCCAATCCTTCGTCAGCCTGATGTGACACTCCCCTTTTTCCTAGAAGTAGATGCCTCTAATGTGGGCTTAGGAGCTATTCTCTCCCAACGCTCGGAACAGCAAAAATTCCACCCTTGTGCCTTCTATTCTCGGGGTCTCCTACCCGCAGAGAAGAATTATACCATCGGAGACAAGGAATTACTGGCTATCAAAGCCGCATTAGAGGAATGGAGATACTTGTTGGAGGGAGCTCGCCATCCGGTGACGATCTTCACGGATCATAAGAACTTGTCATATCTCCAGTCTGCCCAATGCTTGAACCCTCGTCAAGCAAGATGGTCTCTTTTCTTTTCCCGTTTTGAATTAATAATTACCTTCAAACCAGCTGCCAAGAACAAAAAAGCTGATGCCTTATCTAGAGCCTTTGTTACGTCCTCTGATATAGAAGAGGTTTCCAACCATACCATTCTAGACCCCAAATGTATCTCACTGGCTGCTTCATCCACCAAAACGCTACCATTTGGGAAGACCCTCGTGCCTCCTACTCTAAGGAAGAAAATCCTTTCGTGGTTCCATGCCTCTCGTTTTTCTGGACACGCCGGTGAACACAAGACTTTTGAGATCCTCTCTCGAAGTTACTGGTGGCCTTCAATGAGGAGAGACGTCAAAGAGTTCATTGCTTCCTGTGAATTATGTTCGCAATTCAAATCCTCCCGCAGAACCCCAGCAGGGTTGCTGCGACCACTACCCATTCCGTCCAAACCATGGACCCATATTAGTATGGATTTCGTTACTGACTTACCACCTAGTAAGAACCATAACACTATTTGGGTGGTAGTGGACAGATTTTCGAAGATGGCTCATTTCATCCCTCTGTCTGGTTTGCCTTCCTCGTCTATCCTGGCTGAACATTTCATTAAAGAGATCTTCCGTATCCATGGATGTCCATCTGAGATTGTGTCTGATAGAGGAGTACAATTCGTGTCCAGATTCTGGCGAGCCCTTTGTAAAACCTTGGGCATACGATTAGCACTCTCATCTTCTTACCATCCACAATCCAATGGACAAACCGAACGTGTCAATCAAGATCTTGAGACTTTTATAAGGATATTTTCATCAGCCAATCAAGACAACTGGGTAGAGTTACTCCCTTGGGCTGAGTTCGCCCATAACAACATGTACCATGAGTCATCATCCAAAACTCCATTCTTTGTGGTTTACGGTCACCATCCGTCTTTTCCGGAATTTCCTGCCCTCCCGCCCACCCAAGTTCCTGCGGTGGAGACTGTTTGTCAGACCTTTAAAAATATCTGGTCTCAGGTCAGAACCTGTTTAAAGAAGACATCTGTCAAATATAAATCTTTCGCTGATAAGAAGAGGCGGGCTATTCCACCATTAAAAATTGGAGATCGTGTCTGGTTATCCACAAAAAATATTCGTTTGAAGGTTCCATCCATGAAATTCGCCCCTCGTTTTATTGGTCCATATAGGATCATTCAAGTTATCAATCCAGTATGTGTGAAACTTCTTCTTCCTAAGAATCTTCGGATTTCCAATGCCTTCCATGTGTCCTTGCTCAAACCTCTCATTATCAACCGTTTCTCGACTCCTCCCTCAGCACCGCAGCCAGTTCAAGTTCATCAGGAGGAGGATTTCGAGATTACTGAGGTATTGGATGCAAAAATTTCGCGAGGAGTCCTCCGTTTCCTCGTTCATTGGAAGGGCTTTGGTCCTGAAGAGCGTTCATGGATCAAAGCTGAAGATCTTAATGCTCCTGCCCTTCTGAAGAAGTTTTATTCCAAAAATCCGGACAAGCCCGGTTCCAGGCGTTCTGTGCCCACCTTTAAAAGGGGGGGTACTGTCACTCACCGGACTGTGAGTGCTTCTTCCCGGACATTTAGGAACCGTGGCCGTCCTCCATCCTGAGGGACTGCGCATGCGCAGCCCTTTCTAAACCTTCAGTGTATGTCCCTTTAACTCAATTGGCAGATCAGGCAACCTCCCTATATTAAGCACCTGTGGTCAACACCACGTTGCCTGATCTTGGAGTCTCATTCCCCATGAGTCTCTGAAGGTGTTCCTGTATTCCTCGTGTATTCATCTCTGCTGATTCCTGTGGTTTCCAAACCACTTCTATTCCTGTGGTTTCCATACCACTTCTACCATCAACTATATCATCAGGACTGTTTGCTGATTCCTATCCGCTGCCTCCGTGCACTACAGTCTTCTATACCACTTCTACCATCAACTATATCATCAGGACTGTTTGCTGATTCCTATCCGCTGCCTCCGTGCACTACAGTCTTCTAAACCACTTCAACGTTATTTTATATCAATGTGACTGTTTGCTCATTGCTATCCGCTGCCTCTGTGCACTCCAGCTTTTACTTCACTCACCTGCTTCTCATCAAGTCTGTTTGCTGATTCCTTTCCGCTGCCTCCGTGCACTTCAGTCTCATCTCATCTTTGCTGTGACTTCCTCGAGACTGCCGCTTTCATGACCATCTGCTACACTTCGTGATCAACAGCTCCTGCCCTGCGCTGCACTCCTGTTTCCCATCGCTGTTGGTTCCTGTGGTTGCTACTGGTTACCTCCGTGTGACGCTGAGCCCTGCTGCTGTGGTCAGCGCTATCGTCCATCTCCTGCTGATCCACTCTCCACGCCTTCACGTGTTCCACTGGTCTCTACCCTCCTGTCAGCACTGGATTTGTATCTCATCTACTACCCTCTGCTGGATCATCTCCATTCTCCTGGGTCTCCTATGAGTCCAGTTCCACGTGTTGCTGACTCCTGTGGATTCGTGTCCCTGTTGGTCTACTCACCTGTGCGCTGCACCTGCTAGACCTCTGCCTCACCTGTCCAGGGACTTTCTATCCAGTCGGCCTCTAGCCGCTCAGGTACCGCTACTATCCCATCTGACTGCTACTGCTGAACCACGGTATGCATACTTCTCATTGACTGTGCTGTGTATTGCATATCTTGCTGGACTGTGTTTGGTTCTCTCTGGAGTCTGCTATCCGCTGAGTCTATTGCCATCATTGACTGTGTTATCATTGTGCTGGACTACTTCAAGAGACTTTCTGATTGCAGACCTGCTCAGTCATTTATATATATATATATCTATATTGTGCATATTACTGTGGATCGTGTATAAGGTGCCTGTGTATATCCTGTGTTGCAGTCTTCCCCCGTGCACCTCCTCACTTATATATTCAGTGGTACAACTTGCTGATGTCAGACCACTGATCCCTGTTTCCGGTATCACCTGTTCCATCCTCCTCTCACATAGCAGTGGTACAACTTGCTACCGCAGACCACTGACTACCTCGATACCTCCACTTGGATTCCATTCCTTCACTCAGACAGCGGTACAACTTGCTATCCGCAGACCGCTGACTCTCATCACCGCCTTGTTTCTGTTGGACATTCCTCCTCACTATAGCAGTGGTACAACTTGCTATCGCAGACCACTGACTATCTTCACGTGTCCTTGTCCATACAGTTCCTTGTGTATTATTATCTCATTATTACCAGTGTTGCTAGTCATAGACTTTCCTGAGCATCTCATCGGCCATCATTTCATGTTCCGTGATCACCCAGCTACCAGAGTACTCTATTACCATCTACATTGCTCTGGTAAGCCTACCATCTGGTGATCCCTGGGTAAAGACTCCTAGTGCCCGTGACAAACTCAATGGTAATGACAAAATATTAATTTGATCAACATAGAGCACAATAGCATTTAACATATAATAACAATAAATCAATTTTTAGGTAAATCACATAACATTAACATCATCTAAAACATTTGGTGCACCAATATTATCCCTGGTAACGTTACCATATTTTACACTCAGTCCTGGGCTGAACTGTGCACAGGAATTTTGTAGAAGTGGTGCACGTGGTTGGGGCCCATAAATTACTTTTTAACGCCAAATAAACTGATGATCTTTTGTATTACACAGTCTCTTTTGTGTGTATTCACAGACCTCTCTATTTTCTCTCCTCTCACACTGTTCTCAGTACATAGCTCAGTCTGTTTAGTGTGATGTCACAGATCTCTATACTGCTTATTTATTTTCAGTACTTTCCTTTTTACTCACACCTCTCTTTGGCTCACTTCTTATCTTCTCTTCTTACACTTACTTCACTTTTAATCTGCTTATATATCACTTTGTCCGATTTTCATTCTGTTCCTATTTTTCTCTCTCAGTCTATGCAGACACAGGGATCTCTCTCCCTCAGAAGTCTAGAACTTTCCTCTCCCCACTGCCTTCTGGAAGTTCACAGTTATTACCCAAGTTAGTGGACTTGTTGCTATGCTACACACTCCTCCTTCCTGTTACTCCCGGCAACCACCAACCACTCCCATCTGTCACTTCTCCCTCAAGAAATATATATATTTTTTTAAATCTTTATAAACACTTTTAACAATTAACAAATTAAATTAACAAATTAAAAACATTTAGATACACCCCAGGGTACTCAGATTTTGGGGCACCACAAATCCCTCTACGTTATCTGGTAAAGGCTATGTTAAAGTGAATAGTGTTTGTAAGTCAGGGAAACCAAAATGTAAAAAAAAACACCTTTCACCTTGGTCAAGAAAAAAACCTGTAATTCAGACAAAGTTATCTGCAGAAAAAAAAAATTGCCAACATGCCAGTCTACTTTCGCTATAAGTGCTAGTTCTGCAACTGTTACTGGGGCATCTTTTTGTAAGGTCAATCGTGTCCAAGCAAAACATTGGCATTCAGACTCCAAAAGTGGTGTCCAAATACTTTTACATGTAAATCCGAGCTAGGAGAAAACAGTAAGGCATTAGAGGAAAATGTATGTTCAGATTACCACATTCAGCAACAGCGTGTAGGAGATTGCAGCAGCCACAAGAGCAATTTTAATTGCCCTGCCACCAACTGAAGCAAGAGGTGGTGACAAGGTGGAATTCCACTCTGTATATGCTTCTGCGGATAGAGGAACAGCGAAAAGCCATCCACGCTTACTCCACAAGCCATGACATTGGGAAAGGAGGGGGGATGTACTTTAATCAATTGCAGTGGAGAATACTTTCTGTTTTGGGCAAAGTGCTGAAACCATTCAAAGTAGTCATCTGTGAAGCGAGTTCAGACACTGCTAGCTTGAGTCAAGTGATTCCCTTAATTAAACTTTTGGAAAAGCAGTTTGAGAAAGTGAAGAAGGAGATGAAACAAAGCAATTACGCTAAGTATGTCGGACTTGTAGATCAAGTACTTTATTTGCTTCGCCAGGATCCAAGAGTTATCAAAATTTTTAAATCGGATCACTACATTTTGCCGACTGTGCTTGATCCTCGGTTTAAAAGCTATGTATTCTCTTTGTTTCCAAGTGACCCATATCTGAAGAGATGCAAGGAGCTCCTGGTGAGCAAGAGGACAGCTCAAGTGTTTCGTGACAGGACGGCATTTCGTCCCTTCAGATTCTCAGTCAATTGCTGCTAGGAAAAAACTTAGATTTCCCAAAAGACCCAGGAATGATTCAGATGACTCAGCGCAAAATTTTGACAAAAAGAATTGACCAAAAAAAAGTGACACCTCTGCCGTATATCCACCTGATCCTACTATCAACATCCAAAGGAGGGTGGAGGATTATTTTCACGACAGAATAGAAAGAGACACATCAGACAGTCCCTTTACATAATGGGAGGAAAAAAAGGGAATTTGGAGACCCATGTACCAACTCATGTACCAACTCACTTTGCACTGCCTAAACTGCCCACCCTCCAGTCTGTACTCGGAAAGACCTACTTCCTCAAAATGGGATGAATTAATAATGTGTGATGATGATGTACAAACTGATGAGGGTGAGGATGAGGCTGATGATGATGACACCAACATCTTGCCACAGTAGAGTTCATTAACAGCACTGTTAACAAAGGTTCCATAAGCCCATTGTTACCTTGTTTTGTGTGGGGCCCAAATAAACCAAGCAGTTCAGTCACAAGGAGTGGCACTTTTGTGGCTGAAGTGCTTGAGTTGCTAAAGTGAGTATGTCCTTTTAAAATCCAACATAAGGGTGGGTGGAAACACCCAAGGACAATTCCATGTTGCACCACTTTAAATTTCAGCTACCGCTGTGTGTCAATGTTACCTACATGTGCTATATACTGTTGTGTGCTTAGCAAAAATCTTAGACACCCAGTGATAATGCAGATGACTCAGCACAACATTTTGACATCTGGTCTACTGTGAAAGAATTGACCAGAATTAGAGACACCTCTGCTGTAAATCCACCTGATCCTACTATCAACATCCAAAGAATGGTGAAGGATTATTTTAATTTTTTTTGAACGGTATAAAGACAACAGTTTAATTAACAAAGAACAATGTTGCTTGCAGAAGTAATGTAAGCATGGATGTCTACATAGACCTGTATATGTATTACCTTCTACTTTGCTGTTGTTTCATCAAGTGCTTGTAACCTGCACTTTACGTCAAAGGTACCTAACTATATTATAATTTTGTGGCAATTGGGGCTGATTCGAAGCTCAGTTCTGAACTTGAATGGCTCTTTTTAGTGCATTGTCTGGCACCCTGGTTTAGTCTGGGTCTGATAAAAGCACGCATCCCGGGGGGGTCAGTGCTCAATGTCATGTATTAGGTGTAGAATTAGTTATCCAAGAAATGGGTGGAGCGATCACATGAACCATAACTGGTTTATTTATCCAAGGACAAGTCCATCTTGCACCACTTTTCTTTTCTGCCACTGCTGTGTGCCAATGTTTCCTAGATGTGTTAGGAACTGCCGTGTAGTTAGCATCAAGCCAGGTCACTGCAGTATTTGTCCGAAAGTGTATGAAAATAATATTGTGACCTGTGAGGTGGTTAAAATTGACTGCAAATTACTTGAAATTAGTGTTATTGAGGTTAATAATAATGTAGGAACAAAAAAAGAGCAAAATTATGTGATTTTAGCATATTTTAGCAATTTTTCTAAAAAATACAGATCAAAAATCAAAACCAAAACCAAAACACACAAAGGCGGTTTTGCCAAAGCCAAAACACAAAGCTAATCCAGATCCAAAACCAAAACCAGAACACGGGGGTCAGTGAACATCTCTAGTTAATACCAGGCGCCGGAGGGGGGAAAAATGACCAGCGCTAGGCGCCACGTGAATATGTTATTAATGTAAATGTATGTATTTAAATAAAAATTTATATTTCAGTGTGCGCTGCGGTGCTGGAGAAGTGATACTCAGTGCCACAGCCGTGAATGGGTTAAACCACTGGCAATAGGCGATTGTAAAAGTATGTTTTTAACTAAAGTAAGGGAAAATGCGTAGTGCTGAAAAGGGTTGTATTATTATTCCATCTGACCTTCTAATCTCTGGTACCATGTACTAGTGTGTACTGTCCTTATTAGGACACTTGAGATAATAAACATAATTTGCTTCAAGAGCCTGCTTGACGACTACTTCCCTGCTGCAATTCATGTGACTTGCAGATTAGACCCAACTCTAATCCGTTATCAGGCTGTTCTGAGCTAGATGTTCCAGCATCTAGTACCACCACTCTGCCTGCTAAACAGCAGCTCTGGCCAGTGTGATAGGCCAGGGGTGAACAATCCACAGCAACCCTAATCTTCAGCAAGAGGTCAGGGATACCAGCCCAGGTGCCCAGTGATTGGGCACACTAGAAGCGTCAGTTACCCAGAAGGACACAGTTCTGGATACCGCAAAATGAGTCCAGATATGGCAGCATCGTAAGTCTCTCCTACTACGACTAGAGGGTGCATTTGGGATAAAGAAAAGGGGACGGTGGCAAGGCTAGTCAACCGGTCCCCAGCGACACAATAGGCAGGGTGGCATAGGCGGTCCATCCTGTCACAGGGTATATTTACTATACAGCATTTCTGTAGAAGCGTCAATTCCCAGCACGTTAAAGGTATTTTCTTCAAATTGCAATTTGTCTTTAATAAAAGTGCTATTTTAAAAAATGACTTCAAAGAACTGAGAATCGGCAGTTCTACGGAAAAGCTGCATGCCAAATATACACCTAAGTCTCAGTCTGTTGTAATATCTCAATATCTATCATTAATCACACTGTTTTTTACTAATACATTACCTCATTTGAATAAAACCATTCAAATGATATTTAATAAAAAAAAGCAATATGTAAACAAAAATATAATTTGTATTTATATATTTTTTTTTTTACATGAAAATAACATTTTTAGTTTGGGAATTAAGGGATCTATTTAGGAAGCGGTGAAGATACAAAATGCCGGCCTAAACACCAGCAAAATGCTCTTTTACCACTTTTTGCTTTATAAGCAAGGGTTAACATCGGATAAATCAGATTTTTATCCAGACTTATCACCATTAACGGAGCTTACTGCTGTCCTCATAGATCTCTATGGGCACAGCAGCACTAGTTAGTTTATTAGACACCGATGTAATGCCATCTGAGGATGGCATTACTGGTCTTTTTCTATGAGATCCAGCTGAAGCCTCTCGCTGGATCCCTCACCAGGAAAATGCTATGAGTATGTGCATAACACTTTGTCCATTCGCCAGGGAATGAAGAGGAAAGCACTTTCATGTTGAAGGGGTCAATGCCAGGGCTCCAAAAACTGATCCGGCATAGTAAATTGTGGCAGTGCTTCTTTATCTATTGCTGCAATTTGCAGCGCTACATGTGGACTGGGGACTTAAATAGACCTCCAAATGTAAATTGTATTTTTCTAAGAAATATATCTTGAATTGTAAAGCTCGGGCAATCTGCATATTTTTTATTTGAAGTGCATCCCGTTGCCTATCACTGATGTACGTCATGCCGTTATGCCTGGGTCCTCTGCCTTTGTGCCTCTGCAGCATTTGTGAATGAAAATAAATTGGGAATATTAGTATCACAACAATCATTTATTTTCACTAATTAAACATTCGGTAGTTATGCAGTACATCCGTCATTTTAATGAATTGGGGTTTTTTTCCCTCTCTTCTTATAACCTATATTTATGCTCGTTCCCGCAGCCAGAATATGTGAAACCTCTATGAATTACACTACTTGGGTACATTGTTCTGCATGTCTCTTGCCATTGGAGTGCATTCTGCAGATATTTACATTTCTCCCAGACTAGTTTCTAAGGGTGTGTGGGTGGCAAAAAGATGAAAACATAAAATAATAAATAAAGTTCAAATAATGCAATGCAAGCAGCTACACACTCTGAAGATACAGCTACACAATGAATTGCTTTGGCCGACCTTAACTCATTATTTTTAGATAGGATAGAATACTACCGTATATACTCGAGTATAAGTCGACCCGAATATAAGCCGAGGCACCTAATTTTACCACCAAAAACTGGGAAAACTTATTGACTTGAGTATAAGCCTAGGGTGGGAAATGCAGCAGCTACTGGTAATTTTTTTTTTTTTTTCAAAAGCTCACTTCTGATTAATTACTGTCATTTCAGTCAGAGTTTTAAACACTCAGGATAATCACAGTCTTAAAAAATGATGTCATAACTCAAACATTTCTATAGGGATTCATTTTTAGCAAAAGCATAAATAACAGTACATGACAAGAAACATTCCTAAATGATTATAAAATCATTGGGTGCAACCTAACATAGAAAAAATCAAAGATAATTTAAGCAATACTATGCGTCTCTCTGTCTTCATTCGCTTTATAACATCTTTCCTGTCTCTGGACGGTTTCCTTCAGTGGGTGACCAGATAGTGGCTCTATAACAGGGGTGGGCAAACTCAGTCCTCAAGGGCTACCAACAGTTCATGTTTTTAGGATTTCTTTAATCATGCACAGCTGAGTTAATCTATTTGGCTGGGTCAGTAATTATCCCAGCTGTTTCTACAGACAGAAATCCTAAAAACATGAACTGTTGGTAGCCCTTGAGGACTGAGTTTGCCCACCCCTGCTCTATAAGGACAAGCCTACAAAATGACCTGTATTGACCGTTACACCACAGTCAAAATGTGCTACATTCCTTTATAGGAAAAGACAGCACAGTTACATTAAAAGTAGGATGTGCCTGGGCTGAGAATCCCAGTCAGCAAAATGACAACTACACATTTTACATATTTTCCTTTCAGTTTGAGAAAATAACACCACAGCAACAAAAATGCCAGCATATGCTCACCAGATCTTTTGTAGGTCTATTAAAGTCCAGATTAGAGGACTTTAAATGTTTATGCGCCATTCATTCTTGTTTTACTCACACTCCCGAAAACCAGGCATTCCAACGATAATTGTGAATGGTCTTGTTTGCATTAGTCTATTTATCTTAAATTAACATGCACTACATGTCTTCCATATATTTTAATGGAGATGTGGCTTACAAATAGTCCTCAATTTAACCTTTTACTTTACCAGCGCTGTATATTTGGCACAATATTTTCATGGACCTATTAGCTGCCCTATTTTACGATGTGCACCAACTTAATATAAAGCTACACTGTTTCCTGACCAGCGCAACAAATATACTTTACAAGGAGACAAAGAGACAGAGAAACAGAGAGAGATTGATTCAGCCTTTTACTTACCCCGCAGTGGAACGCATGTGCGTTCCACTGACAGGAAGTTCGGTATTTGCATTCCAAATGCCGAACTTCCTGTCAGTGGAACGCACATGCGTTCCACTGCGGAAGATAAGAGCTCAGGGACCGGACACCAGGTTAGTTCACCCGTGTATAAGCCGAGGAGGCTTTTTCAGCATACAAAAATGTGCTGAAAAACTTGGCTTATACACGAGTATATACGGTACATTTATTTAGCTTCATCCAGGATGACCTTCAATGTATCTGCCACCTCCACAGCCATAGCATCTGCTCTGACCCATCTATTTCCAGGCTCTACCTCTTTTTCTAACTCATCCAACACCTTGTCCTCTGGTATATCCTCTAGGGCCCAGACTGCCTTTGCAATATACTTACTGCATCACTACTCTGTGAAACAGACAATTAAATTAGTTTTGCTTAATCAATAACTACACAGCTGTAGTGCAAACTTACAGTATGTCCAAAGTAAAAAATGTTTCTTTTTTTTTTTAGATAAAGCAACACAATAAATAATGTACTGTTTTACAAAGCTCTTCACACTGTGTATACATTTGTTTGTTACATAGCTTACATAAAAGATTGAGCAAACTAAATAATCATTTTTTTTATATTATTTTGTTTTCTTACAGTTATTAATCTAGAAATTATCAATAATACAAACAGGTGTGGCTTTTTCTTTAGAGCCAGTAATTGCAGGCACCATCAACTTGCCCGTGAACTACACCTCCTGAAACACTTGTGGCTAGGAGGCGGAAGTAAGTAACAGCTGCAGTGGGAACAGAGTTTGTTGTCAGGAGGATGGTTTGAGAATTGGCAACAGAGTGAGGGGTGCCAAGAGAGCTGGTGTAAAGTAGGGAGTTGGCAGTGTGGAGTCAGATAACACAACCCAGAGCCTCTGAAGAAAAGGAGAACAGTGCGGATGGTAGACAGAGAGAGAGAGAGAGAGGGAGCAAATCCCTGTAGGTTGATGCCAGGTCTCCCACACCTCCAGCAATTCAGTTCTGCTCAAGCTGTTTAGAGAGGAGACAGGCTGCCATTTTAGGGAATCCTCTTCCCTAGTGTAGCAGCCAATGTAGAGAGATTTATATGTTGGAAGTGCTTTTCACATAGCATATCAATGGTCGGAAAACACAGAGGTGTCAAGGCCCGACACTACATTTGAGAGCAGACGAAGAGGTCCTCTAGGAGAGGCCAGTGAGAATCTGTTTAAGTGGGCCTGTCAAGCTAGTCCTTGGTCAGAAAGGGAGAGTTCTGACCTTGGTGAACTGCAAGTGAGCAGAGCGTACTACTATCAAGAAGAGACCTGGTCAAAGACTATTGCTGCTGTGCCCAATCAACTTCACAAACTGCTATGACAGATAAGTGTATCTTTCTATAATACACAGTCATGGGTCATAGAAGAGAGACTGAGCCATACTGACACCTGTTTGATACACATAGTAAGTTTGGAGGAACATTAGAGACTTACACATGCAGGAGAGTCTGCTGGTACTTGTACAGAGTTGCCATTATGCTCACTAACTTGCCAGCTATCATAGGGGTCATCTGATTGTATACACTTATCCACAAGCACTGTTAATGAACCAATGGTACCCAATGCTTACAGTACTGTTAAAATATATTGTTTAGCATTTGTTAGCTAGTCTAGATTGACAGTGTTGGGAGAGATAGACCTGGAGAGGTTGCCAGTGTGGTGCAGAGAGTCGGCGAGTCAATTCACACCATTAACTCCAAAGATCAGTTAGAGAATACTTTTTTGAACTATTATAAAGCAATTTAATATCCATGTACACATGCATATGTGATTAACTCTTATGTGTTAGGGAATAATATATCTGTACTATGCCAAAAATACACCCATACAAGTCTTAAATATACTACTGTTTATATCTAAAATATTGCTCATCTATTAGCAAGGTGGCAGGATTTTAATAGGTGTCTGTAACATAAGATCAGGGAACACTGCTGTCATGCCATGGGGACTGGTGGTGTTCCCAGTACTTCTTTAGACCTGTTGCCTCTTGAGCAGAATATGATCACCTGCATAGACAGCCAGGAAGTTGCAGGAGTAGATATACCCACCTTTTCCTTAAAGCCTTCCAGTCTCATGCCTAAACTCCCACCGGTCGGCTACCTCTCTTTCTCATCCCTTCTTCCCTTCTCCCCCTTCCTCGACTCCGTCTCCGTTTCTCCCGTCTCTCCGTCTCATCCATGTGTCTGTCTGTCTTCCCCTCCCTTTAGATTGTTCGCTCCTTTGAGCAGGGCTCTCCTACCTTCTGTTTCCATCACTTTTAACTGCGCTCTCCAGCTACTCAGCTCACCTCCTCTCAGTCCCTCTGCCCTCTGTCTCCTCTCGCTTCTCTCCGCTCCCCTCAGTGACTCTCAACCTGTCATCCGTGCCCACCCTCTTGGGCCATAGTTACCTGCCTATACTCACTTTTCCCCTCCCTCCCTCTCTTTCATGCTGTGCCTGAGCCCCCAGAGTTATAGTGCTTACTGTTACTTGTACTGTGCTGTTTCACCTTGTACTGTGCCATTGTTTGTCCTTGTACGGCGCTACGGATACTTTGTGGCACCCTATAAATAAAAATTATTATTATTATTATTATTAATATTATTATTATTATTAATACTGGATAATGACAACTGTTCCTCTACACAACAGTGCAATCCAACTCTATAACAAACCTATGACTGTGTATATTTCTTTACTATTGTTCACTCTTAAATAATCACCTTTTTTTATCCTTTTAGAAACTGTTCTCATGGATTTTAATTTTTTTTAATGGTCAATGGTTAAAATTATTTATCCTCTTGCTGTAATATATATATATTATATATATATATATATATATATATATATATATATATATATATATATATATATATATGAGTGAGGGAGAGTGGAAAGACAGACTGACATGCATAAATATTAACTATGTTTAAAGGAAACTTGTTTGTGAGTTTAACTTGCTTATAAATCTATTACATGCTAAAAAAAACATTGGATACAATTTTTAGATTGAAATGAAATGATTTTATGGTGGTTAATCACTATATTACTTCATCCAACTAGTTCCTTCTTTATAACAAAGGAGCTGGCTACACCTGATACAAGATTTGTATAATCAGTTATAATAAATGTTGTCAGGAGTTAGGCCCATGGAGAAAAGATGTTTTCATCGAACACAGTTTTTAATTATTAGCATTTATTTATTTAGCACAAGCATAATTCATGGCGCTATACAATTGGGGACAAACACCTTAATAAAACAAGATTTTATCTTTAACAAGGCATTAGCACACAGACAAAACAGTAAGAGGGTTCTGGTCTCAAGCTTACAATCTGTAAACAATATTTTGTCAGAATAAAACAGTTTAATTTTTGTCATTATTGAAAAGTCTACAAATTTAATTCAACAGCAAAAAAGTAACTTAATTATGTTTTAGTTTTTAAGTGTTAAGGTAGCTCCAAATAATCATGCAAACAAAATGTAACTTATTTCATTCACCTTTTCCTACAAGTGGAAGGATGAGCCACCAGTTATGTCACAAAATAAAAGCTTGAACTCTGTCTAATGGTCTTTTTAAAATATTCCTACATAGAGAATATATTAAAGCAGAGTATATGTTGTTTTTTAGTAACTATGGGCAATGCATTTGGTTGAGTATAAAACTATATGTTGCATTGTGAAATCAGTGTTCAATCTATCAACATATGAACATAACAGATTTTTGGAGGGGGATTAACAAGTGTCATCATGTTTTACAAACACATCTCAGCCAAATTTTAATGCAGCATGTATTATATACCCACATATACATAATTGTGTAAATTATCATTCAAATTTATCATGTTTTTGACATTCAAATACCAGATGTTTTAATTAAAGAAAGTGAAAATTTAACAATATGCATTAATTGTGTTTCAGAATATTTGTTTTCGTTTGCACTTACAACAAAAATATTGGTATAACATAATCTCCCAAGGGGAAGGGATCCAGTTCCAGATTGTCTGCCTCCTGCTCAACAATCTCAACCTCCCTCTCAAATGGCACCCCATTGTTAATTGCAATGTGATGACATATGGCACAATAATATTGCACAAAACATCCAGCGCATACATGAAGAATAAATACTGACTGTTTTTTCATGTAGCACACAAATATTTGATAGCTTATTTGTACACTGAAATTTAAAGTTGATATTTGTGTGCTACATGAAAAAACAGTCATTATTTAACTTATGTGCAAAACAGAATACTAATTTGCACCCCTTGCATTGTAACATGGTTTTGTCCAGGAGACTGAAATAAGAAGTTTCTCAAGTTAAGATCCTTAATGAATCAGGCCCCATGTGAGGCACTGTATGCGACTTTAGAAAAAACAGCCTATAGGTGTGATTCAATGAGTGTAACTGCAGATATTTTAAAATGTCATAAATATGTAGCTTAGAGAAACATTAGAAAGGTTAGCTGCAGTTTTAACAAGCTTAAAATTCATTGAGCAGCATAGCAACTACAGTGCTCAATGTCCATTAATAATTACAGTACCAAAGTCATACTTATTTAAAAAAAAAGCAAAATATTATTATCTAATAGCTACCTTGTACACCTTGCCTCTGTTATAATTTCTGCTGAAAAATAGATTAATTTCGACCCGATGATAAGATGAATGAATGAGTACCATCCTGTGCACTTATGGCATGGGGAAATTGAGCAATGCCATAAAATTGCTGTTTAATTGACGAAAGAGATTCCTCATCCAATGGCAAATTTATAAACTGCTTAATGCATGACTAGAATGCCCATATTTCAAATTTGAGTACAAGACTGAAATTAGTCTGGAACATTCCTGATGTCACAACTATTAATTAAGACACACAACCAACTATTAATCAGTGGTTGCATTGCTTTGTAAAACCGATACGGTTCATTCTGCAGAGTCTTCATAATGATATAAGGTGGTAGCGAAAGCCAACATAACACCTCTGTGTCTGGCATCCAAAAGAGATTTACACTTGATCTGTAGAAATCCTCACTTGGCCATAGTTGTTGGTGGTGCTATTGTCAGAGTTGACAATGTGGTTGTCACAGGACAATATGACATGCCAGTTGAGAAGCAATGCGCTATTTGTCAGAAAAAAGAAAACCAAAAGTGATTCAAAGTAGTACTAATAAATAATGCTGACATTATTAAAAATAATAAGCTATTTGTTAGCTAAAACTTTAAAAACAAAATAAGTAATCACAAAACACACATATGATAGATTTGCAAAATAAAAATTACATAAGGTTTGCATGACAAACTATCTGGGGTGGTGAAAGTAAATAAATGTCAAAACAGACTAGTGTGTTTAATTTTTAAAGCAACAGTCCCAGTTCAAGAACTATATACAATCTTATAAGCCTAGCCAAATATAAATTTAATGTAATCTCCTAAACAGAAATGTTTGCTGACGTTCGCTTTGCTAACAAGACACACCTTCACTATTCAAAGTAATAAAAAAAAACAAATTACATACCTACATAGTACAGTCTGACTGCAAAAAGCAACAAACAAGTGGCCACTAAATCCTGTAATATAGCTGTGAGCAATAAAGGAAGTGGTATCAGAAGCTACTAGCTAATGGTGCCAGTTCTCCTCATATTCTGTATGTATTTGTACCTGCTCTTAAGGGGTTGCAAGAGATAAGGCTCCTGCCAGGCATATATGCATATCCGTGCTGTTCTGCCTAAGCTACATTTGTATAAATATGCCCTTGATGTACCTTATTAGACTGTCCTTCCGTCCTCCATTCCACTTCTACAATTAAAGGAAAGTATGTGGAACTGTTAGATGCATGCAGGCCCGGCGCTCCCATTAGGCAAGGTTAGGCACTTGCCTAGGGCGCCGGGCTCTGGAGGGCGCCTGGATGGCGCCACAGATTAAAAATTCCTTTAAAACTGTGCGGCGACCGCTGACCATACCTTTCACGGCCGCCGCACAGCTTCAGATACATCCACAGGGAGGGTGTAGGGACTATTGCTCACCACCGCCGCTTCTCTGCTCCGTCTGCTCCCCTCCACTCACTGACTGACTGTCAGGCGTGACATCATCATCACGGCCTGACAGTGTCAGTGAGTGGAGGGGAGCAGACAGAGCAGAGAGGAGGAAAGTTAAGGTAAGAAAAGACGCATATTTTCAAAATCGGCGCCCCCACCCTGCACACTTACACACTATTTATTAAGTGTGCAGAGTGGGGGCGCGGCTTTTGAAAATGTGCCGGGGAAGGGGGCGGGGGGCGGCGATTTTGAAAATGTGCCTAGGGCGCCACGGACGCTAGCACCGGCCCTGGATGCATGCAAAACTACTTGTGGACATGCGCATTTCTAATTTGCATATTTTATACTCTGCAAAGCATAGTCCATCTCAGGATGGCGATCCAGATACTGGGAGTAAGATAAAATGCTTTATTATTTAAATAATTTGTTTTAATCCATGAACATTTACTATTTATTGAATTAAAAAAATTAAAACTATTTTTAATTTTTGATGAAAGTGGAACTGGAAGAATACAGTTTACTCATGTCCATTGTCTCCCACAGTGGCCTGGTAAAGCGGTGGGATTATCCTTAACGCTGCCAGCAAGTATCACTAGGAGCTGGGCATTGCTCAACTACTCCGGCGACATTTTCTTAATTTGTGCTAAAGAGAATTTTCTATCGCTGCAATACTGTAAGTAGCAATCGAGAGTAATTCCTGTCACCCAATATTAATAAATAGACCCAAAATCCTACAAGGAGACAAAATATATTAATCCTGGCAATTAATTTTATTATAAAATATATTATTAATAGACCCAGTAACAGTATCCATTTTAATCAAATGAAGTATTTAACATCACTAAAGGAGATTGCACTCAGGTGTAGGTTCAACTTTTATATTAGATTTATATTAGATTAAGAATGCTTGAAGACAAAAGTTACATGGTTTGAGAACTGGACAACCAGGAAAACATTTATATTCTGTTAGCATAATGGGGCTGATGAAGAGTTGCAACAATTTACGCCAAAAGCAGAGGTACAAATTGTGTCTTAAAAAATAACCCTGCATACTGTGTAAAATGATTATGTTCGAATACTATACACGTACAGGGCCGCCGAAAGGGGGTAGGGGAGTGGAGGGTACTAATTACCCGGACCTGCCAGGATGCCAGGCCCGGGCCCTCACTGCTGACCTTTTATTTTTTAACTTGTTTCATATTTTTATTTATTTTATTTTATTATTTTTTGTGTGCGGGGGGGGGGTGGCTTTGCCCCCTTCATTGGTGGGGGGAGCAGGTATTTAAAAAAAACACAAAAAAACCTCCCAAATACTCGTCTCATGTGATCACGGTCCCTCTTCCTTCCTCTCTGCTCCATTCGTACTGAATGTGGGACGTGACATCATCATGTCATGCCCAACACTCAGTGAGGAGCGGCGCAGAGATGGCCGAGACAGAAGACATAAGAGAAGAAAAGAAAAGAGATGAAAGAAGCCAATACAAAGGTAAGTAAAGGAACGGAGGCAAAGGGAGAAAAACAGAAAGGGACAGAGTGATGAAGGAGAGGTGTGGGGGCAGCATGGCACAGTGATGGAGGAAAGTGGGGAGCAGCATGGCACAGTGATGAAGGAGAGGGGGGGCAGCATGGCTCAGTGATGAAGGAGAGCGTGGAGCAGCATGGCACAGTGATGAAGGAGAGGGGGGGTGCAGCATGGCACATTGATGAAGGAGTAGGGGGGAGCAGCATGGCTCAGTGATGAAGGAGAGCGGGGAGCAGCATGACACAGTGATGAAGGAGAGGGGGGAGCAGCATGGCACAGTGATGAAGGAGAGGGGTAGCAGCATGGCACAGCGATGAAGGAGAGGAGGAAGCATCATGGCACAGTGATGAAGGAGAGGGAGGGCACCATGGTACAGTGTGATGAAGGGGAGGGGGGCAGAATGGAACATATTGATAAAGGGGGGGCAGCATGGCACAGAGTGATGAAGGAGTGTCAGCATGGAACAGAGTGATGAAGGGGGGCCAGGTGAAGGGGGGAAAAGCAGAATGAAGGTCGCAGTGTGATCATAAGGGGGCACTGCGTGGTTGTGATGAAGGGGCACAGTAATGTGTTTGTGATGGCACAGGGGGGATTGTGACAATGTAGTGTGTGTGATGGCACAGGAAGCTTGTGGCAATGTAGTGTGTGGGAGGTAGGTGGTGTCTAATTAATGGGTGCTATTTTGTTTGTGGGGTGATGGTGTGGCAATTTAATAGTGGGAACTATTAATTTAAGATGTGGTGGTTTGGGGGCTATTGAATGTGGGGGAGAGTTTGGGGAGAATAAGGTCAATTTATTAAATGTGACTATGAATATTTAATGGCAGTGATGGTTGCGGGAAATAGGTATATTTATGAAATGTAAATACTATTATTTTAATGTTGGGGCTGGAGGAAGGCCTAATTATTACTCGTGGGTGCTATTGATTTAACACTGGGGCTGGTCTGAATTTTCTAAATGTACCCATTTTTTTTCTAAATAGAGCCCCCAACATTCCAGGATTCAGACAAGCTGTAACTAAAGAAATCAGCAGCCACAGGTGGTGAAAGTGACAAGAACAGGTAGGAGAGAGCAAGAGAGTCTGTGAAATGTTGTGATTCTAGTGGGACAATCCCAATTTTTGGTGACTGTTCTGCCCAATGTTATATACTACACTCTGGTGCTAGATGTCCTGAAAGTCAGGAGTGCTGAGACATATGTCACGCTATGGCGAGCAAGCACTGCACTCTTGTGCTAATGGTGTGCACAACAATGCAGGGTTTTTTTCTGTAGGAGGGTGGCCTAGCTCTTTTCACCTACTAGTCATGCTCCAATGGTACATAGCCACGGCCCCAATCGTATGAACACCTCTACCTTTGCGACAGTGCAAAATTTTTTGCCATCCTCAAGTACAAGGGGGCCCCATGAAGTTGTTGTATCAGGGCCCTGAATTCCTCTTGGCAGCCCTGTACATGTAAAGCATATCATAAGATTTAATTCTGTCATGCTGTTGAGATGGCAATCATCAACATCAAGTGTGGCTCATATCTGAATTGTGGTATTTTTTATCTAAATAAATAATTTAAAAAAAATTGCATAACCCCTCCCACCTATGAAATTTACTGCAAGCACTAAGTGCTGTTAGACTAGCTGTTATCGGCTAAATCAGGCAGATGAAAATCCAGATATCAGCATTAGACTATGAAAATCAAGCACAGATGCATTATAGAAATGAAACTTGCAGCATGATATACAATTTCCACAGTGGCAACCAGCAATTCCGCATGGGACTGAATTCCCTGGGGGTACTGAGGTGTTGGGTAATAAAGTGAGTAAAATGTAGATAAAAGCATTTTGATATGGTGCACTACTAGTCCCATAGTTCCCTGCAACCTTAAAGTTGTTGGATATGCTAGTGACTGTAGTACTACAAGCACTAGCATACTCTTGGATGCAAAAGCATGCTGGCATCTGGCTGTGTTCCGGTTGTCAATCCACAAGTTAAAAATAAAAAACCTCTGATAAAACGCTGAGGACTTGTTCCTATAAGAACTGTGCTGCTAATGAGACAGAAACGGCCTAGCAGTTCTATTTCATACAGTGGTAATTTTCCATGTTCTGACATTACAGCATGGGAAAATGCTGGTGGTATGAGCATTTTCGAGGAAACATTAACAGTCTTTGTGTAAAGGGAGGCAAAGGGTTTACATGTTTGTGTTTTAATTAAATATTTTCACATACTCCCAAGTTCCATACTTATGATCATCATCCTCAGCATGGATGTTGCACCAGGGGTGAGTAAGCTGCAACAGATATGCATCCTGATTGACCTATCTGTGGCTGCTTCCATCTCTACGTAGTATGTAAGGTATGAAAAACACCCTTACTGTACTTGGCTCTGCTTGCCCATCTCCTGCTTTCCCTGTTCCACCTCTCTAACCATAGTACTGCCTATGTGTACTAGTGATAAGCGTTTTTCTGTCCTGCTTTATGTCAGCCGCTTAATTAATATGGCAGCACTCACTGTATGCAGCACCTTATAAAATTTTAAGAAACAAACAATACAAAAGTAGCATATGCATTAGAAAACCACAATCATTAGGATTGATGTACCTGCCTACTAGAGCTTAAATGTAAATGGGTTATAAGAAAAATTCTGCAAAAAAGA
This sequence comes from Mixophyes fleayi, assembly GCF_038048845.1. Taxonomy (NCBI): domain Eukaryota; kingdom Metazoa; phylum Chordata; class Amphibia; order Anura; family Limnodynastidae; genus Mixophyes; species Mixophyes fleayi. The sequence continues at coordinate 105,320,411 of NC_134408.1, read as the reverse complement.
CAAGGAAAGCAATAAATGCTGACGTTCAGAATGACAAATGCGTGGCTACAACATAGTACTAAGCAACTTGGCTGTGAGCTGGGAATCCTTCTACTTAGCTGTCCAGCTGTGTTTCAAGAAAATGATTTTTTTTCTGAATGTGTAATATTCTGTCACTATGTAAAGATGCCATACTCAAAATGTTTGGTTGCTAAGTAACTGACAGACATTGGTGAGGTGTGCAAATTAAACATTGTGCATAATGTTAATTCACTAAATGTAAATTTTACTACAGTTAGGTCATATCAAACAAATTAGAATAACACTAAGAGATGTGTGTATTATTTTTATATTGCTGGATTATAAATATTAGTACCAGTGATTGTGACTTCTTAGTATGTCTAACATAAATACATTGCAGAATCTGCTAACTACATTAGCAATCTGTATAGTACATAACTCATTATATGACTGTATTTTTAAGAATATATTTTCAGTGTGCTTATTTAAGCATTCTATGGTTTTCTTACTGAGGATTATTTGTAACATTTTCATTCCACAGATAAAAAGCTAATTGCTAATTTGTTACTATGACCTTAGTGTAATTTGCAGCTTTAATAATTTTAGCTATAATTGTAAATAATACATACTTTCCTACTATACTGGCATGTCCGGAAGAATATTGGTGGACCTCCCAGATTCCCAGGAGGGCAGATTAAGCTCCTGGATTTGTACAGAGACTTTCTAAATGCTGGACTGCACATGTGCTTGATGATGTAATGCAATTACAAGACCTGATAATGTGTCAAAGCTTCATCGAATTCCTGCCATTGCGGATCACGCACAAGGACTTCTCTGCTGTCATTACAAGTCAGTTTAGTAGTGTCACATTTCCCCCAGACTATATGTGTGATGTGCTCCTGTTAAATCTGTACCTTAATTATTCTGTGTGAAGCACTACAGACTGCCAGTATCTCTGAAGATTTACCCCTTAGTGTCAGTCTAATCAGGAACAGTACATTAACACTGTGTAATCTCTGCGAACAATAAATCTTGAATGCAAGATCATCATTATTTATTTATATAGCGCCACTAATTCCTCAGCGTTGTACAGAGAACTCTCTCACATCAGTCCCTGCCCCATTGGGGTTTACAGTCTAAAAAGGAGTAAATGTTCTCTGGGACAAACCATGTTGCAATGCAAATTAGTTTATTATTTTACATATAAGTTAAATATTGGCTGTTTTTTTCATGTAGCACACAAATAATTGACAGTTTTATTTTTCCACTGAAATTTAGAGTTAATCTAGGAAATACCCTATCCCAAATATAAATTTGTCCCCACATTTTAAATTTACCTCTCCCTTCAATGCAACATGATTTTGCCTAGCTGCAAAGTTACTAATTTTTTTGCTTTACTTTCCTTAATGAATCAGGCCCAGTATTCACAAGATGCAATCTTGGCAATGGAGAATATCCAATCTTCCTGATCAGTTGGAGTCAGCAAATGCCAAGTACAACTGGGAAGACCAATTGATATTAGTTGTTAGCTTTGAATGGATCCTCTTGTAATGTTGATTTTTTTGTTTTTGCTTTTTACTTTTAATAGATTTTGGTGAGACTTGGGTTGAAAAACCCAGGTCTCACCGTTCAGACTGGCATTTACCCGGGTCAAACCCCGGGAATAACCCTTCAAAAGATCCTGGTTGAATTCCTGGGTCATCCGACCCAAGTATATGCAGGGAACTCTATTCACACTCAGGCTTGCCCCAGAAATAATCCGGGTTTTTGAGGCAGTGTGAACAGGGTATTATAAAGGTGTTATTGTTATAATTGAATAGTGCAGGTTGATGAGGTAATGCATTGAACGGGTTAACATGATGGATGTGTCATGAAACATGGGTGTTTAGGAGTAATAAGGTCAGTGCATGCATGTGCATTCAGATGTGAATTAGGAGTAAAGACGAATGTAGTGCAAAAATGTGCAATTGCTCCAAAAATAAAATAGAAGAGCAAATAAAAATGTGATGACACTTGTGCTTGTTTTAACATTATATAAGTGGCTTACTACCGTATCCGAGCGTATTATTCAAATGCTCATGTATTTCTATATAGGCATACATTCGTACAAGTTACGCTTGTTTTTTTTAAATGCATGTTGCATTCGGCTTACGTCTGAAGATTAATTATTCATATTATTATTAATAATATTATTATAATTATTATTATTATTGTAGATTTGTAAGACGAATGTTGGACATGTTGAGCTTTAGGTAGCATTGGGACATCCATGTGGAGATAGCAGAAAGACAGTTGGTTACATGAGATAGTACAGAAGGGGAGAAAGGAGAGGGGAAGATATATAGATTTGGGTGTCATAAGCGTAGAGGTGGTAATGGAGGCCGAATATGTTAATTAGTACCTTGAGTGAAGGAGTATAATCAAAAAAGTAAAGGGCCAATGTCAGTGCCTTGTGGTGACTCCAACAGATAGTGGGGGTGGAGGGGAGGATGTGACAGATGTAGAAACACTATAGGAGCGGTTCGATAGGTTTGAAGTGAACCAGGAAAGAACTGTCATGAATGCCAATGGAGTGAAATGTGTGTTAGAGAAGAGGGTGATCAACTGTGTCAAAAGCAGCAGAGAGTTCCAGGAGAATGAGTACGGAGAAATGCCTTTAGACTTTGCAGTAAGTAGATCATTAATCACTTTTATGAGAGCAGTTTTAGTGGAATTTTGGGAGTGGAAGCCTGACTGCAGAGATTTGCGAATAGAATGAGAGGAGAGAAAGTGATTCAGTCATTTGGATACTAATCGCTCAAGTAGTTTGGAGGCAAAGGGGAGGTGAGAAATAGGGCAGTATTGGAGAGAGAGAGTCTGAATCGAGAGATGGTTTCTTTAGAATTAGTAAGATGAGTGCATGTTTAAAGGAGGATGGAAATGTGCCAGAGGAGAGAGACAAGTTGAAGAGGTAGGATAAAAGTGGACATTCAGTGGAGGAGAGGGAGCAGAGAAGTTGAGAGAGAATAGGGTCAAGGGGACAGGTTGTAGGGTGTGATGAAGAAAGGAGTGCAGAGACTTCGTCTTCAGTTACTGGAGAGAATTAATTAAGGATGGATTGGGGAGTGTAGGTAAAGGTGGGTTTAGTGAGTGGAATTTGGCATGAGGAAATATCTTGTCGAATGATGTTGATTTTGTCTTTGAAATAGGTGACAAAATCATTGGCTGTGAGGAAGGAAGGGGGAGGAGGTGCAGGTGGGCAGAGAAGTGAGTTGAAGATGGCAAAGAGTAGACATGGGTTAGAAGACTGGGTGGATAGTAGAGATTTGAAGAATGTTTGTTTGGCAATTGAAAGGGCAGTGCTGTAGGATGAAAGGATGAATTTATAGTGGAGATAGTCGGGATGGGAGTCTGTATGTATTACCCAGTATTGTTTTATTAATGTTTGTTCCCAATTGTAAAGTGCTACGGAATTTGCTGGAGCTATATAAATAAATGTTGATGATGATGATGATAGGACTGATATTTCCTCCAGTGGAGCTCTGTAGTACAGGAGCACTTTTGCAGGTAGCGGGTATGTTTGGTGTGCCATGGTTATGATTTGGATTACCGGAGACTATATGTCGTAGCTGGAGATGCATTGTCAAGGACTGAAGTGAGTGTTTTGTTATAGAAAGAGGCAGCCTGATTAGGACAGAACAATGCAGTCATTGGAGAAAATAGTTGTTGTAGTGAAAATGAGAAGTGAATTGGGTAAAGCGTACTTAGGTTTTGTTGTGTAATTGGGGACTTGGGTGCAGGGTGGAGGGCATGAGGGTGAAGGAAAGGAGGTTGTGGTCAGAGAGTGGGAAGGCTAAATTGGAAAAACTAGAGATGGAGCAGTAGCGGGAGAAGACAATGTCAAAGGAGTGGGTGGGAGATGAGGTACACTGGGGGAGACCAAAGGAGGAAGTACGTTAAAGAAGTTTAGTGGCAGAAGAGACAGTGGGATCATCATTAGGAATGTTGAAATTTCCTAGTATGACAGCAGGCAGGTCAAAGCATAGGAAATAAGTGAGCCAGGCCGCAAAGTTGTCAAGGAATTGCGAAACTGGACATACAGGTGACATACAGGCAATAAATGACAGCAACACGAAGGTGGAGAGGATAAAATAGATGGATAGTGTGGACTTCAAAGGAAGAGAATAAGAGGAAAGGTTCAGAGGGTATGACTTTGAAAGGTGGTGCAGCTTGGAGAAAGTAGAATGCCTACTCCACCAATTTATTTGTTTCCAGGTCTGGGAGTGAGGCTGAGGGAGTGTCCCGTGTAGGAGAGAGCTGCAGAGGATATTGTGTCAGAGGTCATTTGGTGAAGGAGCATGCTGCATTTGTTTTATTATTTATTGTATAAAATACACAGTGCGCTGCATGTGAAAAGGTTTTTTTTTTATCATGCTTCTCTACATAACATTGCTGGTCAAAATAAATACTTGTGTTGATAAGCAGTCCTGGTTCTCATGGATTAAGACTATGAAATAATGGATAACATTAAAGGCAGCTGCCAATTTTCCCAGGAGGAGGTTATTGTCCCAGCAAATTCAGTAAAAAGCAATGTGATGCTATGAGAGTGGGCAAATATTCAAAAGCTACATCTATGGATCTACAATCCTCTGTTAACACCTCAAATGTTAATGTTCATGACTCTACTAATGAATAAGAATGGCTTTCATAGAAAGGTAGCCATGAGTAAGCCTTTCCAAAACATATTTGATTTGGGATTCTTTTACAGTCAAAGAAACTCAGCACATTGCAATTATTTGGTCCACCAGGAAATCCATTGTATAGCAAAGTATTCTACAGTAAAATATGAGGCCATCTCTCCAGCATCTGCACCTTGGTCAAAATTGGATCAGGCAAAAGGACAATGATCCTAAGAACACCAGAAAATTTACAACTGAGAGACTGAAATGAAAATAATTAAGGTTTTAGCATGGTGATTCAAAGTTCGGAGCACAATCCCTGGGTTTTTCTAATCTACTGAATTGTTTGTGATATGTTTGTATACAGTGACATTGCGTTAGTCCTAATGCTAGGTGCCACATATAAACCAGTAATTTTTGCAGATTAATGGCTATTTTTTAATAAAAACAAGTGATTTCATTTAATGGGACTTATAATTGTTTTTTGTATATTTTAATATAAATATAGAATTATATGTTAGATTTATATATTACTACATTAAATCTATCAAGTGTTTGGTGTCTTTGAACTTGGTGCATTGATACAGCGTACTGTTTTCATTTGATCACATGCTTTCCTGTGTCTATTTTCATGTATGGTAAATAAGTATAATTTTTTTCTAATTTTTGATGTGACTTTTCTTATGTACGCCATTTGTATATGTTGATCTGGTTCATACTATAGTGCCTATATTTATAATCTACGGTAATCTTTTTTGTTGCAGTTATTTTTATTCTTGCAGTTTCCTGATCTTTGTGCCAGTATTTTTATTTCTCTTTCTATTTTTTGTGTGTCCTTTTCCAATTTCTTCTCTTTAAGAGCAGAAAGAACATGCTTTTTATTTTATTATTGCGCTAGTCACTTTTTGATTGTCACCTTGGAATTTAGGGTTTATCTTAAAAAGGTGTTTTGAATTTTCATATTTTCATTTTATTGAATGTGATCTAGTGTGGTATATTTTCAAGTTCTGTAATATGTGTTATATAACCAGACAATGTAACTTAGTTGGGTGTATCGTGATGCTCTGCTATACGCTGGGGTATATTATCGTGTTCTGTATTGTGATGGGACATACTATTAGGATTTATAGTATATTTAGATATATTTTGTAAGTACTTAGATCAATATACATTTCAAGGCTCTGCAATAGGGTTCATTATTATACACTGTGTATGTGTGTATATTGCTAAGCTTTATAATATGATGGGTTTTGTTATTATGCTCTGTGATGTTAGAGTTAAAGTTATTTGTTCGATTGCATTTTTTCTTGTTGTTGTACAGAAACATCTGCAGCTCTTATTATGTAATTTTTTTTTATTATTTGGATGAGCAGCTATTAAAATGAAAAATCATTTTCTTCACTTGTGAACTTTCTTTAGGCTTATTCTGGTGACACAGTTACTGCTGAGGAACAGATATATATTCTTCTGAAAGCAAAAGTACAATGTGAACTCAATATCACAGTCCTGCTGCAGGAAGAAGGTTAAGTATTTCATAAATGAATTACGTATCTGTTAATTATTTAGTGTGATATGCAAAAATGTATGTAATAAAGCCACTCACCAAATGTTATTGCGCAGGAAACAAAATAAATTAATTGACAATCTACGCTTGATGGAATGTCTTTACTATATGTCCTGTACTATTTCTTGGCAGTCTTCTGTGTATCGCTCTGGGTGGATCAGGAGATGGGGGGTGAAGGGTAGGCAGATTTTGTAGCTGTCTATGTAACCTTTTGGTAATGCACTTGTAAAGATGTGAAGAACAAATCAAACTAAAATAAAGAGACAGGCATTACCATGCATTGTCACACTAGTATAAATGCACATACATACAACTTTCACCAACATTTCTTGTTCAAAATATTTGTTTTTATATCTAACACTACCATGAATTTAAAATCCCAAACAGCATATGTTTTACAAATGCAAATAAAAATTATTTTATTGAACCAAAAGCATTCTTTCCCATAACTTGAGTTTATTTACAGCAGAAACAAAAATATTAATTAGGGGCAAGCAACTTTGATACCCAAGCCAAAGCTTTTATATGGTGTGACCTCTTAGCCCTCACATCTCTGTTCTTTGTTTGAGTCTGTTTACATTGGACAGCTGTGTATTTCCCACAGCTAAAGCATCTTAAAACTCATTACAAAATTAGGTGTCTTAACAAGCAGTGACAACACTCTTACCTGTTCATAACTCAGTATGTATCTGATGTGCTGGAAACATTTTGTGAATCTAGATATAATGGACTTTAATATGCAATAACATAGGTTTTAATAATTCCTTAAACATCCCTCTACTCTAGCTTGCAATGTCCCAAACAAGGCCCTCTTCCCTTGTTTCCTCCTTCTTTCACTATCCATGCCACCAGCGTACCTATGTCCTGCACTTCCTCCCTGTGGGTCTCCTTGCTTCCCTGGTCTTCAAACCTCCATCAGTGTCTCTGGTCCTGTTTGCTGTGATCATGCTCATGGGCACTGGTTCACTTTGGTATGATTTGCTCCATGCTATGTGTCTTCACCTTTCTCTACTCCCCCTTTGTTCTACATAATCAATTTCTACTTGTTTTCATAAAGTTATATTGAGACGCTCTACCCAACTTTGTACCTTATTGATGTTTGTTCTGTCCCATGCCTCAATTTGTTGCTCTCTCTTTTTATGTTATGTTTTGTAATGTAATTTTAAATTAGTCATTTGTATGCAAAAGCGCAGCATGGGATTCTTTGACAACATTAGAATATTGATTATATAGCCTGATAACAAGTATCCAATATTAATGATTGTGGTTATACAGTTAGAAAAAGTAAAAAGAGTGTTTAAGAGTGTTTAAATACAAAGAAAGTTAAGAAATATCAGTTATTTCTTGATAAGAAAGTTCTTTAAAATAAACATATGCAATCAGTAGAATCAACACAATAGATTACCTGTGTCAACAAATTCTAAAACAACACAGTGCTTAGCTGTCATATACACATCACTTAAATAAGTTACAGAATCAGCACATTTAAAACATACAACCTTCATCCTTCTTACAGCCTTGGGGGAGAGGCTGTGCCTAATCTCCTGGGAAAAATGTGATACATTGGAGGCCGAATAATTTCCATGCCCTACAAAAGAAGATCGACTGTACTGGTTGCCATGTAACACAAAAACTCTTATTTTGTAAACAAAAGTTAACACATTTAGCGACTGCTTGGTCAAGATGTAATCAGGATTCCAATCTGCACACTCCCAATCAATACCTAATTTTCAAATAATAAACCAGTTACTGCTTTTTTGCTTTATAATAATTCAGATGGCCCATGAGAGTGTCATAGATTAAGGCCAGGTACACTTAGCCTCCACCTTGCTTGTTCTCTTACCTGTCTGCTATTGCCTATTAAATATTGCCTCTTGTCTGCTCTCCTTTTTCTGTCTGTCTGTCATTACCATCCTAGTTCTTTCTTCCTAGGTACCATGACCATGGGAAATTTTCTAAATTGTTTATTCCTATCTAATGGCACAAGAGCCTTCCTAAATCAGCATCTACTGACTTAGGGAGGGTTTTATTATTAGTGAGTTGCCTGTATTAATGCTCCCATGTTTTCAGTCCCAAGGAAAGAGGAAGAGGTGAGCCCAACTTTGCCCAAAAATAACATATTAAATATGTGTCACAGTAGGGTCTTCCTTGTGTAATTTGTGACTGCTTCTACCATATAGTTAAGTTATTAAACAATGGGTAGACTGGGGAAGTCTCTTGGTACAGGAAGTGACTATAACATAAATTTTTAAAGGTGCAATAAGGGAGTTGTCAAAGCAAGTAATGCAAGTAGCTTTTTACATGACTATTTGCATCTAACATGCCTATAATCCAGTTAAAACTTAATAAGGGTCTTTAATCCCTTTTCATATGGGCACAATTCCATTATGAATATGCATTTAAGTATAAACGAAAGTAGACACAAATGAGTCATTAAGGAGTAAGCCAAAAAAAACGAGTACATTTCATCCTGGACATACCATGTTACAATGCAATGGGTGCAAATTAGTTTTTTATTTTGCACATAAAGAAAATACTGGCTTTTTTTGTCATATCACACACAAGAACCTCATAGCTTTATTTTTACACTGAAATTTAAAGTTGATCTAGAACATGCCCTATCCCAACTATAAATCTGTCCCCACATTTTCAATTTACCATGGTTTTGCCAAGGTGCAAAGTTACTTTCTTTTTTTGCTTTGCTCTTCTTAATGACTCAGGCCCAAAGTGAGATTCAACTGCTTGCAATGCATCTGACTTATAAATAGGAATAGGAAAGGATTGTCAGGATCATTGGTGATACAAATATCACTTATTGTATCCTTAACAGGTTACACAACACTTTATATCAGTGAAGCACAAATCCATGCACAGAAGTTTCACGGAGGCCACAGAGATGCATAGGGTTTGTAAATGACATCCCACAAAAATCAAGTTTTCCCACAAATACTTGAAATAGATGTCAGCTTTTTCTGTTAGGGAAACCAATCCATACGACCTACAAGCAAAAAGCATTGTTGTAGCTACTGGGTTGAGACTCACCTCACTTAGAAGGGAAAGGTGAATACAATTTTCCTTTGTCTGAAGGCCCAGGTATTACTCCTTTACTTGAATAGGACCTTGCTTTCAATTATCTTAAATGAACAGTTCAATTTTTAGAGGGTAAATTATCTTTATCACTTCTTGTTATACTATCTAGCAGAAAATATGCCCATTAGTACCATTGTGTCATCTGCCTGACAGCAAGCATGAAAAGCTTTTGGCACTATCGAATACCAGCCCACTGACATAAGCAGATACCACAGTGATCGTGTCTGAAATGTATTTCAGTACTTTGTAAAAAGAGTTGTAATTCAGCAACAAAATATTGAATGTGCATCATAATATAAATAGTGATTCCAATAAAATAAACTAGACAATTGATTTTAAACATGCATTTATTTCTCTTTTTATATAGCAGCAGAAGGAAGTTGTTTTCCTGAATGGGATGGTTTGGTTTGCTGGCCAAGAGGAACACCAGGGAAAAACCTTGCCGTCACTTGTCCGCCATATGTGTATGACTTTAATCACAGAGGTATTACTTTCACGAACAGCAATTTATGTTCCATTACTATGTTTCTCATGTTGCTACATATAAAAAAAAAACTGTCTACTGACATCTAAACTCCCATATCCAAGATATTAAACAATATAATTTATTAACTATCTATATCCATTCAAATCAGTGTTCTGTCCCTGTATTATCTTATATAACTCTTTAAAAGAAATGTGCATCTAGAATAATGTTTGAAGTGAAGCTATATTTTAAAATTATATGTTTGCAGTGAGGGAATAGATCTCCATAAAAAGATGGCAATCCAAAAAGACCACAATTAGGTTACTTTTGAAATATATATTTTACTATATTGTACAATAACTTTTCATGCATTAAAATAGCTTCCTCTATTTTCCTGGTGGTAATGATTAGGCAGTGCTGCCATGTGTTGTAATTCCCATTTTACAGATAAGCCAAATTTATACAAAATGAAAAAAACTTCTCTTATGCATTGAACATCACAACAGTCTTATAATATCAAGCAATTTTGACAATAAATGTGAGTTTGACCTGTTATTGCAGCCCATATATATTCAATTGCTGTCTAAATTTGCAGGAGTTTAGGCCTCCTGTGGTGAGCAGCATTGAGCAAAGTCATTCTTAAGTAGATTTTTTTCAATAGGCAGAAGGAACCTGCAAAGGAGAGCCGCTTGATAACATGGGATGTGTTTATACTGTCAATTTGCTGAATCTGGACAGTGATGTCTAAAAATACATTAAAACATGATACAAAAATGCAATAACACCTAGATAATAAAATATGCAATTAACCCCTAGCCTGCCAGACTACTGCCTAGCTGTTCACCTCGTGTACTGGCCAGCATCAATTAAATGGATCACTGTCTTATGCTGGGAAGACTATCTGGACCCACCTGATGTAGTTTGGGGCTGTGGTTTGATAAAACAACTCCCCGGGATGAGGATTTTCCTGACTGAACATGGCGTATAAAGTCTGGGGTTAAATTTACATTCCCCCTGCCTGTATCAAGTAATATAAGAAATATTATGTGGCCAGGAAAATATCTAGTAGTCATTCTCTGTTGTAAAGTGAGTGTCCCTGGCTAGTGCTGGAAGGTAGGTAGGTGTTAACAGTGCTGGCCCACAGGCTAGCTGTCTTCTCTTGTGGAGGACAATACTATATAATAATGAATATACTAAAATTGTCAGGCAACAGGAGGAAAAGGCAAAACCTTTGAAATGCTTCAAATTGTATATTTTCTAATATAACCAAATATATTACCATTTACTGGCTTAATTATTTACCCATAACTAAAATGCTCAGATCCTGATATTAATGTAGCATTTTGCCTTAAAGTTTCAAACATTGTAGGAAAAAGTATTTTTACCATGTGCACAGGAATTGGAGTGAATCTTCATTATATCTCTTACCAGTGAAGAATTTCCTTTTTGATCAGGTGTGATCTCCCTGAACAGAGTTTATAATTCAGATATTAAAATATATGTCAAAAACTTTTCTTGATCAAAAATGTTATGAAAAGGGCGATAGGTTCAATACTATCCTGGCAATCAGGCTCAGAGCCAAAAAAACATCACAGGCCATCACCAACTTCAAAAGATAAAAAGATAACATTACCTATGACCCCAAAACATTTAATAAGCCTTTTAAAACATTCTTTGAGAAACTCTATAATTTGGACAAATTAATTCACAATTGCAGGACATACAATATTATCTGAAGTCCTGTAATCATCCTAAAATTAGCTTGACCATCTCCCTCAGATTAGACAAAGACATTTATGAAGAGAAAATAAAAAATACATCAAAAAACAGTCTCAAAACCAGTCAAAGGCTCGTGGTGCAAATGAATGCTCAATGATCTATTATAAGACCTTTGCTCCTAAGATGATCCCCTGGCTTGCTCGGCTCTTTCACCCAGAATCTAAAATTATTACAATCCCAAAACTGAACAAGGATCACACAGTGTGTTCTAACTACAAGCCCATTTGCCTCATGAACAAGGGCATTGAGTTGTTTTCTAAAATTCTATGCAATACGCTCAACGGAGTCCTGCCCACCATGATCAAAAGAGTCCTCTTTAAACTCTTGGTTGCCCCATGTGTGCAATGCACTTTATTTCTGAGCAACCGTGATACTTGGACTCCAACCAGAATAGAGCTGGAAACCAGTGTAAGATCACTTCCAGAGTCAATGGCTGCCTGGACAACCTTGTTATTCACCTGCAGAGTCACTTTACTTAAAATGGGTACACTGGCTACGGAATTCCGGGAACAGCAATTTCGAAAGACAGGCCCAGCTTGGGCAAGTGAACAGTTCATAGGTATTTGGGGTCTAGTGCACCTGGCTTTAACGTGACAAAGCACTCCACACTTGAATCATCTCCGGTGAGACACCCTTACAGCTGGACCTAGATTAGCAGCTGTGTTCCCTTTTAGGCCATTGTCTTTGGATTTGCCCACATGGACACTCTGATCCTTGGTGTTCATCAAACCCCACTAAGAAGATGTCAAGGCCACCGCTTGGTCACGTTTCTCAGTGTATCTAGAAGAAAGAAGCTTTTCCTCATGGAGTAATTGTTCAAGCTTTTCACTGTCTACAGCCAGATGAAGCCTCTCTGATTTGCCTTTACAGACTCTCTTAATGTTTGCACCTCTTGTTGAACCATGACAAGCTTTTGTTTTGAAACAGCAATTTTATGGTCTTTCTCTGCTGCTGTTTAAGAGCTTCTGCAGCTTTTTCTCTTCTCACAATTTCTGTAACAGATTTACCTCGTCTTGAAAAGATTCAAAATCCACAGTTTCCTGCTCTCTCTGCTGAAATCTCTCTGTAGAATTTTTAAGAGCATCTAGTGATTTTCCTTTTTCTTCTGTTAACACCTCTCTTTCACCTTCTCTTTCAAGGATTGAAAAAGCACATTTTCTTGCTCTCTCTGCTGCTTTAAAGTCAACACTTATTTTACAAGACATGTGTTTTCTGTAAACATATTCTCTAAGCAATCATACTCTTTCCTGGTCACATAAACTGGCACGGGTAACATCATGAGATTTTTCAACTTCATCTCTATGCTGGTTTTCCCATTTTTCCTGGTGGGACTCAATTTCAGACACACCTGTTTGTAAACTATCTTTCTGGCATATTTTAGTATTTCTCTTGCCTATTTTGACTGAAGTAAAGAAAAATTGTACCTGCAGCAATTACGCTGTTCTATTGCTACCTTCAAACATGAAACAAGATCTTTACATTTATCCAGCACTTTCCACAGACAATTAGTAAAACATCTGATGCTTTAGTATCCCACAGCAACTTCTCTGCACAGGTTGTCTATGGGCCACACCCAACTCACATCTCAGTGAATAAACATGGTGTGGCACTACAATGCCCAGCAACTTTTAAAATGTTTACTTTCATTGAAAAACCAAACAAAACTGGTACTGAACAGTTCACAGTAATATTGCTCATATATGTCTCTTCACAGACAAAATATTGGCTTTCTCAGCAATACAGCAATCTCCACTACAACTGACAGTTTTAATAGTTTGGTGTGTGATAGCAGTATTCAATACTCACCCCCATTGCTTCTGGTTGGTTGAGTGGACAGCTGTGCTTTGCCTGTCCTTGTGATCCCACTACTGACACCAGACACAGGCTAAAATGTACTTTTATTGTTCCATCACAATAAACAATATATACTTTGTCAGGATGACACAACTTCGCTGGCTAGACATAAACCTCCTGTCTAGACACCAGCCACTCTTTGGCATCTTTCACAATGCACAAATGCACAGTACTGTTTTTTATAGTTGAGACTTCTCCCAGAGCCTTAACTTGATGGACAGTCAAAACTTCCTCTTTGCCTTTAAATGGAGGTCTCCTCAAGTGCTCTGTAAATCCTCCAACAGATCCAGATTTTCGGGAACCTAGTCATGGCTCCAGTTCTCACTCCAAATTCAGATCTGAAAATGAGGTAAAATGTGAGTGGTCAAATGTGAGATCTCACTAGTTTTGGATCGATAACTTCTATGCCTAGCCTTTCCTCCTGTTCTCAGTTGTCATTTTAGAATTGATAGCATGTGGGTAGGATATTTACTGCAATTGTATGTTCATAAAGTGGCTTGTAGAGGGTTGGACAGAGTGAAGGAGGCAATGTATAATGAAATAGCTGGTATTTGACTGCACAAATCTTAACAGTTTAGTTACTTATCAGTCTGCTGGAAATGTATTGTGCTAAATTGGGTGTGAGGGAGTGAAAATCAATGGCTACTGGTAATAATAATACAATAGTAAGCTAATTAGGAGTTGGCAAAAAATATTCTTTTTGCTTTTGATTGATGTAGTTTTTTTTGTAATCGGTGTTTCTTTGTAGGTGTCCTGCTTGTTGGGGTTGTGGTAATCGTTTTTGATTACCACCGTGGCTGTCAGGGTGAGGACCTTAATAAACTATTAAATTGATAAATATGAATGTACAAAACATTTTGTCAGTCAGCCCAAGGGGGAACTAATTAGGTTAAGCGCAGGCCTTCTTACGGGAAACTCAGCTAACATATGCAGATCGTATTGTAAAAACAAGTAAACCAGTAGGTATAAATTAGGGAAGCCACATGCTAGGTTGCTGAGAACCTTTTATGCAAATACAAAATATAGAAAATATTAACTTCAAATTTTCTACTCTGAGAAATCATAGTGCCACTCTGTACTTAGGGGCAAAAACAAGGTTGGTGAAGTATTGAAAACAACTATACAGAAAAACCTCAGTAGTCATTTATCTTTAAGAATGATATTTGATATTGTTGTAATTCCATCATATTTGATATGTAAATGTATGGGCAACACGGTGGCTAAGTGGTTAGCACTTCTGCATTACAGCACTGAGGTCATGAGTTCAATTCCCGACCATGGCCTTATCTGTGAGGAGTTTGTATGTTCTCCCCCTGTAAGCCCCAATGGGTAAGGGACTGATGTACAGCGCTGCGGAATTAGTGGCGCTATATAAATAAATGATGATGATGATGATGTGCGGGAGGTTATGATGGTTTATTGAAAGGAAAGATATATGTCCAAGAAAATGTTTGGAATGTTCAAAACTTTTGGCTTATTTTAGGAATAATTATAATTGATACCCAGGGAACATTTCTTCCCCAACATTAGCATATACAATGCCCCTCTGAATGCCCCCGAGTGGAACCTGCTTAAATACTCTGTGTGTGAGTGAGAGAAGATTGTCACTTATTGGAATCCAATCTAATTGATGAAGTGTTCATTTAATTCTGCCTTGTTCCAGGCATACAGACCATGATACGTAAGTTTTGTTTTTATAACTCGATTGCATTTATTTTTTGTATGTCATTTATTATATGTTCATTTTTTGTTATGTCCAAATGGCCTATATCTTTGTATAGTAAAATCTAAATGGCATAGGTTTTGTCCTTGATACTCTAATGAATCCATTATTTTTTTATGAAGACTATTACTTTCCCATATTAGCCCTTTGAAATCTGATGTGTGAATTGTTAATTTGATTAACAAGCCTAATGTGAGTTAGCAGGTACATTTGTGTAACAGAGTTTTGATGTGTTAACCCTTTTATTGCTTGTGTGTGCATTGCTAACCTGTGTGTAACAAGGGACATAGTATGTACAACTTTGTAACAGTATTTTGGGACCCTATTGCCCTTATTCAATAGGCGGTGGCATATCATAGGTGTGTATGGGTGTGAGAACACTGTGTGGGGCCAATTCAGCAAATCTACAACCTGTGTAATAGGTGAGTGAAAGATTGAGTGCTGGGAGCTCAATTCTGACACTGATATCTTAACTATTTAGAGAACAAAAACAGGGTGTTATTTGACCCTAAGGGGGGTATTCAATTGTCCGCGGGATCGAGCGGGGAAAAACTAATACCGTTAATACGGTAATCTCTCGCTGGATTTCAGCTCGCAGCTCCCTGAGCTGCGAGCTGAAATCCAGCGAGTAAATTACCGTATTAACGTTTTTTCCGTGCAGGATTACCGTAATAACGGTAATCCTGTGCGGACCGCGGGATTTTCGGCAATTCCGCGGACAATTGAATATGCCCCTAAACACCACATCCAAAAAATAAAGCTATTTCTTTCTTGCTTCTAAAATCCAAATGTTTGACTGTGTCGGCAGTTGTGTGAGGGACAGTATCACTAACATATTTACTACTAAATGTCCAAAAAATAGGCTGCTCTTTGACTCTCAGCAGCACTCACCCAAAAGTAATACATTTCTTGCTTGTAAAATCCAAGTGTTTGACTGTGTTGGTAATAGTGTGAGGGGCAATATCACTAACATTCAAATGTCAGCGCTACCACCCCTCACACAATTGCCAACACATTTTTTTGGCAATGGGCTACTCAGACCTAAACAGCACCCTGCTTTTTGTCTTCTGAATAGTTCAGGTTATTTTACTTTGAGCAGCACATTCCAAAAAAACAATGCAAATATTTATTGCTTTTAAAATCCAAGTGTTTGACTGTGCTGGCAATTGTGCAAGGGGCAGTATCATTGATATCTATGCTACTAAGCATTCAAAAAACAAAACAGGGTGTTGTTTGAGTTTGAACAGCACACCACAAAAAAATGTTTTTAAAATCCAGGTATTTGTCTGTGATGGCAATTGTGTGAGAGGCAGTGCCACTGACATACTATTAAGCAGTCAAAAACATGGTGCTCTATGACTCTGAGTAGCACCCAAAAACAAAGAGTATGTTTATTAAAGAAACAAATTGTATACATTTGAAAGCTATTGTCGAGCAGTGTCTGAAGAATTGCAAGGTAATGGACTCTCCTTTCCCTATCTCATTGAGCGTGTTGTGGCAGCTACAAGTAGCTCCATCATCAAGTAGCTTTACTCTTGTCAATCATAAATCAATCTACAGATCAGGAGCATACAAACACTACTACAGGAAGTAGTAGTACTTTTTCAACCTCTACTAGTAGGAAAGGTAATGTGGGATGAAATTGTAAGAAAGAGCGCTTGAAATTCAAATACTGTTAGTCAATCTCAAAGGGAAAAGTTACTGATGAATGTGACATTTTGCTTAAAAAAGAAAATAACATTCCTACAGTGGCAAGAAAAGGCTCAGACCATGCACACTTTTTGCTAGTAGTGGTCCAGTTACAGATATTAGAATGCCCATTGCAAAAGATAGTACCCAACATGTTTATGCATCTTCAGCAACTTTCAGGCACCACCTTCTTACTCTGACATCTGTCATCTCCAAAACAGCCACATCAGTGCATGAAAAGAACACTGAGAATTCTTAACAAATTGGTCGCTCACAGAATCCTGAGGAGAGTCTACTGGTGTCCATGAGTGCTATGTGTGAGTGTGACATTTCAGATTATGGGGCATATTTAAAAAATCACGGTAGTGCACTATCATGTACTTACCGTGGAAATCAGGTCCCGATGTGCCCTCTGCAAATTTATTAAAGGTGCATATCATGGATATCTGCTGCTTTGCACTCCTGATTGTTTTTGCGAGCAGTCACCATTCAACAGTATGGTGATTGCTCTGGCCTCAATCTAACAAGTCGCGGAATTTTTTTTTTTACGGGAACTTGTCATGTTAATGTACGCCAGCTGCACATGCGCAATTGAAAGAAGAAGAGGAACGAAGATGACCAGTAGGAGATCCTGAGACAGTGCGTCCCGAAGAGGGGGGTAAGTATGATTTTTTCTCTCACAGAAACAGCAGTTTTTCGGAACTGATGTTTCTGTGACCCGTTTTTAATAAATTTGAGAAATAGTTCAATCCTTATCCATGCGATAAGGATTGATAACTATTTCTCATTTCTGCCGATGAATGAAAAATGTGCCCCTATGACACTATAATTTTAGAGCAGCCTCCTTTTAAATATTCTCAACCATTTGGAAATGTGTGGACGAGTAGTAATGATAATGATTTAGACATTGAAATTGAGAATGCTACTTTGGTAGTTGCTAATGTGCAACAGAGTGGAGGAGATACTTGTGGATCTGAAAATGATGAATTTGCTGTAGTTGAATAAAATAATGAGGATGATGAGGATTGTGTCTAAGTAAGGCAGCTATCAGTAGTACCACTTCTTGCCCAGGATAGGGGCATGGTCATTCCAGGGCATGGAAAAAAAATAAAAGCAAACACCTCTTGAGTGAAAATATTTTTAACCCAACACAGACAGCATTTGTCAAGGCATGTACAGCCATTGTGATGCTATCAGAGTTGTTGATCATCTGTGTACCTCCTCCCTGTTACTCTACATCATTTGCAGCGAGTTCATTCAAGTAATTTATCAAAAAAGTGAAAAATAATGTATAGTAGCAAGCAGTCCAGCAACAGCTAACAGGTGAATGAATCTACACCTCATGCAATCTTCACCATCAATACTTTCATCACCATCCTCCTCATTATTAGTACTTGGGGGTATCAAGCTGCAAGTTTCCAGCGGGTTTGAAAAGTGGAGATGTTGCCTATAGCAAGCAATCAGATTTTAGCTGTCAGTTTGTAGAATGTACTAAATAAATGATAACTAGAATCTGATTGGTTGCTATAAGCAAAAGCTACACTTTTCAAACCCACCAGAAATTCGCAGTTTGATACATTTACCCCTAGGTGTCTTGGAGCATCTAATTTTGAAATGCAAACTAACTCTATTAATGCAATCCATGATTCTCAAGAGGCATCTTTGCGTGTTAAGGCTGCTGCTCCTGGGGATGAAACTTCTATAAGGAAGAGTCCAAGAAGAATAATAGTTTTAAACACATTTGCCTGTAAGCAAGCATTTGGAAGATGAACCAAGTATAACAGCAAGCATCCTGTTCCACAGCAGAACAATAAAGTCATAAAAGCCATGTTAGCATTGAATGTGTATCCAATTCCTTCCATCAATGCATCAGGTTTTAGTAGATTAGTTGAGGACATGTGTCCACGCTACCAGATTCCATTTCTCCCAAACAGCAATTTCTCAGCTCTAACGGGAGGTAAAGCAAAAAGTTATTCAACCCTAGAAAATGCCATTGTACCGACTATTCACTTAACTATGGATTTGTGGACAAGAGCTACTGGTCAATAAAAAAGGTTATATGACCATGACAGCCCACTGGGTAGGTGTATCACCATCAACAGTGTCTGTAGCATCATCCTCATCCTTTCAGCATACTAATACTAACACACAATGCCAGGTCATTCACAGATAAGCTACTCTCTGTCTTCACTAAGAAAACGTGTCAATCTGTTGGGTAAAACTCAGGAATGTCATAGCAAACTCCTCCTTGCAGATACTGGAGCGATCATAGTGTCTGCAGTACGATTGGATGAATTTCACACTCACCTTGATCCACGCACACAATAAAACTTGGTACTTCAGATTTTTTTAGAAAATAAGGTCAGTGCAAGAGATACTGTGTGTGGCCCGTAATATTTTGTGGCATTTTCATCATTCAGTGACCGAATGTAGAACGTTGCAGCTGTTGAAACAAAGAAATATCATCTGCCATGCCAATTGAAGCAATAGGTAAAGAAACAGCAACAAGCCATCAAGACCTACATATCAAGCCATGAGATAGGGGAGACGAGACATATTACCTTATTCAAGAACACTGGAGAACCTTTTCCATTTTATACAAGCTAATTAAACCATTTGAAATTTTAATAAATGACCTGAGTTAAGTCACTGCCAGTCAAGTCATACTCCTATTCAAACTACTGGAAAAGCAGCTGGAGAAGTTGAATAAGAACATGAAAGTAAATGATCCTGCTAAGTATGTTGGCCATGTGAATCAAGTTCTTTATTTGCTTCACCAGGATCCAAGGGTTTGTAGCATCTTGAAATTGGATACTACATTTTGGTATCCATGTTTGATCCTAGGTGTAAGTCATATATTTAAGTCTTTATTTCCCACTGGCACAAATCTTCACAGTTGCAAACAGCTCCTTGTCAGCAAGCTATTGGCTTAAGTCGCACATGACACGGCTCCTAAAAATGCTACTGTCAGAAAAAACTTCCATTTTCTAGGAGTCACACTGAAGAGTCAGCAGAGCACATCAATTTGAAAGAAAATTTGAAATTCCCAAGTATATTGACACCTCTACAACATCTCAATTTGATACACCTTGTGTTAGTAGATGGAGGATTACTTTAATAATTATATATAAATTAGCATCTCAGACAGGACCTTTGAATTCTGGGAGTAAAAAAAAGGCAAGTTGGAGCCCCTTGTACAAACTAGGTATTGTGTACCCAACGTCCAATGTGTACTTGGAAAGAGTGTTTAGCACAACCGAGAACCGGCAGATGTATGTTTCAGTGCGATATGCATTTGCATTGCCGATTGACAGTGCAATGCACAGTCGTGTGATTCCTTCCTTCCACTATTATTTCATGTTCATAGTGTTCAGTTATCATAATTTCATACTAACCCTGCTCATTAACCCTTTGTATAATGCAGTATGTATGCTGTTTGTATAATATTGCCTGATGTAAAAAAGCATATATGATGATAGTGGAAGAATGGCTATGCTGCCATGTACTTTGTGATTATAATGGCTGTGTTGCCATATACTCTGTAAGGAAACGATTTTCATGTAGACAAACTGTACCTTGTTTCTCACACTAGGGGATGACTTACTATACTTGTTAAGCCTGGTCTCCTTATTACAACTTCATTATGATGGAAAATGTGTTGTAGTTAATGCCCAGTCAAAAGGGAAAAATGAATTTCATATATTCAGTTATGTTCCAAATGTCCCTTTATGGTACAAATGTACACAAAAATAAGAATTCAAATAATATTTTTTTAAAAGTCTCATTTTTTTATATAAATTTAAATAATACAAGAACAAGAGGAATGGCAGCTTGGGCAGTGGGGATTTATTCGTCAGCTTGAAAAAAAAAATTTAAAAAAAATTACAATCGCAATCCTATGACATTTTTAAAACAAATTTTAGCTCTATGGGTATAATTTCTTCATTTCCAAGCTTTGCAGAATTTAAAAGCGGTACAAAAAGTTAAACTCTTTGCAAAGGTTCATGTTATGCTGAACACAGTAGTAGACAGAGGACTACTACTTCTTGGAGGCACATGCAAATTGTTTTTTGTGGGGGGTAAATTGCTTGCGAACAAACCCTTTATTGGGTCCATGATGTCAGATACCTGTGGAATGGAAAACTTTGTCTAGGAAAAGTTCCATTTAGAAAATAAATGCTTTCTGAGAACTACACTTTTATGCGGCAAAACAAAATAATTATTAGACTACATTATAACATCAAGGACCTGGTGGAGGAGACCTGTGATGTGGAAGAGACACAGATGGGTGAGGAAGCAATGTGCAGCCTTCCAACATCCAAAATTTTTATAATAAAGTGTTCTGGTCAAATCAATTCCTAGAAAACACCACACATGAATTTAGCACAACACTATCCCATCTCTTTCCTACTTTCCAAAACTATAACACTACCCTGACCTGTCTCACTGACCTCATTGCACAATATGTTGCCAGTAACCCTCCTGCATCAATGCCGCATGTTTCTCCTCCTTCCCCTATGCCACATGTTACCACTCCTTCCCCTATGCCACATTTCACTTCTCCTACCCTTATGCCAAACTTCTCACCCTAGCCCCTATGCCCCAAGTTTTAATTATTATCTTTCCCAGGTTTACCCTCCTTATCCTCCCTATCCTCCACAGGTTTACCCTCCTTATTCTCCCAAAGATTACCTTTCAAGAATATGGTGTTGGAGATCTGGATCAGGCCCCTTGGGCTTAGCTGTCTTAGTAAGCGAAAAGTTGAAGCTGGGGGCCTTGAGGAAGTTCTTGCTTATTTGCGCCTTACCAGAAAGAGGGGCAGTGTTCTGTGGATACTGGTGGCCTGAGAGACAAAACTCAGTACTGGAGCTTGTACCAGAGAACTCAGGACTGGAATCTGCAACAGGTGCACTGACCTGGAGCCTTCTACAGGGACCCCAGAACTGGAATGAACTACAGGAGACTCAGAACTGGCACCTGTTGAAGCCTCAAACAGAAGACTAAGCACACAGTGAAGAGTGTGAGATGGATACAGATGGAGTATGCTGTGGACAGGACAAAAGGCACTTGGTATCGCTGGCAGTAGATGCAATAGTCTGTAACAGAGCACTTAGAAATGCAGGTTGGAGATACTGCAGTCAGGAACAGATCACTTGGAAATGCAGGAAAAAGATACTGTAGTCAGGAACAGAACACTTGGCAATGCTGGTAGAAGGTACTGCAGTCAGGAACGGAGAAACTTGGTAATGCTGTTAGAAGATACTGCCATCAAGAACAAAACCAAAACCAAAGCCAAAAGAGACCTTCACCTAAGGATGAGAGCTGTTCTGGCAAAGTGCAACCTTTAGTTCCTGGTTTAAGTAGGGTGCCCTGTGCACTGATAGTCTGGCTGAATCATGTGGTGGGAGTTGGTGGACACTGGTTTGTCAGTATGGATCATGGGATACAATCCAAGATGGCCACATCCATGAAGCAGAAAAGCAGACAGCGTTTGCTTACGGCTAGTGAGGCAGGACTCAGGAGTGCCATAGACACCCAGGAGGGGCATAGATGGCCATGAGGTGACAGTGCTGGACTAGGTAAGTAGGGCTAAGACCCCATTGTGTGACATTAACTTCATTATCCTCCACCAGTTTACCCCGTATACCCACTGCCATCTCCAGCTCCACTGCCCTCTGTTGCCCTGCTGCCCTCCTTTGATCCTCCAAACTCTATTGCCCCTCCACCCTCTGTTACCCCACCACTCTCTTCTACCCTACTGTCCTATCCAACTGAGGGGTTAAGGGAAAAAAAATGGGGAAAGAAAAGGCAAAATTTTAAAGGAAAATTAAAGGCACAAGGAGACAGGGTATAAAAGACAGCAAATGAGTTAGGGATAGATATTCAGAACAAATGCAAAGAAAAAACAACCAAACAATGTCGGAGATGGCTACTCAGCCTGATGCTTCTGCTTCACATGATTTGTGCAACAAAGGAGACCCAGCAAATACTGGGAAAGAATATATCGGCCTGAGTGGGCCCCTCCCCTGTGCATACTATTTGCTGGAGAGGTCAGCAGACTTAACCCCTAATCGCTAAGTGAATGACTCATGAACAAACACATGCGTTTAAATACGTTTGGTTTATGGGTTCAGTTATCATTCTACAAGTTCATCATACTGCATAAAGTGTTAATTTTTTGCAAAGGTGTTAGACCTACCATGTAGGACAACAGTGTATACCAATGTATTTAGGACAACAAAGTGTTACTTGTAAATAATGATAGCACATAATAGCCACGCATCACCAAGTGGCCTTGAACCTCTTGCTTTTGTTGCAATCTGCAGATTTTGTAGTATCCTTGTACATTATACAGTATAGACATACTTACAACAAACATATATCTATTAATGCTCATCCTCAAGTTTCTGTAAAATAGTCCAAAAAATATATAAAAGTAAGTATGACATGAAATTTAAGAAACATGACATTTAATGAGATTATTAAAAAAAAAAAAAAAAACAAAACCATTACAAATATATGGTACTACATAGGCATAACTAGTAGATGGAACAAACAACATTTTTGAAAGCTTTTAAAGCACTCAACCACAATGCTCATGTATGTAAACATGTAGGAACTATACAACATGCACATCACACTTAAAAATATAAAAGCATTGGTAATGTTCATACTCATATATTAAAAATGTATGACAATAATTTGAAAAGCAGAACCTATGTCAACATTTGCACAGGTATTCAGTGCTTGTAAAATATAAAAGACTGACCCTACCTTTTTTGCATATAACAACCCTATAATCCTAGCAATCACTACTATAAACAATCCTTTGGTTGTGTAACCAGCTGAGTGTTTGCAGGTGTCCAGGTATGCAGGTGAATAGTCAATTCTCCCATTAGATGATGAGGTTGTGAATACTCTGGTCATCACTATCATCTCTAAGCTAGACATGACACCAAGCAGGATTAAAGAGAAAAGGTACCACTGCACTAGGTAATCGCTTTTGCAAAATCCAGATAATTTAACAATTATTAATTACAAATATCATGTTGCTACTGGATGGTGCACTCACACACAAAAATTCTAGTATCAAAAGAAAGAGAAAGAAAGAGGAAATGTGCTTGTGGAGGCACTCTGCGATCTGCTTATTAATAAAATATCCAATTCTTTATTAGTTATACTTTAAAATGAAAATATAGTCCCTCCAATTGTAATAGCGAAATGTAAAAACCAACAAAGTGAAACAAATGTGAATTAAAATAGCAAAAATGATTTGCTATGCCCCGCTACTTTATATATTTCAAATATTATTGTATCAATTGATCATGCTGTCCAATCTCTATTATTTTGCTTCACTCCTTACTGATACTGACTTTGTCAGATAGAAATTCATATACTTGGTGGGATGATCGTTCTGTTATTAGTATCACTCAGACTGATTACTGCAGTTCATGGTTACTTTACATTGGTGAATAGTAATCCTACATATAGGCTTGATAAAATTACTTATTGGCAGTGGGTCTATGATTACTATGGTCTAATTATACCTTGACCATGTAATAATGTATAATTGCTTAATATAACAGTTGTAGGACACCTAATGTAATATTGATAATTACTGCTGTGTCTCAGTCCTTCCGTTAATACGATCTCACACACACATATGCTGTAATATCTAGCTGATTAAAGATAAAGCGTTATCTACAAGTATCTAATAGTGTAGTGTTTGGCTGCTACACAGTTAATCCTCTGTTTTAATTATTCACATATGTATGCTGTGATCTCCAGCTACGTGAGGATTCTCTTATGAGACACCTAGTAAAGTGTTGATAACTGCTGCCAGACCTCAATCGTATACTGTCACGATCTCACATACCCACTATATATACAGCCTGTTAAAGGTTTGAACGCTATCTATAATCTCTATCGAATTAATTATTAGCAAGGAGTGAAGACGATCAGTAGCGAGGCGGACGCCAACGCGCGTTTCACTGCTCGCTTTTTCAAGGACTGGGTAGACTTCCCTAGCCTAGGAAGGCATCCGTGGGTGGACAGCCAGAGTGAAGTGGGTAGAATTGGGCTAGAAAACCCGGTATCTTCACACACCATCATCACCATGCCACCACAAGCTGAGAATACATGGCGCCCCACCCCACACCTTCGTTAACCGTGATCTGTCAGCCTGTAAGGAAGTGGGGTGAAGAAGTGCACATCGGCATATACCGTCCCACTTCAAGCACTGAGAGGGATGACATGTTTTATTAAACTGTCATGTATTTGTACCACTGCTCTGTCACTATTTTTAGCCAGCCAGCTTGCTGTAGCTTTTGGCCAACCAGAACATGACGTGTATATATATATACCCAAAACACGAGGGGGTATATATATATCCTTGCAAACATAAATATTCTCTTCAGGAACCCAAGTCCTAGATTCAATTCAGGGCAGAAGAAACAATCAATATGTACAATTACACCCATTTGCCGTAGACATTCACAAATTTCATGAACAACAAAAAATCTTGTGCTTATGACATGTTTTTTTCTTGTATTATTTCTGCTTGTCTTATGTTAATGGGCCTTTTTTGAAAGTGCTTTCTGATCTCTTTCTTTAAAACACTTAATTTTAGCTAACTGTTTAATCTCACCCTGCTGCCCCTTCATCAGAACTGTACACATCTTGAGTTGCATACTGGTATATGCATATATATGCTATTTGTATGTGAGTTTGATTTGAGCCTTTTCTTTTAGTTATATGCATCCAATTCAGCATCAGACCTTATTTTGCAGCTAAAATATTAAGTTGTCCTTACTGAGGTGTTAACATGGAAAGCATAGCGTGATATAACAATATAAATTGGTTTTACTTGGCCTTCAGTTAAATTCTAAATGGAACTTGACAAAGTCCATGCCTGATACTCAAAGTTAAATAAATGATCTTATTTATCTCAAATTGCTTTGTTTATTAAATGAGAAACTACCTGTTTCAACAATATGAGCTGGTAAAAACAAATCACACCAGTTGCTATATACTTTAATTGATTCAACTCTTAATCTGTGAAGTTTTGTGCATACTAGTCTATCTGGATACTTAATGCAGGTAATATCTGCAATGTTTACATTCGTCTTTACAAATTACAAGTGCCTGTTTTTGTTTTTTAAAATAAGGTTAATTAGAATTGCACAACATTATGAGATGCCTGTAAATTCAGTTTAATTCAAAGTGCAATTGCATTTGCAAAAAAAGTTTTGTCCATCATCCATATGATTTGGTTTAATGAATTAAAAGATTACAAATCTGCAAGAGTATCTAATATTAAAATAAATCTCATATACTTTACAAACTAATGGGCAACAGAATCTAACATATTAGAAAATAACTTGAATGTCATACCTGGTACTTTTTAGTGCCAAGTTGTAGGCACTTAATTTAACAGAAGACATTTAACACAAAGGGCTAGATTTACTAAACTGCGGGTTTGAAAAAGTGGAGATGTTGCCTGTAGCAACCAATCAGATTCTAGCTGTCATTTTGCAGAATGTACTAAATAAATGATAGCTAGAATCTGATTGGTTGCTATAGGCAACATCTCCACTTTTTCAAACCCGCAGTTTAGTAAATATACCCCAAGATGTTTCACAAAGAACTACTTCTGTGCATTTTGTTTCTTTCACTTTCATATGATCACTGACTGATTTTGTGTACAATGTTCAGATGTTCTGGCACATCATTTAGTAATTACTATACAATAAAAATGTTTTTTCCAAATCCACATTCCCTACATTAATTCTGCTTAAAAGAAATACTGAACAGTGTTTTGTACCATGTGAACCAGCAAATATCTGTACAAAATCCTGAGCTATCAGATCATTACACATATATCTATTTCTAACAACTATGTAAAATAGTTCAAATAGCAGTTGAAGCTATTACATTTGTGATGGGGCACGGGTCATTTGGCGTTTAGTGCTGAAAATCTTGTTTGTCTTAATACAGCACTAATGGTCTGCTTAGTAGTAATATAGCAGACTTTCTAAATTCATTTTTGTGAGACAAGTAGGGCACTGAGGACAAGGAAAGACAAATTATGTGGGATGGCAAGACTCAGGAGAAAACAGATAAAAGATAAGGGGTTACAGGCAAGGATGACATAAATGAGATAAAGGGATAGTCAAGTGTGTAGCAAGCAAGGGACTGGGATAGAATTGAGGCAAGAACTGACATGAGATGAAGGGTTAGATTTCAAGGTGCCCCATAAACAGGTAAGCACATTAAATTATTTATGATTTTGTAGGGCTATGTTTGTGTGTATGTAGTGAGTGCTATTAAGCGGAATAAAGGTGCGCAACTCTTACAGTACTCAGATTTTGGACTGGAGCTCAGAGCCTTTAGAATTTTCACATTAAAAAGGAGCAATCTGTGGATAAAACATGGCAAGCTAAGGATTGTATTAATTTATAATGTCAGTGAAAAAAAATATTTGGCAAAACAGAGAAGATTTTAGGGATTATAACTCTTCTAGTCAGATATATAAGGAATTAATTTATTAATAAAACACCTACTCTCAATTTTGCAATGAATTTATTATGCATACAATATAGTATATTTTAATATAATAATATTTTTGTATGCATCTTTTCCAGGTATGGTCTATAGAAGATGCAATGTCAATGGAACATGGGACTTTGTGGAAAACTCCAACCGATCATTTTCAAACTATTCAGAATGTATTCGCTTCATGGAGTCTGAACTGAGCCACAGCAAAGTAAGAACTTCAATTTATAGTTTGCATGATATAAACCATAGAAATGTAACTCTATTACTTAAGAATATTAGTGTCTCAAGCATAGCAATTGCTAAAATACACTCAAATATTTTCTGTTGACGCCTAATGCTTGGGAATTTGTATGTTCAACACCATTTTTGCTATTCCTTTGTACAATATCGGTGTCATTATCACAAAAAATTAAATTTGCCAATAAGGTTCATAAGTACAAATGCACAGAACAAGTTCTATTTTGTGAAGTCATGTAACTAACTGAACTACATGAACTACTAAAACTTTTTTCAAAAGCAGGTAAGATGAATTTTCAGACCAAGATTGTGGTGCCTGTGGGTGAAATGTTTGAAATTTCCCATGGGGAGCAGTTGGGCATAATTGGGAGTGTCTTTCTAAGTGCACCTATGTACCTAGTTTTACAAAGCAGTAGGAAGACAAGATTTTGTTTTGCAGGACAGATTTATTTGCATAAGCTAGTGAGAATTGAGTACACATTTTGGTGGATGTTCCTTATTTAACAGCTGGGCATAGAGCCTTTTTCTTCCTGCAGAAAAAATTTCCATGTCCAGATAGTGAAAAGAACTGGAAACCATGGGCCTGATTCATTAAGGAACGCATCTGGTGATTTGTGCATATAACGCGCACAATTGCCAGAACCGCACCATACGCCACAGAACACAGCTACGTCTGATTCATATTCAAGTGCAAATGACACCAACATCAGTCTATGATTTTGGGGAGGTAATAGGGTGAGAAAAGGGAAGATGCAAGTAGACAATGTTCAGTAAAGATGTACCCCTGCACATAAGTCCTATTCAAACTCTGGCGCTCGCAGAAGTACACTGTATTACAGACATAAGTCTTGTCTAACTCACCGATGATAATGATGATTGAACACAGCAGTCACAATTGTGTCATCTAAAGGGAATTTGAACTAATCTCCTGTATACAGCTGCACACCTCTCATTGTACATACTGTATAAGGCCCATGGAGAGAGATTGCTATGGTGCCATTTCGTCAGAAACTTTTTATGCCGAGAGAGTTTGTCTTTGAAGAAACAAAATATTAAAACAGGATCATTCACTGAAAGAGGTATGTGATTTATTTTTTTTACAAGCATAGCATACTAATGCTAATGTTTGAAATTGTATTTGTTCTAAAACGTGTGTTCATACATTTATACCATAGTAATTTCCCAGATTACCAATCCTTTTCTGTTTTAAAATGTTCTGTACTTGTGTAATTTTTTACACAGTTGCATACATTTCTATTGCGCATGTTGGTTTTTTGAAAGCTTTTAAAAGTCTTTCCTATGTCTGCATAAATATATGCCTATGTAGTACCATATTTTTTTTTTATGTCATTAATGTTTTAATATTAAAAAATGTCATTACCAAACTCATGGAGTGGGTGCTGCGGCAAGAATTTCCCAAGCTATCTTCAGCTTTGTGCTGAAGGCTGTGCTAGTCCCGTATAGATAGCATTTCCATTCTATCAATATCCAGGCTATATGTGATGCCTCTCTCGAAACTTGAGACCCGGTTGCTAAATGGCTGGGGAGCAGCCATGACTCTTTTGCCTTTAGGCGATCAGGGAGGTAACACAGCTGGCCACAGAGGCATGGAGGTGCAAGGTCACATGGTGACTCGTGGCTATTAGTCACTATTTTATATCACATCATTATTTACATGTAACCATTTGTTGTCCTAAATACATTGGTATACACTGTAGTCATAATTGGTAGGTCTACCACCGTCGCAAAATATTAACACTCTTTGCAGTATGGTGTGCTTGTCAAATCAATTGTCAAATATTGTACCATTGCAATAGCACCATATCATGTTAAAATATTTCTATAATTGTATATTTTGTTACTCATTACTAATATTTTTTTTTCTTTCTTGTTACGCTTTATAGGAGACAATGCATACCCCTTCTGCCCTTGGCTCTTCACTCCTATGTTAAATCTACACATGGAGCAAGAATTTGCATATAATTCAGTGCATCCGACCACCAGATAGGTTAAAGAGTGGGCTTTGACTTTTTAATGGCCAGAATCTGCTACCTTTACCAGACTGGTGGCACTCTTATGTATGCACCGAATACGGTATGTAATATAATTGCACTGTGTGTGGTATTGCATAACATCGCAATCGGGAGTGGAGTTCCATGGGTGTAAGGTTGCTGGCCACGAGGTGGATAATGTCAACCTTTTGATTCGCAAGACTATTCTGTCTACAAAGATTATATGATTTACTCCTACAATTCATGTAAGTACCATGTGGCATGTGTTCAAATGTAATGTTTTAAGTAAATTGAGAAAAACTAAATTAAACTTTTTATTTTGGAAAGCAAACCCATTGGACACATGTCCAAATAAAAAATTCCATTGTTATTCATTTAATTTTGGGCCCGCTTGCACCTTTGTGCAACATTTGTTGAAGATTTGGCCTTGCCCTGGATTCTGGTTTCGTGTGACATGGAGGGCAACATTGGTGAAGAAGCAGAGGGCGGTCGGCCAGCAGAGGGAGGTGGGTGCAAAGATGTGGGTGGAACCTGAGAAGTGGTTTGGGCAAAAGAAGTTGTTTGGGCCAAAGAGGAGGGTGGGGCCAAAGAGGTTTTTTGGGCAAAAGAGGTGGATTGGGCCAAAGCAGTGTCTAGAGCAAATGAGGTGTTTTGGCCCATAGAGGTGAGTTGGGCCAAAGAGGTAAGTTGAGCCAAAGAGGTAGGTGGGTCAGCAAAGGGTGGTGGGTCCAAATATGCAGGTGGGTCCAAAGATGTGGGTGGGACCGAAGAGGTGGTTTTGGCAAAATAAATGGTGTTGACCAAAGAGGAGAGTGGGGCCAAAGAATATTTGAGGGCAAAAGAGGTGGTTTGGGACAAAGAGGTGGTTTGGGCCAAATAAATTGGATGTGCAAAAGAGGTGGTTTGAGACAAAGATGTGGGTTGGGTCAATGAGGTGGGTTGGACTAAAGAGGTGGGTTGGGCCAAATAGGGGTGGGGCAAAAGAGGTGTATTTGGGCAAAAGAGGTTGGTCTGGTCAAAAGAGGTGTGCTTGGGCTGGAGAGGGCAGGCTGGCAGCATGGTAAAATTGGTTTGGAAAGTGAGGGTCAATTTGTGGATGATGAGAAGGATAATTTGGGGACAATATGGATATTTTGTTTCAGTGTCTTGTGTGGAGAAATTTTGCAGCTCGACAGGAGTGAGGAAATGTGCTATTGTGGAACGAGGGAAACCATATCATTGGGCAGGAGGGTTGTTGTTGAAGTATTTCACAAAAAGGTTGATGAGATGGTTCAGGGAAGTGTTATTGTTGGTGAATGTGTAAAGGGTAGAAAGTTTGCCTCACAGCACTGTGGTCATGAGTTCAATTCCTGACCACGCCTTATCTGTGTGAAGTTTGTATGTTATTCCCGTGTTTGCGTGGGTTTCCTCTGGGTGCTCTGGTTTCCTCCCACAATCCAAAAACATGCTAGAAGGTTAATTGGCTGCTATCAAATTGATCCTAGTCTGTCTGTGTGTGTGTTAGGGAATTTATACTGTAAGGTCTTTTGGGGCAGGGACTGATGTGAGTGCATTATCTACAGCGCTGCAGAATTAGTGGCTCTATATAAATAAATGATGATGATGATGATGGCATAAATTAAGGGAGACTACAAATCCGCACATAGGCCACCCATGCACTTACATTTCAACATATTTCTCCTCTGGAATCCTCCATTGACATAATTAGAGTACCATATATTCCCATGATAACAGTAATGAGTTTGGAGTTCCAATACCAATTAATCTCTGAGAATAACCCGTTGATATTATATGTAAGTTCTCCCATGGATGCTTCAAACTTCCAGTTAAGTTTCTCATCTCGATAGGTGGTCACATATCAAAATCCTAGTTTCCATAAACAGCAAAGCAAGTTTTTTTACCGGTAATTTGTAGTTGTTTATACCCTCCAGAGTGATTTGAAAAAAGCTGTCTTGAGTGAGCAGCTGCAAACCCTGCCGCCTGTATAATATTCAATTGCTCACTTGTTCAACCACACTGTGTGTGTCTCCTTAACTTTTGTCTGTCCGGAAACAAATTGAATTGAGTAATTAGTTCCACGTTGTTGGTTCCTATCCTTGCAGGGATGCAGTCAGGAGCTGGTGTCCTGTGAGAGGTTTGCCATCGCGTTTCATCCTGAGGCACCAGGACTTTCTCAAAGCTACTCACAGGTCCTACGAATACTGCTATATGGAGACTTGAGGTGGCAGGTGTGATCATTAATCAATTAACCATTTAAAGCCCACCTTACTTTATATCCACATTTTCAATACAATTCTTATAGTGGATTATTCTAATATATTAACACAAGCTTAATATATTAGAATACGTTATGAGAATGTTTGAAAGTCTCATTCACTTGCAAATATGCGTTCCACTACGTTCTCCCATGCCGATCCGCAGGTACTGAATGCAGATTGATGAACAATTTGTTTCGACCCACAGCTTGTTACATCACAAATAGGACAAGAACCGGGTCTACATGGCCATCCGCAGGTGTCTGTAGTTACAGTATAACTGCTGACTTACCGTTGTGGAGCTGCAGAGGCAGTGCAGAAAATTTAGGAGGAGGCAGCTGCAACTTCTTGCAGATATGAGGGTTGAGTTTGCTAGGCGTAAGTTCTCTGTTAATCATAATTGTTTATTTTTAAGCAATAGGGCATGTAATAACCTTCATTGAACAAAGTTCAAGGCCTGCTACGTAATAGTGATGTTTTAGTATGTGATTAATATAAACCTCCCAGGTCAAGTCCATATGAAAGTGGTGTAGAGGTGTGTTTACTTGGCCAATGATAGTCATTGTGCGGTATTTTTTATTTCATGGTGCAACCTATCAGGATCTGGATGTCTCTATGTATGTATGAGTCAGAGAAAACATTTATAAATAAACTAATGTGTCATATTTATTCCAACAGAACACTTTAGCATCCTCAGCTACCTACACCTCTGGCAAAGACACCGTGGTTCCAGAGAGGAGCAGGAAGAGAAGTGCATTGAGGATACTGAGCCTAAACATCAGACACATGTGGCGGAGAAGTATGAGCTTGAACATCTGGTCCATAAGGAGGAGAGGGGTCAGGAGGAGCAGCAAATAGACTTGTTCCCTCTAGCATTTTACCCATACCCTGAAGGTTCGGATTTGGAAGCAGCTGCAGAAAAATGTATGCATCTTTATGTAATAATGAAGTACAATTTTTGATCTTTCTTTTGACATTATTAAAGTTTAGTCCTCAGAAAGTTTTTATTTCTCAAATGAGATTCACTCTGGCTACTACTGTTTTTAGCATAACATGAACCTTTGCAGAGAGTTTAAGTTCTGAACTCTGCTGAGCTTGGAATATGTGTGAATGAAGTACAATCATAGAGTTAAGATATGTTTTATCAATGTAGTAAGAGTGCATATAATATAAATTTCTTTTTTTTTCTTGCAGCTGACGAAGAGTTCCCCAACTTGGCCCGTATCCCAGCCCCAGTTGTCATCACCTCTTCCCCAGTTTCCATTCCCCCATTCCCAGTATCCCACAATGCGGCTCCAATCCCCCAGTCCTAGGTTTTGACCCAAAAAATAATAAAACTCCAAAAAATAATTAGAAACTATTTTGACAAAAAAATAAGCAAAAAAAGTAAAATGTCTCCAAAAATAATATTATTGAAAATATAAATATTTAGTTTAGAAAAAATAAGTGTGTGTTTGATTTATTTAAAGAAAGTGTGTACTAAGGTACATTGATTCCATACTGAAGGGACATTTTGTACATAAAGGAATATCTGAAGTACATTTGTATCTTTTGACAGGGTATTAACTACAACATATTTTCAAGCAAAATGAAGTGTGTGATGCAGGTAGCAGGGATTAAAAGTATTTTTAACTCATCCACTATTAGTGTGATAAATGAGATACAGTTTGTATGGGTGATAATTAGAGATGCTCACTGACCCCTGTGAAGTGGTTTTGGTTTTGGATCTGAATTAGCTTTGTGTTTTGGTTTTGGCAAAACCACCCTCGTGTGTTTTGGTTTTCGATATGTATTTTTTTTAGAAAAATTGCTAAAATATGCTAAAATCACATAATTTTGCTCTTTTTTTTATCCTACATTATTATTAACCGAACTAACACTAATTTAAAGTAATTTGCAGTCAATTTTGACCACCTCACAGGTCACAATATTATTTTCATACATTTTTAAACAATGATTGAAGCAGTTCTTGCCAGTGTTAAGAAAAAGGCCAAGGCCATAAGACCAAAAATCCACCTCTTATGTGTGCAATTATTTTTACACAAATCCTGACAACAGTTGTCTAGCCATTTGTAGCGTTTTTAAAGCCACACTCAGTAGAGATAGGGACTTTAACCATCTAGGATCGTCATCCATGTTATGGTATTTGAAGCGAGTTCATGGAAAGCTGTTTGGAAAATCAGAAACTTAAAAAAATAACAACAGCAGTCCAGCATCATCTACTTTCCTTCTCTCACCTAGATCCCAGCACCTGCAATCTACACCCTCAACACCTTCCTCATCAATATCCTCACAAGTGATGGGAGTTAGTGCTGCATCCAAGTTGCTAAGGCTAGATGACTCCTCCACTAACCATGATTCCTCTGAAGAATTATTGAGCTTTAGTCCCGCTGCTGCTGCTGGGGGTGGATCTTCAACCCAGAAGAAGGTTACTAGTAGTTTACAACAAATGACTGTTAAACAATCCTTTGCTAAAGGAAGAAACTAAGAAAGCTGTCACCCAGATAGGATCACAGACGCCATGGGGACTATGCTAGTATTAGATTAGACAATATCCACTATTAATGCAGCTGGTGTTAGTTAATTATTTGAGGTCTTGTGTCCCCATTACCAAATTCTATTACAACACCATTTTACTAGAAAAGCTATTCCTTACCTCTACCAGAAGGTTCGTAAAAATGTAATTATTGGGCTACAAAATGCCATTCTACTCACTGTACACTTAACCACAGATATGGGGACAAGCGGAACTGGGCAAACTAAAGATTATATGACTGTGAAAGATCACTGGGTTGGTGATTCACCTTCACCAGCAGGAACAGCAGCTGTAGGTACCCAAGTACGTCACATTTTTCAGAAGTAGACTACTCTGTGTATCAGCAGCTTCACTAAGAGGCATACAGCTAACAATCTATTGCAAAAACTAAGGGATCTCATTGCAACATGGCTAATCCTGCTTGGACTCTCCTGAGGTTATGTAATTTCTGCTAACGCCACCAATATTGTTAGAGCATTACAGCGGGGGGAATTCCATCACAATTCCTGTTTTGCTCACACAATCAACTTGGTGGTACCGAACTTTTTTAAAAATGCAAATGACATGTAGGAGATGCTGTCTGTGTCCTCAAAAATTTAGGGTCATTTTCGGGATTCTGCAACAGCATGTAGGAGAATTCAGCAGCTGCAAGATGACTAGAATTTGAGGGGAATGTAATTTAGTCACCTGTGAAGAGAGTGCAGATACGGTTAGCTTGAGTCAAGTGATTGCCTTAATTATACTTTTTGAGAAGCAGCTAGAGAAATTGAAGGATGAAATTAAACTAAGCAAATTATCTAACTATATTGTAATTGTAGATCTAGGACCTAATTTGCTTCGGCAGGATCCAAGAGCTATCAACATGTTGTAATGACGTCTCCTCCTTCAGTTTCTATGGCAAATGCTTCTCGGAAAAAACGTAGCTTTCCCAAGACACCCAGTGGTGATGTAGATGAGTCAGCACAACATTTTGACATTTGCTCTGCTCCAAAAGAGTTGCCCAAAAATAGTGACAGCTCTGTAATACAATTAACTACAAATTCCATGAGGAAGGCCATTATCTGCAATTACATCAAAGTACACAGACTTCTGTGATGGTGGATTCCAGTGGGGATGAATTAGTATTATTTGAGGAACATGTACACAATGAAGAGGGTGAATATGATGACAGTGTAGATTGTAGGTTTTGAAATCTAGCCAAGAGAAGGGAGCTACCTGATGCTGGTATGCCTGGTAATATTTTGGGTAGAATGGTATCTTGCCAATTTTATGTTTTTCTACAGTAAACTTTCACCTTTTATAGAGAGGTTTTTTTTTCTTTAAAAAGGTACAAGCTTTTTATTTAAATTTTTCTTTCCCTGACTTAAAACCACTATGCACTTGAACATAGGCTTTAGCACATGAGGTAGAGGGATTAGTATCATCATGACTGAGACTGGAGAGTGACAACAACAATGTCACCCCTCCTGTTTCTGTATGAGCTATGGAACAATACAATGTCACTGGAGAATTTGAAGAACACTGACAGCCCTATTATTACAATTTCTGATTCAGCATAAAACCCTGCCACATCTCCTGTTTCTGAGTGACCTATGGTAAAATGTAACTGCAGATTTAGACCAAGCCAGCCAGCCCTATAATTTATATTTCAGCAATGACTATTAGCAATGGAGCACTCCTCTTTGTCTGTTACCTTTATAACACAGTAGAATTTGCCTGCAAATTCAGAAGAAAAGCCTGCAAGGACTAGCATTTGTATTTCAGCAATGACAATTAGCAACGCAGCTCTCCTTTTTGTGTTACGTATATATAACACTGTAGAATTTTACTACAGATTTACACCAACCCTGACAGCACTAGATTTTTTATTTTTTTGCAATGAGAATGATCAACGCAGCTCTCCTTTTGTGTGTTACCTATATAACACAGCAGAATTGGACTGCAGAATTACATCAACCCTGTACGCACTATTATTTGTATTTTTCTGCAATGAGATTTAACACTGAAGCTCCCCTATCTGTGTGTTACCTATATAACACAGAAGAATTGGACTGCAGAATTACACCAACCCTGCCAGCAGCACTAGTATTTGTATTTTTCTGTAATGAAATTTAACACCGGAGCTATGGAGCTCACTTGAATGTCACTGATTACTTTCTTTAACACTGCTACCACCCTCCTCTTTCAATTCCCTAACTTTGCCTGCCCAACAGCTCAACACTCTAGGCTACCCTTTCTGTATACCTCTCTCAAATTTTACTAGATCGCTGTGGAGATCGATATTTATAGATTGCAAAACTCGTGAAATCCAAGAATCGACGACGTCACAATGATGTTTTGCCTCGTTTTCGAATCCGAAAAAGCGCCAAAGTCCCGAGCCGAGTCGGCTCGGTACTTGGATCCCCTAAGTTCGGGTGTGTTCGGTTTCCGAGGAAACGGGCCTTGAGTATCTCTAGTGATAATCATTTCCTTCCCTCAGACATTAAATGGCAGAGTCCATTATTATCATATGGGAAACAGTCACAATGTCGACATAAAGCATTACATTTAAACTGACAATACAGTTATGAAAACAATCAAAAACCCACCCCGCCAACAGCTAGTACCAATTTTGGTATTAGCAAAATCAAGGGACAAAAAGGTATGAAGTGCCCCAATTGTACTATTGCCAGCATTAGGCTTTGCCAGTCGGGGGTGGTGGCACTATAACAGGGAAAACCTGAGCGGGGTGACCCACTGCCATAATGCTAAAGCAGCCCCAGGCCGGTTAGTATTGGGCTGGATTCTCTTAAGAGATTGAGTCCACCAAAAATAATGCGGTCCCCTCCCAGGTGTCCCGAGCCCCATTCTGAGAGCACTAGAGCTCTTTCCACACCCCTGGGAGGTGGATGTGTTGTAATAGTAAAGATTATATTCTAAAATGCATTGTGTAGTGAACCAAGAAAAAATTTAAATAAAACACTGACACAAGAGTTAACATTATTTTAGTTGAAGCAAAAACACCCCCTACACAACCCTCATTTTCCCCTTTTTATTGCTCACCTACATCAAGGGTCTTCATCTTTAATACATACATGGATTCTTTGCAAAATAAAAAAAACCCTGGTAGACGATGCTAAACTAGTTCCTAAGAGCTCCCGTTGCAAAATAAGCTCTTAGCGGCACTACTTATATTTATAAGATCAGGGATTCATGCACTGAGTTCAAGCTGTGGGAAATCCCCATGTTATAAATCTGTGTATTATCAAGCTGGGCAAAGAAAAATGAAATGTCGCGCACACTAGTTTTTACGTCGCTAAGATCTGCTTCTTGTTGAATTTGACCGTACGTAGACCCGATTTAGATGAATTCTAAAACAAATGCACTTTGTGCTCACTATGCGTCTCTTAATGAATCAAGCCCCATATGTGTAAATGCATTTCAATGACATATAAACATTCCAAATGTGACCAATGCAATAAAGACAGTCATGATGTACCTTCACTTTTATTTATTACTTTGAAACAAAATTAGGCAATAAGCAGTATTTTAGGCGAAAATGGAAATGTTTGAATTATTAAAGGCTGTAGTCCTGAAGTGAAAGCATGTATTTCCAC
This sequence comes from Mixophyes fleayi, assembly GCF_038048845.1. Taxonomy (NCBI): domain Eukaryota; kingdom Metazoa; phylum Chordata; class Amphibia; order Anura; family Limnodynastidae; genus Mixophyes; species Mixophyes fleayi. The sequence continues at coordinate 105,282,395 of NC_134408.1, read as the reverse complement.
TGCACACCTTTTTTTAAAGGATTCTCAAACCCACAAGTACACAAATGTAGTTGACCTCTGTGCTAGCGTCAAACTGGGGCATGAAGGGCCAACCAGAGGAATGCAGTGTTAGGTGGCCATGAAGTTTAGTGTGTGAGCCACCATGAAAGCGGGGATGCAGCGCTGAATGGGGATGGCCAACTAAAACAGAGGGTGTGCCAGCAACCAGATGGTCAATGCCAGACACTAGAGGGGGCATGGTCAGCCCACAAATTAAAATGTTGTTCTTTTTTTTGATACTTGTTAATTATACAGATGTCACTGTAGTTCCTCAGTGTTGCACAGCTTTTTCCACTTGAACTGCTTTTTTCATATAACCCTCTGCCAGCCTCTAATTTGTGAATGAGTCATCACTTCAGCCAAGCAGTGAAAGGTTTGAAAACAGCAGCTCAGTTGTAAGTAGTAGAACAGAGCTTGCGAGCTACAGTGCCGTCCGTTTAATTAAAAGTACCAAAAGAAAAAAAATATACATACTTTATTCAATTAAATAAGTAAAAAAAAAAACATTTTATATAAGTTAATATTTTCCTCCTGAATGCTATTTTTAGTTATAAAAAATAAAACAGTAATATATTTATAATAAAAGTAATATATAAAAATACTATACATGCACTTACCTATAACAAAGTTATCATGATCTCTTCTTTCTTTCTCTCTCTCTCTCTCTCTCTCTCTCAGTCTCTCTCTCTCTCTCTTCTGTCTTCTCTCTTCTGATGTCTCCAGTTCAGCTGTGAAAGCGGTATAGGGAGACCAGCCTAGAGTCTGTTAGGCAAAATCTGTGGCAGGTGAGGTACATCAGCAGGGAATGTCTTGCTGAATTGAAGTGCAATGTCTTGGTGAGGCCAGTGGCAGCATGGGATGACTGGCATTGAAAGTGGAGGGGGAGTGTGGAAATTGGGGTTTCTGGCAGGAGAAAAGGGTGTATGAAAGATGGGGTATCTAGCAGCACGGTAGCAGAAAGGGGGAGCGAGGTATTTGGGCTGTCTGGCAGCAAGAAGGAAGAGTTGACAGATGGGGTGTCTAGCAGAAGAAGTCAGCAAAAGTGCAGATACATCTTCCGGCAGCAGTGAGGGGAAGGAGTGGCAGTGAGGATGTCTGTCTGGCAGCAGGGGGGCAGAGTGTGATCAGCAGGGAGGGAGGTAATACAGCAGATGGAGTGCCTGGAAGAATGTAACAGATGGAGTGTCTGGCAGCAGGGAGAGGGTTTAAGGTATATAGGATGTCTAGCAGCAGGGAAGGGGTAGGCTTGGCTCACACACACTTCCTTTCTCATACACACAAACATTTCTTATACACACTCACATTCCCCCTCTCATACACACTCACATATTTCTCATATTTCTCATACACACTGTCTCTCATTCACACAAACTCACACACAAACTCCATTAAAGTTTCAGAAGACACACCGTTGTCACTAGGCCACCTACCCATATGTTATTAAACAAATAACTCACAACGGTTCATTTATAGAATAAAACCTACACCTCTCAGCATGTCTTTAGGTGCACATATTAGCATATTTTAAGGGTCAGCACCTAAAGTGCAAGCCCTTTTTGAGCATTCATCTGCCCACCTAAAGTGTATGATCATGATGACTCTGAATATGGTTTATAAAAACTCATTTGTCTCCCATTAGTTAAAATATCAACACTAATTGTAATTTTTTGCTATTTTTCCATTTGACCTACTTTACCAAAACTGATCAATTTGAACTTTTACTCTTTCTTTGCTTGTTTGACCCATTTTAATATGTCTCCGAAAATAGGAGAACATTTAAAAATATAACATTGTTAAACAGCATATTATTTGTGCTAAATGGACCATTGTATCCATCCTCAGTTGTTATAAGTTTCAAGACAATTTCATGTGGCTTCCTGAAAAACTTCAATTTCAGCTACAGTTTGGTAAGGTGAACCATTACATTGTACCTCAATGCTCCACACTATATAACCATATTGGGTTAGGCTGGGGCTTATATCTTAAGAGATCTGTTAACTATCTGTCAATTATTTTATTTTTATCTGTTCTACACCATGCTGTCCAGCTTCAGCAACTGGATATCATAAAACAAATTCAGCATAATGACAGTTTTTTCAGGAGTGCTATTCATCTATGCTCATCACAGCTCATTGTGAAAAACAAGCTTAAACTCAATGCACATCAGCATACTTTGCAATGTTTTTGACTATCACTGTTTAGTAAACCATCTGCTGATGTAATGTATGATCAGTGGAGAATTATGACAAAAGCAGTTTTACTTCTTTCTAAGTAGTTTTTGAGACAGCAAAGGGGACAGAGTGGTTACCATGTGTAAATCAGCCCTTCCATATAACATAATGTATGAAACTTTGAAGATTGTGGCATCTGGGTATTTATAATTTTTCTAATATGATTATTTGCTTTATATTAATTATCTGTCCAAATTTACACATCTGGTAGACAAGCCCTGTCACCATGCAGAAGAAAAACAATTAAAAGTACGATTAATTAACCTCAGCTGTGTTAAATAGTTAAGATATGCTCAGATTGGTTATTTACAACTGTATTTACAACAGATTGGTTATTTACAACTAGATGCTTCATCCTTCCATATTCTTAGCACTTTTCTGTTGATGTAAGACAATGAATAGTTTGTGGATCCCACAAAGAGAGGTGGTCAATATATTCTGCATAAAAAAGCATATGTAACCATTTTATTTTGTCCACAGAGGGAATTTTTTGAACGTCTTTATGTGATGTACACAGTTGGATACTCCATTTCATTTTGCTCCTTAACCGTGGCTATTTTCATTATTGGTTACTTCAGGTATGAATTCCATTCATTTATATCATGAAAAAAATTCAGGGAACTGTGATCTCAGTTTATATTATAAATATAACTATGTTTTAAACAATTAGTTGAAATGCCATTACCTAAAATGTTGTTTTCTTATGTAATACCACAGCCTTTTTAATATAATTTACAGACCCACAAAAAGAACATGAAATAGAGTAATTTGTATCTTTTTAAAAATGTCTTACTAATTAATGATGTTTATGCTTATATATTTTAATGTACAGCATCACAGTATAATGCCATTGGCTTAAACATTGATTCAGTAAATGCATTTTAAAGCCATCACATACATTTTTAATCAGGTTTACTGGCTTTAGATGTCGAGCATATAGCAAAACATTAGTGTCCTTTTACTATGTTTTTATATAGTCGATAACTGCTGGAGCCCACCAAAATCCCTATAAGTCCGTAAACTGGCTTCCCGTATCCTCCATAATCTAATTCAAATGACTTACCCTCACCTAAAAAACTCTCAATAACACTTCCTCTTCATACATCGTAAAATATTCTTCCTCACAACTGCTGAGATCCAAATCCTTACCTTTGATAAACATATTTCATTCTTCTCTTCTCCAAAGACTCTTCCCATGTCACTAACCACTTCTGAAAATCCCTACCACACATGATAAGTATCTCCTCCAGCCTTCCAATCTTTTGTTAGAGCTTAGCCTACTCCCACCTGTACTACTCACAAAGGTACACCCTTACAACTGTTGATATCTCCACTTTTGCCCACAATCACTCTTCTTTTCTCAACTGTGCCCTTTCCACTAGATTGTGCATTCCCTCGTAAGCAGGGCCTTCCCTCCTTTGTTTTTATGTCTGCTTTTATTTTGTCTACCTTGTATGTCTCTGTTTTATGTATGCTCTGGTCTCCCAACTTTGACAAGTAACAAATAAATAATAATAATTGGTTTATGTAAGGTATGAAAGGATTGTCATTTCAGTTGACTTCAAACAGCAAAATTTGTAGACCCACGTTTGATTTTGGAAAAATTATTTCCCAATTTGTGGAAAGAATTCACCTAATTGTTCTACATGATGAAGGTTTAGAATCTCAATAACAGCTATTCCATTGAAAAACGTGCTTAAGCACATGAAACAGAGTGTACAATCTAGTTCAAAGGGCACAGTTGAGAAAAGAGGAGGACTTACTACACCACCTCTCTAACACGTTCATATGACTGATAAGATATGATATAATTACATAAAATCACATTGTCATGCACAAATTTGTGGTAAAAGATCACATTTTTCTGTCCCCTTATAGTGTTATGTGTATATTTTTTAACACTTTCCCTTAAAAACATTTTGGTATTTTAGAGGAAAGCCCAAACTGCAAAAGGTCAAGCAAGTTAGTAAAAGAAAGCACCCACAAATGGTATAAGCATCAATCGTGATGTTTGTGAAATGGAAGTGATAGTAGAGATACTTATAGAGATGTAAATATCAAGTACTAGGGCTGTTATTGGAAGATGGGAACACAAGTTCATTATTTTGTTTCAGGTAGAGGCATTATAAAGGAGACAGCTTAGAAAGTTTACAGGTGGTGTTATACAGTTGAGTGCCATCAGCATAGCGATGGTACCAAAAAGCAAATTTACTGATGGTACTACCAACTGAAGAAGTGTTAAGAGAGTAGAATGGGAATGAGGATGTGAGAAGGAGATAGTTAAAGCCTTCAGAGAAATCTATGATTGGCAGTGGTCGAAGTGGAAAGTCCTGGTTTGGAACTTTCACTTTGAAAGTAACAGTCACCTAGGCCCCCCGAAGGTTTAGGGATTCTGATTTTGATGGAGTGAAATTCATTTTAGATGCATTTTAACACTATATAGCTTAATATAAAGCATATTTAATGATGCAAGGCTATCTACCCTGTCCCCCCCACATCCCCACCCCTCTCCCTCATGTCTCCATTCTCCCTCATATCTCAATAAAACTTTCCAAAATATTTCCCTTATATCTTCCTTATGTTACCTTTTACCTTTCGCTTACTTGTTTCTTTTCTCTGTTCCTATCTTCATTGCAGATTTCCCCCTTTCTCCCTCCTGCTCTCCCCTGTGCCTCACATCCTCACATACTGCGTCTCTTGCTCCTCTCTTACTTTATCCTTTCTACCTATCCCTGTTCCTGCTTCTATTATTCCTTCTCACTAGTGAATTCACACTTTTGACACTCCATCATCACTGTGCCCCCCCTCCTTCATTACACTGCAGTCTCCTTCATCAAACTGCAGCCTCCTTCATCAAACTGCAGCCTCCTTCATCACACTGTGCCCCCTCTATCGTCACACTGTGCCTCCTCCTCCATCACTGTGCCACCTCCATCACCCTGTGCCCTATTTCATAACCATGTATACTCCTTCATCACTCTGTTTCGCCATTTATCACGCTGCCCCCCCTCCGTTCTCTACATACATTTCTAGGAAGTTCTTTCTTTTGTCTTCTTCTCTTCCTCTTCTTCTTTTCTGCTGTGTCATTTCTCCTCTCTGCACCGCTCCTCGCTGGCAGTGTTGGAACATGATGACGTCATGCCTGACAATCAGTGAGAATGTAGCAGGGACGAGGAGGAGAGGGCCTCCACCACCCTCATGGTGCAGCACCGTTTGATAAGTGGGGAGAGCAGACATAGCGGAGCACCTTTCCGGGATGGTTGTCCCCCACCTTTCATACCCTGTTTACCGCTGGCCCCCACTTCCGAGCACTGATGACAGGATAAAAACCATAAGAAATTCATACTTTAGTACAAAATTATATATACACAAAATAGATAATTGCACACTTATTAAACTTGTGTTAAACATGTATCAATTGTAAACTATTGTAATGATATTATCTCGATAAGTTCTATTGTGATATTAGAACTGTTGTTTATATTTAAATAAAGATCACTTTTCATTGACTCATAATGTATACATATATATGAATTTATATATATATATATATATATATATATATATATATATATACGTATATATACAGGGCCGTACTGGGACTAAAAATCAGCCCTGGCATTTAAAAGTACACAGGCCCACCTTAGTTCCAGTTACGGAAAGAAAACATGTGCCACCGAACAGGGCGTGACCTCATTGTGTTGTGGGTGTGGCCAACATGGGGCATTGATACATACATTACAATAATACATTACATTTATCACGCTCTCCCAGCCACATCACGCCACCCCCCCAGGCACATTAGACCACTGTACTTATATATTCTTCTGGTGTTGCTGACATCCATAAGGGTGAGGACTTCCTCTAGAGTGAGCAGGGAAGCTCTTTGTCGCACGAGATTACCAAATCTTATGATACTTAGAGCTCCTCTGCTTGCTCTGCAGTCTGTGTCCTGTCCAGAACTGGGAGCAGCTATTAGTTGCCTTTACCTAACCAGAGCTGGATTAAGGCTCAGGGTATTTATGACATCAGGGCCCCTATTGTGTAACATGGTTATCATTTTAAACAAATACACAGGCACTACTGTTAGAAGCACACAGCTTGCCTTCACAAGCAGTATGTTGTGAAGCAGGACAGACCTCCCAACTGCCCTTGCAGTCGGACCAAATCCTGACTAAGGGAGACAGTCACCCAAATTCAGGACTGCCCCACCAGATTCAGGACAGTTGGCAGATTTTCCTGGTCTCTCCTACCTGTCTTGGTTACTTTCACCACTTGTAGCAGCTGGTTTCTTTAGCTCAGTTCATTCTTGTCTTGATCCTGGAATATTGGATGCCCTATTTTGAAAAATAAATGGGTACATGAGATTTAGAAAACTCCAACCAGCCCCAGTGTTAAAACAATAGCACTCACATTTTATAATTAGGTCTCCTTTCAGGCCCCACAATAATAATATTCACATTTAATAAGTAGACCTATTTCTCTCCAACCAGCCCCAACATTAAATTAACAGTATACCCATTTACTCAAAACATATTTCCCTCCCTCCAAACAGTCCCAGCAATAAATGAAATAGCATTAAAGGTTAATAAATATAGCCATTTTCCACAACCATCCCTGACAATAAATAATTCATATTCACATTTAATAAATAACCCTCTTCCCCGAAATCAGCCCCATATTTAATTGAAAGCCCTAAACCACCCCAGCATTAAATTAAAGGTTCCTTCACCTCACCTTAAAAAATTAGCCCCACCTACACTCCACCATAAAATATCCTACCTCCCACACTATATTAAGATCCTCCCTTCCCTCACATATTATATTAAAATACTGCGCACGCACACACACACGCTAAATACTGCACACGCTTACACACACACTATATGAACATGGCCAAACGCACACTAAAGCAACATGGGGCCACACAGACACACTATTAGCCACACAGACACACAATTAGCCACACAGACACACACTATTAGCCACACAGACACACACTATTAGCCACACAGACACACTCTATTAGCCACACAGACACACTATTAGCCACACAGACACACTATTTGCCACACAGACTATTTGCCACATAGCCACACCATCATTTATCAAACTTATTTAGGAAATACATCTTTATGTAAAAAGACATATACAATATCTATAAATGCTCTCAGTGTGATTGATATTTTTTTCAGGAAGATAAAATAAGAGTTTTATTGTCTTAAATAATTTTCTGACCCTTATACTCTATAGATTACATGTTAGCATTATTCATTAAAAAAACGTGTGAATGTGTCATTAGATGTAGTCACCCATAGTTTCAAAATAAGATTTAATGGTTAATCAGTTGACTGTTATTTTTCTGTGTATCACACTGAAGAGACTGTAGCAATCATTGTTAAATTGGGGATGGATAGCATACTGCTGTAACTATATCCTCAAAGGGATTTATGTCATTAAAATTTATTTAATGTCATTGTTACATTCTGCTTAGCCAACATGTGTGATTCTTACATAGATAACTGGGAATGTTTGTTTCAAGATACGGGTACTGTGAGGTCAATAGAATAAGTTTTATTCGCTGACAAAGGTGCAAATTTGTATCAAACCATATCAACTAAAAAGCAAAGGTATGGCTGTTGGTTTGGTGTAGTGCAAATTTGCACCTTTGATCAGTGCTAGTGAATAACCCTCAATGAAAAGCATCATCATCATTAGACATGGGGTAGTGATGTGACCACCAAGCCAGTTTTAAAAATCTTAAAAATGTAAATGAACGCTTACCCGCTGGCATCAAACCAGGTAGAGGAATGGAATCCATTGCACACATCCACCAGCATTTAAACTTGCTAGGATTGCATTATGGCATGGTTTTACCTACTCTTACTTGAGTTTACCGCAAGTGAACGCATTGGGGGTAAATTCAGTCTCTTTCATTGACCCCCTGACCACAAGTGCAAGTTTCATTAACTGCATGTTGAGCTCGATAGCGTTTGACATGATGTGCCACTGGAATTTATCTCAACCCCAACTCGGCAAGAGGTCTTAATCTCAAAAAGTTGTTACAAGTTCAGTCCTTTGTGTATTACAAATATAATGCGAAAGTCAGATTCTATTCACTGGATACACATCGTTGCTTTCAAATATTCTGTCTACATTTGAACAATTGATAGTTTTTTCCAGTGCTACGGATCACGATAAGCCTGATAAGTGTAGCAGAAGAGCAGCAAGCTGATTGTGCAGACCACCAGCCACAATCAGTGACTGCCGCCTATGCGAGCAATCACATGGGACGGCACCACGTGACAGGTGCCGTCCCATGTGATTGCTCGCGTAGGCGGCAGTCACTGACTTTCCGTCCGCCGAGCAGCGTGCAGAGTGCTGCTGCTCGGCAGTCATGCGGACTGGCCCATCTGGCCATCGGCCCTTCTGGCATTTGCCAGAAGAGCCAGATGGTCAGTCTCCGGCCCTGTATATATATATATGTTTATATATATATATATATATATATATATTCTTTTGATTTTCCAAATGTAAAGTGCTATATTCATTTATTTAAATTAATTTTATTAAACAAGGTGAATCAAGAGACAGACTTATCAATTTATCATTACAATAAAGAAGATTTATAGCATTGAAATATACAACTATTCTAAATTCTGAAAACATAAAAGTTTAGCATTAGACCCCAACCATTTAGTTGTATTTTACCTTTTGAACAAAAAATGGTCCAAAAAAATGCCTGAAAATACATTCTTGTTAGCTAATTACTTTGGTAAAGGAAATGCTATTTCAAAGGACAGTTTCATATTACAGCACATGTTTTTCATTGTCATTGGTGACCTTCCTCTATGACTCATCCTTAGTGATTTATTGTGAGTGTATTAGGAATTTACTGAGCTTGATTTTTAAGAGTACTGATCTAAATATACATTTTCACAGGAGATTGCACTGTACCAGAAACTACATCCATATGCATCTATTTGTCTCCTTTATGCTGAGAGCTGCCAGCATTTTCATTAAGGATAAAGTGGTTCACACTCACATAGGAGTAAAGGAATTAGATGCTATGCTCATGGGGGACCTTAGGAACATCATGGTGGCTCCTGTACTGGATAAATCACAATATGTAAGTCAATAAAATAATAATAAGTATATTTATATATTGACATATACATTACTTGCAGCAGTTAAATATGTCAAATATTGCCTATAACCAAATAGTCTTATGATTAAACCAAGTGCTCTTTTAAGCAAAAAATGCATTGACAGTCTACTATATTAAAAAAAAAAAAAAATTATAGATATTTTATTATACTAACATACAATACTCTTAATGTGCCTTTTTTGCATTATTTATCATATATAATACCCATAAGGTACAGTATTTCCCTTATATTGTTTAATGGAAAGAAAACACCTTAATATTATAAAAATGGTTATGTATATTTAAAAACATACACGTTTTGAACATATGCTACATATGCTACCTCATGTAACTTATTGTATTGCCTGCATTGTATGACATATAGGGCCTGATTCAGTAAGGAAAGTAAAGCAAAAAAATTAGTAACTTTGAACCTTGGCAAAACCAAGTTACAATGCAAGGGGTGCAAATAAGTTTATTATTTTGCACATAAGGAAAATACTGGCTGCTTTTTCATGTAGGATGCAAACACTTGACAGCTTTATTTTTACACCGACATTAAAAGTTGAACTAGGACCCCAATTATAAATCTGACCTCACATTTTAAATTTACCTCCCCCTCCAATGTAACATGGTTTTACCAAGGATCAAAGTTACTCTTTTTTTTGCTTTCCTTTCCTTAATAAATCTGGCCCATAGTATACAAATGTCATGTTATGTGAACTGTGCATTGTTGCTGTATTTATTGGGCACAATGCATAGGAGGAATCCGTGAGAATAGAGTGTCTTCCCTGGAACAAATCTATCAACCAAAATATATATCCCATGTGCAATCTATATGTTTTGTAGTCCTAGCTGCCCTTTTCACTGATTTTTTTGAATGAGTGACACCATTTACATTTATCATACAGGTCAGATCACAAGTGTTTATCACCCATCAACAATGAAAATAAGCTGCTGGTTAATTTTTATGTATTTACTTATTTTACCCTGCTGTCCAGCTTTAGCAGATGGACAATGTATATTGCAATTTACTATATGGGTCATTGCAGGGTTTTTTTTTCATACCAACTGCCTGGTCTCAGTTAATCTCCTCAGTCTAAAAAATACAGATAGAAATGAACAACTCACTTAAGACAAGCTTGGAATTTTCATGGTCCAAATAAATCCTATGTTTATTTTGAACTGATCAATATGGTTTCAGGAAAAGTCACACAGCAACCTGGCAACACTACCAATTCTAGTGTAACACTGGCACAGTCATTTTATCACAGTAAGTCAAAGAAGAGGCAATGTTTATATATATATATATATATATATATATATATATAGCAAAAAAAAAAAATTAGTATTATTTACCTTGGCCTATCATTATAAACCAACCAACTCAAGAGCAGCAGGGGAAGTTTGAACTATGTTATGCCTTTTAGATCTACTATTTGATTTCCAGTATGTTTTGATCACATTCACTGATTATAACATGATATGGGGCTGTAATATAGCGTAATGTATGTATAATGTAATGTATTTGTATCCAGTGTACTGGGGATGAATTGTATAGAAGCGCTAAAACAACAGCAAATTGGCCCTGTACATTTAATTCAACTTCTTATTAACTAGCATGGATAGCATGAAAGGTGTAGTTGTCACTACAATTGCTACTTATGAAGTGGTTTTGTTAAGGACAAAAAGCTGAGTATAGACAATAATATCCCCAGTAGCACCTGCAGAATATAATACATCATTGCATTGCACCTTTGTTGAATACAGCTTTTCCTTGCAATGCAAGTGCACTTGTCATAAACACCAGTTACAACCCCACATAATATGATATTCATGGATGTTCTTGCTATATGTAAAAAAATATATATGTTTATTATGGCAACATCGCCATTAATATGATGTTTTGTGAAACATTCATGTTTACTCTTTATATTTTACAAAAAAGTTGTGGTCACTTACCAATTTTTTTCAGCAAAACAAATTTATTACTGTTTACAAAGACAATAACATCTTGTCTGTATTTCTTTATAGGTTGGATGTAAAATTTCTGTTGTAATGTTCATTTATTTTTTGGCTACAAATTACTATTGGATTCTTGTTGAAGGACTCTACCTACACAGCTTGATATTTGTTGCATTCTTTTCAGACACAAGATACTTATGGGGTTTCACACTCATTGGTTGGGGTAAGTTGTTTCTTTTACTAAGTGCAATATATGACAGAAACTGAGAGACTCACCTAATGTTACTGGGATAAATTCTGAAAGCATTTGTATGTGTTATTTTTGCTTTTGCTTTTTATATTTTGTATTTTATTATTATTAAAGGAATTACCACTTCTTTAGTCTGATTGAAAAAAGTTTAGTTTAAGTTTTTAGACCTTTGGATATTGACTACCATTCAAAGATTACCAATATTTTTTATTTCTTTTAATATATAGCTGCATTTATGTTTTTGTTTGGATAGAGCTTTGTTATAATACAATTTTTAGCATTAATAGAGAAAAGTTAAATTCTATAAATCTATGCCTATTTGCTTTAAAAGTCGCAATGACAAATATAAAAAATTGTTTTTAATCAATATTTTTTCTGATATAATTATCACTAACTGACAAACTATGTCATACATGTATGCACAACCATTTAAATTTTGCACTGTATCCTGGTTTTCCAAATAATTGTCAATATGTTTGGTTTTTTTATCATTTGAAAAAGATTTTAATTTTCCTTATACTTCCCTGGTGGATTGAAGTTTTTATTAACTCCATATTATATCAGTTGAGGAATGGTCAAGGTCTTAGATCTTTAGGCTGTGATAATTTTGTAATTGTAAATTTTTTCTATTTGTGTTTTTTTACCATCTTATCTATGGACAGCATCAATTCAAAGATGGTCATGGCTCAATTCCATTGTTCTATTTCTACCATAAAATTAGCAAATCATGCCATTGCACTCTGATAACCATATCCCTAAGCTGAATCACAGCTTCCACTTCCTCTCAGTGATCTTGAAATCTCTATAGGAGAAGCAGGCAGCTTCCAGCTATTGAGAGCTCTTCCAAGCTTTCACTTTTTGTGATGTTTATATTCGTTCTTTTTTGTCTGTATGCATTACCTTCTTTCATGACAATTACTAAGAATCTGAATAGGAGCTGCCTTGACCTTTGACCAGATGCTCCTACAATCAGCAATTTCCTATCATTGCAGAGAGGTGAGACAGGCAACTACAGTCCCAGCTATAGTGAAAAGCAGGACACCTGCGCTTCCCAAAAAGAAGTATAATGCAGACAAAGGAAAAAAGAGGGTTTTGGAGAAAAAGGTCCCAATCTCCTAAATATAATATAAACATTAAGTATCCCTGGCGCAATAAGGGGACTGAGGTACCCTAAATTGGTAAATGACAAATTTATTGTACTATATAAATATATAAATAACACGAGTGATCACTCAAATGACACAATTGTCAGCACATTGAATACATAAAGGAATAAAAAGCAGTGCAAAATGAAGTATTAGTTAAACTCAATAGGACCATGAGTGGTTAAATAGAGTACTATAAATAATATCAAGAGAATTCTCATAGACGTGCTCAACAGCCAACCAAAAACAAGTGTATGCTGAAATCAATATCCACATTGACCAAAATACTTAAGAAAAGAAAAGTTCTTGCATAAAATTTATGATAATGAAAACAGTTTCTGTTGAATAATGTCCAGGATCCGAAACATATGTATGAAAAAAGCCTTTTAGAACCTTGCTTGAACTGCAAAGGTGCAGTCGCGGTAGTAAGCATTCAGCGGTTTGAAGTAAGTAAACAAAAGAGTCTGCTCTCTGAAGCTCCAAAAACGGGACTTACCCTGCACCTTAGTCTGTCCTCCGATATCCATGGACCACAGGTGTCTTCTCTTTGCTTCGTGCGCCGTCTTCTCCTACTGCACACCAGGATCTAATCCACCAATGTCTGTGTAAAAGGTGCGCATGTGTTAGTAGCGGTATTGACCCCAAATGTCTTAATCCAAATAGGCAAATTAAAACCAGCCAACAGAAATGTAATGTACTGGCATATAAATGATGTACCCTATGCGTTTTGCCCCCTAGGGGCTTCTTCAGGGATAGTCTATCAACAAATGAATAAATACAATAAGTACAATAAATTTGGCATTTACCAATTTAGGGTACCTCGGTCCCCTTATTGCTCCAGGGATACTTATTGTTTAACTACAGTCCCAGCACTAATGCCATACTTGCCTACTTTCGGCAAGTGCAGTCCAGGAGAGGGGCGTGACTAGAGAGTGGGAGGGGGCATGACAAATGTGTCATTATGGGCCCGCCCCCACGGGAAAAAATGTTGTTTTGTCTCGGGGGCGGGGCCAAAGTTATGCGATTCACCGTGAATCGCGTCATTTTGTCCAGGCAATTTGCGGGATGTGGGAGACTTGCCTGCTCTCCCAGGAGAGTTAGCAAGTATGATTAATGCACTAATGCAGGATTAACTGTTGTGCTACTTGTGGTTGCTGTCAGTGTTCAGTCTATAAGCAGAGAACAGGCTCAGGTCCTGGCAATTAATTGTGTTTTTCCAGACCTGGTTGGTAGTCTGCATTTTAAGGAGATCAGTTTCAACAGAGAGTGCCGTGTATTCCTTGCGAGCTTGAAACAGTGTGATGACTTTCCCATTAATGTTGCTAGTGGTGACAAATCAATTTCTGTTAAATTGCAAGCTTTGTCTGTCATAATAATAGATGCTTTGGTGGTCACACATACTTTTATTTTATAGTCTCTTGAGACACCTCAGCAAACTAGAAGTAGGTATGTGAAGTGAGAAAAGTGGCAAACTATGCAAAAGTGTAAACATCATACAATTTCCTATCATTTTAGTAACACCAAATTTGATTAATTAAATTTTTCAGTTTTTCTTCTAATATACTGCTCTATGTAGCCTCATTTATACCAAAATTAATCCTGAAAGTGAGGTAACATTGGAGTTGTTTAAATTATATGTAGCACTATTTTGTGTAAAGCTTTTTATTACTTTGCTACACTGCCCAAATGCAGTCTCATTAAAATGGGTCCCATTAAAAGTACAGTTCTAGACTCAAAGACCAGCAGCTCTGAGCTGGTGCTAAGTTTCAGTGGTCTGAAAAACTAGGCACAGATGTGCAAATAATCCCAACTTTGCAAAGAACAGCCTCACTCTACCCATCTCCTCAACTTAGCCTGTGAAAACTTCTGCTCCTTGTCAAATACTGCCATTTTGGTCTACAAACCGATGCACTCCAAAGCTAATTTTTGACTGTGAACTAGATGTTTTGCACATTGTAAATAACCTCCATTAATCTAATACAACATGAATACTGCAATTACCTACACAGCATGTGTATCTACCAATGAATACATGTATATTATCACTTACTATATAAAGGTCCACAGGAGGTGCACAGTATGATATAGAAATATAAATTTATTAATATATAACAGAAGAATGCCCTACTGCTACTATTACTACTACTACTACTATTTCTTAAACAACTAATAATAATAATAATAATAATAATAATAATAATACCAACAACAAACGTAGAATCAATCTATTAAAGTATGAACAATTTCAGTGCTAAGATTTCCTGGCAATAAGTAATTGCTGTCAATGTTCATTTAGATGTAAATCCTGCTAGAACTTGCATTTTTACACCTTGGTGAAACCAAAAGGTGACACTCCCCCTCATTCTCCAAACTACTTAAAGCACCTATTTTAGCAAAATGGTGCCGGAACTTCAGGTCCTGTAGCCTACTAAACTATTGGAATATTTGGTTACTCCATATTTTGGTATCTTGTATCCGTGTCTATTGTTATGCTGTTATGCTGTATCTGTGTCTGTTTATCAAGTCTTGGTATCCAGAGTCATCTGCTTCTCAGCTAAACCTATTATCCTGTATCCATGTTTATTCATCAAAATTGCTGCCTATTTTAAATCAGGCCCAAAATATTTTGCTATTCTACTTTAAAATAATATGACTTGTAGTTAGGTGACTAAGGGCTAGATTTACTAAGCTGCGGGTTTGAAAAAGTGGAGATGTTGCCTATAGCAACCAATCAGATTCTAGCTGTCATTTTGTAGAAAGCACTAAATAAATGAAAGCTAGAATCTGGTTGGTTGCTATAAGCAACATCCCCACTTTTTCAAACCCGCAGCTTAGTAAATCTAGCCCTAAGTATTTATTTTATATAGTAATCCAAAAGCATATGGAACTTTGTGATTGAACTTGAAATAAAAATAACTAGCATGACATACTGTAATGACATGCTATGTAAGTTCACCTACTTACTACATCAATCCAGTGACTTGACAAATACTTAAAATCAATGGTTACTCCTACTCAGAATTAATTAATGCTGCTATCTGACATTTAAAGAATTGAATGTTAATCAAAGACATTGAAAATTAAGTAAAACATACAAGTTTATACATTTCCCTATTTTTTAACTGTTGTTGGGTACTAAATTAGATCTCCTGGAAACAAATTCACAATTGTTAATTTTTAAATGCATTTCAATATTAACAAATACAAAAAAGAATCACTAATTGTGATATCAAGGCTTTGTAGAAAAAACTGTTTTATCATTTTGTGAATATATCCAATAAAGTACTGAGTTGGGTGAATGTCCATTTCCTTAGCATAAAATCTGCAAATCTTTTTACTGTGCATGCCCAGAAAAAGGTGTACACCTATGTCCCTATGCAGATTTGGTACTTCCCTATGCGTGGAGAGGTGAAACGGAGAAGAGAAATGGGGACAAATGTAGTACAGCAAGGAGGTGTTTGTGTAATTGTGAATTGAGGCAGACCCACACACTGATATGCCTACCACTAGTTGTATGACTTGTGGTTGCCTGAGGACTGGTGCAAATACACTGATGATGATGCTGGCCACCAGCACTAGCTAGCCACTTCTGATTGGCTGATTGCGGATTCACCTCTGAAACTGAAAGGTTCAGTCTTTATTGCTTGTGCACCTATTATTTTGTGGGTGAGCATAATATTTTGTGTGTGTATTTTAGATTACATTTTTTGCTACTGTAACTACATGTACATGTGATGGCAGATTATAATTGCTTTATTATATAAAGGCTTATTATTTAAATAAAACCTAATATGTATGCATTTTATGAATTTAACAAATGTTAAAAAACTGTTCTTGTGACTATAGCCTTACTGAGTGTAAGTTTACTTGGGTTTGAGTGTGCCCAACATATACCTGATGTATATACGTCAGATGCACAGTAGGATGCATCATGAGATGCCTCTGAATCAGCATATGGTTGTAAATGTGCTATTTTTACATACAGCTTATTTGAGCTTATGTGTTCAGCTTAGCATGACTCTCTATGTATCCTCATACTAAACACCTACCCTCCTTATCTTAATTCTTATTGCTACTCTTTATAGCATTAGAAAATATTGGAGAATCAGCGCTAATAACAGTTGGATGTAACAATAATATATATAAATATAGTATATGGCCAATCCTAAAAATGTAAGATTACTTTTATTCCTCACTCAAATGCAGGTAGAATAGACATAATAGTATGAATCAAAAAACATAAATAAAAAAAGCAATCAAATTGGTGACCAGAAAACAAAAAGCAACAAAATAAAACAAACAATTGCAAACAAATTTAAAGTCTAATTGAGCATAGATAACTTGGAATACACATAAAGTCCTGAATAGTCTTATGTGAAATGATTAATGTAAGTCATTGCTTCCAAGAGAGAACTTACAGATATTTATAAAGGATAAATCATAAATGCAGTGTAAATATGTTATATCAAATGAATCCATTGATAAGTTTAGCTACTAAAGTGTAAAATGTGAAGACAGAAAGTCTGTTGTATGTATGTATTTGATGGCTCTGGACAACCCAGTGTGAGAAGATAACCATGTCACATGTGGCAGCTTCAAAGGGCTCTTGCTGTGAGATACATCCTGACACAAGTTAGTTTTTGGACCCCTGAATAGACTTTGTGGGGCCGGTCACAGCTGGACATCCTTACAGCCCAAGGCAGCATTTTGAAGGCCTATACAGGTATATAGAAATATGAGCTTCAAAGGAAAATGTCTTCATAGTTCATATTTTGGGAAATCCAGTTTAAACGCCATACTGAGGAGCAGAAATCACACCAGGGTTGTGAATGACAGGCACGGTGGTATCCGGTAACAGCTAAAATCACATATCTTTGGAAAAGGTATGTCACATTGTCAAAATTTCATCATGTTTGGTATCAAAAGATGGACAGAGTCCATAGGGGATTTATTAATAATAAAATTGGATCTGTGTGACGCTCCACAGAAAAGTTAGGTCACATAGTACAATTGGTTAGTAAATCAGGCAACATGCAAATGATAATTGAAAAAAAAAAAATGTCACAGGCCACAACCTCCTGGGGGTAGAAAGAGGTGTGGAAGTGTCTTTAAAAAGCTGAGACCAGTTACAGCAAGGGGTCAGACTTTTTGGGAAATCAATTAACATTAATAAGCTGTCCATCTTCCTAGCCAATTTCCCATGGCACAGATTATGCAACTCAAGTAAGTGCTATTCTGAATGTAACCCCTTTTATTTTAGACTGTTTTGCTTGTGTATGTCAATCAATTGTTTATTCATTATTTTTTTTATATTTGTATGCCCTGTACTTTTGTATATTACATCTATAATCTATAATTTAATATGTGGCATCCTTGATACTCTAACGAATCCATTAGCCTATTAAGAAGAATATAGCTAGGCGAAGTTAACCCTTTGAATGCCAGTGTGTGATTTGTTGATACATTTGATTAACAAGCTGTGTGTGCTTGCATTTACATTTGTGTTACAATCTGGAGATGTGAAGAGTTAACCCTTTGTTAGCCTGTGTTGGTCTTCCTAGTCTGTGAGCAGCTAGAAGCCTTGTGTGCCAGTGTTGGACAGTATATTGGGGTCCTATGTGTGTGAGGTGCGAGCGCTGTTTGGGGGCAATTCAGTAGGTCTATAACCTGTGTGATAGGTAAAGAGAGACTGCGGGCTGGAATCATGTGACCTCATACAGCAAACACCCCCAATGTCACGGCAGCTGGGAGCGTGTTCGTGACAGAGAGTAAGAAGTTTAGGTGCAGGAGTTGAAAACTGCATTAAATTCAATGAGAAATGAAAAATTACCTGTTTTGCTAGTTTTCTCCTGTTGAGAAAGAGGTAGAAAACTGAAAATTGTGAACAATGTTGGTAATGTCATCCTAGACAAGAATTATGTAAAATGATTCATGTAAGTCATTGCTTCCAAGAGAGAGTAAGAAGTTTAGGTGCAGGAGTGGAAAAATGCATTTATTTCAATGGGAAATGACAATTGGCCTGTAGCAAGCTGAAAATTGTGGATAATGTTGGTAATGTCATCCTAGAGAAGAATTATGTAAAATGATTTATGTAAGTCATTGCTTCCAAGAGTAAGAAATTTAGGTGCACGAGGGGAAAATGCATTTATTTCAATAGAAAATGACAAAGAACCTGTAGGAAGCTGGTAGGAAGAAGTTGGAGAGTAGAGGAAGCTGGTAGGAAGATGCATTTATAATCCTAAATGAAAGATATAATTGTCCTTTAAGGCGGAGCTTTAGAGTTATCCTAATATATATCTATAAACACCTATATATGGTGACCAATCCCGGCAATCTGATTCATCTACTGCCGGAATATAAGATACAATCATTAGATATTCACTAGATATCCCTTGGTAAAGTCACTGGAGTGACGAAACTGGTCGGGATACACTACAGCGGTAAACAGGAAGTAGCGTGCGTTCCACTGTGGAAGGCACACCATTATTATATCGCACCAGGAATTTTTTGCAGATGAACGGCAGGACCAAGGCTCTGCCACCTCACCAGGATTAACACACAGGGAACCCGAGCCTCTGCTTCAGCCATACCGCAAGTAATCTGGGCAACACTGTGCCCTTAATCCTCCACTGCTTCTATAAATTTCGGGACTCTTTTTTACAATTATTGGGACATCAGAATATTATGAGACTTTCTAGTGGAATTTAGAAGAAGTCAGTGTTCGTAATCTTTCATTTAGGATTACAAATAAGACTATTCAGGACTTTATGTGTATTCCAAGTTATCTATGCTCAATTGGACTTGACATTATTTTGCAATTGTTTTGTTTTGTTTTGTTGTTTTTTGTTTTATGGTCACCAATTTGATTGCTTTTTTGATTTATGTTTTTTTATTCATACTATTATGTCCGTTCTGCCTCTATTTGCGTGAGCAATAAAAGTAATCTTTCAGGATTGGCCATATACTATATATATATATTATTGTTACATCCAACTGTTATTAGAGTTGATTCTCCAATATTTTCTATGTACCTTATGCAAGTTTGGATCACCTTGCAAAATCTAATTTAGCTGCTTTGACAGGATATAAGCGTTTATTTTTGGTTAGTGAGCAGTCCAATTTTTTCTTTAGAAGAACATTAGTTGTACAAAACAAGTGACATGCCTGAAGAACAACAAAAAGTGGTGAGTTCAAATTTGACAGTATTCAGTGATGAACAGGAAGAAATAGTGACAAAAGCAGATTGACAGGAAAGCAAGTCATACATATGTCATACAAGTATATGATCTATTATTTAGAATCTTTGGAACAAAGGTTTTATTCTTTGTAACTTGGAGCACCAATCCTATATATCTAATATATAAATGCTTAGTGGCGTCTGTCTGTCTGTGTGTGTGTGAAAAAAAAAACAAGTTGCAGCGCCACCTGCTGGGCAGAGTTATACACTGACCTACTAAATTCTTAGTGTGTTTGGGAAAAAAAATTCAAAAAGGGCTGAAATTTGGTAGGGCTCAAACTCATTTTCGTGAGGTAATTTTACCTCATGAACACACATGTGTAGAAGCGTGCGTTAGTGTGTGTGTGTGTGTGTGTGTGTGTGTGTGTGTGTGTGTGTGTTGTGTGTGTGTGTGGAAAAAACTATTTTCTCAGAAAGGGCTCATCCAATTGACCTGAAATTTGGTATACTGACATTATTTGACAAAAAAATTAGAATAGTGAAGTCAGTTAACTTCCATCATCCCCCCTTCCCCCCGTGGGAGGGGTAGTAAAGGCTAAATTCACGAGTTGAGGGGTCAAACTCATTTTCGTGAGGTAATTTTACCTCATGAACACACATTAAAAAGGCCGCTTGCGTCGGGAACTAACGCTCTTCCCCTGAGGAGGCCTGGGCTAGGTCCAAATGCATGACAAGAACCTTTTTAAGACCTTAAGTAGCTTGATTTGACTAGAATGCATGAGTATCATGCACGGGTTAACTTGTATATATATATATATATATATATATATATATATATATATATATATATATAGTTGGTTTTGTATCTGGATTAGCTTTGTGTTTTGGTTTTGGTTTTGTTTGTGGCAAAACCGCCCTCATGTGTTTTGGTTTCGGATCTGTATTTTTTAGAAAAATTGCTAAAATATGCTAAAATCACATAATTTTGCTCTCTTTTCGATCCTACATTATTATTAACCACAATAACGCTAATTTCAAGTAATTTGCAGTCAATTTTGACCAACTCACAGGTCACAATACTAATTTCATACACTTTTAAACAAAGACTGCAGCAGTTATTGCCAGTGATAAGAAAAAGGCCATTGTCATGCCTGGGCATAAGACCAAAAAATTATTTTTACCCAAATACTGAAAACGTCTAGCCATTTGTAATGTTTTCCAAAGCCACAGTCTTTAGAGGTTGGGATCTTAACCATCTAGGATCCTCATCCATGTTACGGCATTTGGAGTGAGTTCATGGAAAGTACTTGGGAAAATCAGAAACTTATGCTAAAAAAAACAACAAGCAATCCAGCATCAGCTAACTCCCTTCTCTCATCTAGATCCCAGCACCTGCAATAGTTATCAATATCTTGAAATCGGATCACAACATTTTGCCAACTGTGCTTGATCCTAGGTTTAAGAGCTATGTCTTTATTTCCCCATGGCCCAGATCACAAGAGATGTAATGAGCTCCTGGTCAGCAGGCTGACAGCTCAAGTGGTACATGACACAACAATGTCTCCTCCTTCAGCTTCTCAGCCAACTGCTTCTAGGAAAAAACTAAGCTTTCCCAAGACACCCAGTGGTGATGCAAATGAGTTAGCACAACATTTTGACATTTGGTCTGGTCTAAAAGAATTGCCCAAAAATAGTGACAGCTCTGCCATAAAATGAACTACAAATTCCATGAGGAAGGCCAGTATCAAAGTACACTTCTGTGATGGTAGATTCCAGCGGGGATGAATTAGTATTGTTTGAGGAAGATGTACACAATGATGAGGGTGAATATAATGACAGTGTAGATTGTAGGTACTGAAATCTAGCTAAGAAAAGGGAGCTACATGATGCTAGTATGCTTGGTAATATTTTGGGTAGAATGGCATCTTGGCAATTTTATGTTTTTCTACAGTAAACTTTCACCTTTATTAGAGAGGTTTTTTTTTCTTTTAGAAGGCACAAGCTTTTTATTTAAATTGTTGTTTCCCTAACTTAAAACCACTATGCACTTGAACATAGGCTTTAGCACATGAGGTAGAGCGATTAGTATCATCATGACTGAGACTGGAGAGTGACACCAACTATGTCACCCCTCCTGTTTCTGTATGAGCTATGGCACAATAGAATGTCACTGGAGACTTTTAAGAACACTGACAGTCCTATTATTACAATTTCTGTTTCAGCACTGAGCCCTGCCACCTTTCCTGTTTCTGAGTGGGCTATGGTACAGTAAAATGTAACTGCAGATTTAGACAAGCCAGCCAGCCCTATAATTTCTATTTCAGCAACGACAGTTAGCAATTTTGCAAAGGAGCACTCCTCTTTGTGTGTAACCTATATACCACCGTACAATTTGACTGCAAATTCAGAAGAAAAGCCTGTCAGCCCTAGTATTTGTATTTTAGCAATGACAATTAGCAATGGAGCAATGGACCTCTCCTCTTTGTGTGTTACCTATATAATACTGTACATTATGGGACTGCAGATTTAGAAGACCAAGCCTGCCCTATTAACACTATTTCAGCAATGACAATTAGCAATGGAGCAATGGAGCTCTCCTCTTTGTGTTTTAGCTATATAACACAGTAGAATGTGACTGCAGAATTACACCAAGTCTGTCAGCCCTAGGATTTGTATTTCAGCAATGACAATTAGCAATGGAGCTCTCCTGAATGTCACTGTAGACTTTTTTGAACACTGCTCCCCCTCCTCTTTCTATTCTAACTATGTTGCTGCCCAACTGCTCTACAGACTGTGCTACCCCTTCTGTGTTCCTCTGTGAAATGATGCTGGATCGCCAGTATATATACTTTCAAAACTCAGAAGATCCGAGAATGGAGACCCACCGATGTAACGATGACGTTTTGCCTCATTTTTCATTCTAAAAAGCGCGAAAGTACCGAGCCAGCTCGACTCGGTACTCGCATATGTTAAGTTCAGGTGTGTTCGGTTTTTGGGGAACCGAGCCTGAGCATCTCTAATATATGCATGTAGATATGTATATATAATATATACTTATTATATTAATTACATTTTTATATATATATATAGAGATAGCTGCAAGATAGCTGCAGCAGAAAGAACAGACTGCAAAAGAGTCCATGGGGTAAATGTATCAATATGCAGGTTCTTCAACACCCGCGTGTTCAGCCTCTTCCGCAATTAAATTTCAAGCGGCGCTTCATTGTAAAGGAAAGTTAACCCTTTACAATGCAGCGCCGCTGGAAATTTAATCGCGGAAGAGGCTGAACACGCGGGTGTTGAAGAACCCGCATATTGATACATTTACCCCCATGTGTCTCAATACCTTTTGTTTCCAGAAGGTCAGGGGCAAAAGCATAAACATATATTTGTGACGCTTCTGTGGAAAGAAACTTGTGAGATGGCCTGAGATGGTGAAGGTGGCAGTAAAATGTATGACTCGTCTTTTCAACCAAACGGTAACCTCTTTTGATATGTTGAAGTATGGACACAGTTTTAAAGATGCTGATAGACATTTGGATGTAATGAGTTTGGTTACTGCAGAATTATTTGAGAAGAAAAACGTATTTGCTATATGATGAGAAATGTACTTGAAAAGGAAAGAAATAGAAAAGACTGTGCTGAATATAAGACAGTGTTTGTTTAATGAATCTTAACACAAATAATTTTTCACTGTTGAAATGATGAAATAATTGAAGGGGACTAATAAATGAATACAACTGAAATTGGAGAAGAAGAAATACAGAAAATAAGAAAAAGAGTTAAGGGGGGGGAAGGGAGGAGGAAAAAAGAAAGAAAGAAAGACAGCAAGGAAAAAGAATCACAATCTTAATTTAATATTTATTTATCTACTAAAAGTGGTTCTGAGGAGATTGTGTTACAAAGCAAAAGAAGAAAAGGGAAAGACTCTGATATCTCTCTTTGGTCCTTTTTATTACCAATCATCTGCTATTGAAGAGAAGTGGAAAGGAAAGAAAAAAGAGGGTCTTATCTTTCTTTGGGAGTATGTAATTTGTTAAAGGACAGTGATCTCTAAACAAGCAAATACTCAAGGTCATCTGGTGTTGATTAAAGGGATTGTTGTTTGAAAATCATTATTAGAGGAAAAATATCTCATTTTATACTGGTTAAATCTTCTTTTGATGAACATGCAAAAAATACTGTGTTACAAGATTTTAAAGATGTGCTGACTAACGCCCGAATAAACTTGGAGAGATTCCAACTGTGAGCTCTCTGCTCGGATAGATTTTTAAGAAGGGGAGATTGTCCCCCAACAGCTATTACTCCTAATCAGGTGAACTCACTACCACTGTCGCTCTTAATATGATTTTCCATTTCAACTTTGTGACAGAGTCCAATATAATGCACAAATAAGATCAGGACTTAATATCACATTTGCATATACTATTGATTTACATCCCATTAATTAAGTGAAGTGGCCATTCACTTTGGAACAAAGGATTATGCTTTCTGACTGTTTCAAACAAGATCTGAGTTTGTGCATTTTACCTGTGATTGTGTCTCTGCAGGACACAGAGCTCTTTATTCACATAAAGATTACCTGTCTTTTTGGAGGAACCCGGGACACTTGGATACTAATTTATATTCATTGGTATTATTATAGTCTTTTGAGAATTTTTTATTACGTTTAGTGTTGTATATTGTGTCATGTTTTTAACTTTGATATTGTCAATTTTTTTTTATATAAAGTAATACTGACTGCAATATTTATGCTGGTTATTTTTATTTTGAACATTTTATATCTGTTCAGTCCTATGGCGCACCTGTCCATCCATTTTTGATACTTGGTTGTTTTTAGGGATTGGCAACCTCAAGACAGAAAGCGACATGGGACTATGTACTTTTCAGAAATTGCTACTTTAAATTAACCCGTTGAGTATGAGCTCTTAAGAATATATTATATTTTATAACAAATTTAGCAGTCTAAATTACCCGTCATGTGCTTTGACATCATTTTCACTGTTTCACTGCTTTAAGCATTCTGCTCAATGCTGAATAGCCCAAACATTAATAACTGTGTTGTCACTCCATATTGTGGAGTGCTACAAAATCACGGTAGCCAGACTAATTGGCTATCACAGGAGCCACCATGACTTGTGGAACTTTTGTCTATAAAAGTTAATTTTATCATCACAGATACTGGAATGGCTAGGAAGTACACCTGCACTTTTCAGTACTGGAGTTTGTTTTCAATTTGTAGAGGAGTGTACCCTCTATTGTTCATGACCTTGTCTCCTAAATTAGTGAGTCTAACTCTTATCAAATAGGAGTATATTTTATTATGATACACCCCATGTTCCAGGTTTTCTAAATGTCTCAGAAGAAGACAGCACATTCTTAATGCACAGGGATTTCAATTAATTAAGATATTTAAAGTCAACTCAACATGGCAAAGCAGCTATGAAGATTAATGTTTTTAAGATTTTACTGTAATATATTGCCAAATGATTTTTTGGGTCCACATCTACTACAAGTAACTAGTCTGTAATGACAAGTATCAGCTGGGCATGCGTTATGTGTGGGTGTGAATGGATTAATCAAGACAAAACCACCTGGTCTGTCTAAAATTACTTAGATTCCAGAAAATGTAACTCACACTCATTATTAACCTGTCAGTTCTACTATAACAACATTTGGTTCAAGAACTAACCTTTTTTAGGAAGACTACATTTATTAGTGACTTATCCCAAAGTTCAGTCATAACTGAAATTATTCAGAGATACTGTAAACCAAACGATCCCGTTAATGTATTTATGTACCGTTTATAAAGACCAAGGGGTACATTTATCAAGCTGCGAGTTTCCGGCTGGTTTAAAAAGTGGAGATGTTGCCTACATGGCCGCCATCAGGGCGGTACGGGGGGTACTGTTGTACCGGGCCCGGGCTCACCAGGGGGCCCGGTACAACAGCTTAGCAAAGACTTACCTGGGGCCCGCCGCTGGTCTCCGCTATTCTGTCTTCAGCCTGGCTGTCACCGTGACAGCCAGGCACCAGGATCCAATCGCAGGGGTGGAGGAATCATTCCCCCTGTGATCATGTGATCTGTCACAGGCAGAGCACATGATCACAGGGGGAATGAATCCTCCACCCCTGCGATCGGATGCTGGTGCCTGGCTGTCACGATGACAGCCAGGCTGAAGACAGAATAGCGGAGACCAGCGGCGGGCCCCAGGTAAGTATGTGTTGCTCATGGGGGGGGCCCGGGTGGCACGGGGGCCCGTACTGGGCCTGATTTTTTCTGAAGCCGGCCCTGGTTGCCTATAGCAACCAAAAAGATTCAAATTATCATTTATTTAGTGCATTCTACAAAATGATAGCTAGAATCTGATTGGTTGCATTAGGCAACATCTCCACTTCTCAAACCTGCCAGAAACTCGCATGTTGATAAATTTACCCCTAAGTCTATCTGACTTATGAATCATTTAAGAACACAAAGATAGAACACTTAATGGAGTTTAATGTGATAAAAAAAAGTAAAATTGCTTAACAAATCAAAAAGAACATAACAAACGGGCATCCAGAAATGTACTTGCAACACTGTTCTCTTTAAAATAAGCCAAGAATAAAAACAGAGAATGTCATAGTGCACTCAGAAATTCTGCCACCTGGGGACGTAGACTGAACCCCAACATTAATTTCATGAATTTTAAATATTCATTTAAAATGAATATTTTTACTTGGGCAAAAACCCACTTTCACTGTCAGGACATGAAAAGAGACACGAGCAGCACAGTGGCCTAGTGGTTAGCACTTCTGCCTCACAGCGCTGGGGTCATGAGTTCAATTCTCGACTATTGCCTTATCTGTGTGGAGTTTTTATGTTCTCCCTATGTTTGAGTGGGTTTCCTCCGGGTGCTCCTGTTTCCTCCCACACTCCAAAAACATACTAAGTAGGTTAATTGGCTGCTATCAAAATTGACCCCAGTCTGTCTGTGTGTGAGTATGTGTCTATATTAGGGAATTTAGACTGTAAGCTCCAGTGGGGCAGGGACTGATGTGAGTGAGTTCTCTGTACAGCGCTGCGGAATTAGTGGCGCTAAATAAATAAGTGATGATGATGATGATGATGATAGTATGCTAAAAAAAATTAAGATCCTTTTATTGCCTTTTGTTTAAAACCATCCTGGTCTTAAAATCTATTATCAGGATATCTTTATTTGGGAACATAATAATAGATATACAATATTTCGCAGGTTTCATTGTGAGCTGGACTTTAAACAGTGTTGCTGTATTTTTCCTTTTCATCTTCTCATTGTGAGCTGCACTTTACATAAAGTTTTGCTGTATTTTTCCTCTGAAGAAATTACCATGTAGGTAATGAAATGCGTCAGGTTAAATATCTAAACACTGTTCCACTACATTGGAAGTTATTTTTATTTTTATTCATTTTAATGACTGACCGGGACCCTTAGAAAAAAATCAGTTTGCAGAAAGCGTGCAAGGAGTTCTAATTACGGAATTATATACATCAATTGCGTGAAGTGGCCCAAATATCCTTTGTATTGTGCACATATTTGAAGGAAACAAAACATCTAATTTGCCGACTGGAACAGTATCTATGACTTTCCGCATGTCAGCTGATTTAAGTTCTTCATTAATGTGCAATATCTGATTGGAACTGGATTATTATATCCTATTTAAGTACTTTGGATCACTCATCACAAAAGGTACACCTTTGGATAATATTGAAAGACTTTATTTTATCTATTTACATCAGCACGCCACGACTTTCCCTAAAAGTCTCTACATGTCATTTTCTTAGTTGAACTCTCATTAGTGATTTTGGAGATTTCAAAATTAAATGAGTTCTTGGGCTAGATTTACTAAGCCGCGGGTTTGAAAAAGTGGGGATGTTGCCTATAGCAACCAATCAGATTCTAGTTTTCATTTATTTAGTACCTTCTACAAAATGACAGCTAGAATCTGATTGGTTGCTATAGGCAACATCCCCACTTTTTTTAAACCCGCAGCTTAGTAAATCTAGCCCCTTGAGTTTTATAATTTTTCAAAGTTATTGGAACAGTTGTTATCACAACTTACACTTGTGTATGTTTTTATCATCTTGAGCTCACATTCAGTCATTTTTTATATGTGTATTTTTAAGATGCTCTTTCAGCTGTTTAGATGTGATACTGTTTATATATAAATACATTTTGTCTAATATACCTCTTCAGCACCGTGTTTGACATGATTTTATTTGACCAGTTGCAGCACTGTAATCATATTTTTCTTAATTTATAGATATACAATATTACTTTATATTATTCACATCCAATACAATACACAGGGTATGAGTTTAAACTAGGAAGATATGAATGACACATTTTATGTATTTAAATTCACTGATCACAAATATGTACATCAGTTTTCTCAAACAAGGATTTTGAAATGCTTGTTTGGTTGTATGTAATTTTCCTATAAAATATTTGTTCTTTGTATTCACGGCATCATAAATCATAAGTGTCATGCTGATGTTATCTTGTGACTGGGTTTTATGCATTTCTGAAATCTAAGAAATCCAGCTAAGCATCAGTAATTATCCTAGCAACCACTCCCACCAGAACTGCGACCATTTGTAGTGGTTCACTTGCTTTGTCTTATCCCATGAAAAAATAAAGTGTTTTTAAAAAAAAAAATAAAAGAAAAATTACTGTGACAGGCTATAAGAAGTCACTTGGTAATTATAGTTTTCCTTGGTTTGCTCTTTAGGGTGATATTAATGATTTATAATTCTGCAGAGTTTCCACAGTATCATGTGACTACCATAGCAATTATAGTCACGTGGTACATGAGAGGCATAGAGAGGCTTTGGCACACCCATCTGAGCTCTCTCTGCACTGTACAATTCTCCCCCTCCTCTTCACCCATCTACCTTCACATGACATGCTGAGAGTCTGAGTATGTGTGTGTGACTGGTATCCATACATTTCAATATTGAA
This sequence comes from Mixophyes fleayi, assembly GCF_038048845.1. NCBI lineage: Eukaryota > Metazoa > Chordata > Amphibia > Anura > Limnodynastidae > Mixophyes > Mixophyes fleayi. Next base: position 105,253,460 of record NC_134408.1, on the reverse strand, counting down.
ATTATGCTGTTAGGGTTGAAAACAAACTTAATTGACTCTGCCCCTAATGTGTTTTGATTACATAATTCAAAAAAACACTTTGTCAGGATTTAAACAGAACTTCAAAAGAACTTCAAAAGAGGCTGCTTCAGTGGGCACATGCATCTCAGTTCTCCAGACATGTCGATTATCGTAAAACCCTGGCTACTATTCCAAGGGACTACTTGTGGTGAACGCTTCATCAAGATATGAAAGATTTTAACTCTACCTCACTGTCCGTCAATTTCGTTCCCGTCATCCAGCATTCCGGTTCCAGCATTCCAGTTCCAGTATTCTGGTTTCAGCATTCCAGTTCCATTCCGGTATCAACAATTCATTTCCTGTCTGGTCTTTTCTGCTAGTTTATCACCACCTATATCAGTCCTTCATCTACATGCAAAGTAATAACAATCAGACCAACCAGCTTTGTGTATCAAGTTTCCAGCCTAACTCCAGAGACACAACCCAGTCTGGATACGGACAGATCCTCAAGCGTGACAGTGAGAATATTAGGTGCAAGGATGTAACGTCGCAGTGTAAGACCCAGGAAAGGTATTTGAACACACTCAAAAAAGCACCTCTGAAGCTTGCAAGTAGGTGGTGTTTCCAAAGACCAGAGAGAGTACCTCTGCCACATGAATATGATAAGGAACCAGATTTTGTAGACTTAATCGAAATGTCATCTAGGTACACCATAGCACAATGATTCATAATGCCCAGCAAAGGTATTTCCATTCATCATGTATGCAAATTGTATGACCCCTTCAGGTCTGTGATTCGGTCTGAAAGCCCTGCCAAAACTCTGCTACTAGGGCCTTATTGTTGCACATTGTTAAGTATGAAACGACAGCACATACTGATCTACAATCCAGGAGCCTTGACGTAAGCATAAGATGCTGGCAGCTGCAGGAGTAGAACATTCAAAAGGACGTGATTAAAGAGGTACTAGAGTTAAGAATTGGGTGCTTTCATTCCAACGGGGGAAAGGTCCAGGCCAGGACTTTACTAATAAACAAGGAAATAATGTAAGACAATTTAGATTTGCCAGTAGGAAAATTAGCCTGAATTCAATATCACATTAATTAAGGAACCGCTGGAGAACAAAGATATTCACAGTGCTGCCTGAACAAAGAAGAGCAGTGCATAGGCACACATGACAAATGACATAAATAATGATGTCACTCATGACATTAGAACTTTTCAAACATTATTACAACACTGATCAGTGGTATCACACAACATCCCTTGGATATCTTTACCTTTTAGCAAAGTTTTTGTTTTTCAATTGCTGTATGGGATAATGCATACATCATGTAAATAATAAGGATGTTAGAGGTTCCATTTTGGTCAGTCTCCACTGCCAAACTGAAACTGCTCACCGGGGCGCCAAAAATACAAATGCTGGTGGTGAGTCATGACTGGCTCACTGTTCCAGCCACTGATTAGCTGGCAAATATTTTCCGATTCACTTTCACCGTTGCCGGAACCTGGAAGAGAAAAAAGTAAGAACTTACCTGCATCCAGTCGTTGATCAGGTTAGCAGCAATTCCTTTTTTTCTTCACCCTCTTCTCGGGATCCATACCTGGGGGACTCCTTCTCGGATACATATATGTGGTTTAATTGTGTAGGAACTATTCAGTGTTTCTTAATGCTTGGTTTTTTACCTCTTTGTACCCATTATATTAATGGTCATGTGCAACTGTGACCTTGCTGTATCTTAGTGTAGCAATGAATGTGCTTTGAAATTTGCATCTAAACATTTCAGAACTAAGATTTTTAATTCATAAATCCACTTGGTTACTGTCTTGTTCAATCTCTTAAAAAGTCATCCTTTCAATTTTTGTGGACTTTCTGGATTGCCATACATTTTAACATAAAGGGATCTCAGTCATGTATTTTTCTGAAATTATTTTCCAGCCTATGTTTCTCAAATTGTTTATTTATGTTACATATCCTTTTTCTCACAGTTCTTGTGGTTCACTCTATATAATGCAAATGACAAGGAAATTCTAGCAGATAGACAACCTGCTGGGTGTTACAAGAAAGGAAATCTTTTACTGCATAGATCAGTTATGTTTTAATAGAATGTCTTAATTGGCTTAATGTTAGTAATTCTTACAGTCTTTCAATGACTGCATCTTCCAAAGTGATAAAAGCCATATTTCTTTGTGAGGAGTTGTAGCACAATTTGTTTGTTGCCTTTGTTATCAGATGATTTCTCACTAATTTAAGTCTAGTGCTTTCAAGATTCCTGATAATTTTTTGTCTTTTAGTAAGCTAACCCAATATTGTCTGAGGATTTTACAAACTCATCATCATCATCATCTGTTTATATAACTCCACTAATTCCACAGCGCTGCACAGAGAACTCATTCACATCAGTCCCTGCCCCATTGAAGCTTACAATCTAAATGACCTAACATGCAGACAGAGAGAGACTAAGGGCAATTTAATAGCAGACAATGAATCTATCAGTATGTTTTTGGAGTGTGGGAGGAAACCCAAGTAAACACGGGGTGAACAAACAAACTCCACACAGATAAGGCCATGGGCAGCAATCAAACTCATGACCTCAGTACAGTGAGACAGAATTGCTAACCACTAAGCCACGGTGCTGCCTATAAACTCTATCTGTAGATTTATTCTAGTCCGATATAAAATAGTTTTCTCATTTTTGTCAACAATTTTGTCTTTATGAGTCAAAAGTGTATCTCTGTTTATGTGCTTACTATCCCTAAAAGTTAACTAGTTTCTCTGTATTTATGTATTTCCGAGCAGTTGTATCTGAGTTTTATGAATCAAAACAAAATATACATAGAGAGAGGGAGAGATAAACATAGAAGATAGGAATAAAAGACGCACAAACAAAACTTAAAGCTATGTGTGCTAATTCTAGAAACTTAGGGAAAAAAATCCCAGAACTAATTGCTTTAATGGCAAGGGATGATCTGGATATTGTGACTATTATGGAGTCATGGTGCAATGAAAATCATGACTTGGACATAGCTACACCAGGATATACTTTGTTTGGCAAGAACAGAGTGGGAAGAATTGGAGGAGGGGTAGCAATCTATGTGAAAAAAAATAGCATTGAAGAAAAAATCTGAGGCCCTTTGGGTGACCATAGAAACAGGGGACAAGACTATTCTTTATACTGGAGTGATCTATAGACCACCAGGTCAAGAAGAGGAATTGGACAGGAACTTATTGCAGGACATTAAAACAATGACATTAAAAGGAGAGGTAAGAATCATGGGATACTTTAATCTACCTGATGTGAACTGTGAGGGGTCTTTTGCAAGTTCAAGTAAAAGTAATAACATTCTGAATTCCTTGCAGGGAGCATCTCTCAAGAAAATGGTGAGGGAGACCACTTGCAAAGACGCAATATTAGACTTAATTCTTACAAATGGTGACACAGAATATTTTATGTAAATGAGGGTGAGAATCTAGGATCCAGTAATCATTAAGCAGTATGGTTTAGTATAAAGACCGAGATGGACTCTTACCACACAAAAACAAAGGTGTTAGATTTTAGTAAAGCTGAATTTGTAGAGATGGGAAAATGTGGAAGTGATTCTTTGGCAGAGTGGAAGAACATGAATGGAGTGCAGGAGAGGTGGGAAAAATTAAAAAGTGCATTACTAAAAGCAACAGACCTTTGTATTAATAGGGTTAAGAAAAGCACAAGGAAAAGGAAGCCAGTGTGGTTTGCAAAAGAAGTAGCAAGTATACATAAAGCAAAAAAAGGCCTTTAGTAAATATATGCAGACTTAGAATAATGAAGGCAAAGAGGTATATATGTTAGACAGAAGGAGGAAAAGAAGGTACCGTATATACTCGAGTATAAGTCGACCCGAATATAAGCCGAGGCACCTAATTTTACTACATAAAACTGGGAAAACTTATTGACTCGAGTATAAGCCTAGGGTGGAAAAGAGCGCTAATTTAAAAACCTAAATAAAAATGATAGGTTCAATCTATGAAATCATTTTTAGCTAAACCATAAATAACAGTAGATGACAAGGAACATTCATAAATGATTATAAAATCATTGGCATTGGGTACAACCTAACCTAAATAAAGGGGTATATAAGGGGTAGGGATATAAATGTAAATTAAAAAAAAGGAGAGAGAGAAAGAGAGAGAGAGAGAGAGATATTTTTTTTTTCACTTACCCGGCAGTGGAACGCATATGCGTTCCAACAACAGGAAGTTTGGCATTTGGAACGCAAGTTTGCGTTCCAAATGCCGAACTTCCTGTGCTGGAACGCATATGCAGATGTTGAAGCCGAGGGACCGGACACCAGGTAAGTTCACCCGTGTATAAGCCGAGTGCCCTTTTTCAGCATACAAAAGTATGCTGATAAACTCGGCTTATACACGAGTATATACGGTAATCAGATGTGCAAAGGCATAAGCTGAAGAGAGAATGGACAAGTCAGTAGATAAAGGGGCAAAACTTGATTATTGTAACCTCCTCCTCACTGGCCTTCCCCACTCCCGTCTCTCCCCCCTCCGCTCTATACTTAATGCGGCCGCAAGACTCATCTTCCTCTCAAGTCGCTCCTCCTCTGCCTCCCCTCTCTGCCTTGCCATACACTGGCTCCCCTTCCCCTACAAAATCCTTTTCAAACTCCTCACCACCACTTACAAGGCTCTCTCCAACTCTACTGCCCCTTATATCTCTAACCTCCTCTCCATCCACACTCCTGTCCACTCCCTGCGCTCGGCCAACGACCGCTGCCTCTCCTCCACCCTTATCATCTCTTCCCACTCCAGAATCCAAGACTTTTCCCGTACAGCCCCCTTCTCTGGAACGACCTCCCTCGTTCCATCCGTCTCTCTCCTACTCTGTGCTCCTTCAAACGTGCACTCAAAACTCACCTCTTCCTCAAAGCCTACCAACCATCTACTTAACCCCCATCTCCTCCCTTTGCTCATCCTCCCTTCTCTCCTCTTGCCTCAACTGGCTCCTCTTGTGCCTGGTCTGTTTACCCTCCCTTAGGATGTAAGCTCGTATGAGCAGGACCCCCTCCCCTTCTGTCTCCATACCTGTTCTTCCACTCCGTCTTTACTGCATATGACTGGCCGGAGTCTCTGAAGTATTGGTACTTTTTGTTCATTGTTCTTTATGGTTTCACCCTGTATAGTCTACTGTTAGTACTGTGTGCGGCGCTGCGGATACCTTGTGGTGCCTAACAAATAAATGATAATAATAATAATAATAATAATAATAATAATAATAATAATAATAATATAAGTGAAAGGAGAAAAACAAAAGGAGCAATAATAAGACTAAAGACTGAGAGTGAGAGTCTTGTTAAGGGAGACAAGGAAATAGCAGTTCATCTTAATAATTATTTTTGCTCAGTGTTCACTACAGAAAGAGTGGGAAGGGGCCACAGTAAACATGCAAGTATACTTATAAAAATAAGATAGATACAAGTAAATTTACAGAGGAGAATGTCCTAACAAAACTCTCAAAACTGAAAGTGGATAAATCAATGGGGCCAGATGGGATATATCCAAGGATATTAAAAGAGCTTAAAGGGGTGCTGGTAACATCATTAACAGAATTATTCAATCAGTCACTAGCTACAGGACTAATTCCAGAGGCCTGGAAAAGAGCGAATGTAATCCCACTGCACAAAAGTGTGACATGTGGTCATTACATCAGTGTTAAGGAAATTGATGAAAACACTCTTAAAAAAAAAAAGAGTTGTACAATATTTCAAATCCAGTAACTTACAGGATCCCAAACAGCATGGATTTACTGGGGAAGATTGTGTCACACAAATCTTATTGACTTTTTTAGCTGGGTGACTAAAGTAATAGATCAAGAAGGGGGGGTGTAGATGTAGCTTATCTGGATTTCAGTAAGGCTTTTGACACTGTCCCACATCGCAGACTATTAAATAAACTTTAAAGCTTGGGAATGTATTGGTTGAATGGATAATATATTGGTTGCAGAATAGTAAACAGAGAGTTATATTAAATGGAGTGCATTCAGAGGAGGGAAAGGTTACCAGTGGAGTACCCCAAGGATCTGTACTTGGATCAGTGCTTTTTAATATCTTTATTGGAGACACTGCAAACTGTATTGAAGGGAAAATATGCATTTTTGCTGATGACACAAAGATATGCAACAGGGGAGACACACCAGGAGGGGTAAAACAAATGATTAATCATTTAGGTAGACTAGAGGAATGGTCACGAGAGTGGCAACTACAGTTTAATACCAAATAATGCAATTTAAACATGCTTGGAATAGACATAAGAATATCCTTACAAGGATTACAGAAGATAGGAGATACTATCGCACTAAATCATATATTTAGAAGCTTACTACCCATGTAATCCTATGTATCAAAATTGTATCTATATGGGGTGCTACCTAAACTTATTTAACATTGAAAGGTTGAGGGAAAGAAAGCAAGTTATTGGTAGGTGCACTGAGGCTTCTAATTGATATTAAATAAAATGTAACTTTTATTAAGTATTGATTAAAATAAGCAAAATACAATAAAATATACTAAAAACAAATGCTGTCTGCATGTATATCCTTCTTAATATGTGGACTTATGTATAGGTAGATTGCTAATGTTGCCACTAGCTATAATTGTGTATTGCTGGGTATTACTATATGTTAAAAAACACAGGGAAACCTCCCCACATTAGGCAATTTCACAATAGATTAGCTAGAGATTAGTCAAAGTATCACTGTGCTGAGACGCTATCTAATTAGCCCATATATTAGAGCTGTAGTGTCTCCTAGCAAGCCAGTCTCCTAGCAAGCCTCCCCCCGCTGGGGGGGAGGTTTCACTGTGAAGATCAATAGAAATACATTCTCTGGCTTGCTAGGAGATACTACAGCTCTAATATATGGGCTAATTAGATAGCGTCTCAGCACAGTGATATTTTGACTAATCTCTAGCTAATCTATTGTGAAATTGCCTAATGTGGGGAGGTTTCCCTGTGTTTTTTAACATATAGTAATACCCAGCAATACACAATTATAGCTAGTGGCAACATTAGCAATCTACCTATACATAAGTCCACATATTAAGAAGGATATACATGCAGACAGCATTTGTTTTTAGTATATTTTATTGTATTTCGCTTATTTTAATCAATACTTAATACAAGTTACATTTTATTTAATATCAATTAGAAGCCTCAGTGCACCTACCAATAACTTTCTTTCTTTCCCTCAACCTTTCAAGGATTGCAGAACCAAATAGGGTTTAAGGTTACCATAGGTTAATAAAAAAAATGGGCAGACAAGATGGGCCAAGTGGTTCATATCTGCCATCAAATTCAATGTTTCTATTTTTCTATGAATTGGCCTTTGGGTATATTTGCTAGCCAGTTGTAATGTTGTCTGCTTGTGGCTAAGATGTAACTATTGACATCTAAATGTTTATTTAATGTTTTGGTGTCTAACTGATTATTACTAACATAGATCTCCAAATATAGAAATTCAACTTTTGCTATAGTTTGTTGTGAATTGCAAATTACTGGTATTATGGTTTAGGTATTGTTTGAAATAAAGCAGGAAACCTTTGTCAACTTGCCAGACAAAGAAAATGTCTATATACCCCATCCATAGAAACAGGTTTGCTTGATAGCTATGATTGGATCATGCATGGTCATCCTCTCACTTACTCATGACTAGGTAGGTGAGAAAACCTTGACCCCATGACTTAACCTCTTATTTGTAGATATAATTTACTCTTAAACCACAAGTAATTGTATTCAAATATGAAATGTATTCCTTGCAGTATAAAATCTACCTGATTTGCCTCAAATGTTTTGTCTTGTGACAGAAAATGTCTAATGCTTGCCAAAGTCCTGTTTTTGGTCAATGACAGGAAAGTAACTTCAGTAATTGCCAGCCATAACTCTTCAGACCATAGTATGTCTTAGAGGATAGCTAAGACTTGTGTGGTGTCCTGGATATACACTGGTTGCTGTTGTTGTTTGACTTTTTTTCTAGGAAAACGTTAATATTTTGCCAAAGGTTGGAAGTTAATAAGTTGGATTTTTGTGCAAAAATGTGTATGTGTCTGTATCATTAATGTCATCAATCACCCTACAAGTTAAGTTTATCAGAAACTTTTGTCACATAGAGGCTGGCTGGTATGAACAGCCAGAAATACTCATTATTCATTATTATACTGCTGATTATTCAAGTGATACATTAAATGATACATTATACTTTGTGGATATTGTCACCATTTAGTTAAAACATGTATACATATTTGATTTGAAAATTTTCTATTTGGCAGAGATTTATAAAATCCTCTTTGGGCAATTGAGTATTCTCAGTCTTAATCTTCCAATATTTTTATTTAGTTTCAAGTCATTTTTCTTTCTTTTTCTTTCTCTCCCCCTTTTCCTCTTCTCATGTTTACATTGGAGATCACTGATTCATCAGGGTGACTAAAGACAAATTCAAGTACTATTAGATATTTTTTCTCACTTGTACTTCTTGAAGTAAATTTCAAGGAGTACCTCATTGTAGCTGCTGAATTCCTTACTTTTTGCCACTATTTTCAATTGATGTTTGTGCCTTTACATCTTTTTGCATTGTACAATAAAAGAAGCAATATTAGTGTGATGAAACAAAGGGTTGATGTCACCTTACCCAGCCTGCACCTCATTAATCAGAAAATGTGGACAACATATACTTTGATAGCCCCTTTAGATCTCCAGAGTGCAAGTGCAGTGTTCCATTACTTGGGGGTAACTTTACCCTGTGGTAATCATGTGTTCCTATAGGTGGTATGATTTGAATTATAAATGGTAATGCCATAGTATTGATACAATGTTTAAATGTATATATGATTTTCTTAAAGGTGGTCAGGTGGTTTGTAGGTAAGGATCAAGAGTGTTGTGGATCCAGAGTCAGGATAGCTGTAGCTGCATTACTTTCTTACTTAATTCCTGCCTCCTTTCTCTACAGGAAGCCCTGATCTGCTGGAAGCTAGTTCTGGTTGAAAAAGTGTGTGGTTACTACTAGCAGTATCACTAAATTATCCTGGTCTATCCCCTTAATTATGTACCCATTGTCTCAAGATGTGGCCGTCTAGACACCTTGGAGTCAAATCAACAGGGTACCAAGAGTTTTATTGGTATAAGAAGGTGCAGCCCTGTTACAGTCCCTTATGACAGTTGCCAAAACCCTAAGAAGTGATATATCTAATGGACATGGTTGTGTGTTAAACCCGCCTGGCATTTGTTTCAAGTGTAGTTTTTATACTTGTGTATTGTATAATAATAAAAGTACCATTGTACTTTATAACTGATTTGCCTGAATGATTGGCGAACCCCTAGGGTAAAATTCCATTAATAGTAAGGCACCCTTGGGTGACCAGCCAGTGAGAAGTAGGTATAGCTGGGCCAGATCAACAAGGTATACTCACAATTAGTCTGAATCAAGAAAAATGTCATTAATACATCCTCATTCAACTTAATTAGAAACCCCAAAAAGGTAATGGTTGGCAAACATTTGTCAGTTGATCACAATGTAGCACAATGCTATATGTATTTGTAAATACTGGTGACAATACCTCACAAAATGACATGACCTCATGCATCCAATGTGCACTAGTTATGTGAAAAGGTTGTAATGAAGCGGAAACAGCATGCAAGTAGATGCAGCTGTCCTTCAGCAAGAACATAAGTGTAAAAAATGTACTTGTCCTAAAAATAGCACCTGAGATGCATACAACCCCCCCCCCCCCACAATGAAATCATTATAAAGTGAGGGAATTTAATTGTTTAATATCAGCCTGTGCCATTGTAGTCAATTATCCATTGCCAACAACCTCAGAAACAAGCGTCAAGAAATCTTCCAATCCCAGTAAACCAAACTATACTGTATGTCATAAAAATGGGGATCCACCATTCAAAGTAATAAAAAATGTTGGTTTCAAAATTTCTGTAGCATTCTATAGATAACTTATCTAGTGCTCATTTCATTTTGGCCCAAATAATGGTCAAAGTTGCCTGGGAATGAAGCGTAGAATGTTAACCATGATCCTACATTGAGAGAAATAAAGGAGACCTTACAATCCAGATGTAAGTATAAAAAAGTGTACATGACACTTGTATATCTAGTGTTGTTAGTGTGATGGTGATGTGAGTGATTGAGAGTGACAGCACAGCAATTGTACTCACTTGAATTTCAGCCTACTTTCCATTGTAGACAGAGAGTCACAAAAATCTTGTGTTCTGTTCTGTGCCGCCATGGTTACAAAAGTTAACCACTTGAAGGCTACAGACTTCAGCACAACCCCTGCTCTGTGAATATGGTGATTTTTACAGTATTTAACTCACTATGGTAACAAACAAATGCTTGTGCTAAAACCTGAAATCCTCCCTTTTCCCTGTACAACAATGAATGCAGTGAGTAATTTGCTTGAAGTTGAAAGTGGCACATGGCAGTGTCACGATTAGCAATATAGGAGTGGCCACTGGCTAGTATTAGCACAACTAAAAAGGAGGCGCAGAGTCTAAAGCATCCTTGCCAGGGACCCCCACAACGGAATATGGACTTTGCTGCAAGGTCGCTGTTCTCAGAGACAGTCGCCAGCACAGTGATAGATTTAAACAGGAGTAGTCCAGATCAGAACCAACCAGTAAATGAGGTACACATGGGTGATTCAAAAATATTAAAACAAGCCAGATGTCAAACCAAATGAGCAGGTGAGAACCAAAATGTGACCCAAAGGGTAAGTCGAGAAAACAAGCCAGGTCAGGAGGTAATAACAAAGGACCAGTTTTCAGGTAACACAAGGAGAACACTGGAGCAGGAAGTGATCCAACACTCTGCACAATAGTGGTGCCAGAGGCTTCTATAGATACAGGTAGGTCAGCCCTGATTGTGCAGAGCACAATTCGAAGGTCAGAACGCAGCTGGGAAGCATCCCGTTGCCTAGCTATTGGATGCAGCTTCTACTGCGCCTGTGAGCATCGGGCTGAAAAAAAAGAATGCATCCTATTTGCTAGGCAACGGGATACAGGTGCACAGAAGAGACAGGCGTCCGTTCCCGGCACATAGTGGAAGTGCAGAGACAGCGCCTGACAGGCAGACTGTGTCTTTTGGGAATGCGGCAAGTAGATGTCTCAGCCTTCATGTACCACTGCTTAACAGATCAGTGTGGATATATCTACACTGTTTCAGATTTGCAAAGAAGGTCACAGCACTCACTGCTCACTGCTGTCCTCAAAACTGGGATTATCCACCATTACAGAAAACCAACATTATTGCTTAAAACTACTGGGAGAATGAAGGTTTACAGTGCCCATAAGTAACATAATAGCAAATGCAGCTGCTGCTGGAAGTGTCAGAAGAAGTTTAAACTAAGGGAAAAAAATAGCTTTTGACTACTATCTAAAGTAAAACTACCAAAAAGTACATAACATATCCTAATTTAATTACTAAACTTGCCTTACACAAAAATAAATACATTTCTCATAATGCATATAATCTTTATTGCAACTTAAACACTAAAAAAGACCTAAGCAGTAACTGTTAAGCACCCTTCCTCGCTCTCACTTACCTTGTGTTTAACTGTGTAACCCTAACAGCCTGTTTCTTGTACAGAGATTTTATGATGATGAATGCTTCATGTGAGGGTTGAGTCAGCATTGGGATCCAACAAATCAGAGAGAATCAGCAACATTTACCATTAGATTCAAAATACACTATGTTTTGTAAATTTTCATGCTGAATTCTGGTATATTGAAGTAAATGTATACATCTCTAGCTGACTTCCTAGATTCCAGGTCCCGACTTCTATTATTCATAATTAGTATTCCTAATCATTTTCCATCTTTGATATCTCCTTTTGTGTAGCATGCAATATATAGAAAGCACAATTAGTGCCATGATATGAATGCATTTTCTTACATTTTTCTATAATTCAAACTATTTTCCATTAGTTATGCAGAGTTGTCCATTTTGTTCCAGTCTTTATGGTCAGACTTTGTCTGACTAACAGCAAATATGTCAAGGTTATTTACAAGATCATTAATAAAAATATAGACAAGGACAGAATGAGTTACCCCACATTAATGAGTTACCGCACTACCAATGTTAGCCCAAGCTAATTAACCATCTAATTCCTATCCTTCATCTATTTATCTACCCTTGAGAATGTTTTCCCCTACTTTGTGCTTTTCATTGTATGTACCAATCACTTTTGCAGAATCCAAATTAATGCCATCAACTGCATTGCTAACATTGATAGTACAATCTATTTTCTCTTGTAGATTGATCAGATTAGTTTGGCAAGGCTAGTGCCTCAGAAAGTCAACTCTGTGTCGCTGATATATTTTGGATTATCTTTTTATAACATATTTATTAATTTTATTTTAAAATATATTCAAATATGTTACCCACAAATTAAGTTAATCTCACTAGTCAGATACTTAATCTTGTTTATTTATAACTGGTTATTTACTTCCTTATTTAGTCACATTCATCTTTTAAAATATACATGCAGCCCTACTCATTTAATATATTTAAAAAAGTCCCAACATCTCTTTTAGAGAACAGTATCCAAGTCAGTTAGTTGTAATGCCTGTCAGAGCTGTTAAAATGTATCCTTTCCAAAATGCCATGTTATCTGTACCTCTTATGTTTTATTAAAACACAAATAAAAGCCATAACTAATATGTTACCATTTATAGTCTTTTCAAACCTTCTTATCTGTAGATAAAATATAATATTGATTGTATTACATAGTTAAGAAATTATGACCAATAGCACTTTCCTCTAGTTTCTACTTTTTTCTGTCACTCAGAAAAGATAGATGCACTTTACCTGTCATCAATATAGGATTACCATTGGCATCTGTCCTATATTTAGAAGGCCATTGGTGTATAGTTATTAATGTAAAGTTTCATGGCACTCACTCCCTTAATGCCAAGCTACGCTAGTTGACTACAGATTATAACTTTTGTAAGTTAGGAGGCTCCTCACACAAATGTAAAAAGTTGTAGACCAGTTCTGTAAATTAACAGATGGGTAAAGTGATCTCATAGAGTTGGTACGGTCCTGCATATTGTTTAATTCATTGTGTAAATGGGATGTAAACTTTTTGGACATACCCACAATATTTTAGCTTCTACCCCTTCCCCCTTTTAGCAGGTTTAAGGTAAATTGTTATTGCATGTTTTACATGTTAATTGTTCTAAGATTTTTTTCTTTAGTTTTATGGTGTGAAAGTTTTGCTGTTTTAATTTTATATGTTAAGTTACTATGTATTTGTTATTTTGCTTTTTTTCTTTCATGCCTGAATATAAAAAGGAAATATGCATCGAAAAATAGAATACTTAAAGGAATTAAGGCACAAGACCTTGAATAATTTTTAAAGAAATACCAAAATAAATTTAGTAACAATTAAACAGCTTGAACAAAGAACACTAAGGACTTTAATGATTGGCAATCTGCCCAGGAAGATGGATTAATTGAATTGGCAATCTGCCCAGGAAGATGGATCAATTGAATAACTAAAGGGCATTTATCAAAACATATTGTTGTTACATCTCCATATGACTGTGAACAAACACAAACAACTGAAAAAAACAATTCTTAACAGAAAAATGTGTGAAGCATCTTCAAAATATTTAGCACAAAACAATACCGGCTATTAAAAAAATCTATGTTTTTAACTTGATTTAAAAGGAACTGTTTAATCTGTATATTTTTTATACAGGGTTAGAGATGGAGAACTTTTCAGGCACTAACATTATACCTCTGAACTACTGTATAAAAAAGGGTAATTTTGATGGGGAAAGCTCTTCCTATCAAAAGATAAAGAAACATTTTTTTACGCCTTTCTCATAAACACCCACTCAACTTTGATGCACAACTGATGTACATCCCATATAAATCCACACATTTGTGGAAAAAAGGCATATGATTTAACAAGATATCATATGGGAAGCAGTAGCTAGGTTTTGCAGTGCTAAAATGGCAGTGTGACAGACTTATTCTCATATTTCAAGATCAATTTAGAACCTGTATTCCCTATCTGTCCCCATGAATAATATTCTAATATAACTGGATATATATGAAACCCCAGAAAGAATTTTTGCAACTTTGCTTGCACAAATCTTTTAATTGCAAACTGCCTCTTCTGTTTTTTTTGTTTTTTTTGTAGAGCGTAAATGGGTGTAAGCAATTTCATATACACTTAAAAATGCATATCATTGTTCAGTCCAACTACTCCGTCTAGTGCACCTAATTTAAAGATACAATGTGTGGACCTTTATGTTATGAGTAACTTTGCCATTCTGACAAATAAAGCAAAGTTTAATGCAAGAAATTGTTCATGTGTGCATCAATAAAAGGGTGCCCGTGCCACAACGCACAATCTAATAATGCAATAACATGTCATATACACAAGGAAGAATTGTGTATTGACAGTTATTAATACATGCAAAAGTCACATATTTCATATAAACTATAGTTAAATATAAACACAACTACAAAATATGAATTCAAGTTAAAATAAATATAAACATCTATTGTCTTCTCCTTTAAAGATCACATGGGAAACATCTTTCCTGCTGTAGTCCAAATGAAAATAACCATTAAGTAATGTGAATCGACGTCCATGACTCATTACAATATAGCCATGATGCTAATAAATAAAGAGCTATCAGCTGGAAGCGACAATATGCAAAGAGATAGTAATATTAGTTATAATCATAATTTCAGAAATTAGTTATATTAGTTATAATCATAATTGCATAGAGTAGCACAAGCCCTCCAGCACCTACAAAACTCACACCTACTAAATGCTATATTTATGAATGCGTCCACATCTAATTGTGTCGCAATTACTTGAACATGCGCTTACTGTACTAGGCCTACACTTGTCCGCCCTAGTAATGCTTCTCTAGGTGTAAGGAGATGCAGGTTATTGTTACACAAAAAACTCTATATGGACATATGTAAACTCTAAATGAGTGAAGTGGTCGTTGGCTGATATTCATATTGATAATAGAAAGCTGCATCTTCTCCTGAATGAGAGTGTGTGTCACTTGTTGAGAAGAGACAAGCTATGGCATCCTTTCTCTTGTCATTAATAAATCATAATCTGCTGCTTAACTGAAGAGTAACCCTTTCCTGTCCATATTGAACATATGAAAGAATTGGGCTATGGTGTAATCAACTAAGAATTTAATCATTTAAATTACTTGTGTCACCTATCCACTAAGACAAAAATGGAGAATAATCAGCCATATGGTTATTGCTATACAATTTAAAATGTTAAACTATTCAGTGACGCACTATGGTTCACTTCTAATTATACAGTTATTATGGATTCATCAGGTATATTTAAGGCTCTGTAACTTCTAATATATTTTATAATCCACATATTTGTTATGGTAGAGTCTGTTAATAAAAGTTGTTTAAATCATTCAAGATTAAATTTTTTTAGTGTACATTCTTCAGTTTACAGATTACCTTCTGTCAGTTTCTTTCAACCCATGTTTCAAATAAAATAAAATTTCACCCACTCTACCCACCTTCACCTACACTACCCAATCCATCCTTAATCCATTCTCTCCAGTAACTGAAGATGAAGTCTATATATTCATCTCATTATCTCCACCTACAATCGACCCCCTCAACCCTATTACCTCCCAACTTCTCTGCTTCCACTACTCCACTGAATGCCAACCTCTAACTCACCTCTTCAACCTGTCTCTTTCCACTGGCATATTTCTATCCTTCTTTAAACATGCACTCATTTCACCAAGTCTAAAGAAACCATCTCTCGATCCAGCCTCTCTCCAACTACCTCCCTATTACTATCCTCCCCTCCAAACTACTTGAGCATTTAGTGTACAATTGCCTGTCTCACATTTTCTCCTTTCACTCCATTCTCGACTCTCTGCAATAAGACTTCAGACCCCAACACTCCACTGAAACTGCTCTCACAAAAGTGATTGATGTACTTACTACAAAGTCAAAGGATCATTTCTCCATATTTATTCTCCTGGACCTTCCTGCTGCTTTTGACACTGTAGATCACTCGCTTCTCCTTCACAACATTCACTCTATTGACCTTCGTTACACAGTTATTTCCTGGTTCATTTCCTATCTATCAAATGAACCTATCTATCAAACCACTCTTTTATTGTTTCTTCCTCTGTCGCATCCTTCCCTCCACTCCCACTATCTGTTGAGTCCCACAAGGCTCTGTTCTTAGCCCTTTACTTTTTTCATTGTACACCTCTACTCTTCTCTAATTTGCTCATTTGGCCCCCAGTACCTCCTCTACGCTGATGACACCCAAATCTATTTATCTTCCTCTGACCTCTCCCCTTTGGTACTATCCTGTGTAACCAATTGTCTTTCAGCTATCTCCACATGGCTACACAGATAACAAATAATGGAAAAAAGGTAACAGGCACCCACTCGAGTAAGAGCACAGAGAGAAAATGCATATATCAAATTCTAATATACAAATGTCTATATAAAAAAGTCTTTCTCAGTATCCAATTCAGGACAGAGGAAGGACATAAACTGTTTTGTAGATGATTCGATCCAAAAGTTACTCACAGTACCATGGATTATAAATATTCTCACCAGTCCAAATCAAATAATGGGATCATTCCGAGGATAACAACAAACCATCTACTTCCTTGCAGATGTTGTATACATTCTACTCGTGCTGACACTTTCATGTGTGAGTGCTCACCACAGGTGTTTAACGGGATAAGTTGCACCCAACATAAGGAGAGAAAAAGAGAAACACACACATAGTTTAATACTGTAGATATAGTTAAAAAGCAATGGATATGTATTCCACTCACATTAAAAACATGTAAACATGTAAAAGATTAACACTTTCTTGGCAATTCCATACATACACATACAGATATCCGTACAAGATATAAAAAGGTATGAGGCATCCACAATATAGACAGCGCCCTTCCGGAATAAGAGCTACTGGATCTGGAGCTTAAAGAATATTCTGTAATGCTTATGAAAAATAGTAGTAGTTGGTCTTCCTCATCAATGCACCAACAGGTTTTGACTTGATAAACAAGTCTTTCTCAAGGCAGGAGAGGAAGGGGAAGGAAAGATATTTACAGATGTCTCCATTCAATCAAATTTCTACATAGCAATTAACCAATGGGAATACAGACAATATCTTACAAACTTAACAATAAAATCAAAATGAAATTCTATAGCTGGTGACATAAATGCTTGTATATTATTAATAGCATAAAAACATTACTGGTATTCTTACTTTGAAAATAGGCACAACTCCGATCATGTGACCTAAACAGCCAATCATAGGTAAGTCTTATCGGGCTTATAGTCCCCACCCAATAAAATTGGTAGAAAATAAGAATCCTTTATGCAATTAAAGTGTAGTTAAAGTTCATCTGATATCTTACAAATTTGAATAATATCCAAGAACAGGGAATCTAATGAAACGAATACCTTTTAGGTCATGTGACCCGAGGAAGCAATCAGGGGGACGCCTAATCTGACTTACAATATCTATCCGATCTACAAGGCTTCTCATGCAATAATACATAAGTAAATAGCTTGGCAGAAAATATGTTCTATTCTCCTAAAAAGAAATCAAAAGCAGAGAAAGTTGTGAAGCCCAATAAGTAGGCTAATAATTCATTCACATGACCTTGAGTGGCAAATCACAGGATTAGACGATTGGGCTAAGATGGTAGCCCTAGCTACATACAACAATTTCTAATACATACATTGACTCAATAGGTTCAACAAAGATGTTGACTCAATAACAAAGATGTATTTTGCTTCTTTCTTTCCACACAATAAATATATATCATAACAATATGTCTTTTTCACTGACCTTATAGTGAGAAATATAAAAAAAGAAGAAAAAAAAGAGTGCAGATTTGACTCCCACGATACCCAATGACATTAAAAGGTGTCCACATGGCTGTCCCAATGCTACATAAAGCTCAACATATCCAAAACAGAGACTATTATCTTCCCTCCTGCACTGTCAATAATAGCACAATTTCCTCAGTCTCCCAAGCCCACTGCCTTAGTGTCACACTTGACTCTGTTCTCTTTTGGTCCTCACATCCACACTCTCTCCCAGTCCTGTCAATTCCACTTTAAAAATATAGCCAGAATAAGCCCTTTTCTTACTCAACATGATACCAAAAATCATAACCATTGTCTTATTATCTCTCGTCTTGACTACAGCAACCTCCTTCTATCTGGCATTATAGACACCCTTATATCCACACTTCAATCCATCCTAATACCGCTGCAAGACTGATCTTTCTCTCTCACCGCTATACAATGGCTGCACCACTTTGCAAATCCCTACACTGTTTCCCTGTGTCCTCCAGAATTCAATTCAATTTACTCACCCTTACCTACAAAGCCCTCAACAACACCAGCTCTTCATACATCTCAAATATCATATCAAAATACTCTCCCTCTTAGATCCTTCTTAGATCTACCTTTCAGCTGCACCTTGTCTCATCACTGGCAACCACCTTTCACTTGCGCCTACAAGACTTCTTCCGTGCTGCTCCCCACTTGTAGAATTCCCTACCACGTCCAATCAGGCTTTCCCACAGCCTTCAAATCTTTAGACATTGTCTAATAACCTTCTCTTTTCTTAAACTTACCTTATCCATGATGATACTATCCACACTAAAATACCCTCACAGTTATCCCAATCTCCACTCTGATCCACAATGGCCTCTCTTGTTTCAGCTGTGCCCTCTTTCACTTAGAATGTAAACTCTCTAATGAGCAGGGTCCTCCATACCCTTCCATTTCATGTATGCATATATTCTGGCTGTCTTTTATGTCCTATTATTCAATTGTATGGCACTGCAAAGCAATGTGGTGCCTTACAAATCTACAATAATATTAATAATAATAATAATAATAATAATAATGGCTCTGTTTCAAACTAGCTCCTGTTTCCTACCAGCACTCTTAAAGGCATTTACTAGGGACTGTTTTGTTATTCCTCTTTCCACAAAATTAGTGGGCAGAAATTCACCATTATATATATATATATATATATATATATATATATATATATATATATATAATGTTGAACACCTCAATTCAATAATTAACATATATAAAATATTGAGTTGAGGTGTTCAATATATATATATATATATATATATATATATATATATATATATATATATATATATATATACACACAGTAAAGACACGGTATATGGACAAAAGTATTTGGCCACACCTGTTAATTATTGAATTGAGGTGTTCAATCAGACCAATTGCCATAGATGTATAAAATCAAGTATCCATGCAGTCTCCATTTGCAAACACTTCTGATACAAAATGGGTCATTCTGAAGCACTCAGTGACTTCAAGTGTGGTACTGGGATGGCATTTCATCCCTGCTGGATATTCCACGGTCAACTGTCGGTGATATTATAAGACAGAGGAAGCATTTAGGAACAACAGCAATTCAGCCACGAAGCAGAAGACCACTTAAAATCACAGAGCAGGGTCAACGACTGCGCGCATGGTGCGTAAAAATCTCTAACGGTCTTCTGATTCCATAGCTGAAGAGATCTGATCTTCCACTGGCATTAATGTAATCACAAAAACGGTGCGGCGGGAGCTTAATGGAATTGGTGTCCATGGCTAAGCAGCTGCATGCAAGCCTCACATCACCAAAACCAATGCTATATATATATATATATATATATATATATATATATATATATATATATATATATATATATATATATATATTGTGGCAAGGAGGCATGTTTGTCACAGTTCCCCTGCAGGCTGCAGACAGGGTTAAATTTTCCCTGGGACCCTCTTTCGGCACACACATACACAGGTGTTCCACATGGGTGTAATTGGTTTATTTTGCTGTGATTTGTTTATAGTGCTTGGATGGAGGATAAAGACACAGTTTGTATTTGTGGGCAGGACCACCGATGCCAGGTAGTGGCCGGCTAGTAGTGAGGGAACTACTGTGTAGCCAGAGGTAGGGTTATGGGAATAATGTGATGATTTTACTGGATGTGTCTGCTGAAACCTATGCTGAAACTATTTAACCCATCCTGACAACTGCTAATAATCAGTGAAGTGGTTCAGTCAAGCTGTGTGAGGCTCCAGTGAATGCCGTACTTTATCACATGTAGTGTCATCGTGGGATGTGTAGGACAGTTAAAACACAGCTGTTCTCCCAGCTTCCAGACACAAAGGTGGTGAGTGGAGTCTGTAAAAAACCACTATAATGCATCAAACTGTTGTAATGCTTTGTTTCAAATGTTGCTGCTGTGAAGAGACAAACCTGTGTACTGGGAACTGATTAGCAGCTCTTTTGGTTGCAAACAAAAGCAAAAGTTTAAACACTGCTGGTTAGTGTAGTGCCACACTTGTTAAAGGTTCAAACTGTAAATTTGGTGTGGTCCAGAAAGTTTTGTTGCTTACTTGAATTCTGAGAAAAGCTAGGTTTCATTTAACAGCACAAACTCCTGTGGGAATGGTAGACATTTTAAGAACCATAGTGAATGTGGCCACAGTGCAGGAGAAAAATACCTGTCTTTTCCGTGAGGAGGTCGCACAGGGGAGACAGAACAGGGAGGCCCAGCGATATCATCACTGCAAACTCTCCAAAGATTTATCGGTTCGGGCTCAGCTTGTTGAACTTGGTAGAACACTAAAGAAATGGTTGCAGCCAGAAAAGAACACTGCGGGTAGAATGATCGAAATTCTGGCCATTGACTATTGTATACGAGGTATGGACCGAGGGCTCCAAAGGTAGGCACTACAGGTGGACCCTCAGTCATATGAGGAATTGGCTGCTGTAGTGGAGAGATATAGCGCATTGCAGCATATGCCCAAACCTCTGTTGCCCACTCCAAAGTTTGTGCCTCTGTCAAAATCTGGCATATGGAACAGTGAACTGGATGTTGGTGAGGTGAGATTGCCTGATAAAAGGCAGCCTAAACTGCATTAATTCCAATCTGCTTTGAGTGTAAATATCCTGGACGTTTGATGGCTCATTGTCCAATTTTTTAGAACCTATGGATTCTTCACTAGTGCAAATACAACCAACCTATCTGAGCATCTGTACAATTAGTCTGGTTAATGGGAAGTCCTGCTTGTTCCACATGACTGTGTTTGTGAATCACGATCTGGTGCTGGCTCAGGCAGATTTGAGTAGTGAACTGCCTTTGGTTTCCAGCTCCATATTACCAGAGAAACTGACGCATAATCTACCTAAAGTGAAGGTACTTTGTGTCCATGGGACGGGCGAGGAATATGACAGGACTCTTTTGCCTTTTACTGTGAATGGACAGACAGTAACTGTGGTAGTAGCCATTGCCCCAAAACTGCCATATCCTTTAAACCTGGGCAGAGACTTTCCACTGTTCAACCAGATCCTCCAGGAGTGAATCCAGCCGGACACGTCAGCAATTGAAGCACCGGCTGAAAGACCAGCCTTGATGGAGGAGCTTAAAGGAACAGAAAATGGAAAGTGCCATGATCTACCATGAAACCTGACAGTTCAAGAAAATATACCCCCTAAGAGGTTGGAGCATAGACAAAGGTGAGCTGCACAAGTGCCAACGCAGAACCGGTTCTTGGCATAATTTGTTTGCGAGACCTCGCGTGAAGCGACTACATCTCCCAATGAGGACTTAGACAGGTCAGAATTGTCTAACTTGTTTCCACTAAGAGACTTTGACCGAGACCAACTTGAAGATGTTGCCTTTGCTAATGTCTATAAGAATGTAGTTGAGATTAATGGGGTAGAAAAGGCTAACAAGCTTGCAGAAGGTATTGCCTATTATATGGTAAAGAATGATCTGTTGTATAGAGTTGCTAATGTACAGGGTAGAACTGTAGAGCATTTGTTAGAACCACACATCCATACACCACTTGTTCTCAAAGCTGTACATATACAACTGTGTGGGGGACACGTGGGGGAAGATAAAACACGGGAGCGGATATTGCTCAGGTTCTATTGGTCAGGAGTGTACAAGGCAATAAAAAAGTTTTGACGGACGTGTCCAGTATGTCAGAGAACATGTCCGAAGCCAGACTACCTTGCCCGCTAGTTCCCATCTCTGTGGTGCAAACATCATTTGAGCGTATTGGTATGGATTTGGTAGGCCCATTAGAGAAGTTGGCCAGCAGCCATCATTATGTATTGGTTATAGTGGACTATGCCACCAGGTATCCCAAGACTATACCTATGTGCAATATAAAGTCCAGAACAATAGCAAAATTACTCCTTCTGTATTGTACCAGGTTGGGTATCTCCAGAGAAATCTTGACTGATCAGGGTACTCTCTTTATGTCCCATCTAATGAAAGAGCTATGCCAGATGTTAAGAGTAGAAACATTACACACATCAATATCTCACCTGCAGACTGAATGGTTAGTAAGCCGTTTTAATAGGACACTCAAACACATGGTAAGAAAGGCAGTGGCACAGGAAAAACTGGACTGGGATGTGTTATTGCCCTATTTAATGTTTGCAGTGAGGGAGGTGCCTCAAGTATCTACAGGGTTCAGCCCCTTCAAATTGTTGTATAGCAGGCAACCAAGAGGCATTTTGGATGTTCTCAAGGAGGGTTGGGAGCAACAGAGTCCAAAAGAACCCAATGTGATCCCATTTGTGTCCCAGTTGTATGACAGATTGTGGAAGATCACCCCGTTAGTACAACAACATATGCATGAGGCACAGGTGAGACAAAAATGAAACTCCGATAAGTCAGCTGTAATCAGGGCTTTCCAACCAGGTGACAAAGTTCTGGGACTGGTACCAACACAATAGAGTAAGCTCTTCACCCATTGGCTGGAGCCATATTAGGTAATTGAGGCTGTGGGGCCTGTTAATTTTAAAGTCAGGCAGGAAGGCAGGAGAAAACCTATACAGATATATCATGTCAACTTGCTGAAACCTTGGCATGATAGGGAGGAGCCACAAGCCGCATTGTTAAACACAGTTGAGCAGTTAAACAAAGTTCCCATAGGACAGACTGAGGAAATGGTTCAATGGAAGCTTGACACGTTTTCTAAAGTGCCAGGCTGTACCAAGCTCATAGAACATGACATAGTTACACCTCCAGGGGTGGTGGTGTGAGTAAGACCATACCGCTTTCCTGAAGCTAGACATGTAGCCATGAAACAGGAGATTAAAAAAATGTTGGACCTCGATATCATTGAGGAATCCAGTAGCAACTGGAATAGCCCCATTGTATTAGTGGCCAAGCCAAACGGGAGTATTCGTTTTTGCAACGATTTTAGGAAATGAAACAAACTCTCCCATTTTGACACATATCCGATGCCCCAAATTGATGAATTAGTGGAAACCTTAGCCAATAGTCGGTAACTCACAATGTTAGATCTAACCAAAGGCTACTTGCAGATTCCCCTAACGCCATCTGCCAAGGCTAAGACAGCCTTTTCAACCCCAAATGGGTTATTCCAGTACAAAGTTCTGTCTTTTGGGCTACATGGAGTCCCGTCACCTTCCTAAAGAACCATGAATCGTCTCTTAAAACCACACCAGGAG
This sequence comes from Mixophyes fleayi, assembly GCF_038048845.1. NCBI lineage: Eukaryota > Metazoa > Chordata > Amphibia > Anura > Limnodynastidae > Mixophyes > Mixophyes fleayi. The sequence continues at coordinate 105,229,865 of NC_134408.1, read as the reverse complement.
TATGCAGCTCCATACTTAGATGATATAGTCATCCCACTCCCAGGGCTGGGGGACACATCTACCCAAAGTGGAAGCATTATTAGCCTCACTCAGGGAGGCAGGTTTAACCGCCAATCCGGAGAAATACGCATTAGCCATGCATGAGGCCAAATACTTGGGGTATGTTGTAGGACAAGGTCAGGTCAAACCCAAAGTTGACAAAGTAAAGGCTGTCAGAGATTGGCCCAAGCCTGTGTGGAAGATCCAGCTGAGAACCTTTCTGGGTCTAGTTGGGTACCATCGCCGGTTTATGGCTAAATTTGCGACTAGGGCTGCTCCTCTTACTGCTCTTTCTGCTCCCAGAACAGTCTTAATTCTTTTGGCGTGTATTAAAAGAGGTGCTGGAAATCATTCCTTAAATATTTTGTCCATGTTGACATGATAGCAGCATGCAGTTGCTGCAGATTATTTGGCTGCACATTCATGCCACATATTACCCATTCTACCATATTCCAAAGGTGTTCTTTTGGATTGAGATCTGGTGACTGTGGAAACGAAATGGAGCACTCTGAAGTCATTGTCATGTTCATCGGATCAGCTGACATGTACTTTGTAATATGGTGCTTTATCTTGCTGGATGTAGCCATTAGAATATGGGTAGACTGTGGCAATAAAGGGATGCATGGTCAGCAACAATAGTCAGGTAGGCTTTGGCATTTAAGTAGTTAAACAATTGGTATTAGGGGCCTAATTTTCCCAAAAATACATTCTCCACATCACTACACCACTAATTGCATGTACAGTTGACAGAATTAAGGATAGATCTATGGATTCATGTTGCTAATGGCAAATTCTGATCCTACCATATGCATGCAGCAGCAGAAAACAAGATTAATCAGACCAGGCAACATTTTTCCAATCTTTAACTGTCCAGTTTTGGTGAGCCTGTGTCCAATGTAGCCTAAGTTTCCTGTTCTTAGCTGACATCTGGAGCTTGATGTGGTCTTCTGCTGCTGTAGCCCATCCACTTCAAGGTTCAACATGCCGTGCATTAAGCGATTGTCTGCATACTACTGTTCGTAACACATGGTCATATGAATGACTTTTGCCTTCCTGTCACCTTGAACCAGTCTGTTCATTTCCTTTAACCTCTCTCATTAACAAGGCATTTTCCCGCACAGAACTGCAGCATACTGGATGTTTTTTGTTTTGTGCACCTTTTTCTTTAAAATCTAGAAACTGTTGTGCATGATAATCCTAGGAGATATGCAGATTATGAGATACTCAAACCACTCTGTCTGGCACCAACAATTATTCAATGGTATAAGTCACTTATATCACAATTCTTTCCCATCTGGTATTTGGTCTGAACAACAATTGTACCTCTTGACCATGTCTGCATGCTTTTATACATTGAGTTACTGCCACATGAATGACTGATAGATGATTGCATTTGCATTCAAATGTACAGGTGTACCTAATAAAGTGGCCACTGAGTGCTTGCTGACATGGAGAGACGCTTCATTCTGGCTGTCAGGGACTTTGATTCTCCTGCGTTTCTTGATCTCTAATTTGTCAAGGAATGTCTCCTCACTAACTTTTATCTGTCACAAACCACATATTCATGACATGGAAGCCACTGTAAGAGTCCACACAGAATTCCAAAATCAAAACAATGCAATAGACTCAGGTCCTCAAAAAACTAGTACTGTATATTTGTATTAAATTGGAATATTTCCATCAACATATCTTTATCAAAATATCCTTACTAGTGCCAAATATAAATATGAATGGAATATTTGGTATTATTGGTAATATTAGTAGTCTGTTGAAGTTATTTTTATTCATTTTTTGATATCTTTTTAAATATCAGGATGTTTGTTACGATTTCAGTAGTAACATTAAATAGTGGAGTAAGAAAACAACCGGAACTATTTCACTTTCATACGGGATAACGAGTTGTATACTTTTTTATCCCTCTAAGTCCTAATAGTTTCATCCTTTTGAAACGAATGTGTTAGGATATTCAATCATTTTTCACAGTCAAAACCAGAATGCATTGGAATTAGAAAATTCTTTGGATTAAAATAATAATAAACATAAAATCAAAATAAAATAAAACAAAATAATGCGACACTAAGTCAATATGCTATTAACGTATGATTGTAATTAAAGGTAAAAGCGATATCTAATATGAGGTGAAATCTGTTCCGTTTTGTTTAACTTAGTGAAGACACACTGAGTTAAGGTGTGCCTTTCCTATATATTAAGCTAGTTTCTGCAGTGTGGACTGATTGTAGACCTGATTACTGCCAGGTGTTTGTGTTTTCTAATTAATTAATTAAATACGTTTGGAACTATATAAAATTCTGCTGAGACAGTAGGAACACTATCTCTGATGAAGTGGTTTGCTACCATGAAACGCGTAAGATAGACATCCTTGTCTAAACTTTTTTGGCACTCATATATTATCTTTGTGGACAGATAACTCACTTACTGGCTGGGAATGAAACTCCCCTCTTAACATTTCAATATTGGATTTTAAACCAGAAGCCCAGGAACAACACTGCTGATGCAGGGGGCTGCAAATACACTCTGCAAGCTGACAGGAGTCCATGAGAACTAACTCTGTATTCAATGTGCAGATGAACGTATAAACGGATATCTCTATTGGAGAGTTGCTTCTGCCGGAGCAGCATTATTCAGCATTGTACACGGAGGAACAAATACAGATCGAAATACTCATTCAGGGTAATTATAGCCACATGCTTCCAATTTGTTCACACTGACGGCTAAACTACAGATTGGATGATATATCCTAATAACGTCAGGATTCTGGTAAGATTATACCATATTATTACCCATGGACTGCCTCCATTTCCATACTAGAATATCTGCTACATTGTCTCTATTGCTGTACAACATTGTTTATATTTGCCTGTTGAATTACATCTACACTAGATGGGAGTTTCAGCCTTGGAGTTTGAGGAACCAAAGCATGCTATATTATGATCGTGGAAAGAATTGAAGTCCATATAGCTACCTCTGGAACGTAGTAGTTTTGATTACTATTTACTTATGCGAATTGATATACGCAAACTATAAAGTTATATCAACGTGAGCACTGCCGCAAGGAGTTAATTTCATTAACAGACATTGTTCATACCACCGCGAGAAGGAACAGATGTAACCATATTTAATTTATATAATCTTTTGTAGGTGCACCTATAGATTTAATATTGGTATTCCCACATAGAAGGTGGTCTGGCAATATATGTTTAACGAGTGCATTTTATATTATATGTTTTTAAATAAATATTTTTTATATCCACACTGCAGTACTAGTTTTTTGAGGACCTGAGTCTATTGCATTGTTTTGATTTTGGTATATATTTGTATACGGGGACGCAGACCCCGGGCAATAGTTCTCTGGTCCACCTCATAATCATACGCCAAAAAACACTTTGTTCACACAGAATTCCAGCACTCAATCTTTTACTCACTTATCTCATAGGCTACAGATCTAACTGGACCCCCCCCAAACACAGACACTCACTTACATACTCACCTGCAACTACTTGTGTAATGCCAATAGAACCCTGTAACTGTTAGGAACCCCTCTAGCCGGTACAGCACAACTCAGAGTCTGCTCTGCCAGTCAGTTGTTCACTGGAGCCCCTAGTGGTAGGGACAGACTTGGCCGCAGACTAGCAGAGGGTCGTGAAATGCGTACCAACTAGGGAGAACCCAGGAAAGCGGAGTGAAGTCCAGGCAAGGGTCGAGGGCCGGCAGCAGACAGGGAATCCAATATACAAGCCAAGGTCAAGGGTCACAGGCACGGTAGCAAGATCCAGATACAGGCATGAAGGTCAGGGTCACTAGAAACACAGGCAGGGTCCAAATCCAGGCAAGGGTTCATACACAGGCAATCAGTCCAACAGGTTTTCACCAATACAAAGCAGGAGCAGAAGCAGGTTAGGCTGACAGGCAAACTGGACGCTATAACTGGCAGGGAGGCCCTCCCTGGCTTATATACAGATTTTGGCCAATCAGGGCTTAGCCCTGAAATGCATCACAGGCCACGCCACTGACATTAATTAGCCCGCAGGCTATCCTAGCGCATGCGCCCGGCTGCCTCACTTGCCGGGGCGCACCGCTTGTTACACTCGGCGTCCGGCCGTTGCCTTGGCAATGGTCGGGACCGAGAAACAGGAAGTGATGCCCTGGTCATCATGGAGACGGCCGGGACGTTCACTTGAAACAGGAAGTGAGTCGCGGCGGTGCCCGAGGCTCCTGACAGTAACTTAATTAATCAATTGCACAAACTCTGGGTTCTGATAGATAAAAGAGTTCACACTTCCACACTTGCATTTAAAGGGTTATCAGAGCCAAGCTATCTATCTCTTTTAAGCACACTTTGATTGCTTTAGAGCAGTAAGGACATCAACTTATTAAATTGAAATTTAATATATAGAAAAAGAGAACTATGCCTACAGAATATAAAAACAATTCGTAAGGATGACATACAACAAAAACAATTATGAAATAAAATGAGAAAATTTAGAATATAAATTGACATATGAGTTATATATTCGACACTTGGGACTGGCAGAGAAGATGTACATCTTACAATTTGATTTTGTTCCTAAATGACTAATCCCAGTTATTGTTAGTTATACCTTCTGATGTTACTAAAGGTGTTGAGCAGTGTTAATGTGGATGTAAAGCCAGAACACTTTTGTAACTTAAACAGGTTGCTGTTTATTTAAAGTTGATGACAACAGATGAATGCAGTTGCTCACAGTTGCTTGTAGTACAGCAGTAACAACAGTTGCAGCAATCAGGCAATACAGACATACAGTATAATATGTTGATATACAGATGCAGGCAGGTTTCACTATATACTGCACAGGCGTGCAGGTACTTGTTGTGGCACAGACTCTCCTAATATATGTGGGCAAATATAGTGGGGAGCCTCCGATCACTGTATAGGACACTTTTTGGGGCTTTATATTATTGTGGCCACACAGCTTCTATATCTGCAACTGTCCCCTTCACTTGTCTCAATGGAAGTGTGGGGCGAAAAGCCAAACTTCCAGTTTCGGAGGTCTGGGCATGCGCAGTAGCGCAAATCGGACGCCGATGTCCTGCCCACTTCCTGTTCTCCTCCTAGACTACCTGGAAATAATCTGTAACTATGGCAACCGAATAGGAGATGGAGTAAAGTAATAATATTAGATGAGCTTATCTTTTTAAAGACTATTTCTCACTGTCATTGTCACAGTGTAACTGTCTGTGATTGGTCAGATAGACTGATGATATAATTTTACAACCTTACCTTTGCATCTCACTTTTAAATACCCAATGCTTATAAGTGACATGTTTTTCTGATGAGTGTCAAACCAATCAAATTTTATCATACATCAATACAGTATAAATTTACCAATAAAGGCTATGTAAAGCTGTTTAGGTTAGCCAGAACTAACTTCCTTCCTTTCCATTCCCTGCATGATAGATAGCTTTCTTTGATGTATGGGTTGCCATTCATATTCCTATTTTGAAATATGTGTTATTAGGGCAGACATGAGCTCTCAGACCACATGTCCCTTTGTGTTTGGATATTAGACCCCCTTTGAGCTGGAGCCTTGATCTTGATGTCTTGCGAGATTTTAAAAGTTTCTCCAGTACTCTGATTTACTAAGTCACATCTTGTACTTTGTATACATAATGTATATCCAGACTACTTTGCAATATCTGTAGTATGTTAGTTTAAGTATCTTCTGGTTTTGTTATGTTTTGAAATACCAATAAAAAAACTTGATTAAAAAAAAAGAAGTCATTCCAGTGACATGATGTAGCTCATGACAGGAGTTCTTTGACGCTGCACTGTTAACTCCTAGAGGTGAAAAATGTATCTCATAGTTCCTGTAAATGACCTGCTGGGTAATTACACATATTGTCACACGATAATAGAGGCAACTTAATTTCTGATATCACATTTCATAAATTTATATATATATATATATCTGATTAACTCTGGATTTGGTTCATTATCCCAACACTGCAGAGGCAGGCTGGGCTGGGGGGCAGGGCGGCATCTTCCCCCTGGGCCAGCCCCATACTAGGCTATCTTGGGCTGGGTCACTGGGCCATCTGCATTTTATTCCTTTAAAATGTTCTTAATAGGTTGCTGTCCTGCCCCCCAGGCTAAAGTTTGCCAGCCTTCCCCTGCAAAACTGGCATTGACAAAGTCACTGAGGATCTACACTGGTTTCCACTCATGTCTTTTAAACAGATTCCAAGGTATCCGACTGTACCGTTTGTAAAAAAAACCAAAAACATTTTACCACCGCTACAGCCACCTCCTCCTTAAATAAGCACCGTAATAGCCTCTTTATACGCCGCATTTCCCTCATGTCTCTTTTTCAAGCTGTCGGGGAAAAGAGTATTGGTAAGCCCTCCATCACTGTTTCAGAGTATCGGTAAGCCCTCCATCGGTGTTGTCATGTAGGCCTAATTGGTGTCGGGTTTGGCTACTCGTAATTTATTTCCCAAATCGTGCAAAATAGGTCCCATAGAATCATCCAATTGGATGTCATGCTCCACACCCTAACTCTTCAATCAGCCACTGTGACATTACATTATAGCATTCAGATCACAAGTGTGTAGCCGACCGCCATAGTGAAAGATAGCCAGAGGCTGATAAATACAGGCCAATGAATCTATGATGGTGCAATACAACATGCTTCCCCTTCCAGAAGATAACAGAGCCACATTGGAAAACCTGGGACCCTTGAAAAAACCCATGGACTGTAGAGGCTGAGGTAGTGGACACAATTGGACCAGGTAGACTACAGTTAAGTACAATTTTGCAAATAGTTCCATAAAAAATATCTTTCTTTCTACATTTGGCAAAAGTTTTCATGTTCTGCAAACAGAATTTGACTATAAGTGTTCTCAGTCCCCAACCAAATCACACAGCAGAATGAATTGATCACCAACAGTCCCATCCTATTCATTGACTAAAAATGAAGTGAAATGCAAATTTCCAAATATAGTGTAGAGTGGCATTCTATGTAACAGCAAAACAAAAGCAGAACTTGGAGATTGGATAGCTGCAAATTCCCGCAACGTCTGCAAAACTTGATTTGTACAATATATTGCCACAGATTTGCTCATCTATTGCCAATGTACAATGAACAAGGGTCAATAACACCTGTCCATTATATCAAAAAGGAAAAAACTACACACACAGTTTTGAAAGAAGCTTTAATTGAATAACATACTATCCAAATCCTTGTTCACCAATGTTGTTAATTTTGGATTGGATTTGTATGTATACAGTAGAATGATTAGTCCGCTGATTTCCCTTCGTAAATGTTCCTGGCCTAAATTTTTGTAACTCCATAAATAACAGATGACTGCAAAATCCACAAAAAATCCACATTACAAAAAACAAGCAAACAGTTTTATGTTAACTTCGTAAATCAAATGTAATCATTGCAGAATTAAATAAATAAATAAACAAAAATAAAATGCTGTACAAATCCCCAATAAAGAATTGCAGCATTAGCACATTGGGTCTTTGGTGCATAGCATATAGCACTGTAAATTGTTTCCAGTGTTTTGACATAGAGGTAAAATAATGGAAGTGTGATCTGAGGCAGATTTACAGAGAGGAGGTTTTATATTGTGGTTTACAAACCTATAACACATTGGATGCAGTTTTTACATCCAAACCACAGGATTTACTATACTGGAGATGAAAACCTAAAACTGCAATATGTTGTGATTTGTAAATCCCTAAATCACATGTGATTTAGGCCAAACCATATGGTGAAATATGTGGTTTTACTCCTTTCCTTGTGCAATAGTGGAGTGCTACTCAGCATGGGGCCGGTCCTCTGGGGTAAAAGGAGAGCAAACAATCGGGCCAGACTCCTAAATATGACCGATCCAGATTTGAGCAGTTGTAAAGAGTGCAAAGAAGGGAGACAGAGTCGCTCAGACTACAATTCTCTTCCCTACACTCCGTAGACTCCAATGACTCACTGAATCCCAAATAGAAACTATGAAGCACACCTGACTACCTGCATCCTGGTCAAACCAAAAATCACTCTCACGTAATCCTACCACTGCCGCCTGGAGTAGTAAACAAAAGTGAGGATCTGCCTGCACCAGGTGACAATATGTCCGAGACCACGACAAAGGGGCAGAGACACTCACTCTACCCCGCCTGCCGTTACCTCGTTTTACTTTGGGTCTGAAACCGGCGCTACCATTACTTAGGACTAGAAACACTTCCGCCCAAGAGCTCTACTCGCCAATAGGCGAGGGCAGCTCAAAGTAGGGAAACCTAGTAGCTATACTCACTGAGTTGCACCCACATCTGACTCCTGCTCCCTTGCGTGCCTCTGTCACCTGCAACGACAACACAAAGTCTCCCACCAAGACTAACTGTGGGACTACAGTGTACCACCCACAAGGTGCTACTAGCTAATTAACTGGCGCCCTGATTCTGCAACAACTAATGACCAGTCAGTGCAACTCTGCTAGTAACTGTATGTGGTGTACTACCTAAGTCCCCCGCCCTCATCCTGGGGAAGCACCAGACGGTGCTTGCCTTCTACTCCAGGGATATAAGCTGACCCAAATCCCAGGACTTACCAAGGAGACTGTCTCCTCACTAAAGACACTTACACAGTACCAAGGACCAGTTGCAGATGCCCGATCGGGGTCCAGTTGAGCAACGCTCCACCTGGCAAGACGCCTCTACCTGGAACCGACAGTGGCTACTGCCGGAACTCAGACCAGACACGCCCAACTCTGTGGTAACACCGCCGTTACTGGAACCGCCAGGTGGACCTGCCAGAACTCAGGCACCCGAGTGAAACCGAAGGAATAACCCCCAGAACTCAAATGGGCCATGCTGCACTGCCAATGGGGTACCCCTATCACTGCCTCGGTAAGTCTGCGTGCCCAGGGAACTATGGGTCAGGAAAACTAACGTGTATACTATAACTACTGTATGTGATGTAATTTAACTCTCTATTCCCACAGAATAAATGGATAAGTACAAGGGAGAGGATAGGTTACAAGAGCCTACCTTTAATGGGGGCCTGACGTCTTGTACCTGGAAGAGATTTCTAAACACAATCCAAACACAATACACAATGCTATATATCACTGCACAAGTTCAATACACATTACTACTGTCTAGAATGGGCTGAGTATGACAAACACTTGTGCCGGCTTGCTGATAAGCCTAGTGTACAATATAACAATGGGAGCCTTCTGCTCAATTGATATCCCAGGCCTATTGCCTGATGTGAACCCTACAGTCTCACACTGCACCTATGGGCTTAGTGCCCTGCCTCAATCTATCTGATAAGAGCTCTCACGCGCACTTTACCTATAAGGGCCTTGTGCCCTGTCTCTGTCTACTGGGCCTTGTGCCCCTATCTATAGGGCCTTATGCCCCTCTCTAACTATGGGCTTTAAGCCAGCTGTCTATGGGGCCTTGTGCCCTCTTTATTGGGCCTTATGATCTTCTCTAACTATGGGTTTTAAGCCAGCTGTCTATGGGGCCTTGTGCCCAGATAATTCCCTACCTATATCTAACAGTGCCAGGGCCTTGTGCCCACTATCTGTGCCACGGGCCTAGTGCCCGAAATGCTGCATGGCCTTGTGCCCTTATGTGAGGGAAGAATAGAGTGCAGGTGGAGGCCCGGGAGGAAGGGTGCCCAGTCGGGCCCTACCTGTATCCTAGGTCTTCGGGAATCTTTTCCTGGGATTCCCCAACAGCCGCTGCCTCTAGGCTCCACCGCCGTCTTCTGTCTTGGTCACGCTGGTCTCCCGATCTCAGAGTAGTTCCTAGCCCTGACAAGGGCTCTCTGCGTTCACTGTTTTCTCCGTACAGTCTTCTTTCTTCTCTGCTTGACCACGCCACTCTCGTCCGCTCTCAGTCCGACTCTGACAATGGCGGTGCGCGCCTGATTAAATGGCCAGCGACGCACCGATGTCAGGCATTGTCGTTATGATGCACCGAGCCCTTATTGGCTCGTTGTGGCACCAAGCCCGGAGGTGAGCCCTGATTGGCTCACTGTCCCAGCCAAACAGGGAAAAGCGCCGTGTGGACGGAGTCCTGCAGGTAAGTTCCCTACATGGCAATGGACCCATTCTGGTAACCCTGGCTGGTGGGTACCAGGGAAAATGTGAAAATATAGGGCAAGCACTTGTGTGAACTACAGGGTTTAGCAATTACATGTATGGCAGTGCATGCTAGAACTTGTAGTGCTACGAGTGTGCACTACAAGTTTTGCGCCCCCTAAAAATAAAATACATCTTTGTGTCCACTTTATATTAGTAATAAATATTTGTGCCTGCTTTATTTAAATAAATAATAATTGTAACCACTTTAAATATAAATAATAAATATTTGTGCCCACTTTATCTAATAAATATTAGTGTCCTCTTTAGATAACTAATACATTTTAGTGCCTCCTTTAGATTTCTAATAAATATGTGCGTCCACTTTAGATAAATAAATAATTGATATTGGGCCCCTAATGAATACTTACCTGAAATCTTTTTTTTTTAATTCCGATTTAATGCATATAGAAAATAAATCTCCAGTGAGTGCACTTAGTTAATAGTGAAGCAGCCAATCATGAGCGGCCTTTTACACTGCTCGACTGATCATATGAGACCACGCAGCAGTTTCCCATGCAGTTTCACAAACTGACTCTTAATATTTGCAGCTGTTTTTATATCTCCCATGTATAAAAATCAGGATGACAGTTTTAAACCTTGCAGTATAAAATCATGCTCTTTTATTTGTGGTTTGACCTTTAGTAAATTACTCGGTTTACATACCGCACATTAAAACCTAGGAAAACAAGCGGTTTGATCAAACTGCAGGTTAGTAAATCTTTCCCTTTATCTCCGTTCCCTTTTTTTTCTTGCCAAAAATTCAGCTGTCACTGAAAGAAAAATTTCATGCAAGACACTGTACATTTTTACTAAATTATGGGATAAACAATCGTTTAGTGCGTATTCAGTCAAGATTTCCATATTCTGTGAGATGCTGCAGTTTTGTGTCTTTTACAGTTTATCATTCTTAATGTTTTTTTTTTTTTAATACTTGACAATTTGTTGTAGCCTTGTGCTTGTATCAACCAGCACAAATTAAAACCACCAATCTAAAACATAATAATTACAATAAACCATCAATTTTACTTAGTAAGCTTTTGATATTATGTCTTTCATCAAAGGCTAGAAATCTCACAATACTTTTCTAGATTGGTGTAAAAATTTAAATAATGGATCCTATGCAAGGTCGCAGTTATTCTTGATCAGTAGAGCGCTTTATGGTAGCCTTGAGCTAGCATGAATTTATTATTTTCTATTGCATAAGATTAAACAAGCAGTCCTTGAAAACAGAGGTATGCATCTATTAAGGATTGCTTGTAAATGCAAATTAATTTATTTAAATTATTACTGTACATATGTAGATGGAGGTGAATGTATCAAAATTTTGACTATACTTATGTTTATTATATTAGATTAGTCTATACACAAATGGATCATTATCATACAAACCAGATTATTGTGTAGAGTGGCAACTTTAGAACTTTTATTTTGTGAATTCAGTCATGCTGTTCTAAATAATCATATGCTCTGGCAGTTAACAATATTTTCTTTACTTGCCAACATTTGAACACTATTTCCAGTTATACTTTGTAGTGTTATTAAATGGATATAAGTACACATGTATGTGGTGCTCCAATGGAAACACAACATGAGCAATGGATAATATCAGATATTATTTTTAAATCAATATTAATATAGAACAAGGAAAGATTTTTAGGCAGATATAACAACATGGTTTGATACAAATATCATATGTTGCATTTGTTTTTGTTGATAACACATGCCAATAATATTTAATTAGTTATTTCAAATAAATACCACTTAGATAATATCACTTTTGAGAAAAAAATCAATACTAGTTATAATATCTACAGTACTTTTCAATTTTCCTTCATATTCACATTATAGCCATTTATCCTTTCTTGTAATCTATTGTCAGGGTTACAATGCATTTCTTTAAAATGTATATCATATCATAATCTTTATTTCCTCTAATTTGAGCCACTCAGAAATATAAAGTTAAAAGCACAACAAGCAATTCACTGTTGCTGAGAGAAATGTACCTTATACAAATATCGCATGTGTAAAGAGTGTCAAGTCTAACACTTCCCCTAAGTTAGGGGAGGTATGAAAAAACATGGTGATGCCTCTGAAACATTATTTTGTCTTTCTTAGTGATGTCATGCACCTACACATGCACTTTTGCAACTGTTTATAAATGAGTTAAAATGTCAAGATAGTGACCATTAGAATAGCAAAATGGTGTTTCTTGGATGAACTGTAAGATCAGCTGTAATACATCTGTGTGTTGTGTTTCGTTTTGAATAAACACACAAACTGCTTAGATGTATTAGGAATAACAGCCACTAAACCATTTACTTCTAAGCTCATGCGCATAATACAAAAGTTAACAGTTGGGCACATTATAGAAATACATTTCTTAGAACATACTCCTAGCATCTACCTCTGCAGAACTATTAAGTAGTCCACATATACTACATTCCTCCTTTCTTAGACAAGCAATACTATATGTTCAGTTTAAGACTATAAACTGAGTATTTGGGGAGGTCTTCATTGCCTTTCAAGATAACGGTTAGGAAACACTGGAAACATGACTCTGTAAATTGTATTTCTTTTGTAGACATTTCAAACATAGTTGAAGACCCACATTTTTGTTGGATTGCTGGTGTAACTATTTAAGTCTCTGGAGTTACATCTTGCTGAACAGACATTTCTGTAGAAGAAACTTGAGGTCGTCTAACTAACATTTTACTCTTGAATTGATTCAACGACATTTAAGGTCTTTTGAATTTGTTCGACAGATAATCTGAGCAGCAAATCACACAGTAGTGGAATAACATGAACAGTGTAGGTAAAACCATAGATACCAGGACAGCCAAAATTACAAAGTAGCACAATAAGGCTATGGCAGGATATACTTAAGATTCAGAGGGGCATATTCAATTGTCCGTGTTACTCGCAAAAGTAACGCGGCTTTAAAAGTATTACCGTTATTACAGTAATTCTAACCCTGATTTCAGCTCGCAGCTCCCTGAGCTGTGTGCAGAAAGCCGATGTTAAAGGTACTGTAATAGCTGCATTACTTTTGCGAGTAATTCGAACATTTGAATATGCCTCACAGTCTCTGAAGAGCAGGTAATACACAATGGACAGTAGGCATGGTCACAGGAGGAGTTTAACACTCACATTGAAAGTTTGCAGACACAGTTTTAAATGATGACAAGGTTGCTGGAAGAATATCCTAATGTTGGAAATTGCAGAGAAATGATGAGCTTGTGATAATAAGAACAGCCAGAGCTAGGAACACAAAGGAAGCAGAATACTGGATTGGAAAAATGTGTTCCAGCCTTCAATTATTCTAATCTGTGTTCCTGTGTTTTTCAAACTATATAACACTGTTCTCAGGTAACAATCAATGACCAGCAAAGCACAGAGTGAGAGACAGGAATAAAAAGCCAGGGAAGCAGATTAACTTCTACAGATAAAGTTCTAAAGTTCACAACAGCAGCACATCTAGTGGAACAGAAGCAATGCAAGAGCTGCACAAAATATTTACTATAGTGTCCTAACATTATGGACTTCTTTACATACGTCTGATTTTAATATGTGCCAACAAGATAGCACTCTTGCCTCACAGAGCTGGGGTCCTGAGTTTGATTCCTGGCCAGGGCCTTATCTGTAAAGGGTTTGCATGTTGTATGTGGGTTTCCTACCACATACAAAACATACTAGTAGGTTAATTGGTTGTTGACAAAATTAGCCCTAGTCTGTGTCTGTCTGTCTATCTGTCTGTGTGTGTTAGGGAATTCAGACTATAATCTCCAATGGGGCAGGGATTGATGTGAATGGCAAAAAAATTCTCTGTACAAAGCTGCGGAATTGGTAGTGCTATATAAATGATGATGATGATTATATGTGAATGGCTGCCCCTTTTCCATATGGTGAGCCATCACATGCTAACTTGATAAATAGTGAGGGATCAAAGTGAGTCAGGATCTTATCTGATGTGATCAGCGTCCCTTTTCTCTTGAAAAGCCTTCTCACAATTTGAACACCATTTCCATGGACCTCCCTATTGTAAAAGAGCGTTCAGTGGATGTAATACTGTTGATGATTGGTAGAAACTAGTCATAATAATTTACTAGCTTTAGACAAGATCTCAATTATACCACAGAGAGTGATCGCAGCACTGCTTCGTTTCTGTATTCGGACTTGTGCACACCGGTTTGGTAATTATAATGTCTTGCTTATAGAATTCAAATTTATCTTGAATGACTCTCACTCCATATTCATGTAGATTGTGCTTTTTCATTTTTTTTTCCTGTAATAATAATATTATTGAGGTAGCACTGAATACAATATATTGTTTGTAGCACTTGATCCATGGCTTTTTGCCAAATTGCCGTTGCTGAAGCTGTTCCAAAGACAGGTTGTATTGTAATAAACTTTTGTATGTGTAGATTGTAAAGTATTTCTTGACACATCTTCATCATCAGCTATTTATATAGCGCCACTTATTCCGCAGCGCTGTACAGAGAATATTTGTCACTCACATCAGTCCCTGCCCCATTGGAGCTTACAATCTAAATTCCCTAACACACACACACAGACTAGGGTCAAGTTGATCACAGCCAATTAACCTACCAGTATGTTTTTGCAGTGTGGGAGGAAACCGAAGCACCCGGAGGAAACCCACGCAAACATGGGGAGAACATACAAACTCCACACAGATAAGGCCATGGTCCAGAATCGAACTCAGCCACCATGCTGCCATCTTCCCTTTCCTTTTTTAATTTAGCTTGTGCCAAATCTACGTATTAAACATCATATTTTTCCTTTGGGAGACATTTTTTCTCCTGTATATGTCTTCTACGATACAGAGTGTATTTGTAAAGGAATATCCACAAATAACTTTTAATACTTGCAATTCTTTTTTGCTGTAATAACTGAAATGGCAATTTCTGTGTCCAGTACAATTTTTAACTTAACTCCTGTATTTTCAGGGGTGATCCATATTACTTGTCGTTCTTCTGCTGTTATACTATGCAATTCAAGACAGGATACATTTTATTCTATTTCCTGACTGTCAGTTTAGTCTAATTTTCTGTCACCTTGTGTTCCTTGGAAGGATTATTTCAATCACAATGAGTTTCCCGTTTAAATACCTTATTGTTTTTTCTTCCTGATCTGCATATTCTTTCAATATGTCCCTTTCTAAGACATTCCCTACATTTTTTGTCTTCAAACAGTGGTGAAGTCTGCCCACATGGAAAACAAGACATTATCTGTTTACAAAACATTTTATGTGTCATACATTCAATCCCCTTTTTGTTGTAATTCTGAGACATCCTTTGTGCTGTTTCCATTGAAATTGCCTTATACACTGCAAGGTCTAATGTTATCATGGTTCAGGTAATAATTTGTTTTGAATACTTTCACTGTGCATAAAACACAACAGCCTGTCTCTTATTGCATCTGAAAGACCTACTCTAAATTTACAACATTCAGATAACCATCTACATCATACCTGCCTACTCTCCCAGAATTCCAGGAAGAATAGGCAAAACCCCCGAAATTTGACGAAATTAACGGCAGTGAATAGAGGGAGCGGGGCTTAACGTGTCATTACGCTCCGCCCTCTCCATTCAATGCCGTGAATGTCGGATTTTTATAGTGGGGGCGGGGCTATGTGAAATATTACCACGCCCTCCTCCTGCCCCATGTCACGTGACTTCTCTTCTGGGATTAAAAGTGGGCATGTATGATCTACATATGTAGAAATACTTGCACCTTTAAATTGACTTCTTTTATGAAAACAAAATCTGAAATTTCCTCAATTACAAGTGATTGGGGGTTCAAATGGTTCAGTAGAACATCAAGAATTTCCTGAAGCATGTTGCTGGTGGATTTTTCTGGTGTCAATAAACTGAGAACAAACTATATGTTTTCGCCCCTTTTGTATAGTAGGGCTGATATTTTCTGCTCTTCACTAGCATTGCTATAAAGTTCCACTTTTTCTACATATGTGTCCCAATCTTATAAAGTGCCTCAAATGCTGACACCAATTCAAGGAATTCTGATATTTTTATTAATTTTCAAGCATTTAGGAGGCCTGCTACATTCACTGTACACTTGAATAATGGCTGATTTAACTTACGTGTTGAGGCTGCATTATGGGCCTTTATGGCAGACTGTGGCCCCTACTTTACATGATTCACTGCTGGTCTCCCGGTGATTTATTTGTGCAGTGATGAATGCAGTTTTATCCTTGTCAAAAGTTGTAGTGTATGTAATTTTTACTAAAAATGTTGACCACTTGGATACATTAGGAACAGCAGCCACTGAAGCATTTTGAATTCATGCACATAATGCAAAAGATGACAATTGGGCATATGATATAAATACATTTCTTGGAACACACTATTAGGAGTAAATGTATCAAGTTGCGAGTTTTCAGATTTTATTTTGTAGAATGTACAAAAGCTAGAATCTGATTGGTTGCTACAGGCAACATCTCCACTTTTCAAACCCACTAGAAACTCGCAGCTTGATACATTTATCCCCTAATGTCTACTTATGGGGAAATATAAAGTAGTCCACATATACTATACTATGATTATGGGGTCAAAATGAAATGAAGACCTGATTTTGCATGTCATCTGAAGTGGCATTGATTTCTCTCTGCCCATTACTTTGAGTGGCAAAACTTTTACATCATCTAGGTGAGTCCTGGATTAATAATGGGCCTGATGGAGCTGCAGCCCCAGGCTGCTTCTCACAAATAGACCTAGGAGTAGCAGTGCATATTTTTTTTAAGCTTAAATGAATGATTCCAGCTGGGCCTGTACACCAATGTCGGTGTAGTGCATGACTTTACACCTCTTTTTAAAAGAGCCATCAGCGCCCCACTTGGATCAGATGGTAAAAGAAAATATTTGGAAATAAGAATATGTAGATGATTTGACTTGGTTCCATCTGGAGCATTTTAATATAGAGCAATGGGAAAGTAAAGGAAACACCACAAGGAGGAAGATTAGAATAGGAGACATTTTATTTTGATCCTGAGAACTTTTGGACATTGGCTTCAGGTATTTTCTATATCACACATGCTCCTCTATGGGTGCCTCTGGACAGGAGTCGGGCTTGTGCTAGGGAAGGAGAAAATGAAGAGCACCAAGCAACTACAAAAAAGAGATTCATGCAGTCAGGCTTCTCAAATCAAATATTTCTATAGTGATGTTTTCTCCTCATCATACCTATTTATTTATCTTCTTTAGCACAGAGTATGTTCACAAGTAGTGGACATAATAGTGTTAGTATAGTATATATGATTACAAATTAAATTTAACGTCGACAGCCCCCCACCTAAATTTGGGCATTCAATTGATTGCCCCTTCTTGTGAAGCTCTAGAAATAAAATTTGAAGCACATACCTTTATTGTGTCACCATTCTGACATGCTGCGAAGACTTCACCATGACTCACCAGGAAAATGAAACAGTTGAGATGCCTTGGCTTGAACTGATTACATATAGTCATGGTAATTAGTTCTCAAGTAGTGAATCAGTGTACATATTAGGGCCCAGTTCTTTAGCTGGTAAGTTTCATAAATCTAAAACTACATTTACTCAAAGTTCTTTTCATATGATGGTTATTAGAAAAAAGAGAGTAATATATGACCCCATTGGTCTCCATTTCTATTTATTAAATAAAGCTATTCTTTTTTTTTGTTGTATCTCATTAGAGCTTTCACCTTGCATTTAGATAACTTTAAAAGCAATACAGTCTCCTCAGCCTACTGCTAAGTTGTTTGGCAAAATGGGCTTAATTTACAAAAAACACATTTAAAAATAACATATTTGCATATGTATGCAGAGGACTTGCATTTCGGGATGAGGTGATTCATCATCAGGAGCATGTGTGCCACATTTATGACGGTCATTATCTTCATATATACCACTCCCCTTATACTAAGTGCAAAGGATACTCCTCCTAACAGGCATATATATGCATAACTGCTGTTCTGCATTTATCACATTTGCGTGCACTTACTGCACTTGGCCTACAACCCTTCCCTCCCCTGTACATTCTCTCCAGTCATAAGGAGTTACAAGTGTCAGATGTGCTCCGCTCTGCTTGTGTACACATCTGCTTGTATACTCTTTGTGAGCATACACAGAGGGAATTTTCGCAATCTACTCTACATAAACTAGTATAGTAGCATCTGGCCCACCTGTCTGCATTGATTTATACCATATCAATACAAGCAGAAGATTGCATCTAAAAATGGCACCAATAAATATAATGACATTTATATGAAGTTTCCTTTCTATATTGATGTATACATTTTATATGCAGGCTGTTGTCTCTCTGTATATATATATATATATATATATATATATATATATATATATATATTGTAAGCATTTGTACTTTTCCAAAAAGTGTACTTATATCATCAACAACTGCATCCAATAATCCCCATTCAGAGAGCTATATGGTAGGAATAAATATGTAATTTTAGACAGAAATAGTATTCAATCAGATAATAAAAATAACATTGGGACAGAGTTGCTGGGCAGTAGACATCAATATCAGGTAATAAATGTTAATTCATAATGAATTAGTCAATAGTTATTTCCTCCATGGTGCTGGGGACACCCACACAACACTGGTCATACTCCCCCCAGCGGCATGGTTTGATTCCCGTCCATGGCTTTATCTGTGTGGAGATTATATGTTCTCCCTGTGTTTCAGTGGGTTCCTCCCACACTCCAAAAATATACTAGTAGTTTAACTGGCTTTTATTAAATTGACTTTGGCTTTCTCAATCTGTGTATGTTAGAGTCTTTAGACTGTAAGCTCCAAAGAGGCAGGGATTGATGTGTGTCCTCTGTAAAGTACTGCGGAATTAGTGGTGTTACATAAATATCTGATGATGATTTATGCTTACAGATAGTGGAATGCAAGAGGCTAATGTAAACATGCTTTGCATTTTAGCCTATATATCATATTATATTGAAGACATGGCACCCTTTTCTGATTTAATGGACATGTGCTTGTATGCTTTGTATCTTATCTTAATTTAGCTTTTCTCCGATGATAAAAAAAAAACTGGTCCTACTTTTGCATAAAGCAATAAAACTACACATAAAATTAATCATTACATATATACTGTATCTCTTGGCTCTAAATTATTATGGAAAATATAATGTAGATTAGGAAAATAGATAAGGAGATATGACCTTTTTCATATTCTTGTCATTGTAGGTTTCCCAGCTGTATTTGTAGTAGTGTGGGCAGTGGCACGGGCAACCTTAGCAGATGCAAGGTAAGATATAGTACAGTTTAATGTAAGTGTCCGGTTTATTGTGGCAATGTTTCAAGCTGATACTAGGGCAGCACGGTGGCTAAGTGGTTAGCACTTCTGCCTTACAGCACTGAGCTCGATTCCCGACCATGGCCTTATCTGTGAGGAGTTTGTATGTTCTCCCCGTGTTTGCATGGGTTACCTCCGGGTGCTCTGGTTTCCTTCCACACTCCAAAAACATACTAGTAGGTTAATTGGCTGCTAACAAATTGACCCTAGTCTGTGTGTGTGTTAGGGAATTTAGACTGTAAGCCCCGATGGGGCAGGGACTGATGTGAGTGAGTTCTCTGTACAGCACTGCGGAGTCAGTGGCGCTATATAAATAAATGGTGATGATGGTGATGATGATGATGCTGAATTTCAATTCTGTATGAAATCCAATGATTTAGATTTCCTTGCATGTCAAAACAAATAATTTCACTTAGAATACATTATATTAGCTATGTGAAAGTCTATACCTTTTAAATTGCTGACTCGCCTTGAGTGTGGCTTCCCTGGCTTCAATATTATACTCTGATGTGTTAGCAGTGATTGTTTTTTTTCTTCGCAACTTAACTTTTAGAAATTGAAATACATTGTATGCAATTATCTTTAAGATATTTTAGGTAGTAGCATTGTATTATTTACTTGGGTCATAATGTTACCAGATTAAGCATAAATAGGTGCTGTCAATCTATTTTTATTGTTTGTCTGACCAGACACGTTGCATGATTTTTTTTATACACTTTGTACTGTGTCTGAAATGTGTGTGATCAGCAAAATTAAAAACAGTGCCTCACATTCTTGCTTGGCACAGTATCACAATTGGACCATGCCTTTATTCAGTGTTACTTTACTTATACTAGTACTGCTTATTTAACCCTCAGTAATGCATTACATAATTTGTTACAGTAAGTGACCTTGGTCACTTTTTTATTTCAAGTGTCATAATGTAACTTTTTTTTAAATTTAATTTAGCAGATTATATGATCGGTGTTTCCTCTATAAAGTATACCTAGACTCTCACATTCCATTTCCTCTACTTTTTTTCCTTTTCACTTTTCTTCCTTTTACTCTACAATTCCCTTAGTTTCCAAAGGGTAAGGGCCGACCATTGTAGATTGTTAAAACTATTATTATCCTTATATAAATAATGTTTGTTACTTAAACTTTTGGAAAGTCACTAAATAAGCATTCAAAGTAAAGTGAACCTAGGTGGCCTTTTCAAGCTGTGACCAAGCACTTACTCCCACTGTCTCTGAGGTTGTTTAAAAATATAGCTAAAGGAACAAAGCAGTAATAGGTCACAAACACCACACATGACCAATTTGTAGGCCCCTGCAGTTGATTTGATGCATATATCATTGTCAGTACCCATCGCCCAGAGGAACCAGGAAGAGTCCCAGCACTTTGCTGGTGTACTATATGATTTTGGTCCAACATCCTGCACATTATTTTACTCCAGGTGCTCCAATGATCAGAGGGAGAAACATAATTCTCTTCCAGCAGCAGTTAAGTGAGCAACTCTTCCTGGAAAATTGCAATGACTTTAGGAAAGTCTAACTCTTATCAGTTGCCTATTGCGATAACCATGTAAAATAAGGAAAAGGAACTTAGAAGGCAAATCACTAACTGTAGGTGATCTACATAGTTGATGCATAAACAACACATTCTTTTGTGGGACTGAAGCAGGCATATACTGTAAAATAAGCTTCTAGTCTGTTATGGGTGTAGATCCTATGTTGAGAAAACCCCCTCCCATTGGCCTCTGATATGAATAAGACCCACACTAGATTCTCTGACAGGGAAGAATTTATTTGAATAAAGTTAGCAGTAATAAAATATTTAAAATAACTTCAACCCAAATGATTTATTCCATCCTGTTGGGACAAAGGTAGATGGCACGCCAGCTTTAGGGGTGGTCATGTGTGGGGCTTGCCACATACTTTGGGGGGTGCATTGTGCTTCAGAAGTGCTAGGCTACCCCCAAAACACATGGATTACAAACATGGCAATGGTCGGGACTGTCCTCCATATTACCAAATGTGAATCTCAGAATAATAGGAAAGTGAAAGTTCATGAAAATAATGGTAATAGTTGCAAAAAAGCAGTAGCATTATTATCTAATACATGTACTGGCAAGATGCTCACTGTGCTTCTGATATTCATAACATCACCACTGTAATCAGTGTTGGATCGTAAACAATGAATTTACAGTGGACAAAGATTTACACAAACATATAATAATTTCATTCACAAATTGTACTGGAAGGCACAGCAAACTGATTTGGTTTTGCACAGGGTGCCCACCTATGGTGTGCCTAGCTCATACCAGTGTGTGTGCATCCTTACTCACTGCTCCAGGGAGATGCCTCCTCAAACTAGAAGTACACCTAGGTTTGTGACAATAGGGGAAAATCTGAAGAGGCGCACTATGCAAAACTGTAAACATTCCTCTCAGAGTTGCAGTCGTCCACCAATGTAAAAACGAGTCTTTCATTAAATTAAAAGAAATAATCTGTTTTTCTACTTAAATACAGCTTGCTTTAGCCTCATGTATAGATTTTTTTAGTTATGAGAATGAGGGGATATCAGACTGTATCTATTATATGTGCCATATGTGTGTGTTAAAAGTGTTGTTCTACATGGGCCAAAATGTGCCTAGAAATGTTTATATTCACCAAAGTGTAACTGGAAGTTGTTGTTAGACACCTGGATACCTAGAACCGCCTCCCAACATTAGGTGTTTCAGAAGAAGTTCAGGTTGGTAGTCTTTTCACAACTTTATTTCCAAGACACAAACAACAAAAGCAAGTCATGAAGTGAAAATTATAAATGTTGATTAGATACATATCAGGATGATTCTGGATGTTTCTGATCAGAAGGTCTCGAACCAAAGCTTTTACGCACTTCATACATTATACTTTGTTATGCAAAAATACAAAAACCAACAATATTATAATATCAACTCACTTTCATGTGTTATGGTCAAATATCATAGTACATTACAGAAATAATTTGCGGTTATCCTGCTTTATGTATCTGTGGTAAATCCTTATTTCAAAAATAATCTAGTTTTGAAACATCTCAGACAATTCCTTCTTTCTACCTGTAAGCAACTTTTTGTTTCAATAATAATAAGCAAAGCACCAAAAATTGTATTTAAACATTAATAAATATAACGAAAATGAACTATGGTTCATATTTGATATCTATCTGCTATAGAAGTCACAAAATGCATGCCAGATTGAAGACAGGGGGTTGGCCATAGACCTTAATGGAAGTTTTCCTGGTTGGGTAGTGGCCCCCACAACATCATTGGGAAGCTTGGGGGCAGGGCTGACCTGAGCTAGTCCCAATTTTAATGATTTGAGTGGGCATATCTGTAGTCTTGGCCTCATTCTGCCTGTTGCCTTAGACAGCCTGCAACCATTTACACAGGCAGTGCTGCCTGTTGCTGTATACCTGTGCGTCCACATCCCCATCTCTATTTGCCCTCCCCTGGCTTCCTCCAGTGACCTAGAGGTAAATGGACTTCTTTCATATATCTATGCAGTCAACACAGAAGGGCATTTCTTGCTGTACATAGTATATTTTGTAGCTGTTTACTGGATATATGTGTAGCATATAAATAGTCATAACACTAGCTCCCCCACAGGACATAGCTGCTTATCTATTGTGCCTAGTTACTTCTATTTTACGTCTCATATTAAGCTATTAAAAATTTCATTTGTTCCGCTGTACACTACTGCTGTACCGAGTTACTCTGTGTGGCCTCACCACCTGGTGACAGCATGTGAGGTCACCAGGGAGAATGTCTAATAAGAGAGGTAAGTGCCTTATACTATCAGACAGGCGCTGCATTATTGTTGGGGGCGTGGTCATTGGCATAGTGCAAAGCCACTAGCGCCGGGTATACGGCGTTAAATGGAGGCCAGAGTCTATAAAGGCTCTAGCTTTACACCTTAGAGGGTTAGAGGGTTTTAGAAGCTGGGTCACTGGTGAAGGGAGTGCGAGGTGGGTGCTACAAGTCACAATGTAAAGACACCATTAAGGGGACTAAAAAAGAAAAGGCCCAATTCATTGAAGAGGGGTGCATGGCTAATGCCTAAATATTTAATAAACCTGCATTGCACAGTATTGTAGCATGGTTCCCAAGCATGGAGGGGTCCCTGAATATTGGGATGACAATTGGGTTTGCAGCTCTGTAATTATATTAAATGGACTTAAGCACAAAGTGTAAAAGGAGCAATAGAGCTTAATAGCTGCTGATTTATACGTGCTGCAGGCATATGGAAAACTTGTGCTCATTACAACACTAGTGACCACTCCATATTAATAAGGTTTAAACACCTGAGTATTCAGAAGACACACTAGTCGCGGATACAACACCCATGCCATAGCCGGAGTAGAAGGGGAGATCAACAATGAGCTGGTACGACATCACAACATGGTTCCTATGACCTACATGGTCCTATGATAGTTAGATGAATTTGTTCACAAACCATTTACATAACGTAAAGATTGGTGTGGATGGCCACCGCGTTCAACTGTAGATGTGTGCCGTTATCAATAACACAGCTCACGTATGTTAGAGTACGCAAAGCATTTGGATTTCCTGCTTCTTATAAATAGAATTCTTGCGCTTACTTTGCAGGGGAGCTCTTAGGAGCTGATTTTGCAACATCTACCAGAATTTTAGTTTTATTTGACTCCCGCAATGTTTTACAGTTGAAAGACCCTTCATGAAGGTAACCAATAAACATAGTCAATGGTTGTATGTATAATTTATGGCATTAAAAAATTATGTTTACACTTGTACCTGTGTTTTATTTACACGTTTCTGTGGGAATCTACGGGTCCCAGTATGGGCTTGCAACCATGGAGCATGCTGGTGGAGGGCTACATCTCCCTAGCCAATACAGCCCAGTGCTTAATACTCTGGGGTGACTTGCTGTTATGGCTGTGGGAGGCAAATCCTAGTGCTTGTAGTAGTGAAATTGGGGTCAACCCACGCTGTTTAGCCTCCCAGTTTTTTGCTAGTTCCTGTCTAGGCTGGCAGCACTACTGTTATTTCAGCTGTTTTTGGGGGCCCATCTTTTATTTATTTGTTTTTTGAGGTCGTTCTAATGAACAGGGGCAGCTCGGGAGAACTCTTGGATTCTGGATTAATTTGAGTGGCTAAAAAATAAACCTCTACACCATTTGCCAGATCTAACAGTTAGGTAACTTGTTAAATATAAACAATTCTGAATTATAGAGAACTCACGTCTCTGAATTTTAGCTCTTAGATCCTCCAGGAGCAGTGGCTGCCTCATCCAGAGCTTGCTCCATCGGTGTTGTAATTAGACCACAGTGCGCCTGCAGCTTAATTGGAGCTGTTGGTGCCTGATGGCAGCCTGTATGCCCACAGTTTATCCTCATTGGATATCTACAGACCTGTATGCCAATACAGGCTGTCCATAGCAGCAGTCAGAACTTGAAGCTCTGCCTGAGCGAAGGTTGCTGCACGTATGTTTGCAAGTGAATGAGACCTTTAAGCACTTATTGGTTCTCAGTGCACGTATGGGCATAGACACGTTTCCTTTGAATCCCTTCAATACCGTATGTAATATGTCTGCCTAACCTGTTAATTATTCTGTCATTGACCATATTCTGGCAATTAGGGGAGTGACAACCCATCGCTAATCATACACAGGCAATCGCAGGTGAACATACCTACAACATATCACAGTATAACGCACCTGTATGCCCTATATAAGAACTGGTGAGACAATCATTCATCCCTGCCATTTTGTGTTTTCTGATCAGGAGAAGGAGCTCAGAAATTGTTTGGTTACATATCTTGGATTTCCTCTTGTATATGATTGGTGAGTAAAATGGCCTCTTTCATATACTTACAGGGCATTTAAGTATTGTTCCTAATGACTGTCTCTTTTCTTCTCTTTAGAGTTCTCAGAAAACAACTTGAGCAACAAACCTCTACCTTCAAACCTCTACTTTTCTGCAACTTCTTCTTAATGAGTACAATGGCCTATGTCAGACACTTACATGGCATTAAAGTATTTTTACTAATGACTGTCTTTTTTCTTCTCTTAGAATGAAAAATGGCTGACCATGAGCAAACAGGCCCCAGTCAGGCACCAGTCTCCTTGGCTTCATCATCAAAGTAGAGACAGCCCAGTTTCACTGCTCAGGAGGCGTAGATTCTGGTACAGCTGGTGGTGGAGAGGCTGCACTCCACCACCCAGCAGTTCTCCGCCACAGTCAAAGGCCAGATTTGGAATGACATTATAATGCAAGTCAATGGCTCCAATTCATTGCACGGTGACTGAGGTAAAAAAACAGTACATTTTATTTTTTTGTGGTCCACTAATTCATATATTGTTGCCTGCAACCCTTGTACAGGTTAGGTAATTGTTCAGAATACTTATAAGATTTACAAAAGCTAGGAATTGATTTTGGTTTTCGGAAAGGTTTGTATTTTCTTTACTTGTGTTCAAGAAATCAAAAAAATATTAGCATTTTGAGTAATTTGAAACATCTTTTTTCATTTCACACAGCTGGCAGGACTTTAAGTGTCATCTAAAAGACAAGTTGAGGAACCAGTCCAAGCATGCTCAGACAACAAGCAGTGGTCCCACAGAACAATTAGCCCTCAGTACCCTGGTGACCACGGCATTGACATATATAGATATGACCTCTGCTTCTTCTACACAGCCTTCCACATCACCTGTAACCAGAAGGTAAGTTCAAAAGCCGACTACAACACATCCAAGGGCCAGGCAACACCAAAAATGACTGTAATTTTATGATTCTTTTCTGATGTGTGATTTTGGATATTTGTTTGATTATAATAATAATACACTTGTTTGATATGGCACAAAACCAAGTCTCTGATTTTTATCTAATATGCTTTAAAAGTTACATTTATACCAGATTGTAACAATTACATACATTAAAAGTAGGTAGATAACATACTGCCTGTAGAAGGCTGCCTCCACCGTTTCAGGAGGGCTTGGGTTGGAGTCTCCTACCTCCTCGCCAGTAACCCCACTCCTAAGGGCGATTTTATGGAACACCACACACAGAGCAATGATGTTGCATACTGTCCTCGGAGCATACATCAGTGAGCCACCCAACCAGTCGAGGCATTGAAACCTTGCCTTTAGTAAGCCAAATGCCCTTTCTACAGCTGATCTAGTGCCATATGCGCTGAGTTGTATGCATTTCCTGCTCTGTGTGTGGGTTCAAAATAGGAGTGAGGAGCCAAGGGTGGAATGGACATCCATTATCTCTTATGAAGAGTGACAAGAAAGACAAAGTGACAAAAAAATAGTCATGACTACAAAACATACCAAACATGCTAATGGAATATGATAAAATGATATGGTGGGACTGTTATTGACCAAAATCAGAAATTTGTGTCTATGTGCCTATTTATGGCAAGCAAATCTAAAAATTTTCATTTGCACCTTAGCTTAATCATGTGACATTGGAGAGGTTACTAACTTTAAAAGGTGTGTACAAATTTCTATCTGGGTTTAGGCATGTCCAAGTTCATGTAGATTTGTTAGGTATGCAACATGTAAAGCTAACATTATTTCTACCACTTTCAAAGAAAACCACACACAAACAAAACTTCACTTGCATTGTAACATGCACAATATTACAGAGTGTTCAGATTTTGCAAAAGTGGGCGACCTGCCATTTTTGACTACAGTCTATAGAAAGGTGTGTATGAAAACAAAAGGTTAATGATACAAAATGAATAACAATAATAAAGCAGCCACGTGTCACCATATGGCCTTGCACCCCCTTTCCTCAGTTGTATTCTCTGCCACATCCCTAATTGTCTGAAGGCAAAAAGTCATACTCCATCCCCAAATGGCCACCAACTCCCCCCCAAACAGCAACCAGGTACCGAATCTAGAAAGGTGAATCACTTATAGTCTGAAAATGTATCAAGTGGCAATGCTTCATAGTCAAGAAAATGGAAGCATTCGCACCCAACGGGACCAGGGCTACATGTGACACATCTATTGACCCTATGATATGCAAAAAGCCGGCTATGGTGACAAACTGCACAAGGAACTCCTCATTGAGTGGCAGTTGGATAAATTGGCTTAGCTACGAAAGACACGCTCTCAGCACAACCTTCAGTACATGACTGAAGGTGGCTTGGGACATCCCAGCTGCGACTCCTATGGTCGTCTGTAATGATCCAATAGCGCAAAAATGCAATACTGCCAAAACTTTGGTCAATGGTGGTATTGCTGTGGGAATGTTGCACATTGGCTTGAGGTCACTCTGCACAATGCGCAGGGTGTCCATGATGTCATGAGGTCAAAGTCGATAGCGACAGATCACCTCTGCATCTGACATCCCAAAGAGGTTGACACATGGCCTGAAGATGTTCTCACTGGGCTGGTGACAGTGAACCAGTTGCTGGTTTCTGAGGGCTTGATGCCTGTTACCCTCCTCCCACAGGACCTCCTCCATGTCCATAAGTGGCTATATGTGAGAAAGATGGATGAAGGGTGCAAATAAATAAATTACCTAACGTCTTTGCAGTTTGTGTGTACATTAAAGAGTTAAAACATACTTGCACCTGCAAGTGGTTTAGCCAGGCTCATTATAGATCTGGTGAAAAATTAAATATAAATATATACAATATATATATTGATACGAGTTGTGGATCGCGTCAGTCTTCTGTTAGCTGCGTTCCGACTGTCATGGCAACAGCAGGGACGTCATATCTCATATCAGATTGAGTCTGCTACATTGTAGTCAATGTGATATGAGATGTGGATGAAAGATCAGTGTCCATTATTATGAGAAACTAATAAATACTGACTATTGTGGGATTGCTACACTGAAATTTATTGGAACATATCTCTTTATTGTTTGACCTTTTTAATTTTGCACTATATTTCTGTCTGTTACACTTTTGTCAATTTGTTTTTAATATTTCGCCAACACACATCTGGAATACAAAGTATAATTATAATAAATAAATAATTATTTTGTTTATAGGTGAAATTGTACATTAATGGACCGGAGTGCTCTTTTGTTTTCATATCCAACTCTAGTCTGCAAGTTGTATCTAGCTTTAAACATAGTTAGTTTTATTCTATGGGAAAGGTGGCTGCTATAGGTGAAAACCTCTATCCTGTCTGGTTTTAAAAGTTTAGAAAACAAAAAAATGTTCTGATATATCTGAGCAAACTAACTGAGTGCAGCCCTCTGTTTACATACACATAATCCACGTGCAATGTGTAAAAGTGAAACAATTATAACCAAATAGAAAAAGAGATGGCGCTCACAGTCATAAATAGTCTCTAAGTGGAGAAGAAGATGATTCCAACTTGCTACATGCGTCCACGAATTCCAATAATAAACAAACGATAAAGTCTCTTTCCAATTTCCGACACTCCTCCGATGTGAGGAGGAGTGGAGGAGCATATAACTCGCACATTCGTGCAAGTAAATGCCTACTTTGAGTATTCTTTACAGGTGTCCACCCTTTCACACCCCTTTTCAAGTCAGACACTGTATTAAGTATTAAGTCCTCTTTGCGCTCACAAGTACACAGAAAAGGGTTGCATTCATGGCCGTATCTCCTGATTCTGGGCATGCACAGAGTGATTTTGCATTTGATATGCTCAATATCGGCAGATGTGTGACTTGTTTAATCAAGCCCACAACCTTATCATCAATTTCTATTGCTACAGTATAACTATGGATCCAGTATATTTCTCATTCCTACAATAGGAAAAGGTATCAAAGTAATTGGGCTAAAATGTGTTCTGTCATTCAAATGGAGAAACTTTCAATAGTGATAGCAGGTACATATTTCGGATACTTTCCTGCTCCTCATTTATATGGCAGGCGTTATATTAACAATAGCACGGGTGGGGTAGTCTCCTTTCACTCTGTAACTCATCTACTAGTCTGTTGGGGAATGACCTTTACTGAGCTGTATTGTACTGGAATTTTGACCTTTAAGCAAGAAGTACTACTGTCTTTTACTGCCTGTCCTTAAGTGCCCCTTTTTAGAAGCTTGTAGGCAGCATGGTGCCTCTGCAGCTATTTGCATACTCACAGTAGCATGCTCAACTATAGTAAGTGCAGTTGAAATGATGCAACTTAATGCATTCTGTCCCAAATAAAACCAGATTTAATGGATTACATAGGAGGGTTAAAATATTGCATCTTTCACAGACCTCCATGATTAGTGCTGAGATAAACTCAAAAGTCACGCAAAACACAGAAAGAGGCACTGGCAATTACTTTTATTTCCCTCAATATATTTTTCTCTCTCCATAATCCAATCATGTTGTGGTGTGGAATTTAAAGTGGATAGCCTGGGAATAGTGACATATGTTACCTTAAGTGTTCAGTGGTCTTGTAGGAACATGGCTATTTATATGCTTGACAGGGGTTTCCAAGACTCAAAAAAACTATACAAATAAACAAAAAACAATAATACAGATCATACAAATTCAAAACTTGCAATAAATAACCAATACCTAAATTATGAAATTTATATTTATAACAATCATTGCCTACCTTTTGAATGCCATTAAAAGCCATTCAATTGGGTACCACTCTGATAAAAATACAAGAGAAACTGAAATTATTATTTTTTTTTTTTTTAAATGCAGCCTAGGTAAATCCTTTGTGACAAATTTCTCACTACCAAATAAGAAATAGTGTTGATGCAAATCTAATGCTGGCACCACGCATATAAATGATTTCATTTATGAAATATTTATTCATATGCTTGAACAATTCATGCACACATATTAATACGTTTTCTAGGAATCCAATTGTTCTTTATAAAATATATTCACACACATTCCAGATGAATTAATAGTGAAATGACAATATAGGATTCAGTCACCTAGATTTGACACCATTGGATTCCTTATCATTTTAAAGAGAAAACAGTTAACGATACGTTAAATAAAATTGACATGGGCTGGTGCAGAGTTGGTCGTAAATTTGGGGTAAATTATTCTGATAAATTTTGTCAGCCTCTGCATCTGCTGCATATACACTTGGTTTGTAACAAAGAATCATCTGCAGCAGGTATTTGCACCTAATCTATAGCAGGGGCAAATGATACACCTCTTAACAGGCATATATGCATGTTTCTGGACGTCTGCATGAGCCAAATTTCCGTAAAACGTGCCTTTACCATACTTGGCCAACATTAGAACTTCCTTTTCCTCTCACATCCTGCCTCTCCATAATTGCACAATTGCACAAGTCTGTATAGGCACACATGTATGCACCTGCTTTCTGGGAATGCACAGAGACATTCCACACAAAGTGTGCTATGCAAACTGGCATATGTCAGCAACTAAATATAGCACAGGTGCAAATACCTGCTGGTTATGTTGAATTGTCGTAAAAACAGGGGCATATGATGCTCATGCACCATTTATTCTGCACCAGTAAATGTAATGCCCTATACTCTAAAACTAACAATTTGTTGAGTAACAAGGTTTCCATATCAACACTGTGTCATAGTTGTGCCATAGCATCATTTAGTTATGATATTAAATTCATATTACTTTTAATTATTCCAAATGAAATTAAATTAACTTATTACCCTATATTACATCTAATAGACCAATTATAATTGTTGCCAACAGATGTGCCACATAAAAGTCCCCTTATAATTATTATTATTATTTATTTATAGGGCACCACTAGGTATCCGTAGCGCCGTACAGGGACAGACAGAAATACAGTACAGGGTGAGACATCACGGAACAGTTAACAAAAAGCACAGTAACTCGGAAGCTCAAAGTACAGCTAGATGACAGGCGAGAGCCCCAGCGGGGTAGCTAGAGGGGTAGAAAAGCCTCACGGAAGAGACAAGGGCTGGAGAGCAGAGTTAAGGTGGTGGAGAACAGGAGGAGAGGAGGCCCTGCTCGAAGGAGCGTACAATCTAAGGGGAGGGTAGGACGGACAGAGACACAAGGGTAGGAGGAGGAAAGGGGGAGAGCGGAGGCAAAGACGGAGGGGAGGGGGGGAGAGGAGAGCGACGAGGAGGGAGGTAGGTGGGAGACAGGAAGGAGGGCAGTTAAGTGGGGGACTGGAAGGCTATAAGGAAGAGGTGGGTTTTTAAGGCCCGTTTGAAGCTGGACAAGTTGGGTGAAGTTCTGATGGAGCGGGGGAGCTGGTTTCAGTGGAGGGGGGCAGCACGGGAGAAGTCTTGGATGCGAGCATGGGAGGAGGTGACCAGGGGGGAAGAGAGGCGACGGTCATTGGCCGAATGCAGAGGGCGGGATGGAGCATGGATGGAGATGTAGGGAGCGGTGGAGTTGGAGAGGGCCTTGAAGGTAAGTGTAAGGTGCTTGAACACGGTTCTGCAGGGGAAGGGGAGCCAGTGAAGGGATTGGTAGAGGGGGAAGACAGAGGAGGAGCGGCGAGAAAGGAAAATAAGCCGAGCGACAGCATTGAGAACGGAGCGAAGGGGGGCGAGATGAGAGCGGGGGAAGCCAGTAAGGAGGAGGTTGCAGTAGTCTAAGCGGGAGATGATAAGAGAGTGGACAAGAGCTTTAGTGGCATCTTGGGAGAGGAAGGGCCGAATGCGCGCGATGTTGCACAGTTGGAAGCGGCAAGATTTTGCAAGTGAGAGAATGTGAGGGGCAAAGGAGAGAGAAGAGTCGAGGATGACACCAAGGCAGCGAAGTTGAGGAACAGGGGAAAGAGAGGAGTTGAGTACAGTGATAGAGAGGTCGGAAGGGCAGGGGGAATGAGCGGGAGGAAAGACAATTAGTTCAGTTTTCGCAAGATTAAGTTTGAGAAATTTAGAGGACATCCAGGAGGAGATGGCAGAGAGGCAGTCGGACACCCTGGAAAGGAGGGAGGAAGAGAGATCAGGAGAGGAAAGGTAGAGTTCGGTGTCATCCGCATAAAGGTGGTACTTGAGACCAAAGGAGCTGATGAGTTTGCCCAAGGAAGAGGTGTAAAGAGAGAACAGTAGGGGTCCAAGAACAGAGCCTTGGGGGACCCCTACTGGAAGGGAGGAGGGGGGGGAAGAGAGATCCAGAGGTGGTGACAGAGAAGGAACGGTCAGCAAGGTAAGAGGTGAACCAGGACAGGACGGAGCCAGAGAGGCCAAAGGATTGAAGGGTGTGGAGCAGGAGTGGGTGGTCAACGGTGTCAAAGGCCGCTGAGAGATCCAAGAGAATGAGAAGGGAGAAGTGGCCCCTGGCCTTAGCAGAGAGGAGATCATTGGAGACTGTGGCCAGGGCAGTTTCGGTGGAGTGGAGAGGGCGGAAGCCAGATTGGAGAGGGTCAAGGAGGGAGTGATCAGAGAGGAAGGGGGAGAGGCGGCTGCAGACGAGTCTCTCAAGTATTTTGGAGGCAAAGGGGAGAAGAGAGATGGGGCGATAGTTGGAGAGAGAGGTGGGGGTCAAGATTAGGTTTCTTGAGAATGGGGGAAACAAGAGCGTGTTTGAAGGAGGAGGGGAAGATACCGGTGGAGAGGGACAGATTAAAGAGGTGGGCGAGGTGGGAGCAGGTGGTGGGGGAGAGGGAGCGGAGGAGGTGGGAGGGGATGGGGTCAAGGGGACAGGTAGACGGGGGGGAGGATGAAATGAGAGAGTGGCCTTCTTCGCCTGTAGTGGGGCGGAAGGAGAAGAGGGATTGGTGGCTGGGGAGAGAGGGAGGAAGAGTGGGGGGGGGCAGGCGGGGGAGGGGAGGAGGAGAATTCAAGTCAGATGGCCTCGATTTTAGAGGAGAAGAAGAAGGGCAAAGTCAGCGGCGGTAAGGGAGGAGGGTAGAGGAGGGGGAGGAAGGGACAGGAGGGTGTTGATGGGGCTGAAGAGGCGGCGGGGGTTGGAGGACTGGGAGGAGATGAGGGATTTAAAGAAAGATTGTTTGGCAAGAGAGAGGGCGGAGCTGTAGGAAGATAGGATGAACTTAAAATGGAGAAAATCAGCCAGGGAGCGGGATTTTCTCCAGTGTCGCTCAGCCGTCCGTATAATGAAAGAGTACCTTTAGGTACACTACTGGAGTGTCTAACCGCTTTCAGACCTTTCAGTCTAAGTTATGGAGTATTAAAATATCATAGGCAGACATTGCAGACATAACCTTCATTTAATCTTCAGAAATAGTTTAGAAATAGTTTAGAAATGGATTTAACAATAAGTAAAATACACATCATGTTGAGTTAGATATTTTTCAGGGTATTTTTCATGTTGACCAATTAAAATATGTGATAGTGACTAAGGGCTAGATTTACTAAACTGCGGGTTTGAAAAAGTGGAGATGTTGCCTATAGCAACCAATCAGATTCTAGCTGGGGCATATTCAATTGTCCGCGGGATTGCCGAAAATCCCGCGGACCGCGCACGATTATCGATATTATGGTAAGCGTGCGCGGAAAAAACGTTAATACGGTTATTTGCTCGCTGGATTTCAGCTCGCAGCTCAGGGAGAGATTACCGTTTTAATGGTAATATTTTTTGAGCGCTCAAACTTTGGGACAATTGAATATGCCCCTAGCTGTCATTTATTTAGTACATTCTACATAATGAAAGCTAGAATCTGTTTGGTTGCTATAGGCAACATCTCCACTTTTTCAAACCCGCAGTTTAGTAAATATACCCCTAAGGGCTAGATTTACTAAGCTGCGGGTTTGAAAAAGTGGGGATGTTGCCTATAGCAACCAATCAGATTCTAGCTTTCATTTATTTAGTACTTTCTACAAAATGACAGCTAGAATCTGATTGGTTGCTATAGGCAACATCTCCACTTTTTCAAACCCGCAGCTTAGTAAATCTAGCCCTAAGAGTCCATTTAAAGCATTGTATGTCATATGTTTAAGCAATTGTAAGACTATTGGAAAAATAATAGCATTTTAATCATATAACTATGTGTCCAATGGAAAGCAGAAAACATTCTTTCAAAATTGTAGATCTTAGTATCATTAAACTAGTAGCATCATGTAATTTGTGCAACTACCTTGTTGTATGGATGTCCTGTTTCCTCACAGTCCAGCACTGTGGAGAGCAGTGTCAGATGTTATTATTATTATTAATAATAATAGAAATAATAAATACTCTACAAACACTGATCTTCCCAACCATATTTGTAAGTAACATATTTGTTATCACTTTGTAGTTATGTGCCCTTTATTTATCTACATTGAATTTTATTTGGCATAGCAACTTACATTTCTTATTCTGTCCAAATTTTTCTCTAGCAAGTTACTATTATGTTATTTATTATTAACCCTAAATAGTTTAATCTCACCTGCAATTAAGGACATCTTACTTTCTTGGTCATCTATCAGTTAATGAATCACTATCATCATCATCTTTTTATATAGCAACTGCAAATTCCATAGCGCTTTACAATTGGGGTCAAGCACAGTAATAAACAATACTGGGTAATACAGACAGAGAGGTTAGAAGGCCCTGCTCGCAAGATTACAATCTATGGGATAAAAAAAGTAGAAAAGTCTAGGTCCACAAATAACAGGCCAGTATAAATATATTCCATTTAATTGTACACTCTATTTTGTACCTTTCAAACAGTTACCTATCAATGCACATATATTGTCTACTAGAATTAGCAACCTTATTTTAAATGAAAATCTATTATATTGAACACTCCAAACAAAACTTTTTGCAAAACTCAAATATACCACATCAAAAAATAAGTCTGTGCAGTTTATTACAACCTGTCCCTCATGAAACAATGCTTACACTGTTATCATTTTATTTTGCTTACTATATAGCATTTCTTATAGTCCCTTCAAAATTGTTATCAATGACTACTGTCAGGCTAGTTAACCTATAATTTCCTGGATGATTTATTCTTATTTTAATATTGACACAATATCTGCTTTCTTGCGGTTGTGATACAATAATTAAAATATCCATAAAAGCTGATGTGAATAACAATTATTCTCTGTACAGTAGTGCACAATTGGTTGTACAATGTACATAAACATTAATATTTAAAATAATAATTAAGTATTATACCATGGATTATCTTCACCCTCATTAAACGGGTTGTCTTGGTGTGAGCCACACCATTTCTGGAAAGAGTGCACCCTATGTTAAACTCCTTGCCTTATTTCTGCAATGTGTTCACTGCTGTTTTAAATGATACTCATGCCAAATTGACCGCTGACAACATCCTTCTTCATCTGTCACAGCCCATGGTCTATCCGGAAGTACATCACAGAGGTTTGTTAATGTGTGGACGATATGGATTAGAATTATGTGAACATTATACAGGTATTGACATATAGGAATATTTTTATAACCTTTGTTATTCTGGAAGTAAAGCTGTTATGATTCCTAGTAACCTCAGCAAGCAGCCACGGAAGGATAATACAAATGTCTTTATTCCAGCAAAATATATAAACAGGGATTCAGTTCCAGGCACAGGCAGGTTTTTATAAACAGGTATAATGAACAGGTATGGCAGGAAGGTACACAGAAATGAATGGTTCCAGGAACATGCAGGTTTTCATAAACAGGTATAAGTTTTTACCCCAGTCCAGAAGGCACAAGGCTGTCCAGGAAAGTAGATAGAGTCCAGGGATATTGTGAAATAGTATACAGCGGTGGTGAAGGTAAGGCAAGAAGGTCAGGGCTGGCGGCAAACAACAAATCCAGGAAACAGGCAGAGATCGAGGTCATATACAGCAAGATCAATCCAAAGGCAGAGAAGGGGAACTGAGCAGGAACAAACAGGAACACAAGCAGCAGCCAGGTAAACAAGGATGAACTGCTCAGAGCACAGCTTGAGGCAGGTACTTAAAGCGGTGCCACAGGTGCAGTTCCAATTAGGTTTCAGGTAAGGAGATTAACTCCTTCAGGCATGCAGAAGAGTCTAGGGCAGAACAGCAGCACCTCTGGTGGAATAAGGTACTGCTGCTAGGTACAAATAACAGGCAGAGTTGTAACAAAAGCCCAATAGTGTTGCCCATAACAGTGACCACATTAAATACACTATAAGGTACCGTAACTGACACCTCTATTAGCTCAGACCTGTGAAGACTGTATTCAGATTGTACTTGTTGTTAATCATTTATTCGCCAAGTATGATCCCGTCAACACCCATATAATCACTTTAACTCAAAGGGGGGCTAAATTTAATAATAATTCTGCAGCTCAGCTGTCATTTGAAAATTGAAGAGTGCCTTTCTTTTTAAATCTACCCTGAGCTATCTCATGGAATGAGAAGGCTTATGACCTAACACAAAAATTCCATATTCCGGGAAGGAGTAGACTAGTCTCACATGCTTTCTTTCTCCAGACAACCTATTGGATCATCTTCAGCCAAGCTTTTATTTTTAACACTCCACTGAGACTGTGTTGACTGAGGTTGTCAATGATTTGATCACTGCTAAAACTAAAGGCCATTAATCTCTCATTCTTCTTGATCTCTCTGCTACATTTCACACTGTTGGCCACTCTCTTCTCATACAAACACTACAATCCCTAGGTTTTTAAGACACTGTATTATCCTGGTTCTCATCCTACCTATATAATTGCTCTTTTAGTGTTAATTTCTCTGGATCCACCTCTGCTCCACTTCCCTTATCAGTTTGTGTATCATAAGGCTCGGTATTAGGTTCTCTGCTGTTCTTTATCTATACCACTTCTCTTGGAAAGCTTATAAGCTCCTTTGGCTTCCAGTATCATTTCTATGCAGATAAAACACAAATTTAACCGTCCTCTCCTGATCTTTTGTCATGTGTGATGTCCCGCGTTACTGTCTTTCTGCCATATCACCTTGGATATCTTCTCACCAACTCAAACACAATCTTTCAAAAACAGAGATATTATTATTCATCACCCGCCAACAGAGCTTACCTACCTGATATTTCTATTTCTGTTGACAACTTGACCATAAATCCCAACCCAGCATGCTCACTGCCTTGGTTTTATCCTTGACTCAGAACTATCCTTTGTTCCCAACATCGACTCTATCTTTAAATCATGTTGCATACATTTAATAAACATTTCCAGAATAAGCACATATCACACAAGATACTGCAAGATGGAGTCATCATCTCCCGCATTGACTATTGCAATACCCTCCTTACTGATCATCCCCAAATCAGACTCTCATGCCTATCATCTATTTCACACGCAGCAACTAGATTGATTTTCCTTGCAAATCATTCTTCCTCTGCTGAGCCAGTCGGTCAGTCTCTACATTAGTTGGCTGTTTTTTACCAAATCCAATATAAAATACTTCTACTAACATACGAGGCCATCAAAAAAGATGCACCTAAGTACATCTCTTTCCCA
Organism: Mixophyes fleayi; assembly: GCF_038048845.1. Classification (NCBI taxonomy): domain Eukaryota; kingdom Metazoa; phylum Chordata; class Amphibia; order Anura; family Limnodynastidae; genus Mixophyes; species Mixophyes fleayi. The sequence continues at coordinate 105,192,066 of NC_134408.1, read as the reverse complement.
ACTCGACAACTCCGTTCTGTACAAGATCTGCGTGTTTCATCCACTCTCTTCCCATTCCCAGTTAGAAGACTTTTTCAGGCTGCACCCACTTTGTGGAATTCCCTCCCTTGCATAATAAGACTTTTTTCTTGTCTTCAAACCTTCAACTGTTCATTGAAAACCCACCTCTTCAGACAGGCTTATAATTTTCCTCAACCACCTGCCTAACCTCATTAGATTACCCTACTACCACCCTTTACACAGTTTACACAAGACAACGACCCTCTGACTCCCTGACCATCATTACTGTGGGACTGGATCATATAACCCTCTAAGTACCTTTTACCTTTGCATTCTTTTTAGCTTTGCATTATGGCTGGACTAATATGTAATATATAGCTCTTAACCTCATGTATCAAACACCCATTGTCCCATAGTTTGTAAGCTTGGGAGTAGGGTCTTCTTACCTCTCTGTTTGTATTACCCATTATTGTTTTATTACTGTGTTTGTTCGCTGCAGAATTTGCTGGTGCTATATAAATAAATGATGATGATGATGATGATTTTGATGAAGGGGTCTTCAGTGTTCCTGTCACTCGTAGTTCACTGATACTTTACATTCCACATAGGTTCATATGATATGGCAGCAGTGTCTGCTGAATTACATCACAGCTATAGGGCTGATTTCATATAAAAAAATGTTAATTTATCCTTTTGGATATTGAAGATAATCTTACAATGATGTCAAAACTCCAAAACTGTTGGATATCTATGTTTTTGTAAAAATCTGGACTTAGTGTCTTGATACTATGAGTGACCCAATATGAACACTACTGTACTTCCACAGTTTGCTCAAAATGCACCAAAATTAAGGTAATAAGAACTCAAAGCTTGATTGCCCCCTTCAACTGTTGCTTAGTCTGTAGCAGCTTTTGAAATCAAATTTGATGGATTTCATCATGTATATGCCTACCACAGAAAGCCTTTATATCATTTTGTTCTTGCCAGGCAATTCATGAAGTACACAAACTTAATTTAATTGAAAGGATTTCCATATGTACCACATACTTCTTCAATTTTCTTAGAATATATTTTCTGCCTGCAGAAAATAGTTAATGCAAGTTAACAGTCTGCAGGGGAAAATAGTCTGTTCAACCTGTTGATGCCTAAAAAAGAAAGAGATAAGGCAAATTCTTGGTGTTTGACTGTACAATCTACAAGAAAACCAGATGTATTGTGGACCCTTGCAATGTCAAACTCTGTATAGGATAGGGGGGGGGGAGTCCTAAAAATGGGGTGTTACTTAAATCTGCCCAGTAACAATAATGGTATATAAGACTGTGTAAGTGATTTATTTTATTTTAGTTTTATTTTATTTCGAGCTGCACTCACCCGGTGGAATTCCCTCCCTCATGCAATATGACTTTCCTCTGGTCTACAAACTTTCAAGTGTTCTCCGAAAATTTATCTCTTCAGGTGAGCTTATAATATTCCTCAACCACCCTCTCAATGTTACTAGGCCACCCTATTACCACCCTTTACACAACTCACACAAGACAACAACCCTCTGATCCCAGACCAAGCTTGCGAGCAGGGCCCTCTTATTTCTTTGTCTGTTTTACCCAGTATTGTTCATTACAGTTTGTCCCCAATTGTAAAGCCAGAATTTACGGAAAGTACGGAATTTGTCGGCGCTATGTAACTAAATGTTGATGATAATTCTTTTTTGATAGAAAGCTATACCCATACATGCATGCTTGAATAGAGGAGCTCACATTAGTAATTTTGGCTTATGAATTTGACTTCAGACTGATTGGTAAAAACTAGCTATTACATTATTTACTGCTGCCACCCCCAGTTGGACGGTCAAACAGAGCTAATTTATCAATGGCTTTAGTTGTACATTTTCTGCTTTACAATTTTCCAAGAATTATTGCATATTTCTTCTCGCTGTGGCTGACTTTTATATTAACAATAGCCAATACTCATCAGTTGGCAGATTGGAGTCCTTTCTATGTCAAATATGGAATTCATCCCCAGATGTGTCCTTCTGTTGCCTGCTCTCACTGATCTTGTCACAATACTTTGGACATCCATACATTATTAAAACAGACTTTACTGAGAACTCAATTCAATAACAAATAGCAAGCTAATAAAAATGCTACAATGAACACCAAAATTGTCAGATAGGCCTACTAGTGGTTATCATCAAAGAATTTGCACCTCAATAGAACTTCTATTGTGCCATTCAAAGTCATGCAATAAACATACCCAGAGAATTATCATCTGGGGCAGATATAGTCCATGAGACAAATTTATCCTATGTTTCATACCTCACTGCTTAAGCCTGCTGCTATTGGAAAATCTTAATCACCAGCCCTAACGCCAGTGCCAAATTAAAGGGGGGGCACATGTCCCGGGCCCCCATCTCTCTAAGGGCCCGCCGCTGCCGGGCACATGCTAATCGGATCAGCTGTCAATTGGTGATCCAATTATTCTGCTTGTGCAGCTGTGGCCCCCCCATTGACAGACAAAATCTTTGTCAGCTGGCCAGATGTACATCAGGACCGCGGCTGCTGTACATTCTAAGATGGCCGAAATGCAGCTGCTGCGCATGTGCAGCCGCAGCAGCTCCTGCCAGACATGGACCATACCAAACGAGACTAGTGGTGCTGTGCTTCTCGTGGCTTTCAAGGTGAGTCACACTTTCACTTCTACAAATTTGCTGTTTAGTAAGAACTATGGGGTAACTATTTCCCAGTTCACAGGTGGTCCACGCCCCTATCTGACCGAAGAGGAGCGACAACACAGAATAACAAACAAGTTGTGTCTCTACTGTGCCAGCAATGCACATTTCTTGCAGGACTGTCCTATTCGTAGACCATGTCAGCTTACTGAACCATCCTCTGTTGTTTCGCCTCGGCATTCCAAATTTGTTTATGCTCAGCCATTTCTGTTCTCTGGGAAGAGACCCAATCTGCCAGCTCCAGCCGCCTGTCCTGAGGCGCCAGCTCCAGCCACCTGTCCTGAGGCGCCAGCTCCAGCCGCCTTTCCTGAAGCGCCAGCTCCAGCCGCCTGTCCTGAGGCGCCAGCTCCAGCCGCCTGTCCTGAGGCGCCAGCTCCAGCCGCCTGTCCTGAGGCGCCTGCTCCAGCCTCTGTCTCCTGTTGCGAGGTCCCAGCCTCTGTCTCCTGTACCGAGGTGCCATCAGCTGCCTCTTGCTCCGAGGTGCCATCATCTGCCTCTTGCTCCGAGTCTCCTGCCACTGTGTCCGGTCCTGAGTCTCCTGCCACTGTGTCCGGGCCTGAGTCTCCTGCCACTGTGTCCGGTCCTGAGTCTCCTGCCACTGTGTCCGGTCCTGAGTCTCCTGCTACTGTGTCCGGTCCTGAGTCTCCTGCCACTGTGTCCGGTCCTGAGTCTCCTGCCACTGTGTCCGGTCCTGCATCTCCTGCCACTGTGTCCGGTCCTGAGTCTCCTGTCACTGTGTCCGGTCCTGAGTCCCTTGCCACTGTGTCCGATCCCGAGTCTTCAGCCGCTGTCTCCAGTTCCGAGTCTTCAGCCGCTGTCTCCAGTTCCGAGTCTTCAGGCCCTGTCTCCAGTTCCTAGTCTTCAGCCACTGTCTCCAGTTCCTAGTCTTCAGCCGCTGTCTCTGTTCCTGAGCTACAGGCTGCTCCAGAGGGGGCGCTGCCCTTAAAGCCTGCTCCAGAGGGGGCGCTGCCCTTGCAGTCTTCTCCAGAGGGGGCTGTGCCCTTGCAGTCTTCTCCAGAGGGGGCGCTGCCCTTGCAGTCTTCTCCAGAGGGGGCGCTGCCCTTGTAGTCTGCTCCAGAGGGGGCGCTGCCCTTTCAGTCTGCTCCAGAGGGGGCGCTGCCCTTACAGTCTGCTCCAGAGGGGGCGCTGCCCTTACAGTCTGCAATGTGCATGCTCCCAGATTGATTTCTGCCCTCCATGCTACCAATCCGTTTAAACTGAGACTGTGGTGTCTTGCAGTTGGCCTTTGATAAGGAGATGTAGTGTCACCTAGCTCTGCTTCAGACTTCTGAACCTACTGACAATATCCAGATCATCTGATTCTGAGGTTTTTACATGCCCAAAGAGACTCTTTCATCATAAATTTAGCTGTTTGTCATCAAGCTCACTGAACATTTTCAAGGAGAAATGTATTAAAGACCTAGAGGTCTCTTGATGTAACCCTTTGAGCAGATGCCAATGATTACCACTTATATTTTATATGTCCTCTGGCAAGCAAACACTGCAATATTATTGTGATTCTACATAATATTGCCTTCTCTGTTCCTGTTTCCACTGTTTGACTCCAGTTATTGACCTTTTGCTGCAGATGACTTAATTTTTGTGTCTGATCCTTTGATTTTGTCTAACTACTGTTTTTTATTTCATTGTCTGACCCTGACTTAGCTTTCTGTTTCTTTGGATTCTAGACATTGAAATTCACTTCCTTTTGGCTGCATCTCTTCAATATCTCAATCACTAACAGGGTTAGATGAAAAGATGACATCCAAAATTGTCCATTACTTTGACCATTTTACTTACATTCTGTGAACTGTCCTGCTCAATCCATCTTCTCTTGACTACACCTATAATTAGTTAATTAAATACTCTGCAATGTTATTATTTTATGTTTTAAAAGCAAATAGTATTATTGTGTGGTAAGATATAATGAAAATATTTCAGAATTTAAATCTTAACTTGGCATATCACATCAGCACAAGCCCATGGACCAAAATATACCAATATTGTTATTTTGATATTTTCAAGCCTTCAACAATTTTATAGTTTAATGTCACTTCTCTGTCAGATCAGATCTCTGATAAATTAATATTTTATGTAAAACTACATTTCATTTCACCTGCTATGTATTTGATTTCTCTGAAAGGAAAATTGTCTAAAATTACCAAATGTCTGAAGTTATAAATTATTTTTTATAACAACAGGAAATTATGCATCTGAATAGTGCATTTATACATTTACAGATAAATAAAAAATGACATTTGCCACTGCCTGTCTATCAAGCCCTAAATAAATACTGTATGAAATTGGTCAGGCATCAGACATAGTTACGAGTTAACCATTGCAATGCAAGTAGCACCTTGTGACTGAAATACATAAAATTGTATTTACAAAAGAGCTTGCCTGTTTGAGGAAGAAGAGTTACTGTAGTAATACTGAGTTTTCGTGTACAGTTGATTATTTGTAAGAACAACATATACAAAACGGCATGTTTGACCAATATGTGAAAATCAATCAAAATCAAGTGTGTTTTTGATGAAAATTGAGTGGAAATTAACATGTCATTGTCCATATGGTAAAAAATTAACTATTCTGAAATAATTTCCTAAGTGAATTTAGTAAAACTTATATGCTAATTGTAATTGAAGTAGGATTGTTGCTATTTTGTAATGAGCAGCTGTGTTTATTTAGTGTGCTTAAAGTAAACCTTTAATCATACACATAAAATATAAATAACAGATCTGACAGTACAACATAGCCGAACTTGTTATAGAAGCAAAGTCTTTATATCCATTTATCAGTTTCAATTTGTTTTATTTTCCTTCTATGATGGCAGACTTGCTCATGGCTATAAACATGTTGGAAGATCCCCTATGCATTAATTCAGGTCACATTGATAGCAGAAAAATAGCATGGAGTGATTCATCAATGAAATGTCAACTCCTTTCTGTAAATTAAATTGCAATGCATTGCAGGTAGCTGAGCTGCGGAGATTTGGAACTGACTGCATCTTGATTAGTTATGCTACATACACATCATCTCATGCTGGCAACACACATACACGCATAAAGATAACCAAGAAAGTGTAAATAAACATTAACCATATAGAAAATAATATGGGATAAAAGGAAAAGTAGAAACAGTGGGGTATGACACAGTCTGTTGGTGGTGACTCTGGTTATAACCTGGAAAACAGTGGAGATGAGCATGTCCCTGACCCTTCAGGCTGACACCAGCAATACAAAGTGCAATGTAAATTCTTGCAGAGATGCAGGAAGAATGTGGAGTAAGCACTGCAAATGTCTGTATGTTTGCAAGAACAGCTGCTTTGTCACATTTCAGAAGCTAAAAATGCATAAGACTTTTTGCTCTAAAATTTGTTGTTAAAAAATTCCAAACACTGTCTTTTACGAAGCATTGAAAGCATGTTGCTACCTTCCACAAGGTACCCTCCAACTCGCCAAGATCAGCATATTATTAATGGCTCTTGAGAGGGAAGGCTGAACTCAGAGGCAAGAATTTGGAATTTGATCAAAATGCTAGGTTTGAAAACTCATATCCAATATATGATTTAATTTGCTACCAGTCCAGCTACAGCGGGACAAGTCAGAGGATGAGCAGTCCCCTGAACCAAAGAGCAAATTGACCATTCCTTTTATCAACACTGTCCTTTCAGAAAGGAAACAATGTAAGGATCCAGCAACATGGGACCAAGCATAGCCAAGGCTCCTGAAGGTTGGTAAAGCATACTATTTTGTTACTCAAAGCATGTGGTTTCCTCTGTGTTTCACAGATTCATCTGTAATGTACAATTCTGCATTTTTTCAGGTCGTAAATAATTATGGAAAAAAACATGGGACAGAGAAGAGGTCAAAGTTGCGGAGAAGCACAGATATGCAGGGTGTTTTTAAAGAATAGTTGTATTACATGCATCATAGCTGAGCCATCCTCACTGAGAGAAACTGGTTTGCTGTGAATTCTACATAAAGAACCAGATAATAGCTGTAAACAGATATAGAAAAAATGTTGAATTGATATGCAGTAAATGTCCATGACTATAAACTGTTTGACAAGTTGTGACTAGGTGTCATTGTATCCCTGTGTATGGATGGTCTCAGCTGGCTGGTATAAATGACATTGTCCCCAAAAGGCAGTGAAATGTCAATCTTTTGGTCTGCGAAAAAACTGCAAATCTTATGTGATAACCATGGTGACAGCTCCTAAACATATCCGTTTGATTGTCATGTTGAGAGAGCAATAGGAAAGGGATGTCCCTGTACGTAATATTTTAGACATGGCTCCTCACTATGCAATAAAAGTGTATGTGTGTGTGTGTGTGTCTGTGTGCGTTCGCAAACTGAAACAAACATTGTTAGCTTAAACGTATTTAATGTAATCTTGTTTTAAGAAATACATTTTCCAAATTTTAAGATTATTGTAATGTGATTGTTGACAAATGTTTTCTACTTAATCTTAGCTCATTAACGCCTTTTCTCTAAGTTAGGAACATATGGGACTATATATTAAAGTGATGGTAGTCGTTTTTGTGACTCTGAAAACAGCAACAACAAACATACATACAAAAAATAAATGAGGAGTTTGATACCGACAGGGATATAATAAAGACTTACCTAAAAAGCGACACCTGATGTTTCCGAAGACAACGCCATGCTGACAGCCACTGATTCTGAAGACGCTGCAAGCCAGCATTTGAGTTAAACGTCAATTTAACACTTGACATTAAACTGTGTATTTAAAGGGTCTGGACATTGCCGCTTTAAATTCAGATTTGTCTAGGTCTCTCTGTTAATTGACATGTAACGCAAGTGCCAACAGGCACGGAATCAGTGGCTGTCAGCATGGTGCAATATTCGGAAACGTCAGGTGTAGTTTTTTAGGTTTTTAAGTCTTTATTATTTCCCTGTTGATGTCAAACTCCTTGGCTTTTTTTGCAGATATGTTTATTGTCGCTTTTTTCACAGACATAAAAACGGACCCAACCCAAATTAAAGAGAAAAAAGCCCCATCACCGTGAAAACAGCTGCCCTATATATCAAGGGGCATCAGCGGCAGTGACGCCAGCTGGCAGTAACATTTGCCTTCTGTCGCTGGTGTCGTAGTACTTCTGTTATCACTATCTCAGGTTGGCTATGGGAGAAGAAAATAAATGAAAAAAATCCTTTATTATTTAATGTAATCATGTTTAAAGAAATAAATATCCCTAATTTTAGGGTTTTTGCAATGTGACTTGACAAATCATGTTATCTATTTATTCTTAGCTCATTAAAGCTTTTTTCTAAGTTAGGAACATATGGGACTATTTATTAAAGGGAGAAAAAACACCTGCCCTGTACATCAAGGGGTACTGTGGGGGAAAGCTTTCCCATTTACAGCATAGTAAAGCCTATTTAACAAGGATCACAGCAGTACATATATTGTTGCAATATTTCTATTATCATCATCTGAGGATTACAATGGCAGAAGAAAATTAACTAAAAAATTGTTTATTATTTAAATAAAACAGTTCATTTTTTTATATCTTACATACTATTTTTAACTATTCCACCACATCCCCCCCCCCATGAAGCCCTATAGTCATATATTTATATATAGACCCCATTTTGTCAATGGAGGAGGTCATGCTGTAATTTTTTCCAGCAATGGTTGTAAAAAGTAATCTATTAGTGATAATAATTTGAAATCTACTTTGATCGATTTGATGGCCATGAACATGTTCACGGTATAATCTCCAAATGAAAATGAATTGCATTTGTGGTTCATAATTTGCAGCTTTTGTTCACAGTATATATATATTTAAACCCCTATTTAAATATGTTTTTATTAATCCTAATACTTTTTTTTTCTTTCAACTGCAAACACTGCTGTTTCCAAAGTTCTCCATTCACAAATAAAAACCACTAACATTTATAAATTGAACCTCAAATGTGTTTGAACTGTTTTGCATTTGCTCCCTGGCTTGATAATATGTGAACTGGCTCTCCAATGTGCAAACTGTATCGCACATGGACGAATAAGCTTATTCATGATCGACAGGCTTTAACATGGTTAATCCTGTTCTACTATTGATTTTTTATGCTGATTCGATGAACCGGTTTGAGAAACAAAGCAATGCAGGTTCAAGCATCTCTAGTTATAACAGTAGACATTTGCAGGCATGAGTCCTGACCAATAATGCCAAATAGGTCCGAAAAGGCCTATTAACATTCTAAGATATAATCTCAAAAAGCAGTGGCAACTGTATTCCTGTTTGAATCATCGTTAGCATGTTTTAATCATTATTGGAATGTATGGATGTTTATCTTCTGACCACACAGGTTCCCACTTGGTCCAGTGTTACGCCCCAATGTAAGTCACAGCTATGGAGCCCAGGATGTGATGAAGCATAAAGGTGTTTATTGCTCAGAAAATACAGATAAATAGTATGAGCCCAATATAGCTAAAACTACATAGGAAATACTGCAGACACAGGTAGAATGGTAGGTGGAGAGACATCCGGAGAAGGAGTGTAGCAGCAGAATGTTAAGTCCGAGAGCACAGGAGCAGCAGGGAGAACAAACCATAAGGAAGGCAACAAAACAACAATGACCAGCAAGGTATACTGGGAGCGGCAGGAATAAGCAGAGAGACAATCAGATGCTGGTAAATAATTAATGCAGCAAGATAAATGCGATGTCAAAAACAGTACCTGTCTCTTTGGGTAATTACTGAGGCTAAGTACAGAGGGAAATTGTGAAGCACAAAACCTCAGAAGGGCACTAAGTAGAAAAAGATGCCCCTCAAAGATAGGTGACGGCTCAGACTAGAGACCCTCAGTAGGAGACGGCTCAGACTGCAGACTGGAAACACGCGGCAAGGGACTGCTCAGACTGGGAACTTGGAGGACGGCCTGGACTGGGCACACTTGAAGGACGGCACGGACTGGCACACTTGGGGGACGGCCTGGACTAGGCACACTTGGAGGAGAACCCAGAATGTGCACATTTGTACTGAACAGTACTGGGAGAAGCCTTGGACTGGACAGCACAAAGTGGTAAATCGGGATGAACCGTAACAAGTGGCAACTCTGGCTACACCACTTTAAATAGCGACTTTGACTGAACCAAATCTAGTGGCAACTCAGGCTGATCTGTATGGAATGTCAACTAGGGCTGGACCGTATCTAGTGGCAATGTCTCTGGAGCAGATTGGAGTGGCAGAGCCCATAGTGAAGCAGGCTGTAGGGACTGCACCCTTTCTGAAACAGGCTGGAGCTCAGTAACAGAGACAGCAGCTGAAAACTCGGGAGTGGAGACAGCAGCAGGCAACTCGGAAGTGGAGGTAGCGACTGGCAATTCGGAAGTGGAGGCAGTGGCTGCCAATTCGGAAGTTCGGAAATCTTTTTGAAACTTTCACTATAAGTGTAGGGTGTAATCTACCCCCAAAGAGAAAAGGGACTTGGGGCATTTCTATTTAACGTACAGTCTTTGCAGTCTGCTTTTTTGTCAATTTCACTTTTAATGTATGGGAATTCCACCTCTGGTTTTAATGGATACTGTGGGATTTTTGGAGCTATCCTAACACTTTTTCGATTTACCATCACGGGAGATACATTTGCCATCAATCCAGTGTCCTGTCCATCTTTGGTCCATGGGGAACCCGGTATTTCCAGCAACTTTCCCTTTACCTGCGATGGACTTTGTTCTATAATGGTAGAGTGTAACATTAACCTTTGTGGGGTGTTCAATATATCCTGTACCTCATGTGCAACCTTCTCTGGTATGTCTAGGAATATACCATCAGGGGTACAGTATATGACACATCCCATCTTGCACAACAAATTGCTTCCCAGTAAGTTAGTAGGAGCTGCTGCAGCCAAAAGAGATGAATGCTTGGTATGCAGAGGCCCAATAGTAACCTCTGTGGGTTTAGTCAAAGGGTAATGTAACACTCTCCCCGTTACCCCCATAGCTGGAACAGTTTTGCTAGTTACCTGTAGATTTAAAGGAGAGGTTATCACTGATCTGGCTGCCCCTGTATCTACAAGAAAAGTTTGTTTCCTACCAGCTGTGTCAACTATCATTGTAGGTTCTTCCTTCAGACTCTCAGTTAACCTCACTGGCTGTAGACTACAGGTATGACCTGACCCCTAGCGCTGACTATCACTTTCCCATGCAGCATTTGCTGCTATAACCTGCACAGGTAGCTGTGAGTTCTCTAACCTATGTGTGTTTCTCCTTTGTGGGTATCTATGTGATCCCCCTCTAGGTGTCTCCAATCGTCTTTCTGGACAAAATCTCCTTATGTGTCCCTCTTCATGACAGTTGAAACACGTCACTATCCCATTTCCTGTATTATGTGTGTGGTATGTTTTTGGTTGTGTGTGCAGTCCCTCTAAAGCCTGAATACTTACTGTCATCAACCTATCACTCTTTTTTTCTCTCTTTCTAAAAATGTTCTTATCATGCTCCACGGCAATCTCTCTAAGAGAATCTATCGTGATGCCCCTCCAACTAGGTGTTGAGGTTTGTACTCTTGTTTTTAGATTTTCCCTGAGACAATCCATTAGTACCGTTACAGCTACTTTCCTATGATGTGGATCCTCTCTTATATCTGATATCCCAGTAAACTGTGTCACCGCTGCTAGAGCTCTAGAAAAATAATCAGCTGCTGTTTCACTCTCCTTTTGCTTAATAGTGAAAATCTTACTCCAATTTACTACTACTGGAAAATAGATGGGCAAATGTGAGACAATTTTCTGATTATCCTCATCTGTTAAGGTTTTGTCTTCCTCCAACAAACAATCTTTAATACATTTATGTATGTTGGTATTGGGAGGAAGACATGCTCTCAACATCACTCGCCAATCCTTATTGGTTGGTTCATGTGCATTTCCTAAGTCTTTGACAAGCTTCTGTCATTTGGCCAACTCTTTTCTAGGATCTGTGAACTCAGTCATAATTGAACGTAGTTCCGATCTAGTCCAAGGACAATGCATTGAAACATTTTTGACAGGAACTATACCATCCTTGTCCACTTTCCCATTAGGACCTGCTAATGTGCGGACAGGATAAGCACCAACCGGTTCACTACATTCAGGATTAATCACAAGAATTGCTGTTTCGGTACCATGGGTGTTCTCCCTCCTAGTGGTTACCCCACTACTCTCACCTATCTCAGCAGCTGCCCCTGCTGGTGGGACCGCTCCCTTTCCATACTTGCGTTGTACCTCTAACATGTTAATAGCATGGGCAATGGCTGAAATAACGGTTTTCTTCTTTAGAAACACTTGTTTTAAATTGACTCAAAACAGGATATAACTTGTTAATATCACTTTTATCATTCTTGGTAACTGCTGTACTTACGCCCCCTACAGCATACGGTGGCGGGGGCGTGTATGCGCTCACTTCTCCACTCTTCTCAATGGCTACATCCGCTGTGCGCACGCTGCTCACCACGCCTACTTCAACTGTGCATGCGCTGCCTTGCCTTGCCACGTGTTCCCCTCTAGTTGCCACAATTTCAAACAGTCATCATGTTCATTTTTTACTTTTGTTGATTTAATCAACCACACTTTATTTCTTACATTATTCAGTATCTCTTGGGAAAGGTTTCACACAATCCTTGGTCATCTTGACCCATATGTCGCAATACGTCGTTGCATATACACCATACTTTTTAAACATAAGCAACCTCGCCGAACCAATCGGTCCTTCCTTAGGCAGCACACCATAAACCATCTCTAGCGTTTGCTTAGTACCCATTGTGAAAGCAACCTATTTCTCAACGCTACACAACACAGGTCTCTTTAACTGTTCTCCTTTCAAACAGAGCCTACTAGAGACTTTACCCGTGGACGATTTCACAGGCTACGTCCACTCACCTCCTGACACAGAAATATCAACGTTAACCACATGAATATCAGCTCCTCGATACCCTGCCTCTTCAACAGATCTGCTGAGTATATTACTGAACTAGTAGCATCAGAGTTTACCCGCCTTTGCCGCGTAATTCTACCACCCAAGTCACAATCACGGTTGCACAATAAACCATGCGGTCCGATCACACCGCTTAGAGATACTAGCTATCGCTAAGCTTTGCGATTACTATTTTGGAGTGCTTCTTAAAAAAGCCTCTTTAACTGTTCTCCTTACAAACAGAGCTTTTGCTGCCAGTATACCTGCCGTGTATACCTATCCTCGGCCGTCCAGTCCACCTCATCAGGCAGCAACCAAGATCCCTGTCTTTTTCAACAGTAAATCAACTTTCATTTCAAAATCATGCAATTCACAAACACATACACCTTAGTTTTCTGCGCAGAAAATAAATTTCCCAAACAAAAGTAATATCTTTTCAGAGGCTTTACCAAGTGATTATACTATGCATATATAACAGACTATGAACACGACTGTTTAAACACGTGGCATCAATACCAGATGCAGGAAGTACACATACACTATGCAATGCAATATATTAAAATCGCAAAACGACAATAAAAATAAACAGTTTTCTCTCTTGTCCCTAGATTAAAGTTAGCGCTCCTTAGATAAGGCAAAAACGGACATTCGGTTACACAACACAGAATGATAAACAGGTTTTGAACACATTGCGTTCTTACCCGTATATATGACCCGTCTCCACCCTTTGTTGAGGACCCGAAATTCGTTGGCCTTGCGTATTGTCCGGTAGTGTAACCTCTGCCCCGAGCCCCCAAATTGTTATGCACATCTAGTTGCTATCCAATAACGATTGTCGATTGCCGTAATATGGTTCCAAAGCACAATGTGATTTAATAGCCAAAAGTAGAAGAATAACAAATCAAAATAAAATAAGTACAGCCGTTACTTATCGCAGGTGCCCTGGATCCAGTGTACAGTCATTCAGGTCTGAAGGCTGTTGTCAAGTAGACTGTCCAGAGCCCCTGCTTATATACAGTCAGTGAATACAGTAGAACAATGCAGATGATGTGTCTTGCTTCTATAGGTCCAGGCTTCAGGATGGTTCAGTGTAATGCTGGTCATAGGCCAGTTCAAACGAAAATATCCAAAGGTGGCGGTCAGCTCTCCAGGGAATGCACTCTGATTTTACCATCTTGAATCCAGTTTAAAATAGTCTATTTACATTACACAGACAGTATCATTTTAAACATTTATTCCCTATCATCGCTAACTAGAGTATGCAATGTGCGACCCCTATGGCAAATGAACCGGACAACTGCGGATAAATAGAGGATTAAAATGATACTAAACATGACATGTTTCCTGTAACCTGAACCTTTGATTTCCCTAACAGGTATATAACTTATAATATTAACCTTATACATTGCTACATTTCGACATAAATATCTATTTGTGTGAATGCGTGTAAATGCGTAAAACCTGTCATTGCCACATTGTCCGGCTGGATATGCTTCTCCACGCCGTAGCATGCTCTAAGCATAATTTTCAGACAAAGACGGTCAAGTTTGGTAGATATTGATTGAAATTACTTTATACAATTAGCTGACTTCGACAATAAATATTTATATATATATATATATATATATATATATATATATATTATATATATATATTGCTACTATGGTTAATTAATATTTGTTTCCATTTTTGCAATTTCATAAAGTAAGTCTGTTTGTGCGCTATATAATGACACAAATAACAGTAATTATAGCCCATCTGGGATAAGGTTTGGAGGTACTAGATAAAAGACACTGTTTCACACAGAATGGAATGATATGGCTGTGTTGGCCACAATCTTAACCTACAACGCTGTCCCTACTGCATTCCACAGTGTTCTCCAATGCTGGATTTCAGAAAAAACAGATTTCTTCTTTAAGTGCCTCATGAGACCTTACTTCCTGTATCAAGGTGCAGAGCCACAGATGGAACAGGCGCTCACTCTTTCCAAATCCAGTTCTTGTTGATGGTTATATCTTCTGATGTTAAAGGTGGTCAGCTGGTGGTTATGCACTCTTATATAGATATGATGCAGGTAGGTCTGCTATACTGCACAAACGTGCAGTTTATTGTTGCGGCAGACTCCTCTATTTATTGTGGGCACAGTAGGGAGCCTTCGGTTCACAGTTCAAACACTTTTGGGGACTTATATGATATGCGGGCACACAACTCTTTAAGCTGTGACTTGTCCATTCAGTGTCTTAATGGAAGTGTCAGCGTGAAAAGCCGAACTTCCAGTTTCAGAGGTCTGGGCATGCGCAGTACCACAAATCGGACATTGGAGTACTGCCCCACTTCCTGTTTCCTCCTAGACCACTGAGGAAAGCAGCGGTTGCCATAGCAACCACGGGAGAGAGCGCGAAAGGGCTCCTACACACCAACACCCCCCCTCGCTTAGCAACGTCTCCTGCCACAAGGAAAAATAATTTGACTCTATCAAACATTACATTTTTCAATAAAGTTTATTTTTCCTGTAACAAGAAATCAAGAGTTAATGAACAATGCAAGTCATCAATTCTTGGAATTCTTTTGATTTTAGTTCAATGTCTTTTCTCAAGATTGATTTTAGATTGACTCACACGATTCACATCATATGTGACGTTTGGTAGAATGTTAACACTTACAAACATTAAGCTTCCAACAGCATTTCTATAAGGGATTTTGCTCATTTCCTCAATCTCTTCACTGCTTGTTGGTGACATTGCCTTTGTAATTTTTAAGCTTTTATCCACAGGTGTATTAACTGGTTTTGCATCAAACATCCCATACTTGATAAATATGTTTTCGATATATGTCTGTTGATCATTTGTACCAGTTCCATCATTGAAATTTTGCATGACCCTTATGCCTAAATGCCAATAGGTGTTTCCTCTATGGTTTTGTGATACAGACAATGATCAGTCTCTGACCTATTAAAGTCCATGTCTAGCAGTACAGCATCAAGTTTTATGTACCAAAATTGACCACTTTGTTTAATCCATAAAGTAACTTCTTTAGGAGGCAGATTTTACCTTCTTAGTAGACACCCTCGTTGTAGTGTTCAGGTGGCTCCATATAAATTAGGGGTGAGCGGGTTCGGATTTTTGAAATCCGAACAGTGCCGATCCGAGCCCATATCCGAGTTCAGGGGTTCCCGTCCGACGCAAAACTCAGAACGAGGCAAAACGTCATAATCCCACCGTCGGATCTCGCGAGACCCGGATTCATGTTATTCCCTGCTTTCCGCCGCCATCTTCACTCGGGCATTGGATAGGGAAGAGGGAGGGTGTTCTTGTGGTGTCCTCTGTCCTGCTAATGTTTTTTTATTTAAAACTTGCAACATAACATTACATATGAAACAATAAAACCAATAAACTTTACTAAAGGTGGCACCAACCTATATTAAAAAAGACCAACTGAAATCAAAGGCTGATTTGCCTAACTTAACCGAAAGTCCAGAAGGGCTATTTGCCCAATTCATAAGTCCAGTAAATATAAAAGGATAAAATCACATAAAACAAGAAGGTGCCACCATACAAACAACAAACCCAACTCATATACATCACCGTATCCCACTAAGAAGCAAGTTGTAGGTGCATGTAAGCCATACTTGAAAAATTTTCCACCACACAAAATCTAATGGGGTGAAAGGACAGCAAGAGAAGCCACTTAGAAAGGAGAGGCACCAGACTTTGACCCCCTAAGGAGGTCTCAGACTCCGCCACAGCCTGAGCCAGTTAGCATTGGACATCCGGCGACCCTCCATGCCCCTCAATTTCCACACCTCGTGGAGAATATCTTCCACCACTACCTCACAGGGAAGGACTTTCTGCCGGATGGTGACCTGACACCGTGCGTTCCACGTGAAATACCTGACCACTAAACTGACTAAAAAAAGTGTACAGAAATCAAAAGCCCTCCACCTTGCCTTGAATGCCCCGTAGACCCATTCAGGGTAACTAAGCCCCGAAAGGCAGGGGATCCCCAGCGACCTGGAGACTCTTTTATAAACCTTTACATTAAAGGGACACTCGAGCAAGAAATGGTCCATAGTCTCCTCCACCCCTAGACACTCCTCCCGTGGGCAGCCACGATCATCAGCATTTCTGTGCTTAAGGTTCCCTCTTACATAAAGTCTCCCGTGAAAGGAGAGCCAGGCAATGTCCTGAAGCTTCAACGGGATTCTCCTCGAGTTAATCAAGGAAAGCCCCACCGAACTCACATCACCAGGGCAGTCTCTCAGTGACAGCGGAACCCAAAAGTGGGAGTGCAGGACTCTCTTCTCCAACTTCCTTCTAGAAGAGCTCCCAACTTCCCCCGCCCCTAAGCCCCAACGCCTTGTCACCTTCAATCCCAAGGAAACGTAGGTCGGGAGATACCCATGCCGGACCCGGAAACTCTTAACGGTGCCTCCCCCATACCATGCACTGAGGAAGGGATCCACCCATACCCTGAAGCCTCCCACCCACTGAGGAGGGGTCTCAACTAGGAGACTACTAAGGTGCAACTTCAGAAAGGTTGACATAAAGAACAGCACAGGGTTAATCATACCCAGGCCCCCATCCTTCCTCAGTCGGTAGGTCACAGCCCGCTTGACCAGATTCAGCCTATTCCCCCAGAGTAACTGGAAGAAAACTGCATAAACCCTAGACCATAAAGACTCCGACAAAAGGCACACATAGCTGATGTACAGGAATACCGGGATCAGGAAGGTCTTGATCAGGTCCACCCTTTCCCGGAGAGAGTGTTTCCACCTCTTCCAGCTCACTACCTTCCGGGAAGCTTCCTCCAGCCTTAACTCCCAATTTTGCTTGGCATAATCACCAGGGCCAAAATGAATCCCTAAAATTTTGATCTTCTCACTCGCCCGGGGAAGACTGTCTGGAAGGTTGAATTCACAACCCTCCTCCCCCATCCAGAAAACTTTACTCTTTTCCTGGTTTACTAATGAGCCACTGGCCTCAGAATACCCACGGACCAGAGTCGTTACCTCCTCAGCTTCCGCGGAACTCGACAAGACAACAGTAACATCATCAGCGTAGGCCACTACCTTCAAGGGGCACTCCGGACCCAACAGCACACCTCCCAACGAGCTACCACCAACCCTTCTGACGAAGGGATCTATGGCAAACACATACAGGAGGGGGCTCAGGGGACAACCTTGTCTTACTCCAGAGCTGACCTCAAAGGACTGACCCACCCAACCATTCACAAGAGGGAAGCTCTCGGCTTGTCTATAAATGGTACGGAGCCAATTCACCACCCGCACTGGAAGACCATACCACAGAAGTAGAGCCCAAAGGTACTCATGATTTACCCTATCAAAAGCCTTCGACTGATCTAAGGCTAAAAGGTACTTCCCCCACTTATCCGCACGGCACCGCTCAAAGGCCTCCTGCACCGTCAGGACAGCACTGAAAGTGCTTCGGCCCTTCACAGTGCAGTGCTGAGAAGGAGAGAGCAACTGGCCGGAAACCTGCATCACTCTATTAAAAAGCACCTTCGCCAGAATCTTCCTGTCAGTATTGAGAAGAGCGATGGGGCGCCAGTTCTCAATACATGACTGATCTTTCCCCTTGGACAGTAAGATAAGGGCAGAGACCCTCATGGAGGGAGGCAATAAACCTCTGCCCAGGCTCTCATTAAAAACCTCCACGAGACGCGGAGCCAGGATGTCCCCAAAGATTTTAAAGAACTCAGATGTAAGACCATCTGGGCCTGGGGCTTTCTTGACAGATAAACCATCTATCGCCATCCTGACCTCGTCCACCGTTATTTCATCGCCCAAGGACTCAAGCAGGCCGCTAAAATCACCAAGGCCAGGAGTTTCCCTCAAAAACTGATCCATCCTCTCTTTGTCAAGTGACTTCTCCGATAAGAGATCGGAATAGAAGGACAGCACAACACCAAGAATGCCCTCCTTCTCCTCCCTAAGGACACCCTCAGCATCGCGCAAGCCCCTCACCTCCTTAGCATCTACCGAGTTCCTACAGCTCTGGAAAGGATCGGGCGAATGGTACCTCCCATAATCCCTCTCCAGAACCAAGGATGCATACCGGTCATACTGTATCTCTCTCATCTGAGCCTTCACCCGGGGGATCTCCCCACTATCCCCCTGGCCAGAGATCAAGAACCCAAGTTTTTTCCTCAGTGCCATGTAGGTGCTCTCTTTTAACAAGTTATTTCTGGCTACAAGGCCCCGAAAAAAGCTCCGGGTCCTTTTCTTCAGCATCTCCCACCATTCAGACCTACTCCAACCTGCCTCCAAAAGTGATTCCTGGGATTCAAAGAAGCCCCTAAAAGACTGTCTTATCAACTCCTCCTCTAGGAGCTTAGAGTTCAGGCGCCAAAGACCCCTACCCTTCCGAAGGGTCTCCGAAGCATTCAAGGACATAGATAGGTAAACGTGATCGGAGAACTCTACCGGCCTCAGCTCCGGAGCCAAGGTTTTCGAGCTCTCCCTAACAAAAAACCTATCTATCCTAGACCTACAACTACCTCTATAAAAAGTGAAACCCGTGTGGTCTGGAAAATGACGAATGTGTGCATCCACCAGACCAGCCTGCCTAACCATGCTTACTAGAAAAAGGGAATCGCAGCCCAGAGAATTCCTTGAACCTCCCCTATCCTTTGTCCTAATGACGGTGTTAAAATCACCACCAAAGACTATCTGCCGGGCTGTAAAAAGATATGGCTTTATCTCCATGAAGAGGCACTTCCTTCCCCATTTTGTTTGGGGACCGTAAATATTAATTAACCTCAGGTCGTGCCCCCTCAGATTGACATCTAAGACCATGCACCTACCTACCTCAAGCTCAATGACTCGCTGGATGGTTATCATGCCGGTAAAAAGCACCGCCACCCCACCATACGGCTCGGCCGCAAGAGACCAGTAGGAGGGCCCACGCCTCCACTCATTTTTTGCTTTATGTAAGTCAGCCAGCTGACCCAATCTGGTCTCTTGCAAAAATAAAAAATCAGCCTCAACCGTGCTGAAAAAATCAAAGGCCATAAAACGAGCTTGTTTGGAAAGTATAGACGCCACATTAATAGTGGCAAATCTAATGGGCCGGGAAGCCATCCTTCAGAGCTATAGACAGTAGTAACAACTCACTTCTTTTTTATTTTTATTTTTGAGTCCTCATCCGAGGAACCAAATCTTTTGTAGCTTAGGCCTGCTGGCAGAGACTCCTCCCCCCTGAGGATAACCTCTTCCCCTAAGGGGGGACTCCAACTGACCCAGACACCTTACCTACCGACCCACTATGGACTCCCAAACCCAAGGGCTCAGCTCCCAATGACCCTGTCGGACCTGAGGGAAGATCAGGGGGGCCACAGAAGGAAATCTCAGGGGGATCGGGACTTACAGGAAAAGGACGCAAGGGGGATCCTGCTTGTGAGAAGTACAGGCCAGGTCCTTACCCAAAATTGAGTCCCTCTTTACTACAGACTCCGGGGCTTTGTCCGAGGGGCTAACCTCTATGGGATGGGCTGAGGGGGAATCCTGTGTCGGTGGGGGGACAAGGTCTTCCACAGAAGGGGGGCCAGATGGGGATGCCACCTTATCCTTCAAGAACGATCTAGCAACCTCCTTATCACTAGCCTTCCTTACAATCTTTGCCACTTCCCCCAATGGTAGATCTCTGGTTTTTCTCTGCTTCCTGCCTGACTTAGCTCTTTGAAACAAGTTACCCCCCTCATCCCTCACGATATCTCCCTCCTCCATGCTCTCCTCTTCGCTGGACAAAAACTGAAACTTGTTTGACAAAACTATCCCCTCCCCTTCAGTTCTCTTCTTTTTACCCTTGCCCTTTTGTTTAGTCCATTGGCTTGCCGGGACCTTTGCTAGTGATGATGACGGTGTCACCGATGGCTTGGCAACAGGGGGGGAAGGAAGCGGAGGGGCTGGACAACTAATGGGGTCCACCAATCCCACCATAGACTCGACCCTTTCCATACTTTCAGCCATCCTTACAATCTCCTCATCCGTGATTACAGTATTGTGGGCCGCATGGGGACATTTACTGAACGGGTGTCCTATTACCCCGCATAGATTACACCTGATCTGATTACATGTGTGGGATTCGTGACCAATGTCACCACAGTGACCACATTTTTGTTGAGGGCAATTGGCGCTGAGGTGGCGGAAGTCCCCACACCTGTGGCACATCCTCGGCTGGCCTGGGTAGAAACATTAAATCCTGTCCCTACCAATAAAAGCTGCCGATGGTAAATGCACCAGGCCAGCCTCCGTGCACTTCAGGTCTACCATGGTGGACCAACCGCCACCCCAGACCCCATGGCTTGGATCGGGAACCTTTACCAATGGGGATATCATTTTAGCAAACCTCCTAACCCAAAACCCTAGGTCTGCCGCCGGGATGGACTCGTATCTTACTAAGATGGTTATCTTTACACGCTCTTGGCGCGTTATGGGGATCGCCCTGTAGTTGATCCACGGATCTCTCTCCCTGCATCCACCCCACCTGTTCCAAAAAGTCTGCAGACCCTGGTAGGATACGAAACTCACATCATATTCTGCAGTGCTAACCGGGTGGATGCAGGCAAAGAGATCCACTGGAATGAAACTAAATGAGTCCAGAAAAACCCGCAAAAAATCTGATCTACTTGGGGGGTCCTTACCCATGAATTTCAACTGAACTACGTTACGGCGTTTAAAAGGTTGTGCCCCCACTGGGCCAGGGCCCATACTCTGAATATTTACACTGGACCCTGGACCTGAACCGGATACTATACCCGCATATGATACGACCCCCGGGAGGGGACCAAGTCCTACCACCGGGTGCTGGACAGTGACAGCCTTCTGTACAAAAATATTCCCACCAGGGTTTTGTCGTGACGAGGGGCCTGCCACTTCAGAAGCTACCATTTGGGCTGCAGGTCTATCCAACACCACCCCACCATCAGCCAACATATTAGGCATACTTTTGGCTGCGTCTTCTATCAGAACAGCCGCCCTCCTAGCTCTGTCTGACACAGCCAAAGGCCCATAAATAGTTTCAATGATCCTATTTTGAACCGGACTAGGCACTGTTATATCTGGATTATCTCCCACCTTCTTACGTTGTATATTACCTGACCCACATGTATGTTTTACTGACAGCGTACTTGTAGGTTTCTCTTCCACCCCATACATGGTATTGTCAACATTAACCATATCCACATTACCATCAATGATATCTGAAATACTGTTACTGGCATTATTAGTACTATTAACTATACCTTTATCAATAACTACATCTGTAACATCTGTAATGCCTCCTGAGGAAGTACCGCTCAACAAGCTCCCTGGGGCTGCAAGGTCCGGGACCACACATGTATTAGCAGCCTTCTCGGACCTATCACCTACTAGCACACCGGGAGCTCCAGCAGTGACACCTTCATTCACCAGCACAGATTTCATTGAAAGGCCTGCCCCTATAGACATATCATCAGAAATTATATCAGACATTTTAAGCATTGGGCCGTGAACAGCGGGTGTGCTGGCCGGGACCGCCGGGTCCGCCCGGCAGAGAGACTGCACCACAGAGGACGGCGCAGCTCCTGCCCTGTGGGCTAACACACTGGTACCCTCAGGTTCAGCCCCAGTATCAGCCATAATATTGCCAACATTAAGTCTTTCATTCACAATATTAATTTTAACATAATTCGACTTAGAGGATTCTTCCAGGCTTACCGGTCTCCGGGCCGACGCTCCACTTCCGGTGTCCACCGGAAATGCCGCAGACGACTGGGCGCATAGGCTAGCCACCACGACTGCAGCCTGTACCTCGCACCCACCGGTAACACCTTCAGCTTCCGCCTGGCCCATCACTGACCCCTCGCCCTCCAGCACCCGGATTGAATCGTATAGGCAACCGGCCACGACCTCTTCCTCCGATTCGCCCGCCATATTGGGAGGCAGCGGCTCCGAAGACACCAGGTTCGTTATTTGCACGATTGTTTTTAACCTCGTTAGCAATTCCTGCTTCTCTTTTAGGACAGCATCTAGCTCCTCAATCTCGGCTGAGATAATTACCCGGTGACGGCTGTAGGCCTGGTTTCTCTTTTTCCTTTTCCTATTTATTTTTTTGTCTAGGGCCGTGATCTCGAGTTCCAGTGCCCCTATCTTCGACCCAATCTCTAGGTCCTCCTCCTCGCTCTCCTCCGTATCCGGGAGGCAGACTGATGCAGGATCCACTGCAACTCTGGGAACCTTCTCCGTTCGAACTTCAGCACCCGATACAGCCCCTAGTTCCTTCACTACGGCCGATGCTTGGTTCTCCTGAGGCCCCTCTGCTCCCGTATTATTCATAATACAGGGATCCTCACTCACAACCTGTTGTGGTAGCACAGGCTGCAGGGTTCCAATAACCACATGAGGCTGCCTGTTAAACTTCACAGGCAGCCTAACCTTGGCCCCCAGTTTCTTCACTGGGACCTGGACAAAATCCTCCTTCTCGTGACCCCCTATATTGGACATCATACAGGGTGACACCGGCCCAGTAGTTTTAGAAGGCCCAGGGACTTCATCCAAGGAGGGTATATTCATAGACCCAGAAGGGACACACACTACTACGGGGTTCAGGTCCACCGCCAAACTGGTAACTGGCCGGTAGGAGACATTGCTGCTCATGCAGGACATAGTAGGCCCAAGAGCCTGGGGGCTCTCCTCCTCTCCTTCCCCAGGTCCCTCCATCACTGGCTTTGCTGCAGGTTTTTTTCCTTCCACAGGCTGCACCGAGCCAGGAGCTTTAAATTCAGCTTTATCCTGATCACGGTCTGTTTTTTCACCCGGAGATGTTGAAGCCGGGGCCTTTCCTGCATTTTCATTAGCAGTAGCATCACTCAACCTGGGAAGCTGATTAACATGGATCCTGGATTAACTGGGCCTAGGCCCGGTAGGCAGGGGACTCTCCTGGAATGCTGCCCCAGGAGGCTCCATCAAGGCTGGGCTAGGCAAAAAAACTCTACCCTGCAGGCTTCTGGAAGTCAGAGCTAAAACAAACACCTCCTCTCTCTGTCCTGCTGAGTCCAGTGGTGCTGTCCTGTTCAGTCCAGTGGTACTCTCCTGTGCCGCATATAATTTTTAAAGACTTTGCCGAGTGTGTGTGGTTTAGGGGTACGCTTTCTTGTGCTGCATATAATGGAGAACAAAAATGTGGAGGATAAAGTAGGGAAAGATCAAGAACCACTTCCTCCTAATGCTGAAGCTGCTGCCACAAGTCATGACATAGACGATGAAATGCCATCAACGTCGTCTGCCAAGGCCGATGCCCAATGTCTTAGTAGAGGGCATGTAAAATCCAAAAAGCCAAAGTTCACTAAAATGATCCAAAAAAAGAAATTAAAATCATCTGAGGAGAAACGTAAACTTTCCAATATGCCATTTGCGACACGGAGTGGCAAGGAACGGCTTAGGCCCTGGACCGTGTTCATGACTAGTGGTTCAGCTTCACCCAACGATCTAAGCCCTCCTCCCTCCCCTCTAGAAAATTTAAGAGAGTTAAGCTGTCATCAAAAACACAGCAAACAACTCTGCCTTCTAAAGACTTGGCATCACAAATCCCTAAGGAGAGTCCAAGGGTGTTGGTAGTTGCGATGCCTGACCTTCCCATCACTCTACGGGAAGAGGTGGCTCCTTCCACCATTTGCAGCACGCCCTCTGCATATGTTGGAAGGATCACCCACATTGCAGTTCCAGATTTTGAAAATGAAGGTGTCAATGTTATACACCAGGAGGAGGATATTCATGTAGCTGGCGCTGAGGAGGAAGTTGACGAAGAGGATGCTGATGTGGTTTTCTTAAATGAGGCACCCTAGGAGGAAACAGTTGTTGTCCATGGGATGAAAAAGCCCATCGTCATGCCTGGGCAGAAGACCAATAAATCCACCTCTTCGGTCTGGAATTATTTCTATCCCAATCCGGACAACAAATGTATTGCCATATGTAGCTTATGTAAAGCTGCAATAAGCAGGGGTAAGGATCTTGGCCACCTAGGGACATCCTCCCCTATACGTGACCTGAAGACCCTTCATAATTCTGTGTTTAGTTCAGGAACTGTGGCTAGGACCGTCAGCAGTCCAGGAACACCTAAATCCCTTGGTGCCGTTGTATCCACACCAGCAACACCCTCCTCGTCAATTTCCTCCTCGATCTGGATCGGAGATAGTCCTGCAGGCCATGTCACCGGCATGACTGAGTCCTCTTCAATCCGGGATTCTTCCGGAGGATCCTGCAGCGGTACGCCTACTACTGCCGCTGCTGCTGTTGCTGCTGGGAGTCGGTCATCTTCCCAGAGGGGAAGTCGTAAGACCGCTACGTCTTTTACATTTGCCATGAGCACGAAGTACGACAGCAGTCATCCTATGGCAAAGCGGATAACTGCGTCAATAACAGCAATGTTGGTGTTAGACGTGTGTCCGGTGTCCGCCATCAGTGGAGTGGGATTTAGACGGTTGAATGAGGTATTGTGTCCCCGGTACCAAATCCCATCCTGATTCCACTTCACAATGCAGGCGATACCTGGGATGTACAGAGAAGTACGAAAAAGTGTCCTCAGTGCTCTGAAAAATTCGGTTGTACCTACTGTCCACTTAACCACGGACATGTGGACAAGTGGTTCAGGGCAAACTAAGGACTATATGACTGTGACAGCCCACTGGGTAGATGCATCGCCTTCCGCAGCTACAGCAGCAGCAGCATCAGTAGCAGCATCTCCGAAACGCCTGCTCGTTCCAAGGCAGGGAACGTTGTGTATCACCGGTTTCAGTAAGAGGCACAACGCCGACAACCTCTTAGAGAAACTGAGAGAAATCATCTCGCAGTGGCTTACCCCACTTAGACTCTCCTGGGGATTTGTGGTGTCGGACAACGCCAGTAACATTGTGCGGGCATTACATATGGGCAATTTCCAACACGTGCCATGTTTTGCCCACACAATAAATTTGGTGGTGCAGCATTATCTTAAAAGTGACAGGGGTGTGCAGGATATGCTTGCGGTGGCTCGCAAAATTGCGGGAAACTTTCGGCATTCTGCCACTGCCTACCGAAGACTGGAGCACCATAAAAAACGCCTGAACCTGCCCTGCCATCACCTCAAACAAGAGGTTGTGACGCGCTGGAACTCCACGCTCTATATGCTGCAGAGGATGGAGGAGCAGCAAAAGGCCATTCAAGCCTACACAGCCACCTACAACATAGGCAAAGGAGTGGGGATGCGCCTGAGTCAAGCGCAGTGGAGACTGATTTCGTGTTGTGCAAGGTTCTCCAGCCGTTTGAACTTGCCACACGAGAAGTCAGTTCCGGCACTGCCAGCTTGAGTCAGGTGATTCCCCTGATCAGGCTGTTGCAGAAGCAGCTGGAGAAAGTGAGGGAGGAGCTGGTAAACCATTGCGATTCCACAAAGCATGTAGCTCTTGTGGATGAAGCCCTTTGTACGCTTTTCCAGGATCTGAGGGTGGTCAGTCTTTTAAAGTCAGAGGAATACATTCTGGCCACCGTGCTCGATCCACAGTTTAAAGCGTATGTTGTGTCTCTGTTTCCGGCGGACACAAGTCTACAGCGGTGCAAAGACCTGCTGATCAGGAGATTGTCATCTGAAGAGGACCGTGACATGGCAACAGCTCCTCCTTCATTTTCTCCCACACCTGTGGCTGCGAGGAAACAGTTGAGATTTCCTAAACGACCCGCTGGCGGGGATGCAGAGCAGGCAGGAGCGAATTTGAACATCTGGTCCATACTGAAGGACCTGCCAACAATTGCTGACATGTCTACTGTCGCTGCATTGGATGCTCTCACCATTGAAAAAATGGTGGTGGATTACTTTGGTGACAGCATCCAAGTAGACATGTCAGACAGTCCTTACTTGGGCAGTTTGGAAGCCCCTGTACAAACTGGCTCTATTTTACCTGAGTTGTCCCCTCTCCAGTGTGTACTGGAGAAGATGATGTTCATCAAAATGAATTATCAATTCTTCAATGACGACCAGCAATGGCCTCCAGAGACTACAGAGGGACCTGTGATTGTGGAGTCCAGTGGGGACGAATTGATAATGTGTGAGGATGAGGAAGTACACACTGAAGGGGGCGAGGAATCAGAGGATGAGGATGAGGATGAGGACGACATCTTGCCTCAGTAGAGCCAGTTTACTTTGTACAGGGAGAGATGAATTGCATTTTTTGTGTGGGGGCCCAAACAAACCAATCATTTCAGCTACAGTAGTTTGGTAGGCCCTGTCGCTGAAATGATTGGTTTGTTAAAGTGTGCATGTCCTTTTTCCGCAACATAATCCCAAGGTCAATTCCATCTTGCACCTCTTTTTTTTCTTTGACAGCTCGTTTTGTTGGGGTCCAAACGAACCAATCATTTCAGTCACAGTTTTGTAGGCCCTGTCTTTGAAATGACAGGTTTGTTAAAGTGCGCATGTCCTATTTCCCCAACATAAGGGTGGGAGGGCTCAAGGACAATTACATCTTGCACCTCTTTTTTTGGCATTATGTGCTCTTTGGGGCCAAGTTTTTCAAACTGCCATCCTGTCTGCCACTGCAGTGCCACTCCTAGATGGGCCACGTGTTTGTGCCGCCCACTTGTGTCGCTTAGCTTAGTCATCCAGCTACCTCGGTGCAACCTTTTGGCCTAAAAACAATATTGTGAGGTGTGAGGTGTTCAGAATAGACTGGAAATGAGTGGAAATGAATGTTATTGAGGTTAATAATAGAGTAGGAGTGAAAAAAAACAAAAAACTGGATTTTAGCAGTTTTTATGCTTTTTTTTAAAAAAAAATCAGAACCCAAAACCCAAAACCTTGAGGGGGGTGTTTTGGCAAAACCCATTAGAACCCAAAACCTGAAGCTAATCAGAACCCAAAATGCGAAAATTGGCCGGTGCACATCCCTAATATAAATCTCCTCTAACAATTCTCCATTCAAGAATGCTGAGTCAAAGTCAAGCTAATACAACAACAAATCGTGGATAGTGGAAATAGCAATCACTAACCTCAGGGTGCTGTATCTGGCAACAGGCGAGAAGATCTCTCCGTAATTGATCCCAGACTTTTATGTGTAGCCTTTAGCAACAAGGCAGGCTTTATAGCGTGCGATGGTACCGTCCGCATTCACTTTCTTACAAAAGACCCACTTGTTCCTGATCATTTTGTGATTAATGTCAACTACAGTACATGTATGATTGTCATCTAGAGCTTTCAACTCTGTATCAATTGCCGTTTTCCATTGTTCCTATTTGTTGCTTGATTTTGCCTCTTCAATGTTTTGCAGTTCACAAAAAGCTAGATTAGCATACTCCTCGCTATATCTCCTAGGAGGAATACCTTTGTTACTCCTCGTAGAACTTCTGTTTTCCGGTTGGGTATCCGCAATTACATTTTCTGTCTCAGACACGCTTTCTGCTGCTTGTACATCCAGTATCACTAACTTTTCTTGTGGTTGTTGTTCCACTACTCCACTAGGTGGCGTGTTTTTGTGAAACACCACATCTCTGGATTTGATAAGACGTTTGTTGTTAATGTCCCAAAGTCTGTAACCTTTACTTTGTTGGGAGTACTCAAGCACGATACACTCCGCTGACTTGGTATCTAACTTACGTCACTTTTCTTTAGGAATATGTGCATACAATCGAATACACGGAGATGGTTCACACTTGTTTTTTTACCAGACCACGCCTCTAGTGGCGTTTTAACTTTAACAGCTACTGTGGGTGCTCGTTTTTAAGGTAGACTGCAGTGGACATTGCTTTTGACCAAAAAAAATTCTCCAGGCTTGGGTTATTCAGAATAGTCATTATTCAAAATAGTCCGTGTTCGTTCAACAATTGTTCAGTTAGCTCGTTCACTCACATCCTTTTGTTCTGGTGTGTAGGCAATTGTTAATTGGTGCTGTATGCCATATTTTCTTAAGAATTCTGCTAATGTCCCGTTGTCGTACTCTTCACCATTGTCGAATCTCAAATCTTTTAGTTTCAGACCCGTTTGAGTATCTACAATGCTCTAGTATTCCTCAATTTTCTCGACGACTTCACTCTTAGCTCTTATGAAGTAGACATATGTCATCCTAGTTGCGTCATCAATAAGTGTGAGAAAATATCTGTAGCGACTGACTGATTTCACCTCCATTGGACCACACTCATCAGTGTGCAGTAGAGCTAGGGGTACTTCAGCTCTAGTTGCTGACTTGGGTAAGGGGTAACAAGTTTGCTTACCCTTTATGCAGCTCTTGCATGTCGGTCTCTCCCAACTGTTCACAGTGATGCCTGTCACCATCCTATTAGCGAGCTTCTGCACGTTGTCATATCCCAGATGAGCCAATCTCCTATGCCACAGTTCCATTGATTTACTGTTATCTGAAGCTGCCGTTGCATGACATTCTCCGGTGTCGAGGACATAAAGCCGGTTACACCGGGTTGCTCTTGCAATTACAGTACCTTTCTCATTTTGAACCACACATTTGCCCTCTGCGAATTTGACCTCGTAACCTTTTCTCTAAAGGATGCTTATAGCGATAAGGTTGGTTCCCAACTCTGGTACATACAAGACGTCTTGGATATTTGTGAGGATGGTTTCTCCTTTTATATTCAGGCAGACTGTGATAGTCCCAACTTTTGCTGCAGTAAGAACTTTTCCACTGATTCCTTTTACTGTAACTGGATCACATGGTTTCAATGAACTGAACCATTCCTGATTGCAGCTGAAATGTCTTGTGGCCCCCGACTCCATATACCAGTAGTCTTTCTTATGACTATCTGCTAAATTCAATGCTGATCCATTAGGTTTCCCATGCTTCTTCTGTTGCGCACAACTTGATACTTTAAGTCTGCATTCAGATGTCTTGTGCCCCATCTTATTACATATGAAGTATTTGTACTTGGGCTTCTTGGACTTCCCACCTTTTGTGAGTAGAACGGTACTCTCAGCATTTGCCTTGACAGGAATTATCTGTTTGAACTGCAGCAGCTTAGCTCTTGCGATTTCTGTCATTAACTTGATATCGTTGGACTCCAAAACTATTACAAGGAAATCACACTCTGGTGTGAGATTCTGCAGAATCGCCATTGCGACTTCCTCGTTGTGTAACTGTGCTCTTACAGATGTCAATTGCTGTGATATCGACAGCATTTTGTCTATGTATTCATCCATGCTCTCACAAGTACTCAATTTAGTCCCATACAGTGTACGCCACAAGTTCTTCCTTCTCATCAGACCTTTGTCCTCATACACATTTTCCAGAGCAGTCCACATCTCATTTGCTGAATCTTTATAATTAATGATAGAATACACGTGCTGTTCTACAGCTAAGCCAATGGTGCGTATGGCTCTATTCACTTCATCAGCATTTGGACTGTCATCTGGGTCTACTGTGACTTTCCACAAGTTTTCCCGCATTAACTGCATTTGCATTGTAAAATTTCCACGTTGCATAATTTTCAGAACCTTTTAGTTTAGCAAAGTTCATACTGGTGCCTGTGCTGTGCATTTTTCTTTGTGTAGTTAATAAAGGACTATTCTTCCAAAAATAAAAAGCTTTCTTTTATCCTCTTGCACATCTGTTATCGTTCTTTACGTTTTAAGAATTTACTTTAGCACACAGTACTGGGCCCATAACCTGTTGGTTATACCTTCTGATGTTACCAAAGGTGTTCAGCAGTGTTAATGTGGATATTAAGTCACAACGCTTTTGTAACTTAAACAGGTTGCTGTTTATTTAAAGATGATAACAACAGATGAATGCAGTTACTCACAGTTGCTTGTAGCACAGCAGTATTCAGCAGTAACAACAGTTGCAGCAATTAGGCAATACATATATACAGCACACACTTATGTGTATGCTGGTGGTGATGCATTCTTATATAGATATGATGCAGGGAGGTGTGCTATACTGCACAGCCTTGGAGTTTATTGTTGCGGCAGACTCCTCTATTTATTGTGGGCACATTAGGGAGCCTCCGGTTCACGGTTTAAACACTTTGGGGAACTTATATGACATGCGAGCTCTCTAAGCTGCGACTTGTCCATTTAGTGTCTTAATGGAAGTGTCAGTGGGAAAAGCCGAACTTCCGGTTTTCGAGGTCTGGGCATGCAAAGTAGCGCAAATCTAACATTGGAGTCCTGCCCCACTTCCTGTTTCCTCCTAGACCACCAGAGAAAGCAGCAGTTGCCATAGCAAACATTGGAGACAGAGCAAAAGTGCTCCTACATACCAACACTTCAGTGTGATTCTCCAACATGTTTCAATACAATGTGCTTTCCCTACCCATAATAAAAATGATTTTGCCAAGGTGCAATTTTTAGTTCAATTTACTCCTGTCAAATCCAATGTATGCTATCTGTGGATTGATGCTGAGCTTATACACAATCAAACGAAATCTTCATGCAAGCATGCATTGCAATCGATCGGAGAACAGAATAAACACAACATCATCTCTTGTGTGTATAGAAACTGTTCTGTTTAATGCATACCGGGTTATACATTTTTATAGTACTTTTGAAGAGCTTGTTGATGTGCAAAAACAGTTGATGAATCACAAGATCAGTTTCCTGGCAAGCCTGCAGTTGTACTTGTTCTTATGGTGCAATTTTCCAAAAAGTTTAAAAGTAGCACCATTATTTGTAAGCAGCTACTTCTGCATATGCCATCTTTACTTCTGCTTCTAGCATCCTCTGCAAAACTTCTTACAATTTCTAAAATATATATCTATATCCCTGAGCATATTAAAATGTGAAGCATTTAATATAAAATACATTGTCATTCCCTTCTTTTAATTCATCTTTTAATCTAGAATCTCTTAACTATACCCCGCCTGTAGTCCTATTTGGCTCCTGTGTAGACCCTACTTCGCAATATAACTCCCTAAAGGTTTTATACAATGGAATCTTATAGAGTCATTCAAGCCTAGTGACCATTCCAAATAGAATCTCACCCTAACTATTGATTTCATTGGCAAGGAAAAAAGGAAAGGGAAGGAGAAAATACACAGTGCGCTTGGCAAGTGTTATTTGTCGCTTGTTTCACAATAGGAGGGATTGTCCATTGTGCTGTATATCTTAATTTGGGTAAGTTCCATCATCAGTAGTATTCATGCAGACTCCATGAAAGAGGTTCTTGGCATCTACTTTGTTCACAAATGGAAGTGCTGCTTGGGGTTCTACACAAAGCGCTTTTCTTTAGCGGGGTGTACAGTACGACAGTTAAGGCTGGTGTCATGGTAACTGTATTTCTGAAACATAAACACTTGCCTTTAGTGCACTTGTTGAACACCAGGATCATTATTTTTATCAATGCATATACAAGAAGGATTATGAGCAATTCCTGTAGAGCAACATGTATTAGACCTGATACCCATCCTCTATGCCCTTGAACTAATTGGCCAGGTTCAGTCATATAAACCATCCTTCTAGATAAGCATCTCCAGTGTGCTCCTTTGAAAATTTATTTTACATTTCTCTCATTTCTTGTAAGTGTTCACCAATTATTCTCTCTGGGTCATCTGTGCCATTAATGAAAAAGATGCAACACTGGGCTCTTTGTTTGTCGGGCTCTGACACCATCTGATACTCCTTGCTTCAGGAGGGTGTCCACAATACTCACAAATACATTTCTATATTGAGGTAAACCCCTACAGTCATGGGTTGCTCTTTCCTTTATGGGTTTGAGTTGAACTTTCATATTGGAATTTTTCTCATTATGTATAATGATCTCTACACTGCTATTGGAGTGAGTCTGGTTCTTCCAGACCTGGCTTTCTTTTGTAGACTGATAAGCACCTACAGCCCACAACGAAAGACAATAACTTGCAATCAATATACCTCCCGCTAATATCATTAAAAACCATTCTCTGGTTTTCTTTGGACCTTTAAGCAACTTGTACTTATACATTTTATTCAGACTCCCCTGTTTTGAAAATCTTGCAGTGTGAAGCGTGTATCCAGGTGTCTCTTCCTTGCACCTCCACTGCCGTGGGAGTCATCAATAAGATCTGGTATGTTCCTTCAAACCTGGGTTCAAGAGCTTTTCTCACATGTTTTCTTTATAACAGCTCAAATTCCAGGTTCCTACTGATGAGTGTTAGAATCCTGGTTTGGATCTGGAATGGAATAGAAAACCTTGTGGTGGATTTTATTCGATTGTTTCCTGGTTTCTGCAATTAGTTTCTGCATCTCCAATTTTAATGTACCATTCAGCCTTTCTACCCACCCACTACTCTGGGGGTGTGTAGTGCTCACGTGATACCCACTTCTTCTAGAACCTGCTGTAGTTCCTTGCCCATAAAATGGATACCTCTATCATTCTCAATCACTTCTGAAACCTCATATCAACATATTAATTCTAACATTTGTTTCTTATCAATTGCTTTAATGGTTGCTGTTCTACAAGGACACATCTTCACTTGCTGACAAAATAGGTCAATGCACACGAGGACATACTCATAGCCAGCTATTTTTGGCAACTTTTTGAAGTCAATCTGCAGCCTTTGGAAAGGGTACAGAGTCTGTGGGGTACTTTTGGATGGGACTTTTACAGTCTTACCAGGATTCTGTCAAGCAAATATCACACGTCAGATACATATGCTTGTGCAGCTTGTGCAAATCCAGGAGCCACCCAGTTTCTTTCCAGGTCCTTTAACATGGTGTCCTTGGACACATGGACCTTTCCATGTAGGGCTTATGCCATCACTGGTTACAGTGCTTTTGTCAAACAATAGCGATCCTGCAACCGCCAATTATATCCTTGTTCCTCTGCCCCCATCCCTTTCCAGGCCTGTTTTTCAACATTTGGGGCTTGTTCTTGAAACTTAATAAGTATCTCTAAGTCTGGGATTGGGCATAGGGTCACAACATTTATATTCACAGGGTGCAGTGGCAGTACAGCAGCTTGCTTTGCAGTGGCATCTGCTAGGGCTTTACCTTTGACTTCTGAGGTTTGTTCCCTAGTGTGTGCCTGTACCTTTATCACCGCTAGTTGCTTAGGAAGTTGAAGAGCAGCAAACGGTGACCTAATAAGTTCTGCACACCATGTGTATGGTGTGCCATCAACATAATATCGGGAACCATCTACAAACAGTTCTAAATCAGCATTTGGTATAGGGATTTCAGGTATGTCAGGTATAGCAGCACTTTCTAATCACATTAGTTCAATGCAATCATGCACGGGAGAAAAATAAAAAGTTTATTTATTTTCTGTGTCTTGCTGCAGCTGTCACTGACTGTCACATTCACTATTTGTCTGATCAATATCTGCTTCTTGTGTCAATATGCACCACTTCTTTCCCTTCTTTTGAATACATCAGCAATAGAATAATGCTGCTGGGTTCAAAGTTGCACACCTTTTCAATTTCACATATAGAAAGGGCAAGCAAAGCCACCTCATGTTTAGTGAGCCTGGCTGAGGACAAGTATTTTGTCTGTGTCTGGTTGAGAACTTCTGCCACTGAATGTACCTGTATAACAAGTTCATGCCCCAACACTACGAGGGCTGTTTTTTTCCATCAGTAGTGCAGCTGCGGCTACTGATTTAATGCATGTTGGTGCTGCCCTGATTACAGGATCTACCGTATTTCCACATGTATATGACGCTCCACTGTATAAGACGCACCTGTAAACATCATGTGAAAGAATTGAGGATAATGTTTATAGTCTTTTGCAGAGCAATTGGTGAGTGCAAAAAACATTTTCCTCAATTTTTTCACAGAGTAATTGTGCAGCATGTACAGAGAGGAGAGACGGAGTTCTAACGTTATTGTCAATTCTGCCTTACCCTGTCAGATGCTTCCTTTGTCCAGTAAAGTCTTCTTTCTTCTGTCCATTATGATCCTGATGCTGGAAAGTCGCTTACCGTCCTCTTCGCGATGACTGTATGTCCAATCAGGACTGTGACAAGGTCCTGATTGGAAAAACGCCAAATGCAGAAACTGGTAGTGTGCGTTCCAACTGCGGTTCACGCACCACATCCGGTCATCGCGAAGAGGATGGTAAGCGACTTTCCAGCATCAGGATCAGAACGGACAGAAGAAAGAAGACTTTACTGGACAGAGTAAGCATCTGACAGGGTAAGCGCTACTACCCCTGTATAACACGCACCCAGTTTTTAGACCCAAAATTTTTGGGGAAAAGGTGTGTCTTATACATGGGGAAATACGGTAACTGCTTAGACCAGTACGCCTAAGGTCTCTCTTTCCCTCCATGTGCTTGTGTGTGCACTCCCTGGGCATGTCCCCGCACTTCATGACAAAACAGACCAACCAACTTCTTAAAATCTGGCAAAGTCAGTGCTGGCGCCGTGGCTACATCAGTTTTTAATTGATTAAACATTTGTTCCTGCTCAGAGGAGAGTGCAAATGACTTGCCATTGTGCAGAAGTGCCAATGCAGGAGCACGGATAATAGCACATAAAGTCTTAAGTCTTTTTTCTAAAACACAATAGTCATACTCAGCGGAGTCTATATCATGTAAATCTTTCTTGCATTTACTTATGTTTGTTGTGGCTGTGGACTCACAACCCAAAATATATTGCATCCTTCTATTCATTGAGAGTTGGGTAAATTCAATCTGGATTCCCTAAAGGGTCTCTCTCTGTAGCTGGGAGGTGTGTTGGTTCTGTGAGAACAGTCTGTCCAAGATTTGCCTGCAAACAGGTTAAACAGCTAGCAGAAATTTGCAGCTAGTGTAATGAATTTCGGAGAATACCAATAGCCCATAATTAATTGAGCTATAGCAGTCCTTGTGTGTTAAACCACGACTAAGCTGTGCCAAAACAGGGTACGAACTTATTTTGGTGCAACAAGCTCACCATAATTATTATGCCACAAACCTGTGTGGGCAGGTTCACATCCTCCCTGCTTGCCAGCTGGAGAACTTCTGTGAAGAACAACTTTTTGCATAGAGATTAACATTTGTTCATTAGGGATTACAGTAACCATTATTAATCTACATTTTTGTTCAATTCTTTCTCTGCTGTTGACTTTACTACTTTGCCAGCTCTGGTATTAAACAATTTGCCAATCAATGTGTGTCCACCCCCTATCACTGCGTTTCCCTCACTCTCCTGTAAACCCTTATCAGGTATCCAGTGAACATTTTGTACAGTGGGTGGCTGCTCATTAAACACTTGTTTACGTGTTTCTTTGTGTAGCTTAACTGTGAAGCTATGTGTTCAATGTCATGAAAAAATGCTTTTGTAAAAGGAGCTGTCCCTAATCCCACAAACAGGGAATGTCAGAGTGACGTGACCTGGGTGCATGCTGAAAGCCACTCCTTTCTCATCATCACCTAGCACAGCCCCATTGAATGGCTCTGATGTCTCTTCCTGGATTTCTATCAGTTCATCACACACAGCCCTCTCAAAAGTTTTCAGGCATTCAGACATTTTAAAAGCACTCTCACAAATCAGAGTACTCTCGTTAGACATCTCGCATTGTGTCTGCAAATCACTCAGCATTTTCTCAACAGAATCTCCCAATCACCAAATATTCACGTATATTTTCAGATTCTGTGTTTTCCCTATTTAAAGTACAAAGGTATTCACTTGAAAAGTCTCACTCATAGACGGGATTTTATCTTGTAATATTTCTTTATGGGCATAGCAAACGCTCTGCAAAACATTCATCAGCACCATTTTCACACAGATTAAAACTGCTTGTAATATCTGCATGTAAAAGCTCACTTCCACTTTTCTCTACTTCAAAAACAGACACAGCTTTTTGGACCCCAGCCAGCTGGAGGTGTGTGTTTTCTGCTGACACTATCTGTACATTATTTACATTTTTGTCCGTCCTTTGATTCGCGCAGTGATGGACCACAGAATGTAAAACATTTTGCTTCTCTTCAAAATCTTACAATTAGCCCGTACAGGCATTACATTTACAAATGTACAACTTTTTCGACCTTAAAACAAATGAAAAACAAAACAATACTCACTCCCTCAAATAGAGGAAGAAAAATGTAATTATATCTTCCAGCCTACAGTTGTGGAACTACGTGTCTCAGCTTTAAACTAAATATTAATCTGCTTTAATGTGTTGTCACCACTCCGGAGATATTTATATTACTCTTGAATTATTGAAGCATACTCGAAGAACCTTTTTATCAATTTTACATACATGGTCAGATAACCAAAACCACAATCCCCCTTCTTTTTTCACACACTGAAGTCTTTTACACAGAATAAGGGGGGGGGGATTCCGTTCTCTCAGCTGTGCAGCATCACACATACACTGCACAATGTTTCTCCTATATACATACATTTACACTACACAGATTATATTAGTTTGCTAGAAGTCTGCCTTATGCAAATGCTCCAAATACTTACAAACAATTAAACAATTATTCCTATACATGTGACTAGCAACTAACCTTTCAGTAAAACTTGTTTTTAACTCATTTTAATGACAGATTCACAACACAAATAATGCTAGTCACAATATTTAGACCTTCTGTCTGGGTCCCAAATTTTGCAGCATTCCACATTTTACACATTTCTTTACTCTCCAATAATTCAGTCCAGTCTCACATTTACATTTCCACATATATTTTGATTTTCCAGATCTCTTAACTTCCCTGTGCCGCCTCAAACAATGTCTTGGGGTTTGATCTTAATACCCCTTTTGTTATTGTCACATTACTACTTGCAACACTCTCCATTTAGACATGTCAATTACTTCTCTTACATCTGCCATTTCTGCAAATTCAAGTTCATAAATCAATTTCTCCATGGTTTACAGCTATGTTTCACATTTTTCTCTTAAGTTACGTTTATCAATATATTTTGTCATGCTCTTTATCATGTGTTGTATCTTAATTGGATCAAAACTACCATCTTTGGTCAAATTAAACTTCTTAAACAATTCACCCATTCCTACACAAAATTCCTTGCCATGGATATATTTTATTATGTCCATAGGCGTTCCTGGAACATCAGATTCTCTACTTTTGTTATTACCCATGATCAAAATACCTTATGATCTTGTCAAAATACCTTATGACTTGAAACAACAATTAACACAATCTGGACCCATACCTGGGTCCCAAAGAATTAAATGACTTATTAAATTGTGTATCTTATGGATTCCAATGCAATGACATTAAACTTTGACCATCAAATTTTCAAAGAACAACAGATAATATGCAAAACATACCTTAAACAAAATGAATATTAAAGTTTGCCTCTGATTGGCTTTTATGGTCGAGGCACAGCGACACACAGAACAGGCAGGACTGTAGAAAACACAGAGGCAGAGCAGAAAATTACTGACCACGTGGATTTATGCATCTGTGTCTCTCTCTGATCCAATGATCATTCCGTGGGTCATTGGGCACTGACCATCTTGCTGGGGCCTCCAAAGAAATGTCAAATCAAATGTATGCTATGGATTGATGTGGATTGATGCTGAACTTATGCACAATCAAAGGAAATCTTCCTGCATTCATGAATTACGATCGATCGGAGAACAGAATAAACATAGCATCATCTCTTCTGTATATAAAAACTGTTATGTTTAATACATACCAGGTTACACATTTGTATAGTTCTTCTGAAGAACTTGTTGATGTGCAAAAACAGTTGATAAATCACAAGATCAGTTTCCTGACAAGCCTGCAGTTGTACTTGTTCTAGGCTTATGGTGCAATTTTCCAAAAAGTAGCACCATTGTTTGTAAGCAGCTACTTCTGCAAATGCCATCTTTTACTTCTGCTTTTAACATCCTCTGCAAAACTTCTTACAATATCTAAAATATATATCTATATCCCCGAGCATATCAAAATGTGAAGCATTCTTAAAGGTACACTACACTTCATATAAAATACATTGTCACTCCCAACTCTAAATGCACATAATGTACTGCCATGGATTTTCCCACTATTTCTTTGCCTTCCATTCTTCCTCTAATGCATACACCAAATTGATTAAACTACATAAAAAATCAGTGATTCCTGTAAATTATGCTTCCTATTACAGAAAAAGAAAAATCTCTGCCAGAAAAGAAAAAAATAAACAATATATACTCCTGTAACTAAAATAGATGCAATGTATATTAAATTAATATATTAAACACAGCCCATGAGGAAACCAAAGAGAAATTGAATGGATGATCATACAGAAATTTCTAAATTATACTAGGTGTATTCTATTTAAGTATATGATGTTCTCAAAAGCATATTTTTAAGCATCAATTAAGGAATATATTGTACTGAATACCTTTGTTGAAAGATAGAAGGCAATTATTCAGGGTGATTATAGTACTCTGCGATGCAAGTAAAGCACCTGTCTACTGAGCTACAGTGTTGCAGGGAAGAACCTTCAGGTGCTATTCAATGTAATCTCTGGGTTACTATTTCTATAACCAGGGTCCCCACTGTTCCAGAGGATTTCTGGTTAGAACATCTAGCACTAGATGAATTGCTTATATTACATTCCACATCCCTATACCACCAGGCTGGCAGATTTAATCCTGCTCCTCTGGGTCATTCCTGCTGCTTGTCCAGCAATTTTTCAAGGTGTTGGATGAGTATAAGAAAAAAATATCCCTGCAAGCTCCAATTGAAACTAATTGCAAAAATACTCAATACATACACAACAATCAGTGTTATTATAGGCCCACTGACAAATTATTCAGGTGGAACATGTAAGCGTTGATCCCTTGGGTGTCTATTTCACCTGAGAAGGCACGTTATGGCTTGGACTTAGATTGAGGTGTCACACTCGCTATCATGAATTACAACTCCCAGTCTCTCTCTCTTCCTCACCTGGGACTCAATGGCTCTGTTATTGAGCCTGTCCCATCAAATTCACTACCTCCATTTTCTCAACTGAGATAATCAGTGTGTTCTCTTTTTGGTAAACATAGTCAAGCATAGTTGTTGTAAAAGGTATAAATACTTAAGGTAAAGTAATCATGAGAAAGTTACACATTGTTGACTATGTTTTTCAAACCTGTTTACTGTGTTTTCAAAATGGAGAGCATACATACATACAATGTGTAAAAATCAATAAGACTTTGCAAAATAAAACTATCTATGTCCTAGTTTAAATTCTATCTATCATTAATGCTGAAAACTGCATTGAACAGATACATTCAAACACTTTGGCATTTTAAAAGGTTTCTAATGCCTTCTCTTGTAGTAACCAAATTACTCTGAACAGTAGCAATGCATCATCGCTAAAGTACATTAACAAAGCCAAGCCTTATTAATCCACTTGATCAATAAACCTATTTCTTGAATAGACCATAAAAATGGCCCATGAAGGTTCAATAATATCAGAGTTTTTTTCTGTAATGGCTATGAGTACTCAGTCCTTTTCTTGGCAAACCTTATGGATTAATAATTACTCGGCTATTCAATCAGTTTGTGCTTGGAATTTATATACGAAAATCATAGTGAGGTTTTAACATGCTCTGTTAACAATGAAGTTGCTCACGGCCATCCTACTTTCATCTTATTTCTGGTGCAAACTTCTCTTACAGATTGTATATACTGTATGTTACAACCAGTGTCCATTATTAAATTGTTGGATCGATATACATTGACTTGATTTGTGTACTACAGTGACATATTATATTTTCATTTTATTGTCCTACATATTTTAACTTCTTGCTTATAGCCAGCTATATTAGAATGTCCCATCAGACTTCAATGAAGCCTCCCGATGATAACATGCATTACAATACAAATTAAAAGCTGACTGCATGCTGCAAAAGTACATCCTGACAAACCATTTTGTAAACAAAATTTGGAATGCAGTTGAATGAGCCATTAAATATTTCAGCAAATGGCTTAATGATGTCTTAAAAACTAATTATCCCCCACAGTGGAACACTGATGACTAGGTAAAGGACAGGCAATGGTTATTGTGTGATTCACACCAAATAGTATATGTGAGTAGAAATACAACAACATTACATCATGTAGCTCTACCAATAAATTATTTTTTTCAGATTTCCTTCACATAATAAATTGAACAATGTATTTGGATGTGATTTTGATTCTAAAAATTTTTCATGTTTTTGTTTTGTAACTGGCTTTGCCAAAATACCCAAAAAATGTGAAAGGCTTTGACTTTGTTTTGGATCTGGATTTAAATAAAAAATGTGAAACATTGGTAAAATAATGTTATTTTGAGCTGCTATATTACTATTTATAGCATTAACTTTCTTTTCCAATCATTTGTAGTATATTTTCTAATGATCCCTTCACCACTGTCCAAATTTTCACCAATTCTGACCAAAGTCTGCAGCGAGCTGTCTTAATGAAGGATTTTGTAATTTTGCCATTTTTGCATTTACTTTCTCCCATTCAGTTTAAAATATAATTAAACTGCAAAGTGTTAATGTTTCCCTTTCATTGCACCCAAACCTCCTTTGCATGTTCAGATTTACTATTACTGTAATAGAATAAATGAATAACTACATGGGCACCAATGAT
Source organism: Mixophyes fleayi (assembly GCF_038048845.1). Lineage (NCBI taxonomy): Eukaryota > Metazoa > Chordata > Amphibia > Anura > Limnodynastidae > Mixophyes > Mixophyes fleayi. The sequence goes on along the minus strand of NC_134408.1, from coordinate 105,150,985 downwards.
TATTTGGCAAAAGGTCACAGTTTTTATTTAAACAAAAAATGGTAGATGAGAGTGTAATGGAAGGTAGCTAGCAATTAATAGCAAAACCAAACAGTGGATGGCAAAGTTACTATTACACCTCTGGTCCCCGAATATAATCCTTTACGACTGGCCGGTGCTATATCTGGCATCAGAGTGACTACACCCCTTCTGGACTCACAATGACATGCCCACACAAAGCAGGTCAAAGGATCCTCCAACCAAAAGGACCAAGAATCAGGTTACTTTGAAAGGGGCAGTGACCTGCTGTCAATCAGCGGTAGAACCATATGAATTAGTCGTTGACTGCAATGCTCTCCTGCCTACTGTTCCTCCACCTTCATCAATCATCATCAACATTTATTTAAAAAGCAGCAAGGTATTTGAAAGCTCCAACCTTGGCTAACTATGAATGCACTGCCCATCGAGAAGTGCATAGTACTAGTTTTTGAAGTTTTTGGTATGAGTGCAGGCCACCTTTGTCTATCATCATCATCATTTATTTATATAGTGACAATAAATTACATAGTGCTTTACAATTAGGTATCTACTTGTCTAAAGATCTACTGATGCCTTTGTCCATCTAATAATATCTGATTGTTACTGCCTCTTCACTCTTCATTATGCATGCTTTCTAATTTCAAATATTTTATCTTTTGCACCTTACAATATTTGTTGTTTAATTTATATAATGGGCTTGCTTCAGTTAGTGGCATGGCAGATGACATTTTTTTTGCAGCCATTGCAATGTTCTACATGCAGTATCTGAATGTCGAAAATGCCCAGAAAAAACTCTCACATGCAAACACCCATTTTCAATATAGATGTCACTGAATAATCCTTTAAAAACTATTGAAAAATAGAAATGTTTAGAATATAGAGGGCATGATGCATTAAGGAAAAGTAAAGCAAATAAAAAATGAGTAACTTTGAACCTTGTTGCATTGCAAGGGTTGCAAATACTATTATTTTGCACGTAAGGAAAATACTGATTGTTTTTCCATGTAACACACAAATACTTAGCTTTATTTTTACACTGAAATCTAAGTTGATCCAGGACATGATAAAATGTACATCCCCCTCCAATGCAACATGGTTTTGCCAAGGTACAAAGTTACTCATTTTTTTTTTGCTTTCCTCTCCTTAATGAATCAGGTCCATAGTTTTTTTGGGGAGGAGGGGTGCAGCTACATTGACACTGACATGCAAACATCCCATTTAATATAAATGTCACTTAATATTTTAAAAGAAATGAATCTATTTGTTTTTTTGGATTCTGCTGCAGACAGCAAATGTACGCTCTTTTTTTTCCACTGAATATACTACCTTGTTTAGCATGATCATCATCATCATCATCATCATCATCATTTATTTATATATATCATATTTAACTTTCTATACTAGTACTATTATATATGCATTAATAACAACAAGTATTGCCCGTCTAAACTAGAGATGGCCGTGCTCGGTTTACCGAAAACCAAGCCCACCCGAACTTAGGGTATCCGCGCTGGCTGTCGCGCGTGTTCGGGCATGAAAACGAGGCAAAACTTCATCATTGCATCCTCGGATCTCGTGAGACTTTAATTCTGTAATTAACACTCAAAGTCGAGATCCAGCGCCATTTAACAGGCAGGTCCATAGTTTTTTTGGGGGAGGAGGGGTGCAGCTACATTGACACTAACATGCAAACATCCCATTTAATATAAATGTCACTGAATGACCCTTTAAAAATTGACAAGTATTGCAACATAGAAAAAAGTTTACAATATATGGCATTTTTTTGTGTGTGCAGCTGCATTGACACTCACAAGTAAACATCCATTTTTTTAAAAAATATTTCAGATGTCACTTCCTCACACAAGATTACTTTAACTAGAAAAACTTAATATTTTAAAAGAAATAAATATATTTGTTTTTTTGGATTCTGCTGCAGACAGCAAATTTACGCTCTTTTTTTTCCACTGAATATACTACCTAGTTTAGCATGATCATCATCATCATCATAATTTATTTATATATATCATATTTAACTTTCTATACTAGTACTATTATATATGCATTAATAACAACAAGTATTGCCCATCTAAACTAGAGATGGCCGTGCTCGGTTTCCCGAAAACCAAGTCCACCCGAACTTAGGGTATCCGCGCCGGCTGTCAAGTGTGTTTGGGCATGAAAACAAGGCAAAACTTCATCATTGCATCCTCGGATCTCGTGAGACTTTAATTCTATAATTCTATAATTAACACTCGAAGTCGAGATCCAGTTTCCATTTCACAGGCAGCGTTATTAATGTAAGTGAAAAAGAAGTGTTGGCAGTGTTCTTCCAAGTCTTCAGTCACATTGTACTGTGCCAGAGCTCACCCAGAAATAGGAGAATGAGAATGTAATAGGCTGGCATTGTTGTTTACAGAGTAACAGAAGGGTAACAACAGTGTTCTTGTCACTCTTCAGTCTCAGTGTCATTGCCTACACAGAAACAAAAGGGAAAGGAGGGACATAATAGAAACTTTGAAATATATATTTATGAAGGGTTTTTCAACAAGGTACAGGAGGGTAACATTCTTCAAATGGAGAAAAATACTAGAACACGATGATATGTACTGAGGGAAGTAGATTCAGAGGAAATTGGAGAAAAAACTAGCTAGCTTCCTTCTCTCAGCTACATCCCAGCATCTGCAATCTACAGTCACCATTCTCATCCTCATCAGTGTGTACATCATCTTTGCTCACACAATATTAATTATTCCATGCTGTAAGACTATATTACAGAAGTCTCTGTACTTTGATGTAATTGCCAGCAAAGGACTTTCTCAAGGAATTTGTAGTACATATTAAGCCAAAGCTGTCACGGTTTTGGGGAAATTCTTTTAGACCACATCAGATGTTGAAATGTTGTGCAGACTCAGGGATCACCACCACTGGGTCTCTTGGTAAAGCTATTTTTTCCTAGCTACAGTCACAATAGAAACTGAAGGAGTATACCTTGTGGTGTCATGTGCCACTTGAGCAGTCAACTGGCTGACCAGCAACTCTTGAGATATGTGTCATTTGGAAATAAATATAACACATAACTCTTAAACCTAGGGTCAAGCACAGTCGCCAAAATGTAGTAATCAGATTTAAAAATGTTGATAACCCTTAGATCCTGGCAAAGCGAATAAAGTACTTGATCTACCGGTCTGATATTCACCATTTTTTTTTTCCAAAAGTCTAATTAAGGGAAATCAAGGTAGCTGTGCTGAACTCACTTTACAGTAGACTTTTTATATTACTTTCAGGACCATAAAGAACACTGAAATTATTCTCCACTGTGCTGGACTAAAACACATTCCCCCTCTTTTCCCATGGGGTGCAGAGTAAGCGTGAATGGCCTTTCGCTGTTCCTCGCTTTCACTTAAGCGTACAAAGGGTGGAAAACTCTTGCTTGAGTCGGTGACAGGGCAAATTGTATTATTGTGGTAGCAGCTGCAATCTCCTACATGCTGTTGAAAGTCCAGAAATGTTTCCAGCCACAGACAGCATCTCCTGCACATCCCTGTCATCATCCTCATCAGCAGGAGCTAATTATATAGCACCAGTAATTGTGCTGCGCTGTGCAGAGCAGATGAGAACTAAGCAGAATCCATTATAAGTTATGTTAGTTATGTTGATGGTTACAAGATATAGTTATAACTTATGCTAGTTATGTAGATAGTTATAAGATATAGTAATAAGTTATGTTAGTTATGTAGATAATTATAAGATATAGTTATAAGTTATGTTAGCTCACATCAGTCCCTACCCCATTCAGAGCTTACAGTGTAAAATTCTAACATAGACACATACACACAAACGCAGCCAGTTAATCGACTAGTATGTTTTAGGACAGTGGAAGAACACCATGGAGGCACCGTGCTGCAGGGTCTTGCATTGTCATGACTGAACTTACAAGAAGATGCCTCAAGTAAAGTTGCAGAACTAGCACTCATACAGAAAGACCTGACTCTTTCCTTGCCACTGCGTGTGTAATGGCATGTTGGCAATTTAATTTTTTTCTGCAGTTAACTTTGCCTTGATTACAAGTGTTTTTTAATTTACCAAGGAAAATTGTGTTTTTTTTACATTTTGGTTTCCCTCACTTTAAAAACACTATGCATCTCAGTCTTTAACATAGGCTTTAGCAGATGACGTAGTGGCATTCCTATCATCATGACTGGTGCCAGCAGCTGCTTGGTGCTCCTGGTCTGTTTTCGGCTGATGTGAATCCATATCGATGGCACAGTACAATGTCACTACACTTTAAAGAACACTGCCAGGCCCATTAATAATGCTATGGCCCAATACAATGCGAGTGGATATTTTGAAAAATAAATTCCAGGCAGATTACTTCTGTTGAAGCACTGAACACTGGCAACTATTTGGGGGTGAGCTATGGCACAGTCTTTTGGGCAAAAGTATATGAAAATCATATTGTGATCTGTGAGATGCTAAAAATTGACTGGAAATAACTGGAAATTAGTGTTATTGAGGTTAATAATAATGTATGTAAAAAATAATAGCTAAATTATGTGATTTTCATCCAAAAAGTGGCATTTTGTTAAAAAAAAAAAAAAAACCAAACCAAAACTAAAACCAAAACACGCGAGGCCGGTTTAGGCAAAACCAAAACCCGAAGGTAATTAAGATCCAAAACCAAAGCATGGGGGTCAGTGAGCATCTCTAGTCTAAACTCTCTGACAGATGACAGATTAAAATTAAAACCAATTGAGCAGCAAACTATTCTAGTGACTGATCTCAACAGAACTGCTTTACAATAATCACTACTATTCTACAGTTTTCTCTGTCCCTCTTTTACCATGAATGCTATTTTCAGAGCACAGCACTTCACGCTGCCAGCTCTAAAATGGCACATGAGAAAATGAGGGAGGGCTATATATAGAAATGTAGATCCAGAACTCTCAGTTTTCTCAGAGATCCAGAACTCTCGGTTTTCCTAGACAAACCCATATCTCAGATTTCTCTGATTCTGAACCGCTCATCTCTAGTATTATATATATATATATATATATATATATATATATATATATATATATATGTTTGCATCTGTTTATTTTATTTTAGCCATTTCCATTTTGGTCCACATATTTAATTGTATGATGCTTCCTTTGAATAAACAAGTTAAATTGTCCTTCCATAAGTCTGTATAAATGAGTACTGAATCTCCACAATTGCCTTATGTGCCCACATTATGATGTCAGTTGTGAATGTTGCTAGGAATGTATTGATGGGGAATTTACAGGGTACAGTTGAAACTCCATTAAAGTGGAGTTATTTTGCACTAGTAACTGCTATTTACTAAGACTGCTAGTGATGGTAGCTAACACAACAGGCCTAAGTCATTAAGGAAAGCAAAGCATAAAAAAGTTAACTTAAACTCTGCACCTGGACAAAACCATGTTGCATTAGAGGGAGAGGTAAAATTAGAATGTGGGGACATATTTATAGTTGGGGTAGGGCATGTCTTAGATTAACTTGAAATTTCAATGTAAAAATAAAGTTATTTGTGTTTTTTGTTTTATTTGTATGCTATATGAAAAAAACAGCCAATATTTTCCTTATGTGCAAAATAATAAACTAATTTGACCCCCTTACTCCTTTTTTTCTTGCTTTGCTCTTCTTAATGACTTAATGACAGGCCCAACATATGTATGTTATTAATTCAAGGCTTTGTAATTTTGTAAAATTACACTTAAAAAGTAATAGTTCTTATTTTGATGTCTTACTTCTAAAAATATAATATATAAATTTAAAGTCTTAAATTATTTATAGTAGCTCTATATATTGTCACCTACCTTTAGATCCACTGAATTGCAGTTTATCACATCATATTTTCTTTTAATTTATCTTTTAGATGTTGGGAACTGAGCGCCGGAGAAATCAAATGGATTTACCAGGCACCCATATTAGCAGCTATTGGGGTGAGTTTGTTTAAAATATATATTATAGACATTATAGTACACAGGGGACATTTTAGCCTTTCTATATATTTTCTTATGCTGGGTGTCATTTATAGCTGAATGTAAATTTGCAGGCTAAAAATACCCATGAAAAACGTGCAATGAGTTCTTACCTGTGTATTTTGAGATGCATGTATCTTAAGTTATGTGCAGCTCAAAATAATGTGTAAGAATACAACCATATCAAGATATGTGTTATTCATCATCAACATATTAAATTAATATTGAAAAAAGTGAACCCCAAACTGAACCAAGCATTAGCTCTCACAGCTTGAGCTGGTTACAGCTAATGCAGCAGGATAACCAGCATAAAAACACAATTGTTAGAATGGAAAATGAATCCCTACCTCATGCACAGTACAATAAATAATTTTACATAATTAGATTTGTCCTAGTTACAATCATCTTCTCCAAATTTTATCAATTCAGGGCCTCATTTAGAGTTAGCCAAATCCAACTAACAGGGTCATTTTATTTTGCGTGCAAGAAAGATACTTTCTGCTTCTGCTCTTAACACACAAAAACTGAACAGCTTTTTAATAGACTGTGATTTTGAGTTGAGCTAGGACATGATTTTATCTAGCTGGATTTACTCCTAGCTGTATATCAGACTTTAGAACCTAAAATGGTTAATTAGGTGTATCCTATTATGCCATGTTTTCCTTTAATCTTTGCTGGTACTTAACTTTTAATCTCAGGGAGAACCGTTCTGGCTTAGACATGGCCTCCTGATGAGTCCATGGGAATGCTTTAAAAAACTGAAACTAGCTGTGGTGGAATAGTTCGTTTACAAATGAGATAATCAGTCTCTTTAGTAAACTATGTTAGATATTTGCACAGACCCTCGTGTTTTGGTTCTAAAACCATCTTCCCGTTTTGATTTAGTTGTGGATCTGGATTGAATTAAAAATTGTGAAAATTGGTAAAATCACGTGATTTTGAGCTGTTTTTGTTCCCACATTACTATTTATAGCATTAACATTCAGTTACAGTCATTTGCAGTTTATTTTCAAATGATCTCTTCACAACTGTCAACATTTTCACCAATTTTAGCCATAGTCTGCAATGAGCTGGCTGGCTAAATTTAGTGACAGAGCAGCAGCATCAATATATGACAGTTTAATGAAAGGTACAATCTCCATGAAACTCAGTGGCACAGCAATGTGCATAAAGTAACTACATGCAGTCACCAGAAGCCGTAAATGACATTCCTGAGTTTTTCCTGACACCATTGTGATTCTTTGTGAAGCCAGTTTTACAAAGAGTAGCTTGCCTGTAAGTGACCTGGCATTGTGTGCTAGCACTACTTTGCTGAAATGATGATGAGGAGGATGATGGACAACAGACTTTTGTGTGCAAAGCATGCTACAATCCCTATGAAACATAGCGTCAGAGCACTGGCTAATAGGATGGTAACTTTAGACAGATAGATAGACGAAGGTGGACTGTACCCAGGAAAATAATGTTGAGAGAAAGAACATGCAAACTATATTTTTAATGTTAGACAACATGCCTTATTGAAAGAGAAGAGGCTGCAATCAAAGCACATTAACAGACAGCGGCGGCATCACTAGACATTTAATAGGTGATGATACAATAAGGCCATAGTGTTAAATAGTACAAGGTGGAACTGTACTTTGGCCCACTCACCCATATGTTAAACAAACTTGTCCATGTCGCAGGACTGTACTGTCTACGTATGACAAACATGAAAAGATTTGGTACAGGTGGAGAAAATATCACTTTGTCCAGAAAGAACTGCAAGAATTAGAGTGCTCAGTATAATTTGTATCGGGCAGACACCCAGTCACTCACCATGTCTTTTCTATTGTTTCTATTGAATATTTGCATTGCTTATTGCAATGTATAACGTTGCTTGCGCACTGTTTTCTACATCGTTTCTACATCGTGTCCTTATACTGTACATGTGCTTTGATTTTAAAGAGATGAATGCAGTCCACTATGTTTGTATAGTTTGTACAGTGTTTGATTATAAAAATGATGTTAAGTGCCCCTGTGTGGATTTAGTTTTGTTGTTTGTTTATTGTCAGACAATTAAATTAAGTATTTAAGAATTGATTTAAAGAAAAAAAGGACATGCTTATAGTTTAACAAACCAAGCACTTTAGCTACAGGGACTGCCAATTTTGTGGCTAATTTGTTTGGGCCCCCATAAAATATAAAACCTTTTGGTTGTTGGTTGTTGAACTGGAAAATAGATATAGTAGACATTTAGACAAGTAGATAGACGAAGATGGGTTGCACCCAGAAGAAAAATGGTGAAAGACCATGCACACTATATTTTTAAAGTTAGATACACCATGGCAATTGAAGAGGCAATAAAAATAAGAGGCCAGTAGATGGACAGTGAAATGAGTAGACATTTAGACAATTAAATAGACAAATGTGGCCTGTACCCAGAAGAAAAATGTTGAAAGACCGTGCACACTATACTTTCAGCGTTAGATAGCATGCATCATGGAAAGTGAAGAGGCAGTAAGAAAAAAAGGTCATTAGATGGACAGCAGGATCAGTAGACATTTAACAGATGATCATAGATCATATGTTAAAAAGGACATGCACAAATAAAAAAATCTTTCATCTACTCAGATTGCGCTGCTGCAACCTAAACCTCCCAAATGCAACAGCCAGCTAATGCAACCAATGAACAGTACTATTCATTATACCTATGATAACAAAACTGTAAGTAATACTAGAGTAATGTCTCAGGCTATCAGGGAGCATCTTACAGTACACAGCAGACCAATAATTACAACCAGTCATCTGCATTTCCTTCGCTTTAAAATTCTTATGCTACAAATCAGCTGTATGCCAACTACGCCAATCAGATTCAGACACAGATGTATCTGCCATCTGGTCCTATTAGAGCCACTATTCCATACAATTACAGTGACCATCCATTTGCTTCAAAACAGAATAGTGTGCCACGTTCATACAGGTACAGTTCCACAGTAAGTTTACTGGTGCTGCTGCTGTTGATGGCGATAAACCTACTCAGTGGGCTGTCTCAGTCATGTAGTCTTTTGTTTGACTAATACCACTTATCCACATATCCATAGTTAAGTGGAAAGTCAGTACAATGGCATTTTCTATGGACTGAATGACTTTTTTTAACCTCTTGGTACAGTTGAGGAATAGATGCTTGGAAGAAATGGAATAAAGCTGGCATGTGGGCAGCACGGTGGCTAAGTGGTTAGCACTTCTGCCTCACAGCGCTGGGGTCATGAGTTCAATTCCCGACCATGGTTGGTCTTATCTGTGTGGAGTTTGTATGTTCTCCCCATTGTTTGCGTGGGTTTCCTTCGGGTGCACCGTTTTCCTCCCACACTCCAAAAACATACTAGTAGGTTCATTGGCTGCTATTAAAATTGACCAAAATCTCTCTCTCTGTCTCCCTGTCTGTATGTCTGTGTGTGTGGAATTTAGGGAATGTTAGGATATGTTAGGGAATTTAGACTGTAAGCGCCAATGGGGCAGGGACTGATGTGAATGAGTTCTCTGTACAGCACTGCAAAATCAGTGGCGCTATATAAATAAATGGTGATGGTGATGATGAATTTGGCAGCGTAGACACATGTCGTCCTGCTACGGACAGCAGAACCAGTGGAGGTTTAAAAGTGTAGATAGAAGAAGGTGGGCTACACTCAGAAGAAAAATGGTGACAGAAAGGCTACGCATATTATAGTTTAAATGTTAGACAGCATGTGTCATGGACACTGAAGAGACAGTAATCAGATCTCATTAGATGGACAGCGGCAGTTTTAGTAGACGATTTTATACAAGATTATAGACCATGGCCATATTGTAAAATAGTGCAAGATGGAATTGTCCTTAGGCCCACCCACCCATAAATTAAAAAGGACATGTACATAGTGTACCAAACCAAGCACTTCAGCGACAAGGACTGCCACTTATGTTGCTGAAGTGCTTGAATTGTTTTGGCCCCCACAAAAAGTGATCATTTTGGTTGTTTATTGTTGAACTGGAGAATAGATAGGGATTTCAACAAATTACTAACGGCATTTGACTAGCAGTGGTCATCTTCCGTAATGGCAACAATTTCAATGTCATTCCCTTATCATCATCCTCATCAAAGATATTTAGATCAGTTTCATTTTCATTTTACAAAAGAAGATACACCAAGTAAGTAACAGTTAGGCAGCATGTGGGACACATTGGAGAGGGACAGCAGCAACACATTGGGGAAGAACATCAGCGACAAATTGGAGTGGGATAGCAATGATACATTTGAGAGGAACAGCAGCGGCGGTATCAGAGCTCATTAGGCGTACAGTGGCGACATCAGTGGACAGACCGAGGCCATAATGTAAAATGGTGGAACATGGAACTGTTCTTGGGCCCTCCCACCTGGGTGTGATTTGTATATTCCATCCTAACATGATCAACATTTATATGGTGGGCACCCTAATATAGACAGGGTTGGAAAGTCAACAATAATGACATAGACAGTATTATTTGTTGACAATTGAAATGTAGACAGTATTATTAGGTTGACAATTGAAATGTAGACATATTATTAGGTGAATAATAACATCCCTAGCCCTATCATTGACACCAGTTTGTTTGACACTACCTATTGACACCAGTATGTTTCTTTGTGAAACCAGTGAAACAAGAGTAGCTTGTCTGTGAATGACCTAGCATTGTGTGCTAGCACTACTATGCTGATAGGAGGAGGAGGAAGATGAGAATGATGAAGCTTCTGGCACTGTTGCTGATGGTGATATACCTATCCAGTGGGCTGTCATGGTCATGTAGTATTTTGTTTGACCAGTACTGCTTGTCCACATATTTTTGGACTGGATGATTATTTGTTTAATCTCACAGCTAAGGAATTGCTGTTCGGGAAAAATTTAATTCAGATGGTATTTGGTAGCATGGATATATGACCTTAACTAGTTGGCTAAAACCTGATGCATTGAAGGTGGAAATTGAATGCACATCCAAAGCTAACATAGCTGTCATGGTTCAGTGTTCCACTGTGCAAAAGTATGCTGATTGTAATACTTTCAAATGCTTGCTTCACAGACAATTGTGTAAAACTATACTGCTTACAATTCTTGGTCTCCTTCTGTATAGACGTATCAAGCCCAGCAGCAGCAGCTATAGCACACAAGGATATCTCTTGGGAATCAGGGATTGCATTAGGAGAGTCAGTTGTAAAATTGGATGCTGGACTCTGTACTAATAATGAGAAGGTTGATGATGAAGGTGTTGATGGTGAGGATTGCATCAGGTGTCTATCGATTCATCTGCTATCTGTTGCGGGGCTGCATGCTACTATACACAATTTTCCCCCTTTTGAAAAACTACTTGAAGGAACTCGCTGCAAATTATGTAACAGGGAGTAGGTGCCTAGATGTTCTACTTTCCTACCTCTACTAATTTTGGAATCACAAAGGGTAGGATAAAAATATTTTTAAACAGAAAAGGTGTTCTTTTTTTATCTTATGCTATTCCATGGCAATGCTTTTATCATGAGCAGGAGGTGGTACCACTGGTGGCTGCCTTAGTTCCACACATTCATCATCATCCTCCTCATTTTCTTGCTTAAGTAGACCACATTCATTTTCAGATCCGCAATTTTCCCCTTCATCCTCTTGCACATTTGCAAGTTTAAAAGTAGCATCCTTAATTTCTATGTCTAAATCATCATCATTACTACTACTCATCGTCACATTTCCAAATGATTGAGAAATTTTGGAAGGAAGCTGCTCTATAATTACAGTTTCAGAATCTGTAACATCAGACTCACATATATGGTACCCTAAGACTCTCCTCAGGGTTCTGTGAGTGCCCAAGTTGTTCTTCAGTGTTGTGTTCTTTTCATGACCTGATTTGGCTGTTTTAAAGCTAAGGCAGATGGATGACTGTGGTGGGCACTCTCTTTTGCAATGGGAATTCTAGTACATGTACCAACAGTAGCAAAAAGTGGGCATGATCTGAGCCTTGCCTTGCCGCTGGTGTATGGAATGTTAGCTATTTTAATTTTTTTGGACAAATCACCACATCCATCAGAAACTTCTCTCTTAATCCTTCATACATCAAGAGATGATGTTTTCTTTTAGATAGACAAATAGTGCTTGGATTTTGGGGATGCTTTCTTACTCTTTCCTCCCTTTTTTACTAGCAGAGGTCAAAAAAGTACCAGTACTGGTCCTGATCTGTAGAGTGTTCCATGGTTTCCAGGCAAAGTTGTGCCCAATGAACAAGTTGCCACCACACCAGGTGATAGCCCTATAACATAGGGAAAAGAGGGAATGATACCTTACAATTCTTATTTCTCTGCAACACAATATAATTAAAATTTAGACAATTGGTAATATTTTTTTGGGGGGATGTGCTGCTCATACTCAAAGAACACCTTATTTTTTGCCCACTTGATAAAGGTGTCAATGAGACTGCTCCTCAGAAAATTGTTTTCACTAGAAAAACACTTTCAATTTTAAAAGAAATAGATTTATTTGTTTTTTGGGGTGATGTTGCTCACACAAAAAGAGCATCCTGTTATTTGCTGCTTAATAAAGATGACACTGAGCCTGTCTCTCACAAAATTGCTTTCTCTAGAAACACTTTGGATTTTAAAAGCAATAAATATACATGTTTTGTGCCACTCACGGTCATGCAGCATATATACTAGTTCAGATGTCTATATTATATATACTGTAATAACAACCAATATCCACTACTCTAAACTCCCTGACACCCTATTGATCAGCAGTTCTCAATTGTCTACATTCTCAATGACTAAAATAGGTAGTCCAGACCAGAAAGAATATCTGGGTCGGCTAGGACAAGGAGCTCCAGCACATGAAAGAGCAGCGGTACTGCAGGCTGTGTTAAAAGTACCAGTGCAGCTACCTTTACCAGTTGCTCTAACCAAATCTGTGCCACGGCTGTGGTATAGTAATGTGTACTTTATGTGGAAGCAACTACTGATGTAGACTCACCACAGAGCACTGGAATCCCTGATGATACTGTACCATATCGAGGAAATGGAATGGACAAAATACCTATTGCCAGTATAAACATTAGGGCACTTGAAACATATCAAGTGTTAAGCCCCGAATAAGGAGCAGACACGAGGAAGTCAAGAATATCCTCTTGGCTAGGTATGTTGTAACCCCAGAAACATACCAGAATAAGTTTAGAAGTTTGGTGAGAGGAAATGATTCTTCCCATACAGAATTCACGAAGAGAAGTTGTGCACACTGGCTGGAAGAAACAAGCCAGAACCATAGAACAGGTCAAGGAGATGTTCATCCTGGAACAGTTAATAAATTGGTTGCCTCCTGAGGTTAAGGAATGGGTATTGGAATTGGAGACCTAGTAACCAAGAGGAGGCAAAGCAATTGACAGATGAGTTCTTAAGTAATTGATACAGGTCTCGAAACCCCCATTAGCACGTGCACTACTGGGGCTTTCAACAAGGTGAAAAAGACTCACACAACTTATTAAAATCAGAAAATTGTGCTTGCCAGCTTCCTTGGGTTCACTTATGTGACATTGGCCGTTGTTTGAACACATCACTACTGATTAGAAGCCACCACCACTTGTTCTGCCTACCATATCGACTCCAGCAGAAGAGGAGGCAGGAAGGTCATGAAAAGGGTAGGAGTGGAAGACTTTGAGAAGAGAAGGTGTTGCACAAGAGGACAGTGGGTTACATTGGCAGATGGGAGAAAATGGGGGGGAAGCATATGAAATGGGGACAAATGGTGACATACACACATAGAGGGAGAAAGAAAGAGACAGGTACCCATGATGCAGAGACAGAGACACATAAACAGTTGGGAAGTGTGGTCAGAGATAAACACACATAGAGAGTTGCATATACAGATTGTGATACAAACATATTGGCAAATGGAATCAGGGTTGAGCAGGGGAGGAGAAGTAAATTACTTACATTGTCTTCTACCAAGGCCCGGGACAGTGCAAGTCCTGGCCAATGGAGAAAGCGACTGGGAAGAGAATAGAGGGCAAGCAGAAGCAGGGCTGGACAGCTAAATGCATAACCCAGTCTACAGGGATGTCTGCCCAAAACATTCAGTTTGGGACAGGACCAGCCTGCCTTCAAAAGTGTCTCATTGCATAATGTAAGCCTTGTACTCTCAATATGTGTGTTGTTGGAGGAATTGTAATTGAATAACAAAGTCAGTTATAGTCCTGATATATTGAAAAGCTGACATTAATAGAAGAGAACCAACAATTAACTAATAAATGAATTAACTAATAAAATAAATGTTTATAGTTTCAATTTACCTTGATTTTGAAACATATATGTTCATTCAAACATATTGCGCAATAGGTGTTTATAGCTTCTAACAACTGCTCACCAAAATTGTCTTTCTTATCAGTACCTCATTTGTACCCAAATAAAATAACATAGTAGCATAATCAGTCAGCCTACTCAGAACCCTTTCTGCCAGGGACAGCTGAAATAACATTGCCTTTTATAGGCTACTCATCTCATATAACTAGAGATGCTCAGGCTCGGTTTCCTGAGAACCGAACACATCCGATCTTATCAGATCCGAGTGCGGTAAACAGAGCCGGCTCAGTAATCTTACGCGCCCTCGAAATTGAAAACGAGGCAAAACGTCATTGCTACATGGTCGGATCTCGAATCTCGTGAGATTTGGACTCTATAAGTACCACCCTCCACGGCGATCCAGCGTCATTTCCCAGAGGGACACAGAAGGGGTAGCACAGTTCTTGGGAGTCTGTAGAGCAGTTGGGCAGCATCATAGGTAGAATTGAAAGAGGAGGGAGTAGCAGTGTTCTTCCAAGTCTATAGTGAAATTCAGGAGAGCTCCATTGCTCCATTGCTAATTATCATTGCTGAAATCCAAGTAATGGGGTCGGCAGGATTGGTGTAAATATGCAGTCACATTTTACTGTGTTATAGAGGTAACACACAAAGAGGAGAGCTCCACTTCTCCATTGCTAATTGTCATTGCTGAAATACAAATAATAGGGCTGGCTGGCTTGGTGTAAATCTGCAGCCACATTGTACTGTGTTATATAGGTAACACACAAAGAGGAGAGCTCCATTTCTCCATTTGCTTGCAGGTTTGGTCTTCTGAATTTGCAGTCAAATTGTATGGTGTTTTATAGGTTACACACAAAGTGGAGAGCTCATTTGCTTCATTGCTAATTGTCATTGCTGAAATACAAATATTAGAGCTTGCAGGCTTGGTCTTCTGAATTTGCAGTCAAATTGTACGGTGTTATATAGGTTACACACAAAGTGGAGAGCTCCATTGCTCCAATGCTAATTGGCATTGCTGAAATACAAATTTTAGGGCTGGCAGGCTTGGTCTTCTGAATTTGCAGTCAAATTCTACGGTGTTATCAAAATGGATTCACAGCAGGACACAGAAGAGCAGGAGCACTAAACAGTTGCTGAAACCAGTCATGATCATGGTAATCTGGTAAAGCCTATTTTAAAGTGCATAGTGTTTTTAAGTCAGGGAAACCAAAATGTAAAAAAACACCTTTCACCTTGTTCAAGAAAAAAGACCTGTAATCCAGACAAAGTTATCTGCAGGAAAAAAAATATATTGCCAAAATGGCATTCTACACATGCAGTGGCAAGGAAAGAATGAGGCCTTTGCTTTTCTCTATGAGTACTAGTTCTGCAACTGTTACTGAGGCATCTTGTTGTAAGGTCAGTCGTGACCAAGCAATACCTTATCATTCGGACTCCAAAAGTGGTGTCCAAATACTTTTAAATGTAAAAGCCGAGCTGGAAGAAAACAGTAAGGCATTAGAGGGAAATATATGTTCAGAATCAGAAATGACACAAATCCCTGAAGAGAGTCTATCCTCGAGTTCTATGTGTAATCCTGACCAATCTATTGATGATGCAGTTGACTCAGCACAACATTTTGACATTAGGGGGTAAATGTATCAATATGCGGGTTATTCAACACCCGCGTGTTCAGCCTCTTCCGCGATTAAATTTCAAGCGGCGCTGCATTGTAAAGGGAAGTTAACCCTTTACAATGCAGCGCCGCTTGAAATTTAATCGCAGAAGAGGCTGAACACGCGGGTGTTGAAGAACCCGCATATTGATACATTTACCCCCTGGTCTTGTCTACTGTAAAAGAATTTACCATAATACCAGTGACACCTCTGCTGTAACTTCACCTGATCCTACTATAAACTACCAACATCCAATGAATGGTGGAGGATTACTTTTAATTTTTTTGAGCGGTTTACAGACAACAGTTTTATTAACAAAGAACAACATTCCTTGCAGAAGTATTGTAAGCATGGATGTCTAAATAGACTTGTATATGTATTACCTTCCACTTTGCTGCTGTTTCATCAAGTGTTTGTAATATGCACTTTACATCAAAGGTACCTAACTATATTATAATTTTGTGGGAATTGGGGCTAATTCGAGGCTCAGTGATGAACTTGCTTTTTGTTGGGAATTACAATGGCTTTTTTTACTGCATTGTCTGGCACCCTGGATTGATCTGGGTCAGCGCTCGTTGCCATGTATTAGCTCTGGAATTACCACAGTTATCCAAGAAACGGGTGGAGTGATCAACTGAACCATAACTGGTTTCATGATCCAAGGACAATTCCATCTTGCACCACTTATCTTTTGTGCCACTACTATGTGCCAATTTTTCCTAGATGTGCTAGGAACTGCTGTGTGTTTAAGCCATTGCTCTGTCGCTTAGCATCCAGCCAAGACACTGCAGTATTGGTCCGAAAGTGTATGAAAATGCAATTGTGACCTGTGAGGTGTTCAAAAATCACTACAAATGACTTGAATTAGTGTTATTGAGGTTAATAATAATGTTGGAACAAAAAAAAAGCAAAATTATGTGATTTTAGCATATTTTAGCAATTTTTCTAAAAAAATACAGATCCAAAACCAAAACCAAAACACACGAGGGCGGTTTTGCCAAAACCAAAACACAAAGTTAATCCAGATCCAAAGTTAAAACACAAACACTAAACATTCAAATTACTTTATAGTAATGCAATATGGTTGCCCTTTGTTATGACAATATTCCATTACAAACAAAACACAATGATAAAATAAACAACGATGGAGCCTGTAAACATGTAAAAACAGGCTATTTAAGCTCTTCACCTATAATAACCCCTTTTCCCTTAGAGCTACACATGCTCACCAATACCCTGTTGATCCCAGAACTTCTGCATAAAGTTTCAGTGATTATCGCTTAGGGTTAGTGTATAGACAAATAGAGAAGGAGGAGGTAAGATCAAATAGTGCAGGGTCATGGAGCTATGTGTAATAATGGTTGCACAAACAGCAAGCAATGAGAGGTTGAATCCTAATTTAGAATTAGGTTTTAGGACAAATATCAGAAAATAATATTCACAAGCAAAAAATCAAAACAGATACTAAAGTAAAGGCAGGCAATGGTCAAGAACAAAGTAAAGTCCACGACTGGTGGAAATCAATGAGGTCAAGGGTTTAGGCAAGTTATAACAGGCAATGAGAATATGAACAAGCCTATATTAAATAGATGTTATTAATGAATCAGTAGGTTTGAATGGATCATGCTACCACATGTTGAGTTAGAAACACACCCACCCACTTACTACTATGTAACCATACAAATAGCAACAGTCACAGCAGAATGAAAAGGTAAGATCCTAAGATGTATATTTTTTTATAATAATAAGGTCAGATAATTGTCTGCCTTATATTTAAATAAATACTGCAAAGTTGTGGTTCAAATTCATTCAATATATTATAGTGATGGAGGTTCAGATTATGTGAAATCCGCCAAAATCCAGCATTGGGGATCCATGTGAAACCGAAATGTGACTCGGTTTCTCCCGCCAAACTCAGATTTCAAAGCAAGGCAAGACATAATTTCCGTGACTCTTTTTTGCAAAACTCTCGCAAGTTTTGGATCGCCATCTTTTGTATATATAGACCTCCCTCATTCTCTCAAGTCTCATTTTAGAAGAGATAGCGTGTAGGGAGGAGGTTAGCTGTGGTGCTCTGCTCAGAAAATAGTGTAAACCAGGAACATAGGAAAGCAATATGAATACAATAGAATCCTGTCGTCATTGTAAAACACCTATGTAGAGAATAGTCATCTACAATAGTTTGCTGGTCAATTGCTTTTAACTTCAATCTTAATACACTTTACACAGACTAGTGGCTACTGTTTTTTGTTAATGCATTGCATTGTATATCAAATAGTAATAGTCCGTTTATACAGACTGAGTTAGATAGATATAATTCTGAACAACTTGTATATTCTTTGAGAAAAACAGTGCTTTTGCTGTCAGACTATAAGCAGCAGAATCCAAAAAACAAACAGATTTCTTTCTTTTAAAAGTGAAAGTTTGTCTAGTGAAAGTAATTTTTTGTGGGGCAGTGACAAGTGAAATAATATTGAAAACAACTGGGTGTTTGCATGTGAGATTCAGGAGCAGTTGCACACCCCAAAAAAGTTATATATTCTAATCTTTTCTATTTTTCAATACATTTATATTTTGGAATGGTCATTCAGTGAAATCTATATTTAAAGAAGGCTGTTTGTGAAAATTTGGACTGTTGTGAAGTGATCATTAGAAAATAGACTGTAAATGAATGTTAATGCTATAAATAGCAATATAGGAACAAAAACAGTTCAAAATTACATTATTTTACCTATTTTTCAAAATTTTTAATTAAATCCAGATCCAAAGCAAAACCAAAACATTTTGCGAAAGTTTGACAAAACCAATAGCAATGCCAAAACACAGAGTTAGGTTAGAACCGCCACAGGTTTTGAAACTGAAACACGAGGGTCAGCGCACATCTCTAATATATTATTTTCTAATTGTAATACTAAATTATCCGGCTTGTAAAAAAATATTTTCAATAAAATTAATTCATTAATAATAATTATATCTACTACAGTCTAATTTGAAAAAGAAATTAAAATTGAAAATCTATGAAGTTTCATAACAAAAGAAGTGCAAATTTAAACAGTAAAAACTGAGACATCACGCTGGAAAACAGCCTTCCGAGCTTTCATTCATTTTAGTCACAAAAGAGAGAGAAAATTGGGTCTAAGGATGGAGAAAACTATCTGAACAGAGATTTTCTCCATTAGCTGCCGTTTTAACTGGATGACAAACAGATTAGATTAGTTTGCAATTAGCAAATAATCTGAGCAAAATCTAAATGTTAATTTGTCAGGAGACCTTTATAAATGCATTTTTAGTACATTGAAAACTAGAAAAGTCAGGAAATGTTCCCAAAGTCACTTTGATCAACTAATATACTATTAAATGTATGAAAAATATATTAGAATAAATATAAACTTAAATTGAAATATGACTGCACAGTCTTTTTATTTTCTCACAGGAAAGTATGGAATCTGAAAATATTTATTAGTATTTCAAATAACTAAATAAGCTAATTAGAGTTCTAACTGCTGGTTTTATACTCTCATTACATGAACAACTGAAACTGTGTTATCATTACCAGTTTGTTCACTTAGCTCACCAAACATTGATATGAGAATTTATTACTTAGATTATCCATATGTATTTTACAAATTGTTAATACTAGACTCAAGTGACTCTTAGCATATTAAATCAATAACCAATTCACTAATGGTCACATAAATATTGAATTCATCATTGTTAGTTTTAACCTTGTGTTTTGTCTCTAGTAAAAATATTAAGCAACAACAAAGGACAATCATCTTGCAGTATTTTAAAGTAATGTACAGCATTCTTCTGATGTTGCATACATTGCCTGTGTGGAAATAATATTAAAAATGTGATAAAAAAATATATAAAATATATCACATGAGATAAGTGTTCAAAATACTTATGTGAATTAGTGGTCCACAGTATTTATTTTTTATTTCAGCTGACCCTGTCACACACAGACTATAACCATAGCTGATCGTTTATGTCATGTGCTTTCAAAAACTCTAAACACAAAAATTGAAGGCTTCAAATGTGAATAACCTCATTAATATAGTGAAAAGAAGAGTTAAATTAAAAAAAAGGGTTAGAAAATCCAGGTTTGTTTACTTCATAAAAGGTCACATTAGAGGTGACCCAATTAATATATATAAATATATCCAAGGTCAATGCAAATATTTGTCTAATGAAGGTTTTTATATCAAGGGCCATACAGACAAAGAGAGGTCATCCTTTAATAGTAAAAAAAAAAAGTTTCACCATCAGCATAGGAAGTGTTGGTGGTGAAACCCACATCAGCCCATTGGTGTTAAGATGACATTATTTAACACTAGTGAAAACATATGTTAAAGGCAATAGGTAGAGGCATGTGGACAGAACAGTATGCATTCTCAATACCTCAAGCACTAGTAACAGCAGTAGTGAGTAAAGTGAAAATAGAACAAATGGTTTTTAGTGTCATACTCATTTACATGTGTTTTACTAGCGCTTAAAACACTATAAAATATACAAGGACAGTGGTGTTTGAGGGTATGATGACAAATTCACTAGCTGAATTAGAATGGATTTGAATTCCTTTTTGCAAATAATGGTATCTGGAGGTAGATATACTGGATGACATTATGAGGTGATTGATTACGGGAATTATTTTAATTACCATTTTTGGGGAAGGATTTTTTTTACCTCCAGTGTGAGGCTAAAATTGGCATGAATCACACTGTGTGGGTTTATTTTGCTTCCCTCTTGATTAACACATTTAGAATCTATAAAAGGTTCAACTTGAGGTATTCATGTCTTACCAACTATATTCTGTAACTATGTAACAAATGTAGTTTTAAAGGCAACAGTGCTACAAGAGCCTAATAATTACACTCTGCAATCTCTCTGAAAATATATGTTGAAGAAATGTTTAAAAATAATGATACATGGATATTAGTAATCATTGTTTATTATAGTAATCCAGCACCCACATTTTAAAAAAAAATTGTTATTAGTTACCTAACAGACATAGTGGTAAAGACTTGCAATTTCAGCAGTGTCAAATTGAGGATGCTGCTTTGGAACTTGCTAATGTGCAACAGGCTGAGGGGGATAATTGTGGATTCTGCAAAAGGTTACAATGCGTTGCACTTGAACAAGATAATGAGGAGAATGATGTATGTTTCTAGGTAATTCAGTCACCAGTGGTATCACTTCATGCCCATGATAAGTTTATTGAGATGCCTTGGCAAGCAACCAAAAAATCCACCACTTGCATGCAAAAATATTTTTATTCCAACTCAGAAAACATCTGTCAAGACATCTATAGCCTTTGTGATGCCACACTAAGTAGAGATAGGCACCTCCTCCTTTCATCTTCATCATCATCATTTATTTAGTCACCACCAGCAAATTCCATAGTGCTTTAGAATTGGGAAATAACACTGTAATAAACAAATACTGGATAATACAGACAGAGAGATAAGAAGCTCTACATGCAAGCTTCAATCTCTTTGTTACATTATTTTCAGCAAGTTCATTCAAGTAGTTTATTAAAAGGGGGAAAATTATGTATAATAGCAAACAGTCCAGCATCAGCTAGCAGCCGAATGGATAGACACCTCATGCATTTTTCATTGTCAACACCTTCATCATCAACCTTCTCGTTATTAGTATGTAATCCAGCATCCAACTTTCAAATGCAGACTGACTCCCCTAATGCAATCCATGATTCCCAATTGGAATCCTTGCACACTTCGGCTGCTGCTGCTACTGGGATTAAAACTGCTATACAGAAGGGGTCGAAGAAGAGGAACATCGCTTTTAACAACAATTGTCTGTGAAGTATGATGTCCAGTATCCTATTGCACAATGGATCACTAAAGCCAAGACAAATATGTTAGCCTTGAATGTGCATCCAATTTCCGTCATCAATGCATCAGGTTTAGGCAGATTAGTTGAGATCATGTGTCCACGCTACCCAATTCCATCCACTTAATTACGGATGTGTGGACAAAACAAAAGACTACATGACTGTGACAGCCCACTGTGATATTTGTATTAGCTTCAGCAGCAATGGTGCCTGTAGCATCATCATTATCCTATTTATCCTTTCAGCATAGTAGAGCTAGCATACAGTGCCAGGTCATTCACTGCACCCTGTTTTTGTCCACTAAATAGTTCAGATGTCACGGATACTGTCCCTCACACAATTACTTTCAGATATTAAAACACTTGGGATCTTAAAAGCTGTAATATATAAATATATATATACACACACACAGTATATACAAATATATATATATATATATATATATATATATATAGATAGATAGATAGATATATGTAGATATATATATATATATATATATATATATATATATATATATATATATACAAGTTAACCCGTGCATGATACTCATGTATTCTAGTCAAATCAAGCTACTTAAGGTGTTAAAAAGGTTCTTGTCATGCATTTGGGCCTAGCCCAGGCCTCCTCAGGGGAAGAGCGTTACTTCCCGATGCAAGCGCCCTTTTTTAACGTGGTTTTGTCCACATGTCACCACCTCATCATTTTTCTCCATCACCTCATCCTTCATCTTCATCGCCACTTCCTTCATCAAGCTACTTAAGGTGTTAAAAACTCCCCACTGTCACCCCCGGCAACCACCAACCACTCCCAACTGTCACTTCTCCTTCAAGAAATATATAGGTCAGTGTATAACTCTGCCCAGCAGGTGGCGCTGCAGCTTGGTTTTTTTTTCCACACACGCCACTAGGCATTTATATAGTAGATATATATATAAATTGAGTGTGTGCTGTCTAAAGGCACACTATAAAAATAGCCAAAAAAGCCTTAAAGTAGGGAAAACAGTGCTCTTACCAACATACTAAGAGAAAAAAATTTGAAAGCAGCTAGAAAACCTAAAATATGGGTGTCCAATCTGTTTGAAGAGTTTTGCTAATAAACTCATATTCAGCGCTCAAAATAAGGGATACATATACAAGGAAAAAGGGAAATTGAATATATCAAACTCGCAAATTTGCTTTCATACGATAAAATACGTGAAATATTTTGAAACACATACCAATATAGGATGAATAATGAGAATAAAATGACATAGTGTGTTTCCGCTTAACATGTAAAAGAGGTATTAGAGTCCAGAAAAACAAACTGATTAGATATATAAGTGTCCCACAGCCCGATTGATTACAAATAGGCATATGTTATTATATTAAAAAGCGGTACCTTCAACTCCGTATTGTCCACAATAATACTGAGTAAAACTTATGGGTCTTGGTTCCTCTCCACTTCTATTACCTTTAGAGTCAGGCAGATACTGGAAGAGTTACTAAATGTGGGTCAGCATGCACAGATTACCATCCGAACAGTACAGTAGTAATACATAAAAGAGTAGGATACAGAAACATGGTTGTGGTACCCCTCACACAATTGCTTGTAGATTAAACACTTGGGATTTTAAAAGCAAGAAGTCTATTTTTTTGGGAGGTGTACTGCTCAGAGTCATACAGCACCCTGCCTTTTCTTCATTAAATAGTTCAGACTATAAGCAGGATTTATAGAGGGGGGTTTATACGCCATGCTGCCAGAGTGTATGCAAGGGACATGGCTTTCATTTGAGACAATACTAGGCTGCTATCCAACTCTTCCTATTACTTTTAAATACATGGGTAATGGTAGCCAACTGTTCTCATTCTGGTGGGACAATCCAAATTTTGTGTGATTGTCCCACTCAGTCAGGGCATTGTTCAAACTGCAAGAATAATTGTAAGGAATTTCCCACTTCTTACTATGCTGATTATTAAGCACAAGCTGCTTTCATCTAACAATAGTACACACAGCTGGCTCTTAACGAGCAATACAGTGAGAAGCAGGACATACCTCCTAACTATCCTTGCAGTTGAGACAAAAGTACTAATTGAGCGGGACAGTCACACAAAATTAGGGACTACCCCACCAGAATCAGGACAGTTGGCAGACTGCGCTGATGTCTCCTACTTTTCTTGAAACTTCCACTACTCATCGCTGCCTGTGTTTAAAGCCGAGTTGCTGTTTGTCAGGATCCTGGAATGTTTGGGCTCAGTTTGGAAAAGGGATAGGTATGGGCAGCGTGGTGGCTTAGTGGTTAGCACTTCATTTAATGCCAACACTGGTTACAAGCAGGGATAGACCTATTGCCTCCATACCAGTACTGACATTAAATAGCATTTCCATGTAATAAATAGACCTATATCCCCTCAATTAGCATCAACATTAAATTAATAGCATTCAGAATTAATATGTTAGGTTAGCTCATGAATAATTGAGTGAGATGCTGCTGTCTTAATGGGTATTGACTAAACTTCCCTGGAGACGCGGAGTCTAACAAAATGGAACGTGTTCACCAGGGATTCTCGAAAGGGAATATGGGCTTCTGCGGCTTCCACCTTGCAGGTCTCGGTTCTCCAGGAAAGCTCAAGTTACATAGTAGAAGAATGATCCAATTCGGACATCAAATGGTGGTAACGAAGATTACCATTGTATTATAAAACATTAATACAAGAGTTCGGGCTTGCGGGCGGCAGTTGGAGAAGGCTGCACGTTAGATCAGCTCTGTGTCTTTCCTCCCACACAATTATCTGTCCACAATTATAAAACATCTAAAAACTTGTGAAGACAGTGGGAAATTATTGTGGGGGTACAAAGGAGTGTCATCATCACTCCAAAGACAAGGCCATACCATCTATCCCTGGCTTATCTGCATCAACTGACCTACTGTGTACCGACCCGGCTTGTCAATTAACCCTTCTCCTGCCGAATCCCTGGCTTATCTGCAGCAACTGATCTACTGTGTACCGACCCGGCTTGTCAGTTAACCCTTCTCCTGCTGAATCCCTGGCTTATCTGCATCGGCTGATCTACTGTGTGCCTACCCGGCTTTTCGGTTGACCCTTCTCCTGCTGAATCCCTGGCTTATCTGCACCAACTGATCTATTGTGTACCGACCCGGCTTGTCAGTTAACCCTTCTCCTGCTGAATCCCTGGCTTATCTACATCAACTGATCTACTGTGTACCGACCCAGCTTATCAATTAACCCTTCTCCTGCTGAGTCCCTGGCTTATCTGTATCAACTGATCTACTGTGTACCGACCCGGCTTGTCAATTAACCCTTCTCCTGCTGAATCCCTGGCTTATCTGCACCAACTGATCTACTGTATACCGACCCGGCTTTTCAGTTAACCCTTCTCCTGCTGAATCCCTGGCTTATCTACATCAACTGATCTACTGTGTACCAACCCGGCTTGTCAATTAACCCTTCTCCTGCTGAGTCCTTGGCTTACCTGTATCAACTGATCTACTGTGTACCGACCCGGCTTGTCAATTAACCCTTCTCCTGCTGAATCCCTGGCTTATCTGCATCAACTGATCTATTGTGTACCGACCCGACTTGTCAGTTAACCCTTCTCCTGCTGAATCCCTGGCTTATCTACATCAACTGATCTACTGTGTACCGACCCGGCTTGTCAATTAACCCTTCTCCTGCTGAGTCCCTGGCTTATCTGTATCAACTGATCTACTGTGTACCGACCCGGCTTGTCAATTAACCCTTCTCCTGCTGAATCCCTGGCTTATCTGCACCAACTGATCTACTGTGTACCGACCCGGCTTGTCAATTAACCCTTCTCCTGCTGAATCCCTGGCTTATCTGCATCAACTGATCTACTGTGTACCGACCCGGCTTGTCAGTTAACCCTTCTCCTGCTGAATCCCTGGCTTATCTGCATCAACTGATCTACTGTGTACCGACCCGGCTTGTCAATTAACCCTTCTCCTGCTGAGTCCCTGGCTTGTCTGCACCAACTGATCTGCTCTGTACCGACCCGGCTTGTCAATTAACCCTTCTCCTGCTGAATCCCTGGCTTATCTGCAGCAGCTGATCTACTGTGTGCCGACCCGGCTTGTCAATTGGCCCTTCTCCTGCTGAATCCCTGGCTTAACTGCATCAACTGCATATAAAACATTATTTTATATGCCATTATTTTGTTTTTCCTGATTGTACATTTACAAGTTTCTACTTTTTACCTGTTATTATTCTACTATTTATATGCCTTTATCTTGTTTTTCCTGATTTTATATTTACCAGCAACTAGTTTTACCTGTTATTATTCTTGCCTATTTCCATTGTCCTTGTTACCTCTCCTTCTATTATTCTTTGCCTTCCACGCCCTATTTGGTTATTGTCCTCCATCTTGCTATTGTCTCCCTGCTTATTCTTACCTGTTATCCGCTGTCCTTATTATCTTACTGTTCTGCTATCATTCTTACCTGTCTTCATTGTCCTTATTTTCTCACTGTACTGTTGCTCCATGCCCTCCACGCCCTAATTCGTTATTATCTTCCACCTTTTCATTGTCTTCCTGCCTTTGTTCTTACCTGTTTTTCACTGTCCCCACTATCTCACTGTTCTGTTACTCTCTCTCCCTACTATGCCTCCCCGCTCTCACTCCATACCCATACTCTCCCCCCGCCCTACCTCTCCCGTTCCTCCCCGCCATCCCCCGCGCGCTGCTCATCTTGCTAACCTCATCCCCATTTCCCCCCTCTCCTCTCCCCCTTTCTTCTGTGCCCTCTGGAATGCCAGATCCGTCCGCAACAAGCTGACTGCTATCCACGACCTCTTTCTATCCAACTCCTTTAACCTTCTTGCCGTTACTGAAACCTGGCTCTCCGATTCTGATACTACTTCCCCCGCTGCCCTCTCCTATGGTGGCCTCTCCTTCACCCACTCCGCCAGGCCTGGTGCCCGCCCTGGCGGTGGAGTTGGTCTCCTCCTCTCCTCCACCTGTACTTTTCGTGTCATTCCCCCTGAACCCTCCCTCTCCTTTTCCTCTTTTGAAGCTCACTCCATCCGCCTCTTCTACCCCATCCATCTCCGCGTCACTGTCATCTACCGCCCCCCTGGCCCCACCTCCCTCTTCCTTGACAACTTTGCTAGCTGGCTTCCTCACTACCTCTCCTCCGATCTCCCCTCGATCATTCTCGGTGACTTTAATATCCCCATCGACAACCCCACCTACCCTGCTTCCAGCAAACTGCTCACCCTCTCTTCCTCCCTTGGTCTCACCCAATGGACCTCCTCCTCTACCCACTGCCTTGGTCACTCCCTTTATCTTGTCTTCTCCTACCTATGTAATCTCTCTGACTTCTCCATCTCTCCCTTTCCTCTATCCGACCACCATCTCCTCTCCTTCTCTCTCTCCTCTTCTCCTGCTCCCCCCCCCTGCCCAAACCTACTCTGTCCATACGCAACCTCAATGCTCTTGACCCTGCCTCTCTGTCCTCCTCTCTCGATACCCTCCTTTCTCCCCTTTCCTCCCAGGCCTGCCCCAACCATGCGGTCTCCCTCTACAATCACACCCTCACCTCCGCTCTGGACGCGGTCGCCCCTGCCCACTCCGTCCACCCCCGCTGCTCCAAACCCCAACCCTGGCACTCCAAATTTACCCGCTTCCTCCAAAAATGCTCCCGTTCCGCCGAACGTCACTGGAGAAAATCCCGCTCCCTGGCTGACTTCCTCCACTTTAAATTCATCCTTTCATCCTACAGCTCTGCCCTCTCACTCGCTAAACAATCTTTCTTTAAATCCCTCATCTCTTCCCAGTCCTCTAACCCCCGCCGCCTCTTTGCCACCTTCAGCACTCTCCTGGCCCCCTCACCTCCCCCCACCCCCTCCTCCCTGACTGCCTCTGATTTCGCCTCCTTCTTCTCCTCTAAAATCGAGGCCATCCGACTTGAAATCTCCTCCTCCACTCTCTCTTCCACCCCTCCCACTCTTCTGTCCTCCCCCCCCAACCACCTTCCCCTCCACTCCTTCCGTCCCACCACCGGCGAGGAAGTCCACTCTCTCATTTTATCCTCCCCCCCACTACCTGCCCCCTGGATCCCATCCCCTCCCACCTTCTTCGCTCCCTTTCCCCCACCACCTGCTCCCACCTCGCTCACCTCTTTAATCTCTCCCTCTCCACTGGCATCTTCCCCTCCTCCTTCAAACATGCTCTCGTATCCCCCATTCTTAAGAAACCTAATCTCGACCCCACTTCTCTCTCGAACTATCGCCCCATATCTCTTCTCCCTTTTGCCTCCAAAATTCTTGAGAGGCTCGTCTGCAGCCGTCTCACCTCCTACCTTTCTGAATACTCCCTCCTTGATCCTCTCCAGTCTGGTTTCCGCCCCCTCCACTCCACTGAAACTGCCCTGGCTAAAGTCACCAATGACCTCCTCTCTGCAAAAGCCAGGGGCCACTTCTCCCTTCTCATCCTCCTTGACCTCTCTGCAGCCTTTGACACCGTTGACCACCCCCTCCTCCTTCACACCCTCCAGTCTTTCGGCCTCTCCGGCCCAGTCCTGTCCTGGTTCACCTCTTACCTTACTCACCGTTCCTTCTCTGTCACCACCTCTGGGTCTCTCTCCCCCCCATCCACCCTTCCAGTTGGGGTCCCTCAGGGCTCTGTTCTGGGACCCTTACTCTTCTCTCTATACACCTCCTCCCTGGGTGAACTCATCAGCTCCTTCGGCTTCAGCTACCACCTTTACGCTGACGACACTCAATTATACCTCTCCTCTCCTGATCTCTCTCCCTCCCTCCTCTCTAGGGTGTCCGCCTGCCTCTCTGCCATCTCCTCCTGGATGTCCTCTCGATTCCTCAAACTTAACCTTGCCAAAACTGAGCTCATAGTTTTTCCTCCCTCTCATACCCCATCCCCTTCTGACCTCTCCATCACTGTCGACAACACCTCTATCTCACCTGTCCCCCAACTTCGCTGCCTTGGTGTCATCCTCGACTCCTCTCTCTCCTTTGGCCCCCACATCCTCTCTCTTGCTAAATCCTGCCGCTTCCAGCTGCGCAACATCGCTCGCATCCGGCCCTTCCTCTCCCAAGATGCCACCAAATGCCTTATCCACTCTCTGATCATCTCCCGCCTGGACTACTGCAACCTCCTCCTCACTGGCCTCCCCCACTCTCATCTCGATCCCCTTCGATCCGTCCTTAACGCTGCAGCTAGGCTTATTTTCCTCTCTCGCCGCTCCTCTTTTGTCTCCCCCCTCTACCTAGCCCTTCACTGGCTCCCATTCCCCTTCAGAATCCTCTTTAAGCTCCTCACACTCACCTACAAGGCTCTCGCCAACTCCACTGCGCCCTACATCTCCACCCTTCTCTCTATTCATGCTCCATCCCGCCCTCTCCGTTCTGCCTCTGACCGTCGCCTCTCTTCCCCCCTTATAACCTCCTCCCACGCGCGTATCCAAGACTTCGCCCGCGCTGCCCCCCTCCACTGGAACAAGCTCCCTCCCTCCATCAGAACTTCCCCTAATCTGTCCAGCTTCAAACGGGCCCTAAAAACCCACCTTTTTCTTAAAGCCTTTCTGTCTCCCACTTAACTTCCTACCTTATCTTCTGCCTCTGTCCCCCTACTCTCCCTCTCTCCCCTGCGTCTCTGTCTGTCCACCCCTCCCCTTAGATTGTACGCTCCTCTGAGCAGGGCCATCTCTCCTCCTGTTTCCACCACTTCTAACTCTGCTCTCCAGCTACTTAGCCCTCCTCCTCAAAGGTCCTCCACCCCACGTCCACTTTCGCTCCCTCCTCCCCCCTGGGGGTCTCCCTGTCTTCCGCGCCCCCCTTCTTGGGCCCCATCATTTTCGGATCCTCCCTCCCCTTTTCCCGCCCTCTCTAGCTGTGCATTGAGCGTACTGAGTTGCTGTGTTTACTGTACTGTGCTGTCTCCCATTGTATTGTGATTTTGTTTGTCTCTGTACGGCGCTGCGGATGCCTTGTAGCGCCTTATAAATAAATATTAATAATAATAATAATAATAGTTCAATGAAGACCACAAATAAATTAATATTTCCCACTTACTATTAAATGATTATCACCCACCTCACCATTAAATTAGTAGTCAGCCTCCACCCCTACTGCAGTCCACCCCCCACACTTACCTTCTACCATTTGGCTTTTTAGATTTCAGAGGCAGACTCTTCTGACTGCCTCTCTATATTTTCTTGATGTCATCACACAATTATAGCAGACTGACCTATAAATAAACTATGTATGACCATGTCCAACCATCTCCAAGCGATTTTCTTAGCACAGATTTCCAGCCTATATCCTATCCACTAGAAGAGAGGAGGGGGGATATATATAGAATATATCAAGATCTGACATTTTAATGGAAATTATGCTTTGCTTCATTTTCAGCTCTGAATTAGGTTCGCGAAACTGAGTCGTGTTTCGGATCACCAAAGTTTTAATCTGACGGATTTCACAGAATCCGGACCGCTTTAAGTTAAACAACCATTTAGTGGTAAAATTATGAAGCTGGCGGTTTGAAAAAGTGAAGATATTGCCTATAGCAACCATTCAGATTCTACCTGTCATTTTGTAGAATGTACTAAATAAATGATAACTAGAATCTGATTGGTTGCTATAGGCAAAATCTCTACTTTTTCAAAACTGCAGCTTCATAAATTACCTTTGTCTTTGACTTTAAGAATTAGGATATTTTTTTGCTGCTTGTGGAGTAGAGAAACTCTATAACAATTTACTTTTAAAAGTGCCCAAGTGTATAGTCAAGGTTGAATAGAACACTGCATTTTTAAGTTTAATATATTATAGTTACACTTTTTTGTCATAGTTATATTTTAACATTGAAACACATTTCTGAACAGATATTTTATATTTCAGTTAAATTTCATCCTGTTCCTGAACACAGTGAGGGTTCTTGCAACAAAAATCTGGGAATCAAATGCAGTTGGTTATGATGCCAGAAAACAATACAGGTAGGATTATTTCAGATTTTTTTTTAATTTAATAAGCACAGTTTTAATTATTTTCTTAAAAAAATATGTTTAGGAAAATTATAAAGCATGATATATTCTGTACGTTTAGTAACATGGCCATCCCCAAATAAATTCACACTACTGTCTTACAAATCCAATATACTGTATGTAAAAAAATGCAATTAACTTTAAAATAAGTATTAGTTTTCTCAAACTAATTTTGCAGGCTATGCAGGATAGTTTTTCTTGAGCCTTTTGCTAACAATTATTCCAAGTCCATAGTAAATGAAAAGTCACCAATAAATATAGAATTTGGAGATAACAAGAAAAAAATATATTCTTAGAAACTGCCCATAATTACATTTTATTTTTAAAGTTTGTTTCTCTGAATTTACATTGCATATATGTACTCTAAAAATTACTATTTAGCGAATATAATCTAAATGTAGAGATCACATGCGAGTCAGGGAAATTACATCCTATCATGAGACATCTCAGGGGCAGGAAATTGTATCTTAGGGAACAAATTTACATGAATACCACTTATATTTTTAACACTACTGCTATCCAAATCTGTGCCAAACAGAGCAACTAAAGGCAGCAAACAAAAAACATGTATATTATATACAGTGGATAGAAAACATCTACACAACCTTTTTGAATATGTTATATATAGCCTTCAATCAAGATAAAGAACTTTTCTACCTTTAATGTGACCATGCTACCAACAAAAATCAAGTCTAATGTGGAAGCAATTTTGCTTTTATTATAGCTGTGAGTCTTTTTGAATAGGTCTATGCCAATTTTGCATACTTGGACGTATCTTGATAGTTGGAGCTATTGGTTATGCCTCTATCCTGACTAGAGCCCCTGTCTCAACTAAAGAGAATCAGACTCAAAACATGATGCTGTCACCACCAAACTTTACATTTGGAATGATGTTCTTTGGGTGATGAGCTGTGTTGTCTTTGCACAAACGTATCTTTTATAATTAAGGCCAGAAAGATCAACTTTGATCTCATCACATAATGAGACATTTTCCAACATGACTTAAGGTGATTAAATGTTATGGTTTTTGTTTGCAAAATTTAAATTAGCTCAAATGTTCATTTTTGTTAGAAATGGTTTCCATCTTGCCACGATACCACACAGGCTAGACATGAGCAGAACATGAGAGATTGTGCTGACAGAATTTCCTGTGGCTATTTTAATGTTGCCGTAGGCCTCTTGGTAGCCTTGATAGTTTTCGCTTTGTCCTGTCATCAACTTTGAAGGGACATCCTGATTTTGGCAATATCTTTCTTGTGCTACATTCTCTCCACTTATTGATGATAATTGTGATAGCGTTCTATGATAATGCCTTTGACATTCTTTTACATTTTCCTGATTGTTAGTTTTCGACAATGAGATTCCACAAATGTTTTGAAAGCTCCTTGACGACCATCTGTACCCCAGTAGGACCAAAAAAGCTGCAAGGAAATCTAAACGAAATTCTAGAGAGAAAAAGGAGAAAGATAGATGGGAGATATTCCAAATATAATTTTATCACTACTACACATTGAAGAGGAAGGATATGCAGTATATAGTACCAGGGATAGAACATTTCTTGTCTTACATGTAGATAGAGACAATGAGCTTGATTCATTAAAGAAAGTTAAGTAAAAAATTGAGTAAGTAGTCTCCTGGACAAAACCATGTTACAATGCAAGGGGTGCAAATTAGTTTTCTATTTTGCACATAAGTTAAATACTGTCTGTTTTTTCATGTAGCACACAAATACTTGATAGCTTATTTGTACACTGAAATTTAAAGTTGATATTTGTGTGCTACATGAAAAAACAGACAGTATTTAACTTATGTGCAAAATAGAAAAGTCTTTTCCAGTCTTCTTCAAAGTGCTCTTTTATTCAGCACTAGCAAAAGTGGTTGGTTAATTTCAGCTATCCCATATGATATACTCTTAAATCCATGGGTACATGTCATTGCTTGTGGATGTACTATTTTAGGAATGGTTGGATGTGGTTATGGAGTCATCAGAATGTAAAATACACTGATGAATATGATAATTTGAGCATGACTGGGTACTATATGAAAGTAACTGCGCCATGTAATTTTCAAAGCCCTGACAGACAAAGTTTAGATATAAGCTCCAGTTCAGTTTTCAAATTGTGTTTTATTTCAAGCAATGTTTTTAATAGTACATTTTAGCTGGATATTCACTACATTCTGATTGTCTAACTCATAAAGTTTTCTAGAGTTAGTATGCATTTATCTCCTTTAGAATTCAAGTGATTTTACTTTAAAATTGGTTTGGACAAAATAAAGGGTCCCTGCAATAGTCTCTAGGTTGGTATCCTTTTTAAACCTCCAAGAAGAAACATAGGTTGCAGGTACAGTTTTAGCTTACCTAACACTAACCTCCCCCACCAGTGTTAGGAGCATGGTTAAGCTAACTCAGTTAGTGAATTAGTATCTCCTTCTGAACCAACAGCAAGGGGCATGAGTAGAAACCTACAGTTTATTGCTGCCTATTGCCACGAATTGCAGGGCTGACATTTGTTTAGTAAAGTACCAATGCTATAAGCAGTGATGAACAGTTGTTAGCTGTGTAGTCCAATAGTGGGGCCATGTCTGCACTTCAGAAAGAAACTACCAAAGAGTGTGTGTTGTTAATACCCTAAGTAGTTAATGGGTATATGTGTCAGAAGATACACACAAAGTAAGGAGTTGAGGTGGGGCAGAATCTATGTGAGAAGGGGGAAACCCTGCCTAGGGAGTCAAATGGTCACATACCCTGTACACATCTATTGTTTTCATAGTAACTGCTATTTTTTAATTTTGACTTCTTTACCCATTAGTTGCACACATATTATCTGTCAGCAGATTTCTGCTCGAATCAAAAAATCCACTACCTTGTTATAAAAACGAGGAGAAACATTGCCTGCAATTAAAGTATAAGAATAATAAATCCCACCAAATATTGAGTATCTCCCTCATGCTTACAATTTCTTTGCAGAAAGTTGTACCTTGAAATACTTTTGGGAAACTCTTTGGAAGAGGTGTGAAACAAAAAAACAAAAACAAACAAACAAGGAGCAATTACAGGGCAAACTAAAGAAATAAATATTAGTAATCCATTTTAAGTAAACCATACTACCTTAGAGTGACTCATTTTAAAGTAACAAGAAAAAAAAATCAATGATACAAAAAGGATTTTTTTTTGCAAATTGATTGCTCTGAATAATATTAGACTGTATTTTTATAACTAATGAAACTAATTGTGTGTCTACACTTTTATTAAATTAAACCCTGCAGAGGGATTTCTATTAATAGAGGCTTAAATGTTAAATGTTTAATTTACTGATTGATTGAAGACATTCAATTAAATGCAGAAAAAAGCTGGATAACATGAAAGAGAATTTTCTTTCACATTCATTAACACTTACCAGAGGAAAGATGTAGGCAAATGTTATCTTTTAACATTTTTAAACTAGTATTATATTATTTTCTCCACTTTGCCATAAATAAATCATTAAGAAATAAGCACATCTTGGGAATTAGCTCTTTAGCATATGTTACCTCTTAACAAGCCAATGGTGACAGAAAATCATAGCAAGCAACACTAGCAAGTGTTTAGAAGAAATGAATATCATTTTCAGTAAATCAATGAGTAAAGTCCCAAGTGAAAATTCTACTAGGATTGATTTCCAGGAAATTGTTTACTCTGTTCTGCCAGTTCTTTAATTCAAGGATGCTAGAAGGAGAATGAAAAAGCTCTGATAACACACACACATATAGATTTAACCCTGACTAATACACAAAGTGAAAACTAGAAATGGAAATTTCTAATTTTCTCAATATGAGTCTTTAGGGTGAAATCAATTTACAGTAAGAGTTCAATTTTCATATCCAGATCTTTTATCTTAAAAATAAACTTGTTTTTGGGAATATAATCTCATTTTAAGATTGCTCCAAGTGCTTCTCATTTCACACTTTCTGGTTTCCCTATATGGGACTACATGTCTAGAACACATATATATTGAGAGAGC
The DNA here is from genome assembly GCF_038048845.1 of Mixophyes fleayi. Taxonomy (NCBI): domain Eukaryota; kingdom Metazoa; phylum Chordata; class Amphibia; order Anura; family Limnodynastidae; genus Mixophyes; species Mixophyes fleayi. The sequence continues at coordinate 105,116,128 of NC_134408.1, read as the reverse complement.
TACTTTTCTTAGAAACCATTTTGTCCCTCTGTTAACACTTCTTATGAAGGTTATGGTTGCACTTTGCCCAACTGTGTTTCATATTGCTAACTGAAAGAAAGTACTATCCATAGGTGATCTGAGAAAAAGAGATAAGAGAAATCGCCTCCAGGGAGTAAATGTATCAAACCCTCTATAAGGAAAAGGAAGAGATTTTTCCCATAGCAACCAATCAGATTTTAGCTATCTTTTTCTAGAATGTACTAGATAGATGTTGGCTATAATCTGATTAGGTGCTATGGGCAACACCTCCAATTTTCCTTTTTAGAAGGTTTGATACATTTACCCTGATTTGATCTTGAGGGCTTTTTTTAGAAATCATTAATGGCACCCAGTGGAGTTGATATTTTAATTTAAATAGTCTTGCAGAAGTCTTCAGAAATAGTTATAACCATTTTTTTTATTCTGTAAACTCCTTGACTGGCCATCGGTTGCTACTTTCGCATATCTTCTCATAATAATTTCACAAATATGCATCCCTGCCTGATCCTTGTGGTCTGCTTGGTTTGACACATTCCTGCAGGGAGGCATGGAATCTAATGAGGCAAAGGTGTTCACCAGGGACCCACCCAAGAAGGTATGAACTTTGCAGCTTCTGCCTCACAGGTCGCAGTTCCTGGAGTAGGCATCAGGCTAGATCAGTTAGAGAATGTAGAGTTGAAGAGAAATCGGGTACTAGAGTTAAGATAGCCCAGAAGTGGCAGGACAGCTGTTTAGGCTGGATAACTGGCATGGGAAACGGATAGCTGTCACCAATAATCTGGGAGTCCAGGTTAAGCTGGGGAGCTGTGAACTGGATACTTTGTAGATGAGATGATCTGCAGCAAGGATTGTCTGGAGTCCAGGTAAAGATGAGAAGCTTGAGAGCTGGATATCATGTGGGTGAAATGATCTGCAGCACGGATGATTCACAACTGAACAGACAGAGGGACTTGAATATCTGGCACTATATAAGAGACAGAGGTGCCATACGTAGTTTGGGGCCATGATTGGTCAACCAATGGCTGTGAGACAGAAGTGTCAATTAACTACCTGAATCCAACATGGCAGCTGCCATGAAGGGATTTCGGCACTCAGTGCGAGAAGAGGAAGAAGAAAGGGAGTCCCGGGCAGGTAAGCGTAATGGACCCCGACCGAGTGTTATGAGGGTCTGGTGCATGATAAATAATGCCTTACAGTAAGGCTACTTATTACTTTTTTCTCCCAAGACAAAAATTGACAACTCTCACCAGGATACTAACTGACAGGGTCATTATTTTCAGTGGAGCAGGTAGAGGTGTGCGCAGAATGAGAAAAGTTGTCCAAGTTCCAAACTGAATTTATGTTTTCTATGAACATGTTTTGTTTTTTACTCACTAGTAAGTATATGGCATTTTATTATTTAGCATATACAATTTATATCAATGTTAATAACATAAAATATGTATTTCTTCTTCTGTTTTCAGGAAGCTGGCAAAATCCACGCTAGTTCTAATCCTAGTGTTCGGTGTCCACTACATTGTCTTTGTTTGTTTACCACACACATTTACTGGTCTAGCTTGGGAGATTCGAATGCACTTTGAACTCTTCTTCAACTCATTTCAGGTGCAGGAACACATTCAATTGAAATGTTAAATGTATGTTTGAGGTTTTATCTATATACAAACTTAGGTTGTTGTATAACTTAGTTATGAAATAAGGAATTGCAAATGAGTCTCATAAACATTGGCCTGTTCCCTATATTTGGAGATTACTTTATTCCCATAAAATGTATCCCTTGTGAATTTGAATAAGTTTAGATTTTCAATACTATCTTTCCCAACTACTGGTTGTACAAGTGTGATAGCTGTCTGCAAATTTCCACATTGCAATTCTCTAATTTTAAGGGAACTTCTATTGGTCAAAAATGTAAACCACTGAATGTTGTTCTTCCCATATTAACGGAGTATTTATTTTATTTCCAACAGGGTTTCTTTGTCTCAATAATCTACTGTTACTGCAATGGTGAGGTAAGTTTTGTGTCAAAGCATAGAATTTCAATCTACATTCTTTTTTATCTGTTGCATGCTGTTGTTATGCAGTAAATATATTAACAAAAGTGGAAAGCAAATTAATTTAATGAAAATGTTGTTTACTTTTTTTCTCAATGCAGTCATTTTACTTTCACACAGTTGTTAAAGAATGAAGTCTAGTTACTGTGTACAATCATGGACAAAAGTTTGCTGCTTCAGTGTTTTTAGACATTTTTGTCAGATGTTGCTATGGAATACTGAAGTAAAATTACAAGCATTTCATAAGTGTCAAAGGCTTTTATTGACAATTACATTAAGTTTATGCAAAGAGTCAATATTTGCAGTGTTTACCCGTCTGTTTGACGACTTCTGCAATTTGCCATGTCATGCTCTCAATCAACTTCTGGGCCACATACTGACTGATGGCCGCCCATTCTTGCCTAATCACTGTTTGAAGTTTGTCAGAATTTGTGGGTTTTTGTTTGTCCACCCGCCTCTTGAGGATTGACCACAAGTTGTCAATGGGATAAAGGTCTGGGGAGTTTTCTGGCCATGGACCCAATATTTCAATGTTTTGATCCCTGAGCCACTTAGTTATCAGTTTTGCTTAAAGGCAAGGTACTCCATCAAGCTGGAAAAGGCATTGTTCATCACCAAACTGTTCTTGGATGGTTGGGAAAAGTTGCTCTTGGAGAATGTTTTGGTACCATTTTTTATTCATGGCTGTGTTCTTAGGCAAACTTGTCTTTGAAATAGTTGGCCACAGAGCTGACGAAACACGTTAGATGGAACAGGAAGACTCTCTTTATTACTTTGGACTTGCAAATTTACATTGAATAATTATCATAAGAACAACATCCACCACTCTCTCTTTCATTTGGACATCAGTATAGCTGGTTATTTGGATCTGAACATACAGACTTTTTTTATGTATATCGGATACTACTGGGGTCACATCGGGCGTAATAAATACCCAGCTGATTCTGTGAGAGATCGCAGTTAACTCCGCTACCCCACCACAGCATTCACAGAGGGTCCACACAGATGCTTTATCGGACCTCTTATTATAACAATCAAACTTATATTGGATATTATTGAGGCGACACTGAGCGGATATAATACCCAGCTGATACCGCGAGAGATCGCAGTTAACCCCGCCACCCCACTACAACATCCACGGAGGGTCTACATAGATATTTTATCGGACCACCTACTGAAGCATCATAGGGTCTCTGTGAATTCCCACCCTATTGAGATACAGAGCACCATTAACGAGTGACTCTGCAATTTGTCATCATTCCAGTAATTGAGACAGTGCCTTCTGATACTACCAAAAGAGAGAAGGAGGCATGAGGATATCGCAGTAAGAGACACATTGTGTCCACTCTTTTAATATACGACAGCTATATATATATATATATATTTATATATATATATATATATATATATATATATATACACACACACACAAGTTAACCCGTGCATGATACTCATGCATTCTAGTCAAATCAAGCTACTTAAGGTGTTAAAAAGGTTCTTGTCATGCATTTGGGCCATAGCCAAGGCCTCCTCAGGGGAAGAGCGTTACTTCCCGACGTAAGCGCCCTTTTTTAACATGGTTTTGTCCACATGTCACTGTCACGGTCACAAACAGGAGTACAGCTAGGAGTCACGAATATGGTGAAAACACTCTGTTTATTTGCAGAAAGGTATAAATAGCAGGTAATTGAGAGCAGTAGTAAATACCAGGTGCAAGCAGATGCAGGAAATTATACCAATGTTCAGAAACCAGCAGGTAAGCAGCTAATGCAGGGAAGTATGAACAGGTTCCAAACAGGCATGAACCAGAGAAGCAAGGCAGGAGGAAGAATCCACAGGTTGCACAAGCATATGACATCACAGGATGGGACAACAATAGCCAGCCCTGTGTGCTGGGGGAAACAGGATTAAATGGACCACACCCAGGTGCATGGAATGATTAGTGAACAGGAAGGTTAACCCCTAATGCACACAATAAAGCACAATAGCAGCTCCTCTGGTGAGTGGAGGAACTGCCAATACAATACAATAATAGGACAAAAGGGCAGGAGCTGCCATGCAAAGCAGTATGTACTGCAAGGGGCTTGCAGGCAGATCCTGACAGTCACCACCTCATCATTCTTCTCCATCACCTCATCCTTCATCTTTATCGCCACATCTATCCAGATGTCTATCCAGACACAGGGATCTCTCTCAACAGTCCTGAGTATCACACTCCTCTCACTCTGTCACCCCCGGCAACCACCAACCACTCCCCACTGTCACCCCAGGCAACCACCAACCACTCCCAACTGTCACTTCTCCTTCAAGAAATATATATTTTTTTTAAATCTTTATAAACACTTTTAACAATTAACAAATTAAATTAACAAATTAAAAACATCTTAGAATACCAAATTTAAACCCTTTCTGAATTTTTTTTTCCACACACACTAAGAATTTACTAGGTCAGTGTATAACTCCGCCCAGCAGGTGGCGCTGCAGCTTGGTTTTATTTTTTACACACACACACACACACACAGACAGACTAACACACGTCACTAAGCATTTATATTATAGATATATATATATATATTTTTTTATTTTCGTTTTTCGTTTTCTTTCTTTTTTATACTGATTTTTGAGCTCCAACGATATATCTCATCTAAGCACCTAATAGAGAGGTATCAAAGATTAGATATACCATCATATATCTACACAATTTGTGGTACTTATTTACATTATTCATATATATTTTTTCTGGGACTTTCTTTTGGAACCATCCATATTTAATATACATATTTAAGGGTACTGGCCAGACACACTATATTAATATTTTTTTTTATACTTTATTCTGTATTTTACCTACTTTATTTAATGTACATTGGTTCAATTTTAATGTATATATCAATTTTGCTATCAATAAATTCCAAGCATACCATTTCTGCCATCTGTATATATATAATTTTTTCAGTGTAATTATATTGTGGCACATCCCATATGTTTTATTACATATATACTGGTTTAAAACTTGTGAATGAGCCCACTCCCTTTCCTGAGAAACAGCCCCACATATGAATGGTCTCAGAATGCTTTACTGTTGGCATGACACAGGACTGATGGTAGTGCTCACCTTTCCTTCTCTGAACAAGCATTTTTGCCAGATCCCCCATACAATCTGAAAGGGATTTCATCAGAGAAAATTACTTTACTCCAGTCCTCAGCAGTTCAATTCCTGTAGAAGAATATCAGTCTGTCCCTGATTTGCCTGGAGAGAAGTGGCTTCTTTGCTGGCCTTCTTGATACCAAGAAATCCTCCAAAAGTCTTCACCTCACTGTGCGTGCAGATGCATTCACACCTGCCTGCTGCCATTCCTGAGCAAGCTCTGCACCTGTGGTGCCCTGATCCCACAGCTGAATCAACTTTAGGAGATGGTCCTGGCGCTTGCTCGATTTTCTTGAGTACCCTAAACCCTTCATCACAACTATTGAACCTCTCTCCTTGAAGCTCTTGATGATCCGATAAATGGTTGATTCAGGTGCAATCTTACTAACAGCAAGAACCTTGCCTGAGAAACCTTTTTTGTGCAAAGCAATAATAACTGCACATGCTTCCTTGCAGGTAACCATGGTTGACAGAGGAAAAACAATGATTTCAAGCTTCAACCTCCTTTTAAAGTTTTGTTATTCTAACTCATTTAGCATAACAAAGTGATTTCCAGCCTTGCCCTCGTCAACACTCTCACCTCTGTTAACGAGAGAATCACTGACCTGATATAAGCCGGTCCTTTTGTGGCAGGGCTGAAATGTAGTGGAAATGTTGTTTTTGCTATAAAGTGCATTGTTATGGCAAAGAGGGACTTCGAAAATGAATTGCAGTTCATCTGATCAATCTTCATGACATTCTGGAGTATATGCATATTGCCATCATAAAAACTGAGGCAGCAAACTTGTGAAAAATAATATTTGTGTCATTCTCAAAACTTTTGGCCATGACTATACACTGAATGGCAAGTTTACTGGGTACATGTGGCTTCCCGTGTAATTGATTACTTAACCACTAATGAAATAATAGTTGCATACCTTACTATTTACTGCATTGCACTACATGCATTACTATTTAATGCAGGTAGGTTTGTGCAAACATATTGTGCACATAAGTGCAATGCAGAAGAGGAATGGGTAAGATAACACATTTAGGTGAGTATGGTTTTGTTTCAAATACACCGGCATGAGTATTCTAGAAACAGAACCACTGCTGGCAATTGTATACACAATTATGTCACAAGACAAGAGTATTGAGAATTAGCTAAAACACATACAACATCCAGCCACTAGCCATCATGTGGTCAAAAATAAAACAGTGGTGCAAAAAAGGCATATCAGAATGTATGGAAAATAGAAGCAGAGAAGTATGGGGGCCTTAACAGTGCAGATAGTAAATAACATATATATTTCAGGAAAGGTTTATTAATTAAGGTACCCTTTCTACCTTATCTTATAACTATAGATGCTCAGGCTCGGTGTCGTGAACATAGAGAGCTTGCAGTTATTTCTAAGGGATAATTCATAACTGCAGTGTAAATAGGTTGTATCAAATGAATCCATTGATAAGTTAGTGTAGAAGTTAAAGACACAGAGTCTGATGTAACTGTGTTTGATGGCTTTTTACATCCCAGTGTGAGGAGATAAGCCTGCCACTTTTAGCAGCTTCCAGGATGTTCGCTTTAGAGACTTGAATAGACTTTGTGGTGCTAATCACAGCTGGAGATCCTGGTAGGCAGCATGTGAAAGCCTATACAGGTATATAGAAATATGACCTTCAAAGGAAAATGTTGTCATAGTTCATATTTTGGGAAATCTGGAGGCCGCTCTGTACTAAGGGGCAAAAACCACCCAGGGGTTTAAAACAGATACCAACTACACAGGGAACAGCCATAGGCACATGTATTTCAAGATGAGATTGGATATTGTTGTAATTCCATTATGTTTGGTATGTAAACGTGCGGGGGATTATGACCGGTTTATTGAGGGGGGAGTTATTTCTCTGAGATATATCTGTGAAGAATTACCAACAGGTCAAAAGTTAGGAATAGTTTGACCAAACCTGAGGTAACACCCAGGGGACATTTTCGCCCCCACATTAGCATTAACACTGCCCCTGTGAATGCCGTCCCATTTGAGTTTGCTTAAAAACCTGTGTCTGGAGGGACAAATTGTCAGACTTTTGGGGATCAATCTAATTGAAGGACTGTCGATCTCTCCTGCCTGCCCCAGGCATACAGATTATTATTTGTAAGTAATGCTCTGTACTTTCATCCCATTTATTTTATAAGAAACAATTGCACTATATTTGTATGTATTTCATTATCTTTTTATCTTAAGCATTGTGGATGTATTTTCCATATTAAATTACACTTCATAAGTTCTAGTCTCTGTGTTCTTACGAATTCACGCGACAGTTTGCTCAAGACGCTACCTAATTGAAACTGTGCAAACCTTGTGGTTTATGTGAACTCTGATTAAAGTAAATTGTGCTAGATTAATGCTAGGGAGAACCGAAGGCTTCCTAAATAAGAGTGTCAGCTCTTGTCCGAAAAACCTTGGTGGTGGTAATTAGTATCGCAAAGTTAGTGTGTGGCATAGATAGGGAAGGATTTAATCATTTTAGACAGACCAGGTGGTTGTTATTTGGTTAACCCTGCATCACATAAGCATCACCCAGACTCAGGTGAGTGCTGTTCGGGACACACTGTACCCCGAGAACCAAAACACTTGAACTTAGCAGATCCGCACAACCTCTGAATTGAAAACGAGGCAAAACGTCATTGTTACGTAAATGGGACTCGGATCTCACAAGCTTTGGATTCTATAAGTACCGCCCTCCACAGTGATCCAGCGCCATTTTACAGAGGGACATAGAAGGGGTAGCACAGTTCTTAGCAGTCTCTAGTGCAGTTGGGCAGCATCATAGGTAGAATAGAATAAGAAGGAGTAGCAGTGTTCATCAAAGTCTCCAGTGACATTCAAGAGGGCTCCATTGCTAATTCCATTACTTTTCTTTACTGACACTGCTGTGTGGCAATGTTTCCTAGATGTGCTAGGAACTGCTGTATGCTTGAGTCATTGCTCTGTCGCTTAGCATCCAGCCAGGTCGCTGCAGTCTTTGTTAGAAAGTGTATGAAAATAATATTGTGACCGGTGAGGTGGTCAAAATTGACTGCAAATGACTTCATCACCATTGGAATCCACCATTACAGAAATCTCAGTATTTTGATGTAATTGGCGGGAAACGCCTTCCTCGTGAAACTTGAAGTTCATTTTTATGAACATCATCTTTTCCACATCTTGAAAAAAGTATCCTTCTATGCCAATCGCTGACAAGGTTCCCGACTGTGCTGAAAAATCTTTCAGAGTACACACTGAAGGGTGGGCAGCTTAGGCAGTGCAAAGTGAGTTGGTACATGGGTCTCCAAATTTCCTTTTTTCCTCCCAGTATGTAAAAGGACTGTCTGATGTGTCTATTTCTATGCTGTCGTTCAAATAATCCTCTACCATCCTTTGGATGTTGATAGTAGGATCAGGTGGAGCTACGGCAGAGGTGTCACATTTTTTGGTCAATTCTTTTAGACCAGACCAGATGTCAAAATGTCAGCAGTTGAGTGAGAAACTGAAGGAGGAGACGCCGTCATGTCACATAACACTTGAGCAGTCATCTTGCTCACCAGGAACTCCTTGCATCTCTTCAGATCTGGGTTAGTTGGTAACAAAGAGAAGACATAGCTCTTAAACCAAGGATCAAGCACAGTCGCCAAAATGTAGTTATTTGATTTCAAGATTTTGATAACTCTTGGATCCTGGCGAAGCGAATAAAGTACTTGATCCACAAGTTCGACATACTACTCGTAATTGCTTTGTTTCATCTCCCCTTCAGTTTCTCAGGCTGCTTTTCCAAAAGTTAATTAAGGGAATCACTTGACTCAAGCTAGCAGTGTCTGAACTCGCTTCCCAGGTGACTACTTTGAATGGTTTCAGCACCTTACCCACACGGAAAGCATTCTCCACTGCGCTTGAGTAAAATACATCCCCCATGTCATGGCTTGCGGAGTAGGCGTGGATGGCTTTTCGCTGTTCCTCCATCCGCAGACGCATATACAGGGTGGAATACCACCTTGTCACAACCTCTTGCTTCAGTTGGTGGCAGGGCAAATTAAATTGCTCTTGTAACTTTTGCAAACTCATACATGCTGTTTCCGAATACCGGAAATGTCCAGATATTTTACGGGCCACAGACAACATCTCCTGCATGTCCCTGTCATTTTTTAAAAAGCTCTGCACCACCAAGTTTATTGTTTGAGCAAAACAGAGAATGTGATGGAATTCACCCAGCTGTAATGCTCTCACAATATTGGTGGCGTTATCAGAAATGACATATTCTGAGGCGAGTCCAAGCGGGATAAGCCATGTATCAATGACATCCCTTCGTTTTTGTAACAGATTCTCAGCTGTATGCCTCTTAGTGAAGCTGGTGATACACAGAGTAGCCTGCCTCTGACAAATGTTACTGCTGTTCCTGCTGTCACAGTCATATAATGTTTAGTTTGCCCACTTGTCCACATATCTGTGGTTAAGTGTACAGTGGGTAGAATAAAATTTTGTAGAACAATAATTACATGTTTATGAACCTTTTGGTAGAGGTGAGGAATAGCTTTTCTAGTGAAATGGTGTTGTGATGGGTGACAGCTTTCATACTTGCTTCCTCTTGCAAAGGATTGTTTAACAGTCAATTGTTGTAAACTGCTAGTAGTCTTCTTCTTGGTCTGCTTCTGGGATGCAGATTCACCCCCAGCAGCAGCAGCAGCAACAGCAGCAGCAGTTGGACTAACGCTCAATAATTCTTCTGAATAATCCAGGATAGTGGAGGAGTCATCTTACCTTATTAATTTAGATGCAGGACTAACTCCGATCGAGACTGAGGATATTGATGAGAGCGGTGTTGTGGGTGTAGATTGCAGGTGTTGTGAGTGTAGATTGCAGGCATCGGGATGTAGCTGAGAGAAGAGACCTAGCTGATGATGGACTGCTTGTTGTTATTGTTTTAGCATAAGTTTCTGATTTTACCAACAACTTGCCATGAACTCACTTCAAATGCCGTAACATGGATGAGGTTCCTAAATGGTAAAGGACCCTACCACTACTGACTGTGCCTTTATCAACGCTACAAATGGCTAGACAACTGTTGTCAGGATTTGGGTAAAAATAATTCCACACATAAGAGGTGGATTTTTTGGTTTTTATGTCCAGGCATGACAATGGCCTTCTTCTTATCACGTGCAAGAACTGCTTCCACCGGTGTAGGACTTACACAAACAACATCATCCTCATCAACATCCTCATTAGCACAGTCGTCGGCTACATGAATATAACCCTCATCCTGTTGCAATTCCAAAGTTGCATCCTCAAGTTGTGTATCACCGGCTACACTTGGGCTGTTCATGCACACATCTGCAGAAATGCTGAAAGGGGCCTGCTTTATGGGTACACTATCAGAATGGTCAGGATTACACATAGCATTCGTGGACAGACTCTCCCCAGAGATTTGTTTCATTTCTGAATCTGAACATACATTTTTCTCCAATGCCTTTCTGTTTTCTTTCAGCTCGGCTTTTACACGTGAAAGTTTATGGGCACAACTTTTATAGTCCGAATGATAAGGCCTTGCTTGGTCATGACTGACCTTACAAGAAGATGCCTCAATGACAGTTGCAGAACCAGCACTCATAGAGAAAAGGGGAAGGCCTCATTCTTTTCTTGCCACTGCGTGTGTAGAATGGCATGTTGGCAAATTTATTTCTTCTGCAGATAACTTTGCCTGGATTACAGGTCTTTTTTGCTTGACCTAGTTGAAAGGTGTTTTTTACATTGTGGTTTCCCTGACTTACAAACTCTATGCACTTTGACATAGGCTTTACAAGATGACGTAGAGGGATTACTATCATAATGATTAGTGCAACAGCTGCTTGGTGCTCCTGCTCTTGAGTGTACTGCTGTGAATCCATTTTGATAACACTGTACACTTTGACTGCATATTCAGAAGACCAAGCCTGCCAGCCCTAGTATTTCTATTTCAGCAATGACAATTAGCAAAGGAGCATTGGAGTTCTCCTCTTTGTGTGTAACCTATATAACACTGTACACTTTGACTGCAATTTCAGAAGACCAAGCCTGCCAGCCCTAGTATTTCTATTTCAGCAATCACAATTAGCAATGGAGCTCTCCTCTTTGTGTGTTACCTATATAACACAGTACAATATAACTGCAGATTTACACCAAGCCTGTCAGCGCTTGTATTTGTTTTTCAGCAATGAAAATTAGCAATGGAGCTCTCCTCTTTGTGTGTTACCTATATAACACAGTGTAATATGACTGCAGATTTACACCAAGCCTGCTAGCTCTAGTATTTCTATTTCAGCTATGGCAATTAGCAATGGAGCTCTCCTGAATGGCACTGGAGACTTTGAAGAACACTGCTACCCCTCTTCTTTCTATTCTACCTATGACGCTGCCCATCTGCTCTACAGACTGCCAAGAACTGTGCTTCCCCTTCTGTGTCCCTCTGTGATATGGTGCTGGATCGTTGTGGAGGGCGGTACTTATAGAATCCAAAACTCGCGAGATCCAATGACGTAACAATGACGTTTTGCCTCGTTTTCAATTCCAAGGGCCCGTGAAAGAGCCTGAGCATCTTTAATATATACAAACACACACACACACACACACACACATATATATATATATATATATATATATATATATATATATATATATATATATATATATATATAAATATATATATATATATATATATATATATATATATATACATTTTTTCAGGATAGTATAGATAGAATGTAGATGATAGTACATGGCAGGACATAATGTATATAGTATAGTTAGAATATATATTGCAGAGATGGTAGGATAGTATAGAAACAGTATATAATGCAGGTTTAGATGGTAGGATAGTTTAAACATAGTGTATATATTTAGTACAGTATTAGTGTTATAGTTTATAGATAGGAGTAAATTACAGTAAAATAGATAGTAGGCTAGTATATTTACAGTAAGATAGTTTGCAGGTTAGTATAGTATAGTTATACTATAGATTGCAGGCCAGTATAATATAGTTATAGTATACATTGTAGGTTAAATACAGTATAATATAGTATATAGTAATGTTAATACCTTGTTGAAAGATGCAAAGTGTGCAGGAAAGCATGACCAGGAGCCAGGTAAGTTTTCTGTAGTGTAGGAAGTTCAAAGAAGTGTATATGTGTGTTTGCACGGGCTTGGAGACTTTTTAAAGCCTCCAAAACCTGTAATTTCTTGCCCCCTATAGAGCTGCAATGTGCTGCTCTTATATATATATATATATATATATATATATATATATATATATATATATATAACATTGCTTGCTATAGCCGTGTGCTGGGGATCTTTCTGTGTGTTTGTTCCTTTTAGGATAACCCCACCCTTTCAAGCACCTGCTATGAGCCTATAAATTGATTGAGCAACTTCCCCTTCTGTATTTGTCTGAGAGGCATGTTGGTGTCAGTAGCTGAGGGGGAATGCTGGCATTGGATTGCTATTTGGAGGCTTTTAGGGTTCCTCCTGGTCAGTTAGCTCTCAATTTAAAAACACATATATGTATGGCCCAAATATTAAGACTCTCATTGTTTAGAGTTAGGACCACCCTATTAGCAAAAGCGCTGTGGAGTGGCGGGTAGCTTTAACATACATTTGTAAATGTGTGCAAATAAGACTTATGCATTTTTATCTACAGTAGAAATGGCAGGACTTTGCTGCAACTTCCACTTCTCTATATATATATATATATATATATATATATATAATATAAACCAGCAGGAAGCCAGTTTACATCCTGTACTGCGTAAGCATCTGAGCAAGCGGTGGCCTTTACTGGCCATGGAATTTGTTTCTATGGTTCATGCATAGCGTTCGTCTAAAATGCACTGGCCATTCCCATGGCCATTCATGCTCCCTTGTGATGACATCACTGTGGGGGCATGGTCAGGAGTGATCGCTCCTTTACCTTTATCATTGCAGCTATATTAGATCAATTAATTTAATTAATTAGCGGTCCTCTATTAGCAATACTTTTAATTTCCATACCGACTGCTGCAGGAACAATCAGGGTCAGGCTGGGTTGGGGGCTGGGAGGCATCTGCCCCCCGGCCCGGTCCCATAGTGAGCTGCCTTGGTCTGGGTCACTGGGCCACCTGCATTTTTCTTTCTTTAAAATAGGCTGCTAAGTCGAGTTTTGCCCCCCGGGCTAAAATTTGCCAGCCCTTCCCTGGGAACAATTCATATTTCATTTTTAAATAGATAAACAATGAAAGTGGAGGTAATTATTTATATGTTAAATGCAACTTTCGCTTTTATTTAAGACCTTGTAAATACAATATCATAATGTATATAAATATATTTTTATTTAATTATTTGTTAAAAATAGGAAAAAATTATCTCTGCACTGTATACTAACAAATATGCTTAACACCTGCTTATCAGTCAGGCTTACAAACACACACTGGCATACCCCTGGAATAAGTATTATATTTTTGACTTGTTTGCATCGCAAAATGTATCTGACACTACATGTGTGCTTTTTCTTTCATGTTTCTTTTCATATGTATGCCAAAATGCACATATGCGGCGACCTCTAAATTAACTCCTAAGTGTTTAATTAATTCAATTAATTAAATAGTATCGTCACATCTGTGTTCTTTTTATCTAAGGGATTAAATTGAGTTTAATATTTGTAAATAGCGGTTAATTGCTTGTGTCTTTATCAATATACATTGTTTTTTGATGCTGTAGATGAGTAATCACTATCTGACTAGGATTCTGTAGGAATTGGTTGAGTGAGATAAAATAAAAATCTCTTGTACTATAAGAAAGACTATAAGCCTGAACAAGGTATGCAAACAATATAAGTATTTAATGCCAAAGGTGGTTGTTTGTTCAAAAGCTTCAGCTCAATCATTCCCAATATTTGTCCAGCACGACATTTGCAAACTGATTTACCAGCTATGAAACATTAGAATCTGAAATATTGAATTTCACCAAATCCCAAAATTACCAATCTGTATTGAGGTTTGAAATGTGCAATAAACATTACAAAACTGAATCTTCCTATATTTGCTGTTTACCAAGACCAAGTACCAGCAAAGAAAAAAAGTACCTAAAATATAACTTGGAGCGGGCTGAGAAAAAATAAACTATAATGTAAAACACAGGACCTACACATACTTCATGAACCAAATGAAGCAGAATAATGATTGAAGGTGATGATGGCAAAGTGATAAGCAGCTGGCTAATGCATTTTTTTTTCTCGAGCTGTAAATGGTTAATGGAAGTGGTATCCACAGCTTAAACACTGTTTATAAAAATTTACATTATGTACTATATGAACATTTTTATAGAAATTTTATAAAACTAGGTAGCTCACCTATAACAAAAAATATAGTATATTTCCTACAACTGACATTTGATATTATGCTACTCTTTGCTATTTAACTGTTTTGGTTAGCATATTACCTATATGGTCTCTGTTCTATATAATTGAACTCATGGGATAGTGCAATTAACTGATTAGAGAGAGGGGGCTAGTATAAAGTACTGTGGCCCGGGCCTGCTCATGTAATGGCATGGGTCACTAACTTGGTGTATCCCCATTCCCTTTGGTGGCTTCGGAAGGGTCCTAAGAAGTTTCTGTACCAGGGCCCTGCTGATCAGCTATTTGATACCATTTCAATAGCTGTTTAAAATATAATTTAATAAGAATTAATATAGTTTTGACAATTGAGTTCTTTTGCCTTTAAGATACTATTACATGAGTACTCATTATGTAAAAATTGTAATCGACAAGTGTTTTAATTTGTGTACACTTTTATGTGCTACCTAATAAAATATATTATAATTTTTCATGAAAAATTAGCTATCTTTACAACTTTTTTGCTGTTGTGAAAATATTTAAGTCTGGTATTTTATGGTATAATGAAGCATTTCCATGTTTGACTCACCATATAGCATATTAAGCTTAATGGAGTTTAATGTCACAGATTCAGTTTTATATTCTTCATTTTATTAGGTTCAGACAGAAATTAAGAAAACTTGGACTAGATGGAATCTTGCTTTTGATTGGAAGAGCACAACACGCTGTGGTAACTTCAGGTATGGGTCGGTCCTGACAAACATGACACAAAGCACAAGCAGCCAATCACAAATGGTAACTAGCTCGCGCATGGTATTGATCTCCAGCAAAGTCAGTCGAAGTGTCAGCAAACAAGTTGATGGACATATGATTTTACCAGGGTATGTAAGAAGTAATTCAGATCAAGATTGTTTGCCTCGGTGGATCCAGGAAGAGGCCAATGAGGATGAGGAAAAGCAAGTTGATGATATATCTCTGAAGGAAACGCTAAGGCCATTGCATATGAGCACAGAGGCAGAGGTCAACAGAAATGAAATAGAAGAAACACTGTAATTAATTGCTTCAGAATATGGTCCTAAGGATACTTAACATAAAAACGGGTACACTTATTTTTACATACTGGCAGGGTTTGCCTTGTGAAGGTCATTTCAGGATGATTCAGTAACAAAGTCTGATATAAAGCACAATAAAGATTATTGAAAGTGTTTCTTAATATATTGGAGGGAAGGCAAACAATAAAGCTATTACTTAATAGCTTGAAAAAAAGCTATTCTGTTAACATAATAATGGTAAATGCTGTACTACATATAAATATCTCTATAACATTGGTTTAAAATAAATGTTTATTTAAATTTACATTGCTGTGCTTTCAATAAAATGTTGTTACTTCATTACAATCATTTTTGGTTAAACAAAAAAATATGGCACTGAATGAATAGTGACCTTATTTGAATACACCTATATGGCCCCACGGAAAAAGATAATTTAAATGAATAAAAACCTCAATGTCTCAGGGCAAAAATACTTTGGCAACCTAAGAACAGAAATGTTACTTGAGTTGAAATGTCATATCTGTACAATACACTTTTAAAATATAAACCCACAACTTTATGTCAACCAAATTCCAAATATATGGAAGGCTTGCATGTGTATTTTATAGATATTGCTATTGACATGGTCTTATTATACTTGTAATTGAGAGAGGGCATTGAAAAAAATTACAATTTGTTTGTGCTATATATACATATATATATATATCTTTTGTATTATAAGGTAAATTTGACACATAATACATATATATTTTCTTGTATTTGGCACATATTTTGAATGTAATATCAAATATTGTAAATGGGAATGTGGGACTGCATTATATAATAAAGTGTTTATAAAGATACTTTTAAAAAGTTATGTTTTTGGAATGTTAAGCTTAATATTGTATTGAGCACTCAAGGCCAAATTAAAACCTTAAAGTTACTATATCAATTTGAATGATAGGATTGATTGTCCATAATTTATTGCAGTTTTTTCACATAATTGAACCATGAATGCATATACAATTTTAATACCAATTGGTGGTTAATGATGGTTTAGTAGCTGAAAAATATATATTCACATGTGTCATTTCTAGTTTTGTGCAAGTGTCCTTATTTGTGTATCTAGCACATAAAAGGTGCTTTCCCAAATGACACTCTTTGGGAACTGTCCTGTAAAATGGGAATGGAACTAATTTGCAAGATTGTAGGTATATATGAAAATGTGAGTGGTGGAAAGTATACAAAAATCACTTTGCAGTTCAGCTTTCACTAGATCCCTTTAAATAATATCAACTTTTTCCTTTTTTTGGACATTAATACTGGGTTCAGCTTTTTTTATTATGTGTTTATTTGCTTGTGCACATATAAATATGCTTACCTGTATGAAATGCACCTGATTGGCACAAAATTCATGCCATTGAAAGATCACTCTAGAAAACTAACATCTTCTAAGCAACTGATAAAAAAAACAGTTATTCTGCAGCAAGAAAAGGGTATACTACAGTTATGGAACCATTGAACGTACTCTAAGTCCATCACTTTACAACCTGAAACTCATTTAAATATGTTTTCCTGCAATATGAAATCCAATTTTTTCCTGTGGTGCAATATGAGGTGTTTAAGTATTCTTAACCAGTATTTAGCTAGGGATATCCAACCTTCCCATCTCCCTTCATCAGAAGATACACATTTTTGACCAACACAAATCCTCCATATTGATGTACAGACACACTTATTCAAAAAGGGCTGCATAACTAGTCACAAATGTGGAGGCACTGTTTTGCACATTCAGAAATTACCCCTATTGGATTTAATGAAGAAAATATTACAGATTTGAATACTCTAAAGCAGGGTTTCCCAAACCCAGTCCTCATGGCTCCCCAACAGTGCAGGTTTTCCATATCTCCTTGTTGGAGCACAGGTGTATTCATTATTGACTGACACATTGTAACAGATTCACAGGTGGTCCTAATTATGTCACATGTGATCTGGAAAACCTGCACTGTTGGGGAGCCCTGAGGACTGGGTTTGGGAAACCCTGCTCTAAGGTAATGTCCATGGATCATTACTGTGTTGCATAAAAAATAAAATGCTTAACGGTTGTTGTTCTTTTTCTTTTTATTTCCCCTCTCACCTATCTACTAATACTAAATGACACCCCACATCACTTGGCAAATAAATAGTTTATTAAAACAAAACATTGTATGGTGGTGGAGAAAACAATAAGAAGATTGGCTAGGACCAAAAATCCTAATATCACAGTGAGGGTCATTTACCGTCTCAATCTCAATACATGGGAACCATTTCACCTGGGCACACCCTAATCCTTAAACTTGAGTATTCCTTATCTTAAGCATCCGTGAACCCATATCCCTTCTAGCCTAATGGAACGCAACCGACAAGCTTGCCCCCAAGGTTGGTGCCTGCAGAAACACAAACGCTGACTCTTCGAAGGGAAGCAGGTTCAGCTATTACATAAATAAAACTAATGTGCACCCACTGGGTTGGGCACAAAATGGTGACAATGAAAATATCACCATTCAGAATGTTGACACCATATTGTTGACAATCAGAATGTCGACGTTCATTGTGTCGCCATAGTTAAAATGACGACATTGTGACTGTGACTGTCAACAGGTTGTAATGTCGTCGGAAAGCTTTAAATTTAATGCCAGCACTACCACCTGCAGCACTTGAAAAATAAACAAATAAATAAACAAGCAGTACGCCACCAGTACTAAATAAAAAAGAAATATATAAACAAGCAGCCAACCACCAACACTACATAAAAAATAAAAATAAAATGGCAATAAATACATTTTTGAAAACAGCATCCCCACCCAAATTTGGTTGCCAAAAAGCAAGGGTTCCTTTTGATATTACTGTTACCAGCACAAGGTTTTTCCATCCAGGGCTGGATTCCCTAGGGAGATTGGGTCTGTAAAACAAATGCACCCCCTACCTTGGAGTACCCAGCCCCATGCTGAAAGCACTAGTGCTCTTCCCATACCCCTGGGTGGTGGGTGTGGGGTAATAATAAAAGATTTAATTGTAATAAACAATTTTGTCCCTAGTGCACTACAGTTCAATACATGCCCACACACCCATTTTAAAAATTATTTAATTTAAAATAAATAAAAACACTTTCTGTAGTACACACCTGCATCCACGCTCTTCATCTGTAATTTCATGTATACATGCTTGTTCAAAAAAAACAAAATACATCCAAGGATTTTCCGCTTGGCAAAAAACCCACAATACATCCATTGGATCCTGACTTGATCCATAGGATCCTGGCTTAAAAAGTACCTCATATCCTTCAGAGAACTATATTGGACCAGAAGAGGACGAAGTCAGACAATAAGGAATGTATCCAAGTCAGCTCAAATTGTATGTGCAAAATTAACCTGATGGACTTAACACGGTCCAAATTATTTTCCCCACAGTGGACCACTAAGATATGGGGCACCCCCTGACTAAAGATCACTTTTGACAACTGACCAGCCCTGTGCAAACTGCACTGACCCATTCAGGAAATCACGACAGGCCCGTGAAAGATGGATGTGTTCGCTGCTGCCTGGTTAAAAGCAGCTCAGTGCCCAAAGGAGAGGCCAGATACCCAGACCAACAGGGGGGCCCGATGAGCTGTGAGGCATGATAGAAAATCCCAATGTCATTCATTAAGAAGACATTGTGGCTTATCAGATGGAGGAGTCCAACAATAGAGGCAGCAAAGGAAACACACCAGGATGGCAGCCCTCACAGCTGCCAGATCATAGCAATACAGAAGCAGTGAGTGGCATGAGGCAGACCCAGAAACAAACAGCAAGGAAATAGACAGGGAAAAGGAAAAGGGTCAGGGAAAAAGCAACCAGAGCAGAACAGGAAACATAAGTGAAGGCAAAAGCATAAAAAAACCTTGTGGAACCAGCAGCAAAGCGGGCCCACTTGTAGAGGAAAAATTTGGTAAAATCCCTTTGCACTCTTGCTTCCAAAACCAATAAGCCAACAAACACAGAAAGAGGAGAAAGACAGCACAGAAATTCAAAATAGGAGAGATGACCTCACATACCTCTTGAAAGCTTTCCACTTCCACCTGCCCAACTTTAGGATGTATTGTATGGATGCTCCATTGAAAACTTTAACCGGGTAAACTGAGAATTTCCTCCTAACGGACAAAATCACCCATATCCCCTGGCCAAGCGAATCACATTTGGACTTGTGCACTTTTCAGGTCATTGATGAAGTAACAATAATTACATGCTTAGCTAACACGCATTGATTGGAGCCAATCTAGAAGAGGCTATCAATTCACTCATCTTGAAAGCGCCAAAAACAAATTACAAATGTAGCGTTAAATGTACATTCAAGAGCATCAACATAGTGGGGCTAATGTGCCTGCTCATATCCAGCAGGACCGGGTGTTCTTGCAACCAACCTTTCAAGCCATTGCTAATGAGAAAATGCAGAGCCACATCCACTTGCCCATGGAGCTTAGCAAAAAAGAAGTTAACTGACAAGACTGCCTTGGCTTTCCCGCTCTTGTAATTAGTCCAAATGAAAGAAAGAAAGCACTGTTGCAAACTTCTGCCTTTACAGGCTCCAGCATCTGAAAACTCAGCCCCTTCCCCCAATATAGTATGTCTGGGGGAAGCTTCACAGAAGTGCTGCCCAAACTAAGGCCCAGTCAGCCCAACAAGCTACTGGCACTGTATTTCGCCGACATCAGTGATGGGATGGCAAATGAGCAGGGGAAGGTGAAGGGGGGGTAGGATTGAGCAGAGGCAAACAGGGGATAAGGCAAGATAAAAGGAAACAAAATACAGAGAGATGGAAGAGAAGAATTATAACTTATCATCTCAATTTGTCCTAGAGGCAAAGCACCAGCAGCCAGTACAATTTATAATGTTGCCTAAGTGACCTTCCCCAGTGACACAGTAATGGGTGTACACCAGACTTACTTTGTCTGCTTACTTTATCACCTTAGAGAGGGACAAACAGTTATGAACACACACCTCATCTTTTAATTTCCCTCAGGCTTCGTTCTTCTCTCAGTTATAATGACAGCTGTTATTAAAGGATTCATTATTATTTTTAATTGTGTCTAAAATTGTTATTGATAGCCTTTAAAATTGCTAATTTTCCTATTTCAGTAACTGCAAAATATGTAGACACATTTGTTAAATCTACATTTGCTTGTGATCACAGTTCCATATTTGCGTGCTCAATTATGTGGTACATATCCTAGAAAGTTACTCAGTTGCTAGCTACAAACATGACATTATTTAAATGAATGTGGCTGTTTTGTCACCACAATAGTATTTTTTTTAAAAGTTGCTCAATGTACCCTTACAAATATATGCATGCAAGCATGCTCCTTAAATGACTTACAACTTTTTAAATGGTTTATATTATATGAGCATGATCAATCCGAAGGTTACCACTATTGATAACATTCTCAGCAAGCTACGTAGATGCATGTAGTAGGCAGATGGGGCCATGATCATAATTATCCATTGATGCAGTTGTAAAATAACTGGCACAATTTGCCCTTGTATATGGCTTCTGTTAAAGAAATTATATTATTTAACTTGAATTATCTTAATAGCAATGATACCTCTTTAAACATACTTAAAACAGTCTCCATTTCATCTTATCAAAATGGAGTCTTTCTAGAAATGGGCATGGGTAGGTGCTCATAGTGAAGTGGCTTATTTTGTTCCATTTTTTCAGTTGATAATTTTGTGAGTTATGCTTTAAATTCTGTTCAAATACATTAGAGTTAAGCTGGAAACAAATTAATATTAAGAAGAAAATGTTTTCTTGTGTCTAATTTCTCATTGTATATTTTTCATTTATATACCACACATGTTGCATGTATATTTATTTGTATTATGGTTTTACCTATCCTTTATATCCTTTACATGGCCTCTTTGTCCAATGATTAATAGAATATCCTTCAATTTTCTATTTTGTATTATTATTATTATTTCATTGCAAAATAGTTCTGAACTAATTTATAAGCTACAGATATTTTATATGGCTTTTCTAAGGACTTTTGGAAAGATCATATTTATATATAACAATTATTACAATGGCCTAATTTATTGTGAAAAATTCTACACACAAATGTGTTATTCATATGAAAGTGCAATTTGAAATTTATGGCATGACCTTTTGTCAATAAAAGAATAAGTAATTTTCCATGTTTGTCTAACTTTTTATCAAATATCAATAATTACTCACTTGTAGCTCAAGTTTAAAATGTATACATTACTTTCTCTTTACATGTTATTTATTATTTAAACCCTTGTCCGTTAAGGCAATTGTTCTGGCTACAAACAAAGACTGTCAAGCAGGCTAATGGCCAAGAAGAACATTTAACCTGTATTTCTTTTGACTAATTTTCCTCATACTTAATACATATACTTATATACTTTGACCACTGTATGTGTATAAAGCTATACGGTGGTACCAGGGTGCAGAGTTATCTAAAGAAAGTGTAAAGTGTGAATATATTGAATGTGTTTTCAGCATGGGGGGGTATTTTTCTTACTAACACAAACCTGTAAATCTAATTTATACCGTCTGTTGCTGGAATAAAGTGTTCTAAATCAATGCCTTTCACAATGGAGTATTGAATAAGCTCCATATATTCATATTTCTTTCAAAAGTTTAACATAAATAGATGGAATGTATTTAATTGCATTAGAAACACTAGAAAACATTTCCAAAAAATACTTTCCTTATACACACAGGGGCTAGCTGGCAAATTTTAGCCCAGGGGACAAGATTTAACTCAGCAGCCTATTAATAACATTTTAAGAGAGAAAAAATGCAGGTAGTCCAGTTATCCAGCCTAATTCTGTCCATACGGTGCAATGATTCGACTAAAGTTTACATTCAAAATCAAATTAGCACATATCCATTGGTGTTGATAAGTGTTAGCAAACGCAATCGCTCTCCTTTTTACACAATTCAGGTAAGCTGATGTCAGTTCAGGTAAACTTCCTCTTTATTCCAAAAATGGATGATGAAGTTCATTATAGAAAATAGACTCAGTTTTTAAAGTGTAGAAACAACGCCCTTTCTGGACTCACAATGACATGTCCACACAAAATAAGTCAAGGGGTCCCTCAAACAAAAGGACCAAGAGCCATATGTACATCGAAGAGGGAAGTAACATGCAGCCTATCAGCAAAAGTGTCTTCTATTAGCGGCTGATCACAACACTTTCCTGCCAACTGTGCCTTGTCTGTAAATGTGGGAGATAAAACATTAAAACAAGCATTAAAAACATCAACAGTGCAAAGGGAGGGAGGCAGGGATTCCGTGCAGCAAAAGAGGCAAAATCTCCAAGTGAGGGGATCTATATAGAAAAAGGCAAGGACCTCCCCTACGGATTCTATTGGCTGATGTGGATAGCTTAACAAAGCTTTAACCCTTAATAGGTAAGTGCATTACACACACACACACACACACACACATACATATTGCGTTTAAGTGTGTTCGGCATAGCGGTTCTCTTATCATAAACTGCATAATGGTGATTCTTTTTTCCACTGCACAATAAACCTCTTTCAACATGTTAAACATATTGCTTTAATAATGAAATAAACACACAGACACCAATATAAATTTGCCAAATAAGGTCACAGTTTTAATTATAATTGAAATGGTGGCAAAAGCAAAATGCAAGTTCAGCTAAGCAGACTAATACAAAACCATAGGAGTGGATGGCCAACTGGAACAGAATCTGGCATCAGAGGAACAATGTCCCCTTTTGACTCACAATGATGTGTTCACACAAAACAGGTCAAGAGGACCAAGAGTCATATGTACATTGAAGGAATCAGACCACCAAGATGAGCTTTTAGAACGGTAGAAGCAAGGTTCTGAAATCGATACAAGGACGTAGCCCGCCATCCTTCTTGGAAACAAAGAAGCATCCAGCTCCCACTGGAGACTTTGAAGGCCTAATAAAGCCTTTTTGCACATTTTCCTCCACATATTCCTGCATGGCTTTGGTTTTGGGACCGGAGAGTGAATACAACCTTCCATTAGGCACTTTGGAATCCAGAATTAACTTAATAGCACAATCGAAACCCCGATTTGGAGGCAGAGAGTGAGCAGCTCTTTTAGAGAACACGTCCTGGAATTATGGTATTGGGGAGAAAACGGTTCAGATACAGGTTGCAGAATCCGGAGGGGCAAGGTCAAACAAGACTGCAAACAATGGGAGCTCCATTGAATCATCTCCCCTTTAGCTCAATCCACTACAGGGTTATGGAGATACAGCCAAGATGGCCTAGTATTAATGAAACGGATGGACAATTGATGAGGTAAAATGACAGGGTTTCTGAGTGAAGGGCACCCATAATTAACTGCAGCGGAGGTGTTTCATAAGAAATTTTGCCACCAGGCAACAGACCTCCATTCAGGCCACAGACAGTGATAGCAGAGTCAAGCTTCATAGAAGGAATCCCAGAGGAATGAGCAATTCCAATGTCCAGAAAGTTACCAGTGGCACCACTATCCACAAAGACTGAAACAGCAACAGAACATGAATTGTGAGTGATGTGTGCAGGAACTAAGGCCGCATTTTTGGAGGAGATGATCTGCAGACCTAGACAAGCTCCCCCCTTATTCTCTAAGCTTGATCTTTTCCCGATTTGTTAGGACAGGAGCAGGAAAAGTGACCCTTGATGCCACAGTATAGACAAAGACCCTGAGTCAGTCTTCTGTTTTTTCTCTCTGGAGAGAGACAATAGGCACCCAATTGCATAGGCTCTTCCATGTCCATTGGGGCAGAAAGAAAAGTAGATGATGAATAAGAGGACATTACTTTCTCAGCCTTTCTCTCCTTGATTCGTCTTATCAGTTTTTATGGCGAGTTGCATGAGGGTCTCCAAAGATGTTGGAGAAGGAGACTGTACAAGATCGTCTTTAATCTGTTCGGACAAACCTAAGCGAAATTGACTGCCTGGTGCAGGATCGTTCCATTCGCTGTCAGAAGACCATCACCTAAATTAGGTGCACTATTCCTCAGCCGAGTGCCGTCCTTGTTTCAAGGCCCTGAGGTGAAGCTCAGCCGAGGCCACTCGGTCCGGATTATCATATAGCAGACCAAAGGCCTTAAAGAAAGCATCCACCGATTGCAAGTTTGGAATTGTCAGGGCAAGACAAAAAGCCCAGGACTGTGGATCACCCTGGAGAAGGGAAATGATAATACCGACCCTTTGCTGTTCTGAGCCAGAAGACCAGGGTCTCAAATGAAAATAGAGCTTACAGCTCTCCTTAAAATTGCAGAACGAAGCTCTGTCCCCAGAAAACAGATCTGGCAGATTTAATTTAGGATCTACTGCGGGTGCCATACAGCTTGCGAAGTTCTGGAAGCTTCTTCTTGTGCTGACAACCGGTGTGACATATATGTAAAATAAAAATAAGATACTATATTAGGCGCTCCACTCAGGTATGCAGCAGTGCCTGTATCCAGAATATCCACAAATATTCTAATAACAATGCAATATAGAAAAAAAGATAGATACATTCACTTGTGCTCCCTTCTTTACGCACTTGGAAATTCATGAAATGAGGTCCATCTTTATGGAATGACTCTTATACGTGATAAATGAATCACCCGTGTGACAAGCCTTTAACCACTTGGGACAAAGTCTGAACTTGACCAGCTAGAACCTGAGTTGGAGTTGGGTTGATCCCACTTTCATACATCCAGATGGTTCCTTCCAATGTTTCTTTATGGCCGGTTATAATGTTAGACTGACTACCACCAAGATGAGCTTTTAGAACGATAGAAGCAAGGTCTTCACATTTAGCTGCCACCTTTCCCGTAGAGCTTTATGTGCTGACATGTACTTTGATGCCCCCAGGTCTTAAGCTCAGTGTAGTAAAAGCTCATCAAAGGTGGCCAAAGCACAGGTGGAAAAATAGGCGGAAGCCCAGGCTGAAGCGGGTGATCCAAGGCAGGCCGGGATCAGAGTTGTGTAGCAGACAGGCTAGTCAGGGTAAACACAAAGGGTCAGGGCCGGCAGCAAGCAAGCAAATCCAATTTCCAAGCAGAGGTCAGGGCCACAAGCAAATTAGCGGAATCCATCGAAGTTTAGGCAAAGATCAGGGTAACAGGCGATCAGGCAAGGTCCAAGATACATAGTACTAAATGGATGGTAAGTTCAGCGCTCCCTAGGTGGTAGTGTGTATATAGCAGCCTCTTAGGATCAGGGATATGGGGACGGGATGGAGGGCAAGTGGCATAGGGGATACGTAGTGGGAACAAAGGGTAGCTCAACCCTCTCAAATAATAGGCATTTAGTGAACAAGCAGGACCTCTCAGCATGCTTAGACTGTGCTAGGAGTTCTTGTAGCAATCAGACTTTAATCTACCTAAATACTTTACGGCTTTGATTGAAGACCCTTTCAAACCCATGACTGTAGCCGTCCCAAACCACATACAATGGGTGCCATGGTTCTTCTTCTCCAAGCCACTAAACTCAGTGGACCACTTAAAACTGCTCCTATTTTAAATTTGGTCAGAGGAGAAAAATACATGAGTATCTAAACATACAACATCTCCCTGTGATCCAACAGCTACATAGTTCTAACCGAAGGTGACCAGACATATGGCCAGGTCCGTATGTGAAGTGATGGAGACCCAATGCCCTTCACCTAACTGTTCTTCTTGGACCTCTGAATGTTAGTCAAACAGTGTGTTCATAAATTTACATTGATTGAAAAACCATGTATTTCTCTTCAGTAAAACATGGACTTGTGTTATCTCAATGAAGACATTGTTTCAGCAAAATTATTAAAATGTGTAACGTGCCATGGTGTAAGAAACGGGACTTGGGAAGGATCTCACTGCTATAGTATTGTCTAAAGATTATGTTATAATATGTCCTCAGAATAGAAATCAATGGTGGTATTTCAATTGATTGAAAAGCATCAGGTATTCCGCTTCAGTAAAACATAGACATAAGTTATTCCAATGAAGCTAGTTTTTCAGTGAAATTATTTAAATGTGTAAAGTGCAGTGAGTTAAACTACTGGAATTAAGAATGATCTCAGTCTTATAGGCTTCTTCTAAATTGTATGGTATAATATGTCCTCAAGATAGAAAGCAGTGTAGGTTAATTATAACTGAGAAAAATCTGTTCCACAAACTATGTCTTGCAATTATAGCTACTGAGCCAAGCATATGATGAAAAACATTGAACTGTTTATTGCAGAGAAAACAACAATCCAGGATGCAATGAACATAGACCGGGTCAGAATATAATCAGATTTTCAGGAATAGCAGATAGCAGGAGTAATGCAATTATCAGGTTACCTCCAGGAGAGCGGTGGTAGTCACTAACGGGACTACCACTACACCGACAAGGACTTACCCGACTTGATAAGGTAGAAGATGCCAATGACGATAGGATGGGAACAGCGAAGCTTTGAAAAGAGGACTTTGCAAAATCCCGATCAATAGAGAAGCCGGCACACAGAAAGTCAGGTGACTTTCTCGGACTGTACTATTATTAGGGGGGTTTCATGAGTAATGCATGGATCCGCACAATGTAAAACATTTTACAGCAACCCTTCTACTTGGTACATTTTCAAACTTCCTGCATTACTCATTAAACACCCCTAATATTAGTTAAGGGTATAAAAGTTTCTTTGAAGCTTTCTTCCTCTTCTGTCTTTTCTTCTTACCGGATCTCCTTGAAAGGAACAATAGCGCCCTTCTCAAATGGAGTGTAAGCAAGACTCAGCTTTTCAAAAACATAAATAGAAAAGGGAAGTTCATCGACTAGCTCTCTTGAGTCGTCAAGGAATTAGCTCTCAGAGTCTGAATCCCAGTCAAGAATAGGAGTAGAATTTTTTATTTTATCATAAGATGGTGATATGCCGATGAAGCTGGTAACCAAAGTTTGTTGTGATTTATGCAGTCTAGAAAGGTTTTTTTTCTTATTGTTCTTTTTATTTTTTGAAGATATAGGTTGAACAATGGAAACAATGTGCATGGATGATTTGTGAATAAGCGTCAGAGCTGAAACAGAAGCCGGAATGGAAACAGAAGAACTATGACCAGGAAACTTGACTGTAAATGGAGAGTACTTCTGACAAACGGCATTAATAAAGTCCATTGTATTATGGATAATGGGGTCATCGGAATTTAGTAATGAGAAGGCCCAAGTTTGTGGCTCCCCTCTAAAACACAGGATAATTTAACCCACTTGGTTAAATTGGTCAACAAAGTAATCCGGACATTCTTGAAACTGTTTGATACAAAGTTGAAGTATGGAAGTAAACTGCTTAGGGTCACGATCAAAGAAGACTGAAGAAGAATCTGATGAATTATAATTGGCTTCTGGGCGCTCTGGCTCAATAGCAGACACTGGGCGTTCTGGCTCAATAGCAGACTCTGGTCGTTCTTGCTCAAAAGCAGACACTGGGGGTCCTGGCTCAAAAGCAGACGCTGGGTGCTCTGGTTTAAAAGCAGATTCTGGGCGCTCGGGCTCAAAAGCAAATTCTGGGCGCTCTGGCTCAATAGCAGACTCTGAAGAGTCCTCGACTTGGACAGCAGTCTCTGGAGAGTCCTCGACTTGGGCAGCAGTCTCTGGAGAGTCCCTGAGCATGAGTCCCCGACTGGGTCGACACAACAGAAGTCCCCAACTGGGCATACCACACAGACTGGAGAGCACGGTGAGAGGCCTTTTACCGGACAGCACTGAGAGAAGCCTTGGGCCGGACAGCACTGTGAGAAGACTCGGGCCGGACAGCACTGTGAGAGGCCTCTGACTGGATAAGGCCAGAAGGCAACTCAGGCTGAATCGAACTGTGTGGCAACTTGGGCAGGACCAAACTGTGTGGCAACTCGGGCTGAACCGAACTGTGTGGCAACTCGGGCTGAACCGAACTGTGTGGCAACTCGTACTGAACTGTGTGGCAATTCAGGCTGAACCGAACTGTGTGGCAACTCAGGCTGAACTTAACTGTATGGCAACTTGGGCTGAACTAAACTGTGTGGCAACTAGGGCTGAGCCGAACTGGGTGTCAATGTGGGCTGAACCAATCTGTGTGGCAACTCGGGCTGAACCATCAGCAATGTTTCTGGAACAGACTGGAGGGACAGGGCTCTCTCTGGAACAGACTGGAGGGACAGGGCCCTCTCTGGAGCAGACTGGAGGGACAGGGCCCTTTCTGGAGCAGACTGGAGGGACAAGGTCCTCTCTGGAATGGACTGGAGGAACAGGGCCCTCTCTGGAACAGACTGAAAGGGCTGCAGCCCCTCTGGAGCAGGCTGTAAGGGCAGCGCCCCCTCAGAAGCAGGGAAAGTCTCTGGAGTGGAGGCAAGGGCTGGCATCATGAAACTGGAGGCACAGGCTGGAAACTCGGAACTAGAGGTTGACGCTGGCAACTCGGAACTGGAGGCAGAGGATGGCACCTCGGAACTGGAGACAGAGGGTGACACCTCGAAACTGGAGGCAGAAGATGGCACCTTGAAAATGGAGACAGGAGCTGGCATCTCAGAACTGGAGGCAGGAGCTGGCACCTTGGAACTGGAGGCAGGAGCTGACACCACAGGACAGGTGGCAACTGGAGCTGGCATCACAAGACAGGTGGCAACGGGAGCTGGCACCACAGAACAGCTGGCACCTGGAGCTGGCACCACAGGACAGACAGCAACTGGGACTGGCGCCTCGGGACAGGCCACTGGAGCTGGCGGATTGGGCCTCATGCCAGGGAGCAGAACTGGTTGAAATGTAGAAACGGGAAGTGAAGCGCTAACAAATCCGGAATGAGGAGTAGAGCAAGCATAAGACAGTTCTGTAGGCTGTTGTGGTCTGTGGAATGGACAGCTTTACTGTGCAAGTGACACTTGCACAGTAAAGACATTATTTGTTAATCCTTCAGCACTCGTCTTCGGTCAGATGGTGGCGTGGACTGCTTGCTAACGTGGAGTTTGATACACAATAGTTCTTAGTTAAATGAAAATTTGTAATACCACTATTAAGAGGGGCTGCTTGCACGTACTCAGCAACAGACAAAGTTGGTTGAGGCAAATCAACAGTATTAGAATTGGGAGAAACAGAATCTGAGTAGTTCCAAATTCAAAGCAGAAAATTGAGCCAGCTGAGACCATAGCAAAATTATGTCCATTTGTAGACACTGTAGTAGAGGCAGTTCAGTCATTTGTAAGGCAGACATATTTGCAGGAAAAAACAAATGGAAACAATTGCAATGAGAGTCCCAGGAGAAAATCTGAAGCAGAATCTTTCACATGACTCCAATGTTTTGTTTAGGCTGGTCATTCTGTTACAAAATCTGTTCCACAAACTATGTTTCTCAATAAATGCCACGGAGCCAGGAATATGATAAAAAAAACATTGAACTGTTTATTGCAGAGAAAGCAACAAAAGAGGATACAATGAACACAGATTGGGTCAGAATATAATCATATTTTCAGGAATAGCAGATAGCAAGAGAAATGCAATTGTCAGGTTACCTCCAGAAGAGATAGAGGTGATAGATTAATGTACAAGGAAACAGGAACTGGCTAAGCACAGATACAGAGAAAGCAGGCAGTGATCCAGGGAACAAACATAACAGACTCAGGAACATCAATGTTCACAAAGGATACTGGGATAGGCGGGCATATATAAGACACAGTCAGGTGTGGATGATTAACTTGCTGTGCTAGTTAACCCCTGATAGTGGGAAAGGCAGAACAGCAGCACCTCTGGAGGATCACAAGTACTGCAGGGTAATATAAACAAAGAGACTCAAGGCAGATCATAACACAGGAATTGTAGAGCCCAAAAAAGGAGCTATAAATTATACTTATAGAGTTAATGATAAATCTGAGTCTACATAATAATATTACCCAGAATATTCTGAAAAATCTATCAGGTGAGAAATCAGTTTCAGATTACCTTCAGTACAAGATACCATTCATTAGTATCCCATAAGTATTTCCATCACATAGAGATTTTAATTGAGGTCATCTGACTTATTGTTTAAAATATTGTGGAAGCGGCTTTCCTATGAGTGCTATTAGATGTGCACCTCTTGTAGCAGTTCTTTATAGCAGTATAGCACTGAGACTTATGAATATACCTTGACACATTTCTGTTCAATGAAAAGCACTTTCATCTAAATGAATGAATGTTTTCCCGCACTGAAGGTAAACTGCCACTGATTTTTCACCTGATGTCAATTAGCAGCCTGGAAGCCACGTATCGGGTTAGAAGCCACAGATCCTGAATCCTGTGAGCAGCTCGTGTTTGCAGGCTGGATGTAGTGACCTTCACCTAATAAAATATCTACACTGTGGAAACCAGAGCTGTCAAACGGATATCAAAACCGTCCGTACAGAAAATCAACTAACATTTATTTTGAAGTTGAGATCCGATCAGCTGAGAGGACTGCAAAGTGAGTAACATTAATATCAATGTGTTCCTAATACATCAGAGCTACAGATGCAGTAATTTGGATATAAAACACTCATCTTCACAAAATACATTAGTTTATGCCTTAGCTAAATCGGAAATCATAAAGTTGATAAAACCTAATAACCATCTCAATAATCAAGCGCAGTTATATAGAGATTTTATATTTTATCATTTGAAACTGTTCATCTGTTTCCATTATAAGCTGGCTTATATTTTATTGCCCCCCCCCCTCACACTACATGTGGCCAGGAAAAATGGCGGGTCATGGAGACCCTGCCCCCTCAGGGGGAAACATTACTAAGGCTCTAGTCAAGCGAACTATTGGGAATGTGTTATGAGATGGTGGGGTGGATTGCCAGGCAATGTAGCGATAGTGGAGGCGGCACAGCTAATTAGTGGTGGAGGTGGTGGAGTGGGTATGTAAGTGAGTGGGAACTACAGAGGAAGGGGCCAGCAGTGAGGGGGTGCATTGAAGCAGAAGGGTGGCGGTGGAGGTTGTAGAGAACATGGGCATGGCACTGGAAGGGAGAATTGAGAATCTGTATTGTTACATATAGGGACCAGAAGTGCAGAATGGAGCCATAGGCCCCATAAAACCACAGATCAGGGTTAACGACTGCTAAGCCGCATGGTGCGTAAAAGTCGCCAAAGCTGATTCCATAGCTGAAGCGTTCCAAACTTCCTCTGGCATTAATATAAGCACAAAAACTGTGTGGCAAGAACTAAATGGAATGGGTTTCCATTGCCGTGCAGCTGCATGCAAGCATCACATCACTAAGACCAATGCCAAGTGTCAGATGAAGTTGTGTAAAGCACACTGACACTGAACTGTGGAGCAGTAGAAGCGTGTTCTGTGGAGTGATGAATCACACTTCACTGTTTGGCAGTCAGATGGGCGAGTCTGGGCTTGGTGGATGCCGAGAGAACGTTACCTGCCTGACTGGATTATACCAACTGTGAAGTTTTGTTGGAGGAGTGATAATGGTATGGGTCTGTTTTTCAGGGGTTTGGGCTAAGCCCCTTATCTCCTGTGAAGGGCAATCTTAAAGCTTCAGCATACCAAGTCATTTTGGACAATGCTATGCTTCCAACCTTGTGGCAACAGTTTATGGAAGGTCTTTTTCTATTCCAACATGACTGTGCCCCAGTGCACAAAGCAAGGACTTCAAAGACATGGTTTGATGAGTTTAGTGTGAAAGAACTTGACTGGCCCACTTAGAGTCCTGCCCTCAACCTCATTGAACACCTTTGAGATGAACTGGAACAGGGATTACGAGTCAACCCGTCTCGTTCAACATCAGTGACTGACCTCATAAATGCTTTACAGAATGAATGGGTACAAATTCCCACAAAAACACTCCAAAATTTTGTGGAAAGCCTTCCAAGAAGAGTAGAAGCTGTTATCGTTGCAAAATGGGGACCAACTCCATATTAAAGTATATGTATTTCAATACAATGTCATGACAGTCCCTGTTGATGTAGTGGTCAAGCATCCAAATACTTTTGTCCATATAGTATATGTTTACAAAGGTTAAGTTTGGAGATCATGAAACAAGCAGGAATGAGGGAAGAGGTGATATAGAAAGAAGAAACACAGCAGGGGTATGGACGGGATATTGAGGTCCGAAAGGAAGAGGGGAAAAAAAAGGAAAAGAAAGAGAGAGGAAGATAGGCTATGAAACAAAATTAGTCGTGCTGAAGGACGGGGATTTTGGCGCCCTGTTTGGAAAATGTATAGGTACATAAAATATGGAAAGCTGGCAGCACATAACACAGACTCTATTATATATAATACACACATCCAGCATTCATAAAGGCTGCTTGTTACCCTTAATTTCATGAACGCAAAAGCAGCCCACAAATGACCTTTATGTGCCCACTTAACACATCCTATAATTATTATTATTATTATTAATTTTTATTTATAGGGCGCCACAAAGTATCCGTAGCACCGTACAAGGACAAACAATGGCACAGTACAGGTGAAACAGCACAGTACAAGTAACAGTAAGCACTATAACTCTGGAGGCTCAGGCACAGCATGAAAGAAAGGGAGGGAAGGGAAAAGTGAGTATAGGCAGGTAACTATGGCCCAAGAGGGTGGGCATGGATGACAGGTTGAGAGTCACTGAGGGGAGCGGAGAGAAGCGAGAGGAGACAGAGGGCAGAGGGACTGAGAGGAGGTGAGCTGAGTAGCTGGAGAGCGCAGTTAAAAGTGATGGAAACAGAAGGTAGGAGAGCCCTGCTCAAAGGAGCGAACAATCTAAAGGGAGGGGAAGACAGACAGACACATGGATGAGACGGAGAGACAAGAGAAATGGAGACGGAGTCGAGGAAGGGGGAGAAGGGAAGAAGGGATGAGAAAGAGAGGTAGCCGACCGGTGGGAGTTTAGGCATGAGACTGGAAGGCTTTAAGGAAAAGGTGGGTT
Source organism: Mixophyes fleayi (assembly GCF_038048845.1). Taxonomy (NCBI): domain Eukaryota; kingdom Metazoa; phylum Chordata; class Amphibia; order Anura; family Limnodynastidae; genus Mixophyes; species Mixophyes fleayi. The sequence continues at coordinate 105,082,642 of NC_134408.1, read as the reverse complement.
TTTAATGTTCGTTTGAAAGAGGACAGATTAGGGGAAGTTCTGATGGAGCGGGGGAGCTTGCCCCCAAATGACCCTCACTTGCTCCAACCTTCCACTACAGCCAACTCAGATCATCCACTTACCTAAAAATGTAACCACATGCCCTTAGACTCCCATAAGCCCTCAGTTCACACATATACAAAACTTTCCCACATGCCACTCAGATCTTCCCACATTGAGGTGTTATTATGTGCTTGTGAAGATACTAGTTTTGCCAGCACTGCTGTGTGTTATGTTAATTGACTATGCTTAACTTAGGTAGCACTTTTTATGAGCTAAATTCTGTGCTTTTTTCATATATATTTTTGATAAATGCTATTTTCTTTAAGCATCTCCATGGGTTATGATTTTCCTTTATTTTGCTGTCTAACAATTTTCTGCCTTCTTGGATTGATGCAGTAAGCAGAGAGGTAATTGTTTTTTGAAAATCTGAAGACATAGGAAAGCAGGAAAACATTTCCTTATATAGATAAGTAACTGACACTCACCAGTGGCCACATGCATTCAGGTGACAGGTCAGAGCTGCAAATGCCTTTACGCATTCATTTTTGCTGATTGGTCAGCACAGCAGTCTTGTCTTATGATGCTCTTTTCCCTTGTAATCAATACATAGACCCACTTCCTTTTTGTGACAACCGCTGTTTCCTGCTCTCTGGTATAAGTTGATTGGCTGCTCATAGATCTTATTTAATATAACTGTCAATAAGAGAATGCTAGACACCAAAGCCACACCTGTCAAGCGCAGTCAAAAATTTACATGTGATTTTTGGGCCCGCCTACCACTGTGAGTATTGTCATTTAGTAGGGCTCTTTCTGCAGGCTGGGCCTATGTGTCAGTGACCTTCAATCCCTCACCTGCTCTTACTGGAGGCACCTAGAGCACTTGGAGCCCACACACAGCACAGTGCGCGTGTGAGATTCATAATTTCAATTGTTGTATTAAAGTCTTGAAAAAACAAAACAGTTGCTTGTAACTAAATACAAGTAACTCAATGTAGCAACATTTAGCAATATTCATTGTAAAGCTAATGTAATGAATGAAAGTACAATAACACCAAAGAGGCACCAGTGTTGTGTTCCCCCCTTTAAAAATATAGGTGTCAGCATTACGAGATTAGTTCAGTATTCACAATAAAGAATAAGCAATTAGTAGTAAGCACAAAGCTTTGCACCATAGATAAATCATTTTGGTGTGGTTAGCTTGATTTTGCAATTCAATTATACTATAACATGAGATTTACCACTGTTTAATAAATATTTACTGAATTTTTACTTGAAAAAATAAAATTATGTCATGATTGCTCATTTCATGCAGCATATCCTCCATCAGACTAAAATCAAGGCAAAAGAGAGAACATGGCATTTGTTGTTTGAAACATTTAAGGGCTAAAAAGTGCTACATAAACTGTTTCATAGTATAATTAATGTGTCAGATTGATTTTAGGAGACTACCCCCATTTATTATAGAAGGTGAATCTCACCATTTTAATCCAGAAAAAAAATACTAAATATACCAAAGCAGGGTGAATTAATTACTAGGTCATATATTCTATCTATCTATCTATCCATCTATCTATCTATCTATCTATCTATCTATCTATCTATCTATCTATATACCTCGATAAAGTCACCCCCTTTCTATTTTTAAGAGTGATTTGGTTAATCTGTAACGTTAACACTTAACAATTGGAAAACATTAGAATTGGAACTAACATACAGTTAATACATATAAGGACATATATATATATATATATATATATATATATATATATGACTCATAATGAGGGTCCCAGAAATACCCCTTAGTACAATGAAAAGAAAGGTACTGAAGTTTCACCTTTCATTCATGTGTATATCCATACGCTATTCTTTGGGCTACTCTTAACAATCTGTTATGACCCTTGTAATCTAAAAGCAACATGTTGAATAGTCTAGACACTCATGGGCATATTCAATTACGATTCCGGTCCGCAGGATCGCGCTGGAATGGGCCGCGAACTTAATCCACGGTACCGCAATAATGGGGATTTTCGGTCGCAGCCCATAGGGTTGCGTATGAAAATTTGTGTTATTGCGGTACCGTATTGCCGGCAATAATGCGTACTTTCCACGGTAACGAATCCTAATTGAAAATGCCCCTTATAGTTAATGGACCAGAGTTATGATAGTTAGATAGGTATCTCACAAATGTGTTCCAGTATACATCATTTTAATTTTCAGTTTGTTTTCCCCACATTTCTTAACCCACATTTGTGGGTATATTTACTAAACTGCGGATTTAAAAAAGTGGAGTTGTTGCCTATACCAACCAATCAGATTCTAGCTGTCATTTATTTAGTACATTCTACAAAGGGACATCTAGAATAATTAGTTGCGATAGGCAAAATTTCCATTATTTTTACAACCCGCAGCTTAGTAAATATACCTCCTGGAGTCTAATACGTTAATGACAAATATAGAAATACAGTACATGAATGTGTTAATTTATCTTACTTTACTATTAGATGAGAATACAAACACAGGGTTAAACTGGTGACATTGTGACTGTCGATTGGTAGAAAAGCCAACAGTCACAATATTGACAGTAAAATGGCAATGTCACCGCCAACCCTCAGACCATAAAATAAAATGATATTCTAGGATCATGCAGCTTGACACCTGAAAAATAATTTACAGAGTTGGGTCGTCGGAAAGCCCCATTTTATAAATAGACCTAGCGACTGTAATTCTTTCATTATGCAGCAGGAGCTGTTTATATGAAGGGCAAATTTGCGGCGGTCCCAAGCCTTTTTCTATTTTGCCAAGCAAGGATCCTCTAGATTTATTTGTTGCCCTTAAAGCTGCAGGACGGAGGATGCGTTTTTTGGAGTTTTGTTTTTTTATTGACATTTTGTTCAGGTGTCAAGCTGCAAGATCATAGGATGTAATTTTATTTTGTGAACATGTCATTTTTTTCAGGTGTCATGCTGCAAGATCCTATCATATTATTACAGATGAAGAACCTCGGATGTTGGTGAATGCTATAGTATTTTTTTATTTATTTATATCAAAGGAAGTTATTTTACAATCAATGTATGTGTTTAATTTACATTTTGTTTTGGTGTACAGTCATGGCCAAAAGTTTTGAGAATGACACAGGTATTGGTTTTCACAAAGTTTGCTGCTTCAGGGTTTTTAGACCTTTTTGTCAGATGTTGCTATGGTATACTGAAATAAACTTACAAGCATTTTATAAGTGTCAAAGGCCTTTATTGACAACTACACTAAGTTTATGCAAAGAGTCAATATTTTCAGGGTCGACTCTTCTTTTTAAAGACCTCTGCAATTTGCCCTGGCATGCTGTCAATTAACTTCTGGGCCACATACCGAATGATGGCTGCCCATCCTTGCTTAATCAATGCTTGAAGTTTGTCAGAATTTGTGAGTTTTTGTTTGTCCACCTGCCTCTTGAGAATTGACCACAAGTTCTCAATAGAATTAAGGTCTGGGGAGTTTCCTGGCCATAGACCCAAAATCTTAATGTTTTGATACCTGAGCTACTTAGTTATCACTTTTGCCTTATGGAAAGGTGCTCCATCATGCTAGAAAAGGCATTGTTAATCACCAAAGTGTTCTTGGATGGTTGGGAAAAGTTGCTCTTGGAGGATGTTATGATACCATTCTTTATTCATGGCTGTGTTCTTAGGCAAAATTGTGAGTAAGCCCCTTCACTTGGTTGAAAAGCAACCCCCCACATGAATAGTCTCAGGATGCATTACTGTTGGCATGACACAGGACTGATGGTAGCGCTCACCTTTCCTTCTCTGGACAAGCATTTTTCCAGATGCCCTAAACATTCTGAAACGGGATTCATCAGAGAAAATTACTTTACCCCAGTCCTCAGCTGTCCAAACTCTTGACCTTTTGCAGAATATCAGTCTGTCCCTGATGTCTTTCCTGGAGTGAAGTGGCTTCTTTGCTGGCCTTCTTGACACCAGGCCATCCTCCAAAAGTCTTTGCCTCACTGTGCGTGCAGATGCACTCACACCTGCCTGCTGCTATTCCTGAGATAGCTCTGCACTGGTGGTGCTACGATCCCACAGCTGATTCAACTTTAGGAGACGGTCCTTGCACTTGCAGGACGTTTTTGAGTGCCCTGATGGCTTCTTCACAACTATTGAACCTCTCTCCTTGAAGTTCTTGATGATCCGATAAATGGTTGTTTTAGGTGCAATCTTACTAGCAGCAATATCCTTGCCTGTGAAGCTCTTTTTGTGCAAAGCAACGATGACTGTTCCTGTTTCTTTGCAGTTAATCATGGTTAATAACTAAATTCATAGCTTTTTCTCTTTAGATTTCTCTTGTGGTTTTTAGCTCTGCTTTTTTATAGTTATACAGAGGTTATTTTCAGTTTTATTGCTCTCTGGTAAATTCAACAAAATTAATTTATATTTGGTTTTAGATTTCTTTTCTGTTTTTAGCCATGTTTCTATATTTTTATTATTAGGCTGAGTTGTTTATTTGCCGGAATATGCAATAAAACTGGCTTATGGTTACAAGTGTATCCAATAGAATGCACTGATATAAATACATGGCTGAAAAAGCACAGAATGAAACAAGGAATATTAGACAATTTATATAGTAAATGTTGCAGAGCCCAACAAATGTGAGTAATATGAAGGTGGTAAACTTGTGATGCAAAATATGTTTGTTATTTTTTTACTCACACATACAAGGCCACTTTTATTTCAGTTCATTCTTTAAAATTTAGATACGGTATGTGGTATTTCAAGTATGAGTCATTGCTATTCTTGACCTTTTGCAAAATATCAGTCTGTCCCTGATGTTTTTCCTGAAGTGAAGTGGCTTCTTTGCTGGCCTTCTTGACACCAGATCATCCTCCAAAAGTCTTTGCCTCACTGTGCGTGCAGATGCACTCACAGTGAACAGCCTGCTGCCATTCCTGAGCAAGCTCTGCACTGGTGGTGCCCCGATCCCACAGCTGATTCAACTTTAGGAGACGGTCCTTGCACTTGCAGGACGTTCTTGAGTGCCCTGATGCCTTCTTCACAACTATTGAACCTCTCTCCTTGAAGTTCTTGATGATCCGATAAATGGTTGATTTAGGTGCAATCTTACTAGCAGCAATATCCTTGCCTGTGAAGCTCTTTTTGTGCAAAGCAATGATGACTACTCATTTTTCCTTACAGATAATCATGGTTAACAGAGGAAGAACATGATTTTAAGCACCACCCTCCTTTTAAAGTTTCCAGTCTGTTATTTTAACTCAATCAGCATGACAGAGTGAACTTCAGCCTTGTCCTCATCAATACTCTCACCTCTGCTAACGAGAGAGGGCTGAAATGCAGTGGAAATGTTGTTTTGGGGATAAAGTTAATTGTCAAAGAGGTGTTTTGAAATTAATTGCAATTCATCTGATCACTCTTCATGACATTCTGGAGTATATGCAAAATGCCATCATAAAAACTGAGGCAGCAGACTTTGTGCAACATAATATCTGTGTCATTCTCAAAACGTTTTGCCATGAAAGTACTACAGGTCCCAATGGACCAGGCATTTGTGGTTGCAAAATAATATCTGTGTCATTCTCAAAACTTATATGCAAATAAAATTGGCTTATGGATACAACTGCATCCAATACAATGTACTGATATAAATACATGGCTGAAAAAGCAGAGAATGAAATAAGGAATATTAACAGAGAATATTAAACAATTTATATAGTAAATGCTGGAGAGCCCAACAAATGTGAGTAGTATGAAGGTGGTAAATTTGTGATGCAAAATATGTTTGTTATTTTTTTACTCACACATACAAGGCCACTTTTATTTCAGTTCATTCTTTAAAATTTAGATACGGTATGTGGTATTTCGAGTATGAGTCATTGCTATAGATAAAAGCTTTTGCTTGAAAATGAAATGAAATTCAACTTAATCATCCTATAATAGCATTCACTGCTGATGAAATAAAGTATGTCTATAATATTTCATTATAGAAAATTAACCATTACATTTTGGAATTGGATTTTGTATCCCTAAGGAACACATTTAAAGTACTTTTAATGCAGAATGTGAAAACTATTTAATTCAACCATGCAGTTTTGAGACATATTTTTGGGAGCATGAATGCTACTTGTTATTATAATAATTATACGTATCCTAAATTAAACCTGTCAAAAATAGGTAACATTTAACTACATTGACATAAATGTTATATATGTTGCTTTACAAGACAACATCATCTGTGCCATTATCCCAAGTACCAAATGCAACCACTGATGGAAAAATGCATTGTATATTACATTAAATCTTAATCATAAATAATAAAATCAATTGTTTATTCTTAAACATACTGCAATAACTATATTGTTCAATTTCAGAAAAGGTTTTAATTGTTCTTTAGAACCAATAAATGAAAACTATTCAATAGCATAACAGCTACTTTGACTCAGACTCAGTACACACTACAGAAATTTTCTCCCGATGCAAGTCAACGATTATACCAATGTTTGAAAAAAGCTCTGATCAGCAAGCTGATTCATATGTACATATTAAAGAAATTTTACAAGATTTACTTTCAAATTAATGCTCTTCATCTGTGATAACCATCAGTTGAAAAGATTATGACTCTGCACACTCCATAGAGATCTATGGACACTGCCGGTCGTGAGTGCATACACAATTCAGAATTTGGACGACACGATTCCATCGTTAAACAAGATTTTTAGTCTACTACAATTCATATCAAATGATACAATGTGCTTTCGAATGATACTCGATTATTGTTGGAGCATAAAAACTGATGCGATATCGGGCAGAACGGTCAATTATTGTGTGATTGGCCAGCAATCGGGTGGAAACTCTGTAATATTTACCCAGCCTTACAGTAGACAGAGGGCCTAACCTCTTATAGGCAATTTGGTAAATGAGCATTTGATACATTTCAAAATAAATTATTATTATTATTTATTATTATTACCATTTAATTATGTAGCGCCACTAATTCCGCAGCGCTGTACAGAGAACTCACTCACATCAGTCCCTGCCCCATTGGGGCTTACAGTCTAAATTCCCTAACACACAGACAGACACATACAGACAGAGACAGACGGACACACCGACACACAGACTAGGGTCAGTTTCGTTAGCAGCCAATTAACCTACTAGTATGTTTTCGGGGTATGGGAGGAAACTGGAGCACCTGGAGGAAACCCACGCAAACACGGGGAGAACATACAAACTCCTCACAGATAAGGCCATAGTCAGGAATTGAGCTCAAGACCCCAATGCTGTGAGGCAGAAGTGCTAACAAATTAGCCATAGTGCTGCCCCTAAATCTTCAGAATTATAATTATATTTTGTTTCCAATTCTTACTAGAATCAGTGCGTCTGATTAAAATGTATCTGGAGCATTAAAATGATTAAACACTGTGGGCCTGAGTCATTAAGGAGAGCAAAGCAAGAAAAAGGAGTAAATTTGCTCCTGGACAATCCATGTTGTAATGCAGGGATGCAAATTAGTTTATTATTTTGCGCATAGGAAAAATACTGGGTTTTTTTTCACGTAGCACACAAATACTTAGCTTTATTTCCACATTTAAATTTAAAATTAGTCTAGGACATGCCTTATCCCAACTATAAATCGGTCCCCACATTCCATTTTTGGAATCTCTAAATATTACAATATAGAGTGAATCGTAAGTGTGGAAACACTCTTTTAAAATGGAAATGAGTAAGGAAATATTAATCCAGTGTCTACACATATGATCTGGGTATGGTGGAATTTTTTTTAGGGTATGTGGCCAGTATGGTGGCCAACTTGAAGTTGGCCATCTTGGATGCAATTGTAATTTTTTAAATGGGAAGGTAGTCATGTGAACGGCAAGAAAGTTCAAATAGAACAATTTATTACTTGCCATTCAAAAAATGTAGTGTATGCCATCGAATGCAGCTGCAATAAGATATATATAGGAAGGACCACTCGTCCACTAAAGGTGCGTTTGAGAGAACATCTGTACAATATAAGAAGGGGTTTAGAAACCCATGCACTTTCACAACACTTCAAAACTCATCACTCATGTTCCGTGGAACATGTGACAGGTTTTTGGGGACTACAAAAAGTAGAAGAGTCATGGAAAAATAGCAATACTGTTGGGCATCTATCTAGGTCTGAAATGAAATGGATCTTCAATATAGATACACTGATCCCCAAAGGCCTTAACTCTGAATTCGAATTAAAGTGTTTTTTATGATTACAGTTATATATCCTTTGCATGTACTTATAACAGTATTTTGAATTGCCATTATTGTTCTCTAGGGATATTAACAGTATGTTAGGATATGGAGGGAATATGATATAGTGACAGCACTAATGGGGGACGCTGTCAAAGTCCTTATTTCCATTCATTTATACATGTCTGTTTATTTTGTGAGTCATAGTATCATCCCCCGGCACACATGGAATGTCAACAATATAGAATACCCATTTAGAGCAAAGCGGAACGAGTTACCATGGTTACGTGTATGGGGCTGGACATCATGACACCGGAACTTCCGCTTGTACCACAGAACCAAGCCTCGTTTCAGAAAAGGGGCGGACTTGGAAGGGAATAAAAAGGACGCTGGAAACATTGAACATCATACCTTGAAAAAGACCGATCCAGGTCGAAACGCGTTGGTTACACACGTTGTGCAGACCGGAATTGCGGGGACTACATATGGACATATGAGACTGATTGGGGAGAGGGATCGTTCATATTCATACCATCTTGTTCCATGCGTGTTATCACTGCTTTCCGGTACGAGCATATGCCATTGTTTTTATATTTGCTTTTAATTAAAAAGGTTAATGCACCAGATTGTTTTTCTCTTCACTGTTTATGAGTGCAAGAGACCATTAGGATGGAGTCGGAAAGAATTGAATATCAGCAATACCTCTGAGGGCTTGAAAACTTCCATTGTGAAGTAAGCGCATACCCTAAGGGGGATTCAGTTTGGAGTGAACACACGGGTGTGGTGTGCAGTAGTTTTATCTACACACGGGTTCAGATTCCAGTGGGATATTACAGATTGGACAATTTGTGCTTATGATCTGCACTATTGGTTTTTTTCTTGTATTATATATCCTTCTAGCCCGGAGACCTGAAATCTGAATACAGAATTCATATGTGCATGTACCATCTTTCCCAGTGTGTGTGAAGGCAGCGCCTAATGTATGTATTGATATTGTCGAATTGTTATGTTATATGAAGGGTTTGGTGACACTTCACTAATACAGGCAGGGCGGCACACCTGAGTGAAGCGCTACTAACACAGTTCACTACTGTTATATGTGACATATCAAACAGATGCAGAATTTCATAAAAATAACAATAATAACAATAATAATAATAATAATAATAATAAAAAGTAGAAATGTTCACTGACCCCCGTGTTTTGGTTTTGGTTTTGGTTTTGGATCTGGATTAAGTTCGGTTTTGGTTTTGGTAAAACCGCCCTCAAGTGTTTTGTTTTTGGTTTGGGTTTTGGATCTGTATTTTTTGGAAAAATAGCTATAATAGTTAAAATATGCTAAAATCACATAATTTTGATTTTTTTTTGTCCCTACATAATTATTAACACCAATAACACTAATTTATACTCATTTTCAGTCAATTTTGACCACCTCACAGGTCACAATATGATTTTCATACAGTTTTGGCCAAAGAATGCAGCGCGCTGGCTGGATATGGCAGTTTATATCACATCTAGGAAACATTGCCACACAGCAGTGGCAGAAAAAAAAGAAAAGCGGTGTTAAAAAGGTTTAATAATTCACATAGAAACAGAAGGGGTAGCAGGTAAAGTTTAACAAGCCAAGCACTTCAGCGACAAGGAGTGCCACTTTTGTGACTGAAGTGCTTGGTTTGCTTGGACCCCCACAAAGCAATCTAACAATGGGCTTAAGGCAACTAAGCTAACAGTGCTGTTAATGAACTGTAAGACTGCTGCAAGCTGGGTGTTTAGCGCAATGGCACAAACACACGGCAGTTTATATCACATCAAGGAAACATTGCCAGTGCCACACAGCAGGTCCAGGAAAGAAAAGTGGTGCAAGATGGAATTGTCCTTGGGCCCTTCCACCCACTCTTATGTTGGATCTTAAAAAGGACATGCACAGTTTAACAAACCAAGCACTTCATCGACAAGGAGTGCTAGTTTTGTGGCTGAAGTGCTTGGTTTGTTTGGTCTCCCACAAAACAAGCTACCAATAGCATAGCTGCCTTAAGCCCATCAGTCTGACGATTCATGCATACACACTGACACAATTTACCTTCAGATCTGTGCTCTTCATCTGGCCCTCTAGTCTTCAGAGAATGACAGCACAATTTTTATTCATTCATTATTGTCACATTGTCACACTGATCAAAACTGCCTTGTTATAACTATCCACATGTCCTAACGAATTTCGTTAGCTTCTGTGAATCTGAAACGAAACATTTTGTCTTTCAACAAACAAATTAATTATTTATTCTACAGCACTCTCTACATTTTTTTACCAGGACATTAATTGCTTGGAAAATATTAAACAGTAAGACCAACCAAATGAGCCGACAATTGACACTTTGTAACAACTTTTAACCATTGTGTCACTATACACACTAACCCGACTTTCGACCAAAAGGTCGTGTGTCGGCTGATTTGCCCGATTATAGGACGAAACCGCTCTAGTGTGTACCTAGCCTTAGTTTGCACATTCAGTACACAGGTGAATTCAATGGGGTGTGCTCCTAATTAACTGTGCATTTATAAACTGGTCTATGCTCACTATTTGTATGGCAGCCCTTGAGCAAGGTGTCTCACATGCACCGAAGTGGCCGTTGGGTATTCCATGACAGACATTATTATGAGCTATGTTCCTGTAGTGCTTTTTCAAGATAAGTACATTGTAATCATGCTGCTAATTTGTTTGTTTTGACTTGCTGCTATGGATGGCAATAAAACAAGCCTTTTTTTGCAGATTGAATGCTGGTTTCCAGTCCTATTTGGACAGGAATATATATTGTTGAAGTTTAGACGAAGGTGATAATAGGGGCGGATCTAGAAAAATGCAGTACCCGGGGCAATTTAGGGGGGGGCGATTTAGGCCCCGCCCCTTTCTAACATCTTAGGCTGCCGACGGTGTTTAAAACACAATCAGAGCAGCCGGGCAGCACACTGTCCCTGTCCCTGCCTGTCACGGCTGGACGGACCTGCACATACTGTGCAGCCGTCGGCAGCAAGTGTCTGCTAGGGGGGGCGATCGCCCCGATCGCCCCGCCCCCCTGGATCCGCCACTGGGTGATAATCAATTATTTCTGTATACTACAATCGGTTGTGTTGCGATTAATGCTCAACATAATTATTATAGTACCAACATTTAAACAAGTTTAACATATTTTATATCTTTTAATATAAATAAATAATAAAATATAAAGTGGTGAAGAAGCTAATTAATGTTTACAACATTTAAATTGGCATCATTCTGTTTGCAATTACATGAGAATGTTTCTGGTATTATTTATGTAGTGTTCGCATTTTTCAAACGCTAGTTAGAAATATTATACTTTTCATACACCAGTTGGCAAGTCCAGAGATGACATAAAAGAACCAGTTTATACAGTTCTAGAGGCGGGAGCCTGAGGAAGGACACCTGGCCTCTTTAAGGAAAAATGACCAGAGGAATCAATCAATGGCACATTGAATTCTTGGACGATCATAACCCATCAACCTATGAATGTGGACCTTAATAATGTAACTGTGTATCTTTGTAATGTCACTGGTTTTTATAACTGTACAGCATATAAATTGTTCACCTCTGGCATTGGAGACCAAAGCATTCTTCTAGAAGCTTGTGTTAGTGTTAACAGCGCAAGCGTGTGCATTCTAAACTTTGCCTTGTAATACTTTGCGAATAAAACATTTGTGCTTTGAAACCACAGCAATTGCAACAGAAAACTTTATTGCAAATTATAGTTTGGACTTAACAGCTTGTAGGCTCTAAGTCGACTTCATGCTACTCTAGGACTCGCAGACCTACTGATTTCGGTTTATCAACAAAGGGTGGAAGACACGTCACATAAAGTAAGAACGTATATCGTTCTATAATTTATTTTACATCTTGTGTTGATAAGCAAATTCCTGTTTTGAGAGTCTATCAGAGGCGCTAGAGTGAACCTGGAGGGACGAGGGCAAAATTGTTTTACATAGTACTATTTTGCGATTGCTATGCACAGCAATTGTTTGTTAAAATATAGCATATTACCTTTTTATACTGCCACAAATTTAAATATAAATAGTTATAATAGATTAAGTTTTGTTATAATATGGCAAAGTGCATTGTTAGACGTATCTGGAAAAGAAAGTTGCCAACAATAGGAAATTGTACTAACAAAGTGTGTTTGTGATAGTGTGCATATTGATGATGTGAAGTGAAGAGATTAGTATGTAAACCATTAAAAAGTCGTTACTAGAACGAAACGTTAAGGCCAGTGGAAAGAGTAAGGGAACATCCTTTAAGAAAAGTTTAGCTGCGTGCACGAGCAATTGTGGGCATGAATGTATTGGTTATAGCATATATGTAGGAGATAATGTTTAGGGCTCCTATAAAAAGGAATCCGTTATTCTCTTTACCCACCATAAGCTTTTTGAAAATTTACAGACCACGGGAAACAGGCAGACACGACAGGGGTCCACATTAAGAAGTGGTGCGCAATGCAGTCGGTTAATAGTACCGTCCAGCCAAGCAACTAGACCATATGAATATTATTATTATTTTTATTATTAATATTTATTTATAAGGCGCTACAAGGCATCCGCAGCGCCGTACAGAGACAAACAAAATCACAATACAATGGGAGACAGCACAGTACAGTAAACACAGCAACTCAGTACGCTCAATGCACAGCTAGAGAGGGCGGGGAAGGGGGAGGGAGGATCAGAAAGTGACGGGGCCCAAGAAGGGGGGCGTGGAAGACAGGGAGACCCCCAGGGGGGAGGAGGGAGCGAAAGTGGATGTGGGGTGGAGGACCTTTGAGGAGGAGGGCTAAGTAGCTGGAGAGCAGAGTTAGAAGTGGTGGAAACAGGAGGAGAGATGGCCCTGCTCAGAGGAGCGTACAATCTAAGGGGAGGGGTGGACAGACAGAGAGACGCAGGGGAGAGAGGGAGAGTAGGGGGACAGAGGCAGAAGATAAGGTAGGAAGTAAAGTGGGAGACAGAAAGGCTTTAAGAAAAAGGTGTGTTTTTAGGGCCCGTTTGAAGCTGGATAGATTAGGGGAAGTTCTGATGGAGGGAGGGAGCTTAATCCAGTGGAGGGGGGCAGCGCGGGCGAAGTCTTGGATACGCGCGTGGGAGGAGGTTATAAGGGGGGAAGAGAGGCGACGGTCAGAGGCAGAACGGAGAGGGCGGGATGGAGCATGAATAGAGAGGAGGGTGGAGATGTAGGGTGCAGTGGAGTTGGCGAGTGCCTTGTAGGTGAGTGTGAGGAGCTTAAAGAGGATTCTGAAGGGGAATGGGAGCCAGTGAAGGGCTAGGTAGAGGGGGGAGACAAAAGAGGAGCGGCGAGAGAGGAAAATAAGCCTAGCTGCAGCGTTAAGGACGGATCGAAGGGGATCGAGATGAGAGTGGGGGAGGCCAGTGAGGAGGAGGTTGCAGTAGTCCAGGCGGGAGATGATCAGAGAGTGGATAAGGCATTTGGTGGCATCTTGGGAGAGGAAGGGCCGGATGCGAGCGATGTTGCGCAGCTGGAAGCGGCAGGATTTAGCAAGAGAGAGGATGTGGGGGCCAAAGGAGAGAGAGGAGTCGAGGATGACACCAAGGCAGCGAAGTTGGGGGACAGGGGAGATAGAGGTGTTGTCGACAGTGATGGAGAGGTCAGAAGGGGATGGGGTATGAGAGGGAGGAAAAACTATGAGCTCAGTTTTGGCAAGGTTAAGTTTGAGGAATCGAGAGGACATCCAGGAGGAGATGGCAGAGAGGCAGGCGGACACCCTAGAGAGGAGGGAGGGAGAGAGATCAGGAGAGGAGAGGTATAGTTGAGTGTCGTCAGCGTAAAGGTGGTAGCTGAAGCCGAAGGAGCTGATGAGTTCACCCAGGGAGGAGGTGTATAGAGAGAAGAGTAAGGGTCCCAGAACAGAGCCCTGAGGGACCCCGACTGGAAGGGTGGATGGGGGGGAGAGAGACCCAGAGGTGGTGACAGAGAAGGAACGGTGAGTAAGGTAAGAGGTGAACCAGGACAGGACTGGGCCGGAGAGGCCGAAAGACTGGAGGGTGTGAAGGAGGAGGGGGTGGTCAACGGTGTCAAAGGCTGCAGAGAGGTCAAGGAGGATGAGAAGGGAGAAGTGGCCCCTGGCTTTTGCAGAGAGGAGGTCATTGGTGACTTTAGCCAGGGCAGTTTCAGTGGAGTGGAGGGGGCGGAAACCAGACTGGAGAGGATCAAGGAGGGAGTATTCAGAAAGGTAGGAGGTGAGACGGCTGCAGACGAGCCTCTCAAGAATTTTGGAGGCAAATGGGAGAAGAGATATGGGGCGATAGTTCGAGAGAGAAGTGGAGTCGAGATTAGGTTTCTTAAGAATGGGGGATACGAGAGCATGTTTGAAGGAGGAGGGGAAGATGCCAGTGGAGAGGGAGAGATTAAAGAGGTGAGCGAGGTGGGAGCAGGTGGTGGGGGAAAGGGAGCGAAGAAGGTGGGAGGGGATGGGATCCAGGGGGCAGGTAGTGGGGGGGGATGATAAAATGAGAGAGTGGACTTCCTCGCCGGTGGTGGGACGGAAGGAGTGGAGGGGAAGGTGGTTGGGGGGGGAGGACAGAAGAGTGGGAGGGGTGGAAGAGAGAGTGGAGGAGGAGATTTCAAGTCGGATGGCCTCGATTTTAGAGGAGAAGAAGGAGGCGAAATCAGAGGCAGTCAGGGAGGAGGGGGTGGGGGGAGGGGAGGGGGCCAGGAGAGTGCTAAAGGTGGCAAAGAGGCGGCGGGGGTTAGAGGACTGGGAAGAGATGAGGGATTTAAAGAAAGATTGTTTAGCAAGTGAGAGGGCAGAGCTGTAGGATGAAAGGATGAATTTAAAGTGGAGGAAGTCAGCCAGGGAGCGGGATTTTCTCCAGTGACGTTCGGCAGAACGGGAGCATTTTTGGAGGAAGCGGGTAAATTTGGAGTGCCAGGGTTGGGGTTTGGAGCAGCGGGGGTGGACGGAGTGGGCAGGGGCAACCGCGTCCAGAGCGGAGGTGAGGGTGTGATTGTAGAGGGAGACCGCCTGGTTGGGGCAGGCCTGGGAGGAAAGGGGAGAAAGGAGGGTATCGAGAGAGGAGGACAGAGAGGCAGGGTCAAGAGCATCGAGGTTGCGTATGGACAGAGTAGGTTTGGGCAGGGGGGGGGGAGCAGGAGAAGAGGAGAGAGAGAAGGAGAGGAGATGGTGGTCGGATAGAGGAAAGGGAGAGATGGAGAAGTCGGAGAGATTACATAGGTAGGAGAAGACAAGATCAAGGGAGTGACCAAGGCAGTGGGTAGAGGAGGAGGTCCATTGGGTGAGACCAAGGGAGGAAGAGAGGGTGAGCAGTTTGCTGGAAGCAGGGTAGGTGGGGTTGTCGATGGGGATATTAAAGTCACCGAGAATGATCGAGGGGAGATCGGAGGAGAGGTAGTGAGGAAGCCAGCTAGCAAAGTTGTCAAGGAAGAGGGAGGTGGGGCCAGGGGGGCGGTAGATGACAGTGACGCGGAGATGGATGGGGTAGAAGAGGCGGATGGAGTGAGCTTCAAAAGAGGAGAAGGAGAGGGAGGGTTCAGGGGGAATGACACGAAAAGTACAGGTGGAGGAGAGGAGGAGGCCAACTCCACCGCCAGGGCGGGCACCAGGCCTGGCGGAGTGGGTGAAGAAGAGGCCACCATAGGAGAGGGCAGCGGGGGAAGTAGTATCAGAATCGGAGAGCCAGGTTTCAGTAACGGCAAGAAGGTTAAAGGAGTTGGATAGAAAGAGGTCGTGGATAGCAGTCAGCTTGTTGCGGACGGATCTGGCATTCCAGAGGGCACAGAAGAAAGGGGGAGAGGAGAGGGGGGAAATGGGGATGAGGTTAGCAAGATGAGCAGTGCGCGGGGGATGGCGGGGAGGAACGGGAGAGGTAGGGCGGGGGGAGAGTATGGGTATGGAGTAAGAGCGGGGAGGCATAGTAGGGAGAGAGAGTAACAGAACAGTGAGATAGTGGGGACAGTGAAAAACAGGTAAGAACAAAGGCAGGAAGACAATGAAAAGGTGGAAGATAATAACGAATTAGGGCGTGGAGGGCATGGAACAACAGTACAGTGAGATAATAAGGACAATGAAGACAGGTAAGAATGATAGCAGAACAGTAAGATAATAAGGACAGCGGATAACAGGTAAGAATAAGCAGGGAGACAATAGCAAGATGGAGGACAATAACCAATTAGGGCGTGGAAGGCAAAGAATAATAGAAGGAGAGGTAATAAGGACAATGGAAATAGGCAAGAATAATAACAGGTAAAACTAGTTGCTGGTAAATATAAAATCAGGAAAAACAAGATAAAGGCATATAAATAATAGAATAATAACAGGTAAAAAGTAGAAACTTGTAAATGTACAATCAGGAAAAACAAAATAATGGCATATAAAATAATGTTTTATATGCAGTTGATGCAGTTAAGCCAGGGATTCAGCAGGAGAAGGGTTAACTGACAAGCCGGGTCGGTACACAGTTGATCAGTTGCTGCAGATAAGCCAGGGATTCAGCAGGAGAAGGGTTAATTGACAAGCCGGGTCGGTACACAGTAGATCAGTTGGTGCAGATAAGCCAGGGATTCAGCAGGAGAAGGGTTAATTGACAAGCCGGGTCGGTACACAGTAGATCAGTTGATGCAGATAAGCCAGGGATTCAGCAGGAGAAGGGTTAATTGACAAGCCGGGTCGGTACACAGTAGATCAGTTGGTGCAGATAAGCCAGGGATTCAGCAGAAGAAGGGTTAACTGACAAGCCGGGTCGGTACACAGTAGATCAGTTGATGCAGATAAGCCAGGGATTCAGCAGGAGAAGGGTTAATTGACAAGCCGGGTCGGTACACAGTAGATCAGTTGGTGCAGATAAGCCAGGGATTCAGCAGGAGAAGGGTTAATTGACAAGCCGGGTCAGTACACAGTAGATCAGTTGATGCAGATAAGCCAGGGACTCAGCAGGAGAAGGGTTAATTGACAAGCCGGGTCGGTACACAGTAGGTCAGTTGATGTAGATAAGCCAGGGATTCAGCAGGAGAAGGGTTAACTGAAAAGCCAGGTCGGTACACAGTAGATCAGTTGATGCAGATAAACCAGGGATTCAGCAGGAGAAGGGTTAACTGACAAGCCGGGTCGGTACACAGTAGGTCAGTTGATGCAGATAAACCAGGGATTCAGCAGGAGAAGGGTTAACTGACAAGCCGGGTCGGTACACAGTAGATCAGTTGGTGCAGATAAACCAGGGATTCAGCAGGAGAAGGGTTAACTGACAAGCCGGGTCGGTATACAGTAGATCAGTTGGTGCAGATAAGCCAGGGATTCAGCAGGAGAAGGGTTAATTGACAAGCCAGGTCGGTACACAGTAGATCAGTTGATACAGATAAGCCAGGGACTCAGCAGGAGAAGGGTTAATTGATAAGCCGGGTCGGTACACAGTAGATCAGTTGATGTAGATAAGCCAGGGATTCAGCAGGAGAAGGGTTAACTGACAAGCCGGGTCGGTACACAATAGATCAGTTGGTGCAGATAAGCCAAGGATTCAGCAGGAGAAGGGTTAATTGACAAGCCGGGTCGGTACACAGTAGATCAGTTGATACAGATAAGCCAGGGACTCAGCAGGAGAAGGGTTAACTGACAAGCCGGGTCGGTACACAGTAGATCAGTTGATGTAGATAAGCCAGGGATTCAGCAGGAGAAGGGTTAACTGAAAAGCCGGGTCGGTACACAGTAGATCAGTTGATGCAGATAAGCCAGGGATTCAGCAGGAGAAGGGTTAACTGACAAGCCGGGTCGGTACACAGTAGATCAGTTGATGCAGATAAGCCAGGTATTCAGCAGGAGAAGGGTTAATTGACAAGCCAGGTCGGTACACAGTAGATCAGTTGATACAGATAAGCCAGGGACTCAGCAGGAGAAGGGTTAATTGATAAGCCGGGTCGGTACACAGTAGATCAGTTGATGTAGATAAGCCAGGGATTCAGCAGGAGAAGGGTTAACTGACAAGCCGGGTCGGTACACAATAGATCAGTTGGTGCAGATAAGCCAAGGATTCAGCAGGAGAAGGGTTAATTGACAAGCCGGGTCGGTACACAGTAGATCAGTTGATACAGATAAGCCAGGGACTCAGCAGGAGAAGGGTTAACTGACAAGCCGGGTCGGTACACAGTAGATCAGTTGATGTAGATAAGCCAGGGATTCAGCAGGAGAAGGGTTAACTGAAAAGCCGGGTCGGTACACAGTAGATCAGTTGATGCAGATAAGCCAGGGATTCAGCAGGAGAAGGGTTAACTGACAAGCCGGGTCGGTACACAGTAGATCAGTTGATGCAGATAAGCCAGGTATTCGGCAGGAGAAGGGTTAATTGACAAGCCGGGTCGGTACACAGTAGATCAGTTGATGCAGATAAACCAGGGATTCAGCAGGAGAAGGGCCAACTGACAAGCCGGGTCGGTACACAGTAGGTCAGTTCATGCAGATAAGCCAGGGATAGATGGTATGGCCTTGTCTTTGGAGTGATGATGACACTCCTTTGTACCCCCACAATAATTTCCCACTGTCTTCACAAGTTTTTAGATGTTTTATAATTGTGGACAGATAATTCTGTGGGAGGAAAGACACAGAGCTGATCTAGCTGATCTAACGTGCAGCCTTCTCCAACTGCCGCCCGCATAATAATGTATATGAATATGGTATATAGTAATAATACAGTACAATTAAAAATACAATAGCAGAACCCCAAGGGTCTCAATGAATTGTGTACTGAAGCTGCATATGATTTTGAGGTGTACATAAGCAAATTAATTCATATGGATACTAAATATGGACGCAGCACATGGAATATGTAGGAAAAATGGTCAGCAATGGTAAGCAACTGTGTTGTGAGAAAAGAAAAAAATAATAACTGTTGAATGTGGGCAAAATGTTCCTAATATTGGAAGCTTTGATCCTGATCTATTGAATATAGTTTAAGATCACATTTGTATGTTAAGTTCATGAAAATGGCAAATTAAACATATCACATGTTTAAATATATGGCAGTATGAGGGCAAAGTTTGGTGGGAGAATTTAGTGCAGGCGAAAAACAAGGATTAAAAAAAGGTTGTTCAGATCCTAACATTCCGAGTGACGTTATTCTCCGTCTACACTACTATAAGGCGAAAGACCAGATTCTTCGAGAGGCAAGACGATGGTCTGAGATCTTAATGGACGAGATTAAGATATTCATCTTCCTGGATCTGTCTCCCACCACTTAAACCAAACAGAGAGATCTGAAGGAGGAGATCCAAAAGTCTTTGTGAAAATAACATCAAATATCGCTGGGGCTTCCCTTCTCCCTTCAAGTTTTGTGACGAACTTTAATAAATAAAGTCTTAAAAAAAAAAAAAAAAAAATGGCTGAGTGATATCAGCTAAGTCCCTCGATGATGCCCTTTCTCTTTCAGAAATTGAATTTTCAGCCTCCCACTTCTTCATCCCCACTATGATCATCTGAAGAAGAACTGCCCCTCTGCCTCAGAGGGTGCCAAAGCCAGTTTGGCATCCTTCCTCATCCAAGTCCAACAGTCCTTTCGGTAACCTGAACAATGTTTAGTTGTTCTTGCTCAGTTTTCTGAGGAACTTTTGTTCACCCCTGTCTGGTTTAAAATTGGTATACAGTACTTTGGATCTACATGTATCCTGTTGTTATCATGTGAGACACATCCAACTTCAGCTGCATATGATGTACCTGGACTTATTCAGACTGTCCTGTGTTATTGCAAATAATGTTTATGCTTTGCTCTTGTCCATTTCTATGTGTTTCTTATTCTGCAGGTACTGGGACCTTCTTGATACTCCGCTATTCATCTACATGGAAGTCCAATGTTCTGGCCTTCAATCTCCATGTCAGCCCTAACAAGACTGCTGTTACCTGTATTATTTGTACTCAACTATAGCAAAGTCCTTTGTTGTTGCTTTATGTTTTCAACACACACTATGATTTTCATATATTGGTATTGTTCTTTTTATTATTATACCAGTTTTGTACTAATGATCCACCACATATATCCTTATTTGTTTAATGTTTTGGTCCTCCCATGCACCTTGAACATCTGTTTTCCACACACACTTTTAACCACCTAGTGGTTACCAATGCCACACCACCCCCTACTGGTCATTAGGGCCAACTTCGGACACTTTTGACGTTCTAACCGTCCCCCTACCTGGGTCAGGTTTCTCGGGCTATTCATGTTTATGACTTTTGCCCTCGATTTTCAACCCCATTTCAGCCACCCTTTCCCTACTAATCCTCCTTCCCCTGAGATCGACCTCTTGGGCCCCCAGTGGCCATTAAATTCCTTGACTTTCCTGCTCTTACATAATATGCTAATCTGTCTATCATGACAAATAAAATCCTGATGTCAAATGTAAAGGGACTGAACTGTCCCCAAAAGAGGACCACTTTATTTCACACCATGCAGCAGTTGAGGGGTGATCTTGTGTTTCTGCAGGAAACTCATTTGTCTGGTTCCCGTCATCCTGCGCTCAAATCCAAATACTATCCATGTTTTACCACACCTGTGACCTGCCATGGTGTACGTTGTGGGCCCTCAGACTGGATTCCGACTGTTGACCTGGCGCTTAAATGATAGGATTACTCAATCAATTACTCAATCCTCACTTAAAATCACAAATTTACACTGAAATTCGACACTATTACTCCACTAATGTTGACTCATCAATTTCTCACAGCTCCTCTGGGACACCCATAAAGCTTTGATTTGTGATAATCTGATAAGAGTGGCCTTCTACGCTAAAATATTGAGGACTGAGAAATTTCTTGATGTCTCCAAGAAAGTTGCCAGCTTAGATGATATCCACAAATCCACAGGTTTACCAGAGGACTATAAAAATCTTGTGATGGCTAGAGGCGATCTTAATCTTTTGCCATCTACCAAAACTGAAAATACACTTAAACGTCTGAATCAGACCTTTTATGAAAAAGGTGATAAGTGGACAGGTTGCTGGTGTCCAGGCTGAGATCCAAGATATCCCAAAGTAATTTAACTCGCATAAAGTCTAAATTGAGGGTCATTAGCCATGACCCTTATCAAATAACTGAGGAATTCCAGATATTCTACAATAAATATTATAACATTCCACCTAAGGATGGTTCATCTCCGGCGACGGTGGAATCAATTTGGGACTTCCTATCCCAATGCTACATGCCTAGATTTCTACCTTGCTCACTTGAGGTGCTGTGAGCAGATTTCACTCCATGGGAAATCTCTAATGTCAGAAAAAAACTAACACTAAATTAAGCCCCTGGCCCAGATGGCTTTACGGCCATGTACTGCCAAACATTTAATGCCCTGCTTTCGCCTTATCTTACCGACGTGTTCAACAGTGTACTTCATGGTGGGTCCTTCTCCAAAGAGACTCTTGAAGCTATAATCATTGTCATTGCTAAGGAAGGTAAGAATGCCTCAGATTGTGCAAATTATAGGCCCATTGCATTTTTTAACACAGACGTTAAAATATACACGAAAGCTCTTGTGGAGCGTCTTAACACAGTGTTGCTTCACTTGATCCATAAAGATCAGGTTGGCTTTATACCAAGCAGGCAAGCACGTGGCAACACTAGACATGTCATTGAATTTGTACACTGTGTTAGAACTTCCAAAAATTGGGACCATTGTGCTCTCTCTGGATGCAGAAAAAGGCCTTTGACCTCATCAGTTGGCCTTTTATGCTAGAAACCCTAAAAATATATGATGGTAACTTTTTAAAAGGGATCTAGGCCCTATATTCTGACCACTCTGCGAGGTGTTTCGGTGTATGGAGTACTCTCCTTCCCACTCCCGATTTTGAATGACACCAGACAGGGTTGTCCCCTCTCACCATTGATTTTTGCTCTCGGTGATCAAGCCCCTGGCGGTGAGGTTATATCTTTCCCCTAATATTAAAGGAGTGGTGATCGGGTCTGGAGAAAATAAGCTCAATTTATTTGTAGATGATATCCCCTTTACTATGACGGCAATAGGGTTTCTAGGATCCATCTCGGGGCCCTTGATGCTAGCAGTGGCAGGGATGTAGTGGAAACTGGGAGGCCGGATGAGTGTCTTGCTTATAATGGTACTCTATTCCTGTATACCAGACGTTAGGAGGAAGAATACTGGATTGGACTCCGTACAGGAATAAACAACTGGAACTTGGATGTGGTAACAGGGAGGACCCGACTCCATGACCAGAGACTCAATACCGCCAAGAACTCAGAAACTCAGAGGATTATAGTACCACAACTGGGACTGGGAAGACTCAGAACTCAGGCAGAGACTATACAGGGGGTGGTAACCTCCTGAACAGAATAAGCCTGGAGCTGGCCCTGGACAACTCAGAACTCAGAACCTGAGGTAGGCCTGGAACTGGAAGTCGCTACCCCGAGACACAGAGATGGCTCCAGAAAGTGGATGACTCAGAACAACAACCTACTACCCCAGATAGCCAGTAGGAGAGACAGGAATAGATTGATGAGAGCAGGATGAACACAGAAGGTAGCAGCTGGAAACTGTACACGAGCAGATAGAATAAAAGTGAATCCACATTTCAACAGAGGGAAGCTGAATTCACACAAAGGGTTAATGGTTTGGAGTCCATATTGTAACAGATTCAGGATACTTGAACTACTATTCTTGATTAGCGCTGGCTTACCTGAGGTGCAGAGTCTAACGATCTCCCCGGTGTTCACCAAGAACCGCCGTAAGGCGGGGTGGCCTTCGCTGCCAGGAGTTGCAGGTCGCAATACTCAGGTTCGCCCCAAGATGTAGTACAGCGGGGTGGAGCGGAGGTTGCGGAGTCATACAAGTCGGTTCGGTACACAGGAATGGAGTCAGGCAGAATCAGAAGGCAACTCGGAGTCAACAAGCCAGGTTCGGTACACGGGTCACAAGAACAGAGGAATGGTCAGCAAGCCGGGTCGGTACACAGGGATAGGAGAGCCAGAGTAGTCAAACAGGCAGAGATCAGCACACAGGAAGACACAGGAGACTGGAAGACACAGCAATCCATGAAGCACAGGAGCCAGGAACAGGTAAGTGTTGCTCTGAAACTCAGCGAGGTTTTTATCCTGACAGGGATTCAAAATCCCCGCCTCTAGGTTGCGGTCACGTGGTGTTGGATGCGGAAGTGCAGCTTCCGGGACGGCGGAGAAGGTAAGTCTGTTACACATATAACAGCAACAAGATGATTCACACAAAGGGTTAATGGTATAAAATCCATACAACAGCAAACAGGATGCAACAGAACTCACTCAGAGAGTAAATCATTGCAGTCCATGTATTAGCAAAAGGATTAGTCTGAATTTACTCAGAGGGTAAATGGTTGAAATCTGTATACAGCAGGCAGAATGAAGCAGCAAACAAACAGCAACTGTGGTAGTCTGGAACCAGGAAGTAGGAAGGTCTTGCACTGGCAATTAGCTGAGTGTAGGAGGAGACTTTTATAGTCTGCAGAGGAAGCTAATTGGTGGATGAGATCAGGGGATAAATGTATCAAGCTGAGAGTTTTCCGGCGGGTTTGAAAAGTGGAGATGCTGCCTATAGCAACCAATCAGATTCTAGCTATCATTTTGTAGAATGTACTAAATAAATGATAGCTAGAATCTGTTTGGTTTTTCAAACCCGCCGGAAAACTCTCAGCTTGATACATTTACCCCCAGGTGTTCAGACTCAGCAGGATGTTGAGCAAATATCTCACCCAAGATGGCGGTCTCAAGACTGCAGACAGAAGTCATGCTTGTCTCAGGATATAATGCTGCATTTGACCAGGAGGGAGATGTACGGTGATACCGCCTAGTGGTGTAAACAGGACTAAGACCCCGATTTATGTCACTTACGTTGTCTTCTCATATCTCCATTCCAAATCTATTTCATATCCTCGCTTCCTATGGCTCTCTCTCAGGATATAAGATTAATTTCTCCAAAACCAAATCACTTGCACTTAATTTACCGCCTTCCACCTTGGATCTCCTGTCGGGTGCTATTCCGCTATGCGGGGATGGAAGCCTGATAATACTCGACTGGGGCGTCCTGCTGCCTAGCAACAGGCACGTAGTGTCCCCGGCCGTCTTCTGGATGTCGGACGCGTGGATCACTCCCTGTATTGTAAGCTTAACAAATGTCTCTTTTAACATCCTCAAGTGCCCTTCCTCGGCTACCTCGTATCCGGAACCAGTCTCTAAATGAACCCTCTAAAGGTGGAAGCAATCCACAACTGGCCACAACCATGTGGTCCTAAAGCCACCCAGCGGTTCATCGGGTTTTCCAATTATTACCGCCAGTTTATTAAGGGGTTCTCATCTCTTATCGGTCCCATTACGGCCATGACACGTAAAGCAGCCTGCTGTAAAACCTGGCCTCTGGATGCTGTTGCTTCCTTTAAAACCCTCAAGGAGCCTTTCATTTCCGCTCCCATTCTCAAAACCCCGAGAGAGACTCTTCTTTCTCGAGGTGGACGCCTCCTCCGTGGGAATAGGGGCTGTCCTGTCTCAAAAGTCTTCACCTGGTTCCTTTGAGACATGTGGATTTCCTCTCTAAGAAATTCTCCAGTTGTGAAAGGAACTATGGGATTGGGGACAAAGCGCTCCTAGCTATCAAGATTGCGTTGGAGGAGTGGCATTATCTTTTGGAGGGGGCCCTACATCCTGTGACGGTGATGACCGACCACAAAAACTTAACCTACTTTCAGGAGGCACGATGCCTCATAACTCGCCAGGCCCACTGGTTGCTTTTCTTTCCCCGTTTCCAACTAATACTTACCTTTTTCCCTGATTCTAAGAATCTCAAAGCTGATGCCTTATCCAGATATTTGACAATTCTGACTCCCTGGTACTTCCGGATGGCAAAACCATCCTCAATCCCGTTCAAATAGTGTCTCTAACCAAATCGACTACGATTTCTCCTCCTCCTGGATGCTCTTTTGTGAACCTGCATCTCCGTCCCAAATTGTTAAGCTGGGCTCATGAATCCAAATTTGCAGGTCATGCTGGCTACAAGAAAACAGAGGTCTTTCTCTCCAGATATTATTGGTGGCCCTCCCTTGGTTCGGATGTTCGCAAATTTGTACAGGCTTGCTGTGTATGTGCTCGCCACAAGACTCCCAGACAAAGTCCTTCTGGTTTTCTTCTCCCCCCAACTCTCCCTGGATTTGCAGCACCATGGATTTTATTACCGATTTATCTCAGTCATGGATACAACACTATCTGGGTGGTGGCAGACCGATATTTAAAAATTTCCCATTTTACTCCTTGTAAAGGTCTACCCTGGGCCTCTGAACTCGCACGATTTTTCCTAAGGAATGTGTTCCGCCTCCACGGCTGCCCCCAGGAGATAATCTCTGATTGCGGAGTCCAATTTGTAGCAAGATTTTGGAGAGTCTTCTGTGCGAACCTTGGGATCAAACTCAAATTTTCTTCAGGTTATCACCCCCAGACTAATGGATAGACCGAACGTGTAATCAAGATCTGGAATGTTTCCTGCAATGTTTCTCTTCTGAACATCAATCCTCCTGGAGTGACCTCCTCTACTGGGTGGAATTTGCACAAAATAATCACCTACATTCCTCCTCAGGTTGCTCTCCCTTCTACACGGTCTACAGCAAACATTCTTCTCCCCCCTTCTTGTTAGAGGCATCTACAACATCTTCCCGCAGTCGATACCTTCACTCACGATTTCTCTCAAATCTGGGCGAATACTCAAGTAAGGATTTCGGCGTCCACGCTGCGGTATAAGGGCGCTGCTGATCGCCATAGGAGAAATTTGCCTGTCCTGAGAGTGGGAGATCATGTTTGGTTAGCCACCCGTAATCTCAGACTCCGTGTTCCCTCCATAAAACTGGCCCCTGGCTTTATTGGACCTTTAGATATTTCCCAATTTATTAATCCTGTCTCCTATAAACTCTCTTTACCTTCTTCCCTCAGGATCCACAATGCTTTCCACATCTGCTTGTTAAAACCCTTGGTTCTCAAGGAATTCTTCAAGGAATCAGCCATCCCTCCGCCCATCAAGCCATCTCTTGGAGACGTGTATGAGTTGGAGAGAATCTAGAAAGTCCGCTTTCTCAGTGGTAATATCCAGTACATGGTACATTGGAAGGGATACGGTCCAGAGGAGAGATCATGGGTCCATGAGGCCGACCTTAACGCTCCTCGTCTCCTTGCTAAGTTTCAAGAGAGGACCAATCCTTTTTTGGGAGAGAGATGGGGAGGGGGTACTGTCAGGCGCCATTCTGCCTAGCAACATGCACGCAGCGTTCCCGACCGTCTTCTGGATGTTGCACTCTGACTTGTCTCGTTGCTAGGCAACAGGTAGCTTCTATTCGGCGGTCAGCGTGACTGACTGCCCCTTCTGTTCCTCCTATCCCTGGCTTCCTGCCTCTATTTGAACCCTGCTCTGGCGCCATTAGGGTGCCAGAGTAACAGGTTCCTGTCTCCAGCATTGTTCCTATTCTAGGCCTCCCTGACTACCCAATTGGATCTGCCTTGGGTACCGCACATTCCCGATTGGCTTCTGACCCGGACCGTCTGACCTTCCTTACCACTACACCGGCAACTGGCTAGTAGGACAGAGACCGGCGTGGCCCAATCAGCGAAGTTCAAACCTCCTTGCGGGGGTCTCTGGCGAACACTAGGGGCACGTTAGACTTCACACCTGCTAGTTCAGTGGCGCTAATACTGGTTTGTGGCCCTCTGCACTCAAGGCTACAGCCAAAGCCTGACAGCTCCAAGTTAAAATACGACACTGCATACCCAGACAGGAACACACCGATGATGTGTTCTCCGACAGGCTTTAGACAGCGACTGCTTCTAATACACACTTGAAAGGATTCCGATTAATGAACATGACGGCTGCCTACAATGACGTCTATTTCAAGAGCGACTGTATTAATGTTGCTGTTAACGTGTTAATTAAGGTGGTGCTGGCTAGACAATATATAAGCCTTTGTGAAGCCTTTGCTCCTCCTCAAATGAACATGTTAACATGTTAATTTGTTCATGTTGACAGTCGCTGTCAAGAGCCTGTCAGGGGAACACACCATCGGTGTGTTCCTGTCTGGGTATGCAGTGTCGGATTTGTTTGCATTGTTATTAAGACTACAACCGCTACTCAGATGGCAAAACATAATTATTTCCTGGTTGGGCTGGATTGTCTCTTTCAAAATGAATATACTACCCCACTTACTCTACCTGTTTCAAACGCTCCCAGTGAAAGTTCCCAATTCTAACTTACTACAATTGCATCGCTGGTTTACCCAACTTGTCTGGCGCCACAAACCCCCATGCACTAGATTTGCCACTTTATCTAGAGCTACGCACAATGTGGTAGAGGATTTCCAGACATTCATCTTTATTATATTGCTACGCCAGGCAGTGGTGTGGTTCTCAAAAGGACTTGCCCAAGATGGATAGACCTGGAATTCTTTTACTGTAAGATTTCATTCTTAAGGTTAGCATTGGGTATGCCAGTGTGTGATTTTTCCCCAGGGCAATGTCTCTCTCAATTTCAAGCTTGGCACATGAGAGATATCAGGATGGTTAGAGACATACTGGAATCTGGTCAATGCATGCTTATGTCATCCCTAGAAAACCGATTTGATTTCCCGTCTGTCAGCCCTTTCGTATACCTTCAGGTGAGACACTACTTTGATTCTCTTTCAAGAGAGCTGACTCCACAGGAATCTCTTTGTGTTTGAGACCCCCTTCAAAGAGATATTTTTTCTTATTTGTATAACCTCCTTGTCTCCTCCAAACAGTCAAATACTCCAGCTCATGAACTTAAATGGGAGGCTGATTTGGACAGGCCACCAGATTAGGACACCTGGTCAACAATTAGGGAACAGATCTCAAAAACCTCTATTTCCTCCCCTGTGAAAGAAAACGCTTATAAAAAATTTTTTGTTGATATCTGGTCCAGACTAAGCTGAAAACGATATCTGGAACCACATCTGACCTTTGTTGGCGAGGCTGTGGTGAGCAGGGGTCCTTCATCTACATCTGGTGGTCCTGCCCAAAAAGTGCTCTTTTCTTAGATGGCGTGGCTTCTTTACTTAGTGATTTCACTCAGATTAAAAACTCTATAAGCCCCTGGTCCTTGCTTCTGAGGTCTCCATTGGAGGCCCTTGATAAACACGTGAAGAATCTGTCTGTGCAAATCCTTAATGCAGCCAAATGCTTGGTGGCCAAGAATTGGAAAAACACAGATCCCCCTCCAGACAACAAGTCTGAAACAAATTTTGGTGCTTGGCATCAGTAGAAAAAATGTCGGCATATTTGAATAATAAATCCAAGAAATTCTCCCAGATAGGGTGCAATTGGTTTATGTGTAATAGTTCACATACTCATAACTCTCATCCCCAAGATATTTCTTATCTCTTTTTATAACTTGTGCTGAGTGTTAATCAATATTGCCTTCGGTCCCTTCACTATTGGATTGTTGCCCAACAGGAGTCCCATATTTGGTCTCTGTTCTTCCATTACCCCCCCACCCCACACACACACACTTCTCCCTTCCTACTTCCACCCCCACTCCTCCTAATATTTTGGAAGAAAAGCAAAACCTCACACTCTCATACAACTGTTAGAGGTATTTTACTACAATTTTATACACATTTAAAACCAACTAAATATATGTGTAACTTGCTGCTCGTTCTTCTTATGTTTTCATGTGTATTGGCTTAAGCATTTGCACAGTCCTCGCCAGCTCTAAACATTGTAATTGGCTATGGCCTTTTTCAGTCCTTACATTGTTTGTGGAAAATGTGTATTGGTGTTTCATTAATAAAGTTTTTTAAAATAAAATTGTTCAAAACCTGAGTGTGCAACAGCACCACCTCCACCTTGTGTGGATAGTAATAAAAATACAGCCAGGGAAAACAGTGAACCCTGTAAATGATATCCTGTTTTGAAAAAGAAAAGTACATGTACAATGAGCCTGTTTTTATCCCTGCAATATCTCATATATATTTTCAGAGATTAGGAAGGGTGGACACTGTCCTTGTTTTCACCTATATTCTGCTGTAGAAATTAAAATTTTCACACATACTAGTAAGCACATAGTGTAGTGACAATAGTTCCAGCTATTAGAGATACTGTACAATTACACCCAGTGCAGTCAATAGCTATTCCCAATGATAAGACAGATAAGGATTTGTGGTCATATACTGCCCTTGGTGTGATAATAGGCTAGAGAGAGATTAGCATCAGGGACATACTCATTCAATGGCAGCAAATGTCATAAATATGCATGCTAATCTCTGAAATCTGGGCCACACATGTAATCTATAGATGGTTAAATTATTTAATAATCAGCATAAGAACCAAAAGTAAAAATGAATATATCTGTTTCCAATCAAACCTCTTTTTTTAGATAAAGAGGGCCAGATCTGTATTAATTTGTCCTCAATATTTGTTGATCACTAGGGAAACCATTCTATCTGTGGGAATAACATGATAGGTACATCATTGGCCCTTGATTGCTCTGGCAAAAGTTACTATTGGGCTGTTGCATACTAAACATTTTTTTCTTCTGACTGCAGCAGACCCTACAAACTTACTTGGCCGAGATTTATTATGTAAAATGGGGTTTGTAATATACTGTACTTCTGATGGTGTGTTTTTAGATCTTCCAGGAAGGCAAGCACAGGAGGTACAGGAAATACTAATGTTGCACACCTCTGTTATAGAGACAAATCCATCACAAGTAGAAGAAATATTGTCATACATACCGGATTCCTTATGGTCTAAAGATGGACAGGACTGGGTTGGTGGCTAATGTTACTCCAGTTATAATTAAAAACAATGGTGGAGGGGCTACAGACTAGTACAAGATTTATAGGGGGAATAATACAGTAGACAAATGCCAATTCACCGTAGTGCCTAATACAGCTGTCATCCTGATGCAAATCTTTTTCTGCAAATCATTTCACTGTTATTGTTCTGTGCTCTATTTCTTTTCTGTCCCTCTACATCCTAACTGTCAGTACCTCTTTGATTTCTCTTCTAAAGGGATACAATATACATGGACAAGATTGCCCAATGGGTTTATCGACAATCCCAGTATCTTGTCAGAAGCCCTGCATAGCTGTTTTGCAATTTTTTTCAAATGAACAATGGGTTTGTTTTATTTCAGTATGTAGATCATTTATTGTTCTGTTCTGCAATCAGTGTCTGATACTAAACAATTGTTGCTTAATTTCTCATAAACAGGACACAAGGTTGCAAAGGATAAATAACAGCCATGCCAGACTAAAGTCAAATACTTGGGGTACTGTCTCACCCAAGGGATAAGACATTTGACAACGGACAGGATTAAGGCTACACAAGACATGACACTGCTGCAAAACCAGCTGCAGAGTTGTATTTTTTATACTGCACTGAAACTGCTGGTCGTGCTGAAGGAGTCAAGGCTCTATCATCCTCTTAACTATGATATATCTTTTCTCCCTGATCGCTCCCCAGATTATTATTAGGCAGGGTGTTTCACATAATCCAGTGATCACAGGGAGTAAGATTTCTGGAGGGGCATTTTATTATTTCTGCCTGTAATATGCTATCCTTTAGAATAGCTTTATAGTCCAGTATGCTGGATATAGGGAACTGAGTATCTTTCTGGATCGCTCCCCAGATTGGCAGTTCTTTTTACATAATCCTGCGATCACATTGAGCAAGGTCTCTGGATGGGCAGCTCATGATTTTTGTCTGCTAAATGCCGTCCTATGTAATAGCCTTTTGACCCATGATGTTTGATATAGAGAAATTACTAAATTGAGATTGGAATATGACACCATGATTATAAGGATTTATGTTCCTTAAGGAGTAGTATATTGTTTTTTAATTGTACATAATATATCAAACTACTCTTTGGAAGCATGCTAAATATCTGATGATAATACTTTTTAGTTAGCAGATTATATACTCATATACTCAATAATTGAATATTGATAGCGGCAGCATAGCTATGCAATTTACATGGCATTTTTAATTTAGCTAGTACACAATTCTTTTATTTATTGTTTTTAATTATTTTGCTCTTTATTTTAACTAATCCTGCTTGTTTATTGTTATTTTAATGCATACTGTGGCAAAGAGGCATATTTGTCACACTTTCCCTATAAGAAAATAGCAACAGCAGGCTGCAGACAGGGTTAAATTTTCCCTGAGATCTTCATTCAGCACATACACACACAAGTGTTCCACATGGGTGGAGGCTAAAACACTGTTGGTATTTGTGGGCGGGGCCACCGATTCCAGGTAGTGGCCGGCTAGTAGTGAAGGTACTACGGTGTAGCCAGATGTAGGCGTGTGGGAGTAATGTAATGATTTTCTGGATGTGTCTGCTGTAACCAATACTGAAACTGTTTAAGCCATTCTGACAACTGCTAATAAACAGTGAAATGGTTCAGCCAAGCTGCGGAAGGCTCCAGTGAATGCCGTGCTTTATCACAAGTGGTGTCATCGTGGGATCTGTAGGACAGCTAAAACACAGCCGTCCTCCCAGCCTTCAGACACAATGGTGGTGAGTAGAGTCTGTTAAAAACCACTATAATGCATCAAACTGTTGTAATGCTTTGTTTCAAATGTTGTTGCTATGAAGAGACAAACCTTTGTACCGGTAACTGATTAGCAGCTGTTTTTGGTTGCAAAAGAAAGCAAAAAATTAAACACTGTTGGTCATTGTAGTGCCACACTTGTGAAGGGTTCAAATTGTGAGTTGGGTGTGGTCCAAAAAAAAAATATATATATATTTTTATTTTGTTTGTGTTCTATTTACCAGTGAAGGTTTCTAAAGCACATGTCAGCTTTGGAAAAAAAAAGTTTAAAAAGTAAAAGGCTTTAAAGAAAAAAACAAAAACAAATTTATTAATTTTTCTGCTAATTGCAGTGCCACACCTTGTGGGTCGCTTAGTTGTGTTGGGTGTGGTCCAGAAAGTTTTGCTGTTTACCAGAAAGCTGAGAGAAGCTAGGTTTCATTTCCAAGCACAAACTCCTGTGGGAAAACACATGAGGAAAATACCCATCTTCTCCTCAGGGGAGACGGGACAGGGAGGCTCCAGCTACCACCACACTACAGAAATTAACTTCAGCTGATGACGAGGAGGCATACCTAATAACCTTTGATCGTTCCGCCAGCCGAGCACAGAGCACCTATATAGACCTAGATGAGGACCAGGCTGGTGATTATCAGTGGCTGAAAACTACCATCTTGCTAAGGGTTGGAGTCACCAGAGCGGGGGAGGACCAATGATATCATGACTGAAGACTCTCCAAAGATTTACCGGTACGGGCTCAGCTTGCTGAAATAGGTAGAACACTAAAGAAATGGTTGCAGCCAGAAAATAACACTGCGGGCAGAATGATCGAAACTCTGGCCATTGACCATTGTACCTGGGGTATGGACCGAGAGCTCCAACGGTGAGCACTGCAGACAGACCCTTAGTCGTATGAGGAAATGGCTGCTGTAGTGGAGAGATACAGCGCTGTGCAGCATATGGCCAAACCTCACTTGACCGCTCTAAAGTTTGTGCCTCGTCAAAATCTAGCATATGGAACAGTGGACCGGATGTTGGTGAGGAGAGATTGACCGATAAAAAGTCAGCCAAACCTGCATTAAGTCCACTCTGCTTCGAGTGCAAAGATCCTGGACATTTGAAGGCTCAGTACCCAACATTAGTAGAACCTATATATTGTTCACTGGCGCACACCCAACCAACCTGCTTGTTCCGTATGACTGTGTTTGTGAATCACCATCTGGTGCTGGCTCTGGTAGATGTGGGTAGTGAACTGTCCTTGGGTTCCAGCTCCATATTGCCAGAGAAACTGACTCATAAACTGCCCAAAGTGAAGGTACTTTATGTCCATGAGATGACCAAGGAATATGACAGGACTCTTTTGCCTGTTACTGTGAGTGGACAGACAGTAAACATGGTAGCGGCAGTTGCCCCAAAACTTCCATATCCTTTAATCATGGGCAGAGACTTTCCGCTGTTCAAGCTGATCTTCCAGGAGCGAATCCAGCCAGACATGTCGGCAACTGAAGCGCCAGGCGAACGTCCAGCCTTGACAGAGGAGCTTGAGGGAACAGAAAATGGAAAGTGCCATGGTCATCTACGAAACCTGAACCGGACAGTTTGGGAAAATACACCTCGTAAGAGGTTGGAGCACAGACAAAGGGGAGCCGCACAAGTTGCCAATGCAGAACCGGTTCCTGGAAGCATTTGTTGGCGAGACCTCGGGTGAAGTAGCCACGCGTCCCAATGAGGACTCAGACTGGACAGGATTGTCTAACTTGTTCCCCCTAAGAGACTTTGGCCGAGACCAACTTGGAGATGTTGCCTTAGCTAATGTCAATAAAAATGTAGTTGAGATTAATGGGGTAGAGAAGGATAACAAGCCTGCAGAAGCTATTGCCTATTATATGGTAAAGAATGATCTGTTGTATAGAGTTGCTTATGAACAATGTAGAACTGTAGAGCAATTGCTAGTGCCACAAATCCATACACCACTTGTTCTCAAAGCTGCATATACACATCTGTGTGGGAGACACTTGGGGGAAGGTAAAACACGGGAGTAGATATTGCTCAGATTCTATTGGCCAGGAGTGTACAAGGCAATAAAAAGGTTTTGCCGGACATGTCCAGTAAGTCAGAGAATATGTCCGAAACCACTAGTTCTCATCCCTGTGGTGCAGACACCGTTTGAGCGAAATGGTATGGATTTGGTAGGACCATTAGAGAAGTCGGCCCGTGGCCATCAGTATGTATTGCGCAGTATAAAGTCCAGTACAATAGCTAAAGATCTCCTTCTGTATTGTACCAGGTAGGTATCCCCAAAGAAATCTTGACTGATCAGGGTTCTCCCTTTATGTCCCATCTAATAAAAGAGCTATGCCGGTTGTTAAGAGTAGAAACGTTACTCACATCAGTATATCACCCGCAGACTGACGGGTTAGTGGAACATTTTAATAGGACACACAAACAGATGGTGAATAAGGCAGTGGCGCAGGAACCTGTTTATTATATAATCAGGCAGGAAGGCAGGAGTAAACCTATTCAGACATATCATGTCAACTTGCTGAAACCTTTGCATGATAGGGAGGAGCCACAAGCCACGTTGGTAGCAGCAGTTGTACAGGAAAACAAAGTTCCCATAAGAGACGATCTGTCACCAGTGCGAAGAAGACTGACTGAGGAAATGGTTCAGAGGAACCTTGACGTGTATTCTGAGGTGCCTGGCCATACCACGCTCATAGAACACGACATAGTTACACCTCTAGGGGTGGGGGTGAGAGTAAAACCATACCGCATTCCTAAAACAAAAGCATTTGTAGACGTATAGCTATGGAACAGGAGATTACAAAAATGTTCGACCTCGATGTCATTAAGGAATCCAATAGCAACTGGAATGGCCCCATTGTAAAAACCAATAAGTAACATTATGTATTAGTAAGGCACTTAATTTATTAACACTTTTAAAATACAAACATAAATTCTTAAAAATAATAGTAATTTTAAAAACTAAATCTCTGCACGATATGTATAAAAAGGTATTGAAGTAACAAACACTATGGTGTCTTCTGATTGGCAGAAACATGTAATATCAAACTATGGATGTGAAAAACATGTAAATTACATTCTTAAAGAAGTCTCAGAGATCCACCCCAAAATTTAGGCCCAGTTCAATAAAGCTGGATACACACTACCGGTTTTTCAGCTAATTATGGGGCCAAACACGCGCAAACTGACTGTTCGGCCTAATATCACATTAGTGTGCTTACACGATGGCCAATAGTCGTTTCAAAGAACCAATTATTGGTTTATGTGGATGGCCGGTAAAACTAATAATCTAGTACTCATGATCACGATCTCCATAAAGTTTACAAGGTCATGATCTTTTCATCCAATGCCGGCAAATAACATTTCCCTATGAATAAATGTAGAGAGTGCTATAGATGGAATAATTTGTCAGTTTGTTCTGAGACTGAATATTTATTTTCAGAGTCACTGAATCTAACAAAAATTTTATTGACATGTGGATAGCTATAACAAGGTGGTTAATCAGTGTGACAGGAATTAATCAATGAAATACTATGTTGTCATTCTCTAAACGACTACAGGACCAGATGAAGAGCAAAGATCTGAATGTAAATCATGTAAAGTGTGTATGAATGTATCAGCAGAATGATTGGAACGTCAGTCGTTTGTAAAATTATTAGTGATAACAAATTGGTCAAAACTTTTTGTAGTGTGTACCCAGCCTAATACAAATGCAATAACCACAATTTGGGTTAGGACCTGGAGCAACCAGTAAGATCCAAATGTCATTCACAAATAGCATGCTATTAAACTCACAATTAAAAGGTATAATATTAATTTGCCAAGGAGATTACTGTATGTTAAAATTATAGGATGACGTATTGTGAATGCATTTAATATAGCAAATGGATCAGATCGTGCCCTCTTAAACACACTCTGCATATTGGATCAGCATGAACAAATAAAGCAATATTTGAATAATAGCAGAAATATCTTGTTTTCTGCTTAACATGAGGTAGTACTATATATAACACACATCGACAGAATGCATATATGCAAATACAGTTGCTAAGTGAGAGAAAAGAAATTAATGCCACAGCATGTAAATAGGAACATGGGTAATAAGAGGAACATCTTTTGTGCTGTTTTTAAATCACTACAGCTTTGGTGCTTGTGCAGACAATTCAAGGATAATTACGTTATGGCTAGGAGATGGGGGATGAAATTGGTCACTGGGGGTGTTATGAAATGGGTGAGGGAGGTAATGAATGAATTGGGGGTGACAAAATGGCTGGGGGGTTGATTAAACGGCTGGTGGGTTGCACAATTTCTGTATTGTGTGACATTCAAAACGATGCTCTCTGTATTGTGTAGTGGTCACAAGGATGTTTTTTATGTGGTCTCAGCAGCAGGGCCGGATTTCCTGCTAGGCAACCTAGGCACCTGCCTAGGGCCTAACTGCTCTCTGGGGGCCCAGATGGGGGGGACAAAACAGAAAAAAAAAAAAAAAAAAAAATTTTCGGCCCCTTCCCCGACTCGCGACAAGATGCAGGGTTCCCCGTTATGATGAACAGCGCTAATCGCGCTCACGAAGCAGGTCCTCAGTGATGGTACAATGCCGATTTGCGGGAGAGAGGCGGTGTGCGTTCCACAGTGGAACGCACGTCACTTCCGGATGGTGTCAGAATGTATGACACCATCCGGAAGTGACGTGCGTTCCACTGTGGAACGCACGCCGTCTCTCTCCCGTGAATCGGCATTGTACCTTCACTGAGGACCTGCTTTGTAAGCGCGATTAGCGCTGTTCATCGTAACTGGGATCCCTGCATCTTGTCATCGCCATAGGACTCCTTGGACTCCATTTGACTGCTGGACTGTATGAGGTTGGTCTATGACTGTTCTCTAATTGGACCTCATTGCCCCATACTATGTTCCCTTGACCTGGTTGGACTGTAATAAGGATATACCATCTTTCCAACAGAGCTCTCTCTAGCAGCCTCCACTGTTCCCCTTTACTTGGAACTCGCAGACCATGGCTGTTTGACCAATTACTATTGTAACAATTGCAGTGTCAGACTGCCATTCATATGGCAATTGTGGACATTCATTTGTATCATTTGTATGTAAACATTAAATGTTTTTTTGTTTTAACCCCCATGCTGTTATTCCAACGTTATCACCCATCTTCTCTACATATTCTTACCTAATTGCATTACAACTAATTATTTTCGTTATAAGACAATTTTGAGCGCTAATACTCCACCATATTACTACAGGGGGCATGTATTATGATGGAAGATGCAGGGCACAGGGGGCATGTGTGATGGAAGATGCAGGGCACAGGGGGCATGTGTGATGAGAGGGACAGTAATGAGGGGCCGCATGGGGATGCAGGAGGAGCAGCGTGATGTGCGGCGGCACATAGCTTACCCTTCTACTTAACTATAGGAGTATATGCTGTGTTAAAAAAATATAGTGCTATGGATTGTTACAGGGAGGCGGGGGGGGCATGTGGGGGGCTGGGGGGCACGTGTGCGGGGATGGGGGGCGCGTGTGTGGGGCTGGGGGGCACATGTGCGGGGCTGGGGGGCCCCAAACCAATATCTTGGCTAGGGCCCCATGAGGTGTAAATCCGGCTCTGCTCAGCAGTCACTAGAATGCTAAATGTTAGTCAGAAGGGGCTAGTAGATGTTACTAATTGATAATGGCTTTTTGCCAGCAAATTTTCATAGATTTTATTATCTGTAAATGCCTGTGCTATTGGATATTGGATAGTTTTATCTAGCCATAATGGAGTGCTGTGTTTGTACTAAAAAGCCTAATCATTATGGGTTTGTTAAAATTTTTCATTATAATCCAATTTTTGCTTATTTTCAAAACAAACCCTATCTTTGCAGAAGCCAGCTAGAAGACAGCAGAATCGTAAGAACAAGCAAGAAAGTACAGCAAGTACAGGTAAGAGAGAATGGCACAATCTGTCTAAATTAAAATGCTGGAGAATACTCATGAAAATACTTTTAAAGAGTTGGTGGGGTGGGGGGGGGAGTATGAGTGTATTAGTTTAGAGCAGCTGGAACTCTTCATCTGGCCCTGCTAATAAGTAGAGACAAAAGAGAGACAGAGGGAGAGAAATGCCCAAAATATGTAGTCATAAAAAGACATTATAATTGTGCTGAGTGGTTTGTAGTCTGCTCAGCTTGGAAAGGTAGTAACCTCAGATATATGTCTGAAATATTTATTTAAGCATATAATGATATGTCATATAAAAAGCAGCATAGAAATGGGGTTTAAATAGCAATGCATCTGCCATTGACTGCATTGACTTCCGGGGTTAAATGTATGAAGGTGCGATTTTGCACTTCCAACGAGTTTAAACTCGGCGTATTAAACAACGAGTTGATGTAAAATCACCTGAGAAGTGATTCTTTCAAAGTTGACATTCTCAAAATCGCTACAAATTGAAGTCCCAACGTTTTGCCACTCTAGCTATACAATTCGCCAAATGTATGAAGCTGCAATTTTGCACCCTCGCCCGAGTTTAAATTGAAAGCCGACAGAAATAATACATTGGTTTCTATAGGTGAGATTAGGAAACATCACTGTTACACGGCTGAGCAATGTTAATATAACAGGAGGCACAATGCGAGTTTAAATAAAGCATGTTTTTTGTTGTAGAGGGTCAAAAGTGATTATTAATTTTCCTATGAGTAACAATTTATTTTAAGAGTAAATTAGTGGGCCAAATTTAATTAATGTTTATATATGAGTTTATTTTTTCATTTTTTTTATATTAAAGTGGCTTACTCTTTTATCACCAGTGGGGCAATAATTATATTTGTATGAGGTGGCAACACTTGTACACTTTACTCTATTTGCAAATGGGGTCAACATTTAAAGTACATTTTTGTGGCACTACATGATGCTGCATTTTATAGGCGTGATTAGCAAACACATCAGCCATTGGTATATGTAGGCTAATGAAGACTATAGAAAGGGACCCAAATGGCCATTACTCTGAGGGTGGTTGAAAATGGTATGAAAAGTCTTGTTGGGTGTTTTGAAGCCGACACCGTCAGGAAGTGTCGAAGTCAGCAAATTGGATAAAGTCATTTCAATTAATATCGAGCAGATTTGGTTGTCTTTGTCTGAAAGTATGCCTAGAGCACGCTATGGCATATAAGGATGTATCCAGCCGCAACACATGGCAATAACAGGTTTTACACTATTACACATATTCACACAAACATACACATTTGTAATTAGTACACATTAATTGTAGTTGCAACACATAGTTATTTATGTCGAATTATAGTAGTATTTATGTTTAATATTATAATTTATATGCATGTTAGTGAAATCAAAGGTTCAGGTTGCAGAAACTATGTCATGTTTGGTAGCATTTTAATCCCCTATTAATCAGCAGTTGTCCAATTCAACCGCCGGAGAGATTGCAGATTGCATACTCTAGTTAGCGATGTTAGGGAATAAATTTTAAAAGTGATACAGACTGTAAAATGCAAATAGATTAGTTTAAACTGGATTCTTGGCAGGAAAGTCAGAGCACATCCCCTGGAGAGTTGACCCTCACCTTTGGATGTTTTGGTTTAGACTGGCCTATGACCTGCAGTACACTGGACCTTCCTGAAGCCTGGACCAATAGAAGCAAGCCACATCATCTGCTTTGTTTTACTGTGTTCACTGACTGTATATAAGCAGGGGCTCTGGGCTTAGTGACCAGTCTTCTTTGATCAGAGCCTTCAGACCTGAAGACTGTTTACTGGATCCAGAGCACCTGCAATAAGTAACGGCTGTACTTGTTTTATTTTGCATTATTATTCTGCTACTTTTGGATATTAAATTACTTTGTGCTTTGGAAACACAAACCGGCATTCGACAATCATTATTGAATAGCGACAAAACGTGCATAACAGAAGAGAGAAACATCCACAGCACCAGGCTCCTCTTAGGCTGAGCAGACCATGTGGTTTTGTTGTTTTTTGTGTTTTTATGCGCGGTTTCTATCATCTACATGTATTTATGTTTAATTATTAGAGATACTGGATATGGGTGACAATCCTGGTGTGTGAAGAGCCCTAGTGCTTTCAGAACGGGACTGGGTACCAATGTTGCACACAAATACTTGAAAGCTTTATTTGTACAGTGAAATTTAAAGATGATGCCCTACCACAACTATAAATTTGCTAACATATTACATTTACATCTCCCTCCAATGCAACATGGTTTTGCCAAGGTGTTAAGGTTGTGAGGGGCACTCCATGGTGTACATCCCATGAGCTTGTGTAAGTGTGTTAGTCAATAGAGGGTGTTCTGTACTTGTGTCTCATTAATGCATGTCAGGGTGCTTTGCTTTGCAAGATATTTCTAGTAACCCAAGTCATGCCTGAATCAAATCACCCCTCTCACAGTCTACCCTGTGGCTGTGGCTGAGAGTATTCACACTGCATGCTGTTTATCTTAAGTAATGCTCAGGTTTCATTTTAATTTTGCAAGGTGGGAATGTCATATTTTTAATGCATTGCCCTGTTTTATACACCTGAAGTACCCCTGTGCCATATAAAATTATTTCCTTACCTGTGTTCTACACAGAGGAGTTTTTTTCTGGTGCTCAAATGGAGAACGAAAGGTTTGAACAGCGGTCTAGTGCATAGTGTAAATGTATCAAGCATTTGTGCAGGATTTTGCGTGAAAGATATACAGTATAACCTCAGACTAGCCTCTGCTTTCTTTAACACTGATTTTACAGCCAGTAATTGGGAAGAACTTCTTTGTCTCCCTCTTGTAATGTTGATTAAATCACACAGCCAGCTCTATTCAATTTTAGGTGCTGCAGCTCAATTGGCTTCAGCTCATATTGTCAGTTTTGAGATTTTTTAGATGTACATAGCCAATATGCATTTTGTAAACTTTGGTGTCAGCCATTCACAACAGGTCTTATCAATTTGCCCTGTTTTGGAACCCGCGGAATCAGGAAGATTCCCAATTTCTATTTTTTGACTTACAGAAGAGGGGGATGATGAGGAAGTTAATGACTACAAGTGGCTATTTCTAAATTGTGGGGTATTGATTATGGGGAGGTTCACGTTGATGAATAAATTAGGATGAAGCTCGAGATATTTAATTATTTTGAGGAGCTTA
Source organism: Mixophyes fleayi (assembly GCF_038048845.1). Taxonomy (NCBI): domain Eukaryota; kingdom Metazoa; phylum Chordata; class Amphibia; order Anura; family Limnodynastidae; genus Mixophyes; species Mixophyes fleayi. Next base: position 105,041,653 of record NC_134408.1, on the reverse strand, counting down.
ATGACTGAGGATGAGGGGATTGAATGATTAAGGGGTTAATAATTATTAGGAGGTAATTTTAACTCTTTTTTACTATGCAAATAAAGTTTTCCCACTAGGCTCTTAATTTAAGACCTTACCCTCCCGTCTTAAGTGCCCCAAGTCCCCTAACGGCTTAATCCAGCTCTGCCTGCGGCTCCAAGGCTGTTCCAACAACTGCCTCCAGGGAACCCGGGAATTACTACCTGCCTCTGCTCCACCAGCCCCCAGTACTCAACTAACTCAGAGATAGTTGTGGGGAGACAGTACCAACATTGGCCCGGGCGCAGGGATTAGGAAAATTAAATAATGAATATTTAAAAAAATAATAAAATAGAATTAGTTTAAATGCCTTTATAAAACATGAACACTTTAATCTTGCTAAAAAGTCACATAATAAGATGTTTTATAAATAGTACCCACATTTGCATGCAGCATGTATCCTTCATTGTGTCAAATATTCATCAAGATTTTTAATGAATTGATTTATTATTATTAATTATTTCTAATGATCATATATAAATATTTAAGGTTAAATTTTGTTGCTTAAGTTATAGCACATATACAATTTCAAATGGCACTTTCAAGTAAAGTACTGTTGAATGACATACATTCTGAAGTCCTGTGGGTCTTACGGGTCCTGGGCAATGTCATCTGCCTCCTGGCCAAAAACTTTGACCTCCATTGCCAAAGGCACCCCCAATTCTAATAGAAAAGTTATGAAATATCACACACAGAGCCATTATGTTGCACACAACATACAGCACATACATAAAGGGCTCCAAAAGACCTGTCAAGGCAAGGATCGATGACCGACCTTGTGGTGGCATGTGTGGCATTGTATGCAACTTATTTCCTCTTTGTGTCTCCTAAAAGGATATAAAACATTTGTTTTTACTAATCATCAAATACCTTCAATTTGTGTGTGTTGTGATAAAATGTGTACAAGAATGTGGAAATATGGCAAATATAAGTGCATTAGAAAATAAGCAAAGGCAAGTCAAATGTTACAAAACTATCCAAAATAAGGCAAAATATGAACCATTGTGTCAACTATATTAAGGTTTTAATGACAATAATATAATGAAGTCAGTAATCATTATAACCTAACAAACACACATCTCCACCTTGCCTCTGTAAAAAATATATGCCATAAGTCTGCTTGCCTGATGAAAAAAGCATCATGGACACTTCCTGGATTTTGTTGCCTGGCTCCATATTTGGAGAGATGCATTAACATACAGTCTGAACATTAATAGAATGGAAATATCTCCTATTTTGAAAAATAGATTTCTTTCTGATGGTATCAGGGTTACATAAGTTCTATCTATTGTTCCTATTATGTGTGCGAAAACCAGGTATTTGATGGAATTTATGTTTTATATTTGAAGTGGAAATTTGGAAGTGCCAGTATGGATATACAGTTGGTTTCTGTGGTCAAAGTGGAAATGTGAAATAACTGTATGGAAGTTTAGAACTGACTGTATGGATAAAATGAATGAATGGAATTGAATTTGAGAGTTTTACAATTAAAGCAGTTGAAGAAGTGGCTGTATTGCGTACCACCATATACTAGTCTACTTCGACCACTGTATACAAGAGATTCCTAATCCAGTGGTAAATTAACAAACTGGGTGCAGCGCAACAGGAATGCCCACAGTATCCATTGATGTACCCATCTGAAAGCAAACTGAGACATCCTTAAGCAAAACTCACTTTGGTCTGGAAATGTGGGTGCAATTAACAGGATTAAAGGCAGTGAGGATGATAGACAAGTGAGAAGATAAAACTAAGGGTAGGGGCCTAAAGATGTGGAACAAGAGTAGGGTGGCTGAGGAGAAAGGTAACAAAAGGAGGAGAACATGAGGATAAGAGGGCCCTGATCACATGAGCTTGCAATCTAGAAGTGAGGGTCAGACTAACTAGAGACACAAAGCAAGGAGGTAATGGTAAGGCAAGTAGAGGTCAGAGGGATGAAAAATAGCAGGTGGTAAGAAGAATAGAGGGGGAAAATAAATAAGACTAATGAGGAGGAGGGATCAAGAAGGGGTAGGTAGTGAAGGGAAGGAGGTAGGATAGCCAGAGGAAGGGTAGGCTTCCCTGATGAGGTAGGTTTTAAGGGAGAGTTGAAGATGTGCAGGCTAGGAGTCTGATAGAGCAAGGGAGAATAATCCAGAGAAGGAGGGCACAATGGGAGAAGTCCTGAATGAGGTAATGAGACGATGCTGCCAGATGAGAGGACAGGCAGTTGTCATGCGCTGACTGAAGGGGGCGAGAGGGCGTATGAATGGAGATGACGTCTGAGATATAAGGAGCAGTGGACTTAGAGAGGGCTTTGTAGGTGAGGTTGAAGAGTTTACTATAACATATATACAGTCAAGTCCATAAATATTGGGACATCGACACAATTCTCATATTTTGGGCTTTATACACCATCACAATGGATTTGAAATGAAACTAACAAGATGTGCTTTAACTGCAAACTCTCAGCTTTAATTTGAGGGTATTTACTTCCAAATCAGGTGAACGGTGAAAGAATTACAAAGGTTTCTATATGTGCCTCCCACTTTTAAAGGGACCAAAAGTAATGGGACAATCGACTCAAAAGCTATTTCATGAACATGTGTGGGCTATTCCCTCGTTATTTCATCATCAATTAAGCAGGTAAAAGGTCTGGAGTTGATTCTAGGTGTGACATTTGCATTTGGAATCTGTTGCTGGCAAATCTCAATATGAGATCCAAAGAGCTGTCACTATCAGTGAAGCAAGCCATCATTAGGCTGAAAAATCAAAACAAACCCATCAGAGAGATAGCAAAAACATTAGGTGTGGTCAAATCAACTGTTTGGAACATTCTTAAAAACTAAGAACTGTGGTGAATGACAGAAGAATTTTTTTCCTGGTGAAGAAAAACCCCTTCACAACAGTTGGCCAAATCAAGAACACTCTCCAGGATATAGGTGTATATGTGTCAAAGTCAACAATCAAGAGAAGACTTCACAATAATGAATATAGAGGGTTCACCACAAGATGTAAACCATTTGTGAGCCACAAAAACAGGAAGACCAGATTAGAGTTTGGCAAACAACATCTAAAAAAGCCATTACAGTTCTGGAACAACATCCTATGGACAGATGAGACAAAGATCAACTTGTACCAGAGTGATGGGAAGAGAAGAGTATGGAGAAGGAAAGGAACTGCTCATGATCCAAAACATACCACCTCATCAGTGAAGCATGGTGGTGGTAGTGTCATGGCATGGGCATGTATGGCTGCCAATAGAACTGGTTCCCTTGTATTTATTGATGATGTGACTGCTGACAAAAGCAGCAGGATGAATTCTGAAGTGTTTCGGGCAATATTATCTGCTCATATTCAGTCAAATGCTTCAGAACTCATTGGACGGTGCTTCACAGTGCAGAGGGACAATGACCCAAAGCATACTGCAAAAGCAACCAAAGAGTTTTCTAAGGCTAACAAGTTGAATGTTATGCAATGGCCAAGTCAATCACCTGATCTGAATCCGATTGAGCATACATTTCACTTGATGAAGACAATAGATAGATAATCATATAGTGGCTAAAGGTTGATATATTGGGGGGACTTCTGTGTAGACCCCATCCCCTCAAACTTTCTTGACTGGTGGGATTTTTTACAGAAATGCTGTCAATTCACAGTCTGCATTCAGACCTGAAGGTATCAAGGTCTTCAATGTATAGATCCTTCTTAGTTTAATTTCTTATTGAAATCACCTTGTCTCCAATACTTTGTTATCCATTTTATAGCAATAAATTTCAGTTCTGATGGATCCTTATTATGGTATGTTTTGAAATGGTTTGATAAATTATATGTTTCTAGTTCTATTTTAATAATTTTTACACGTTTGTTAACTCTGGTCTGGTCTGAGCCCATACCTTCCCACCAAGTATTGAATATTCAATTTCTTTTGAGAAGTGTACTGATTTAGGCATTATTAGCAAAGACCCAATGGATTATCCCTATTCCAATTTCAATTGTGCATGTACAAACATGTTTACTACAAATTCCCGTAATTTCTTTTTGCAATGTTTTTACCCAGTTACAGGTGCTCATCATCTTTCTAACAGGGATGAAATATATGACCTCGCTCTCTTCTGTTTCCAAGATCCCTGTACTGAATTCTAGGATGGCCACAGCCAATTCTCTATACACTCCCTGAGACATATCTGACCCATAACACTCAGAAAAAGGGGAATGTGTGGTAATGTCATGGTCACAATTCACATTCATGTTTTTTCTGGTTTTGATAGTGACCATACGTGGTGGCCTGGGATTTGGTGGGTTCAGTAGCCTTTGGTAAGGGTTTTGTCACCTCCTACAGATCTCTCATTCAAACTTCAAACAGACTCCTTTAGAACCTTATCCCACCCCCTCAATGTGTACATGGGCATTCTCTTTATAAATTGTTTCTTCAGGAGTCCATTCAAACGCTCAATCAAACCAGCAGCTTTTGGGTAATAAGGAATGTGGTACAACCAGTACACCCCCTATTAAGCTGCCTATTGCTTGTCTTAGCATCCAGTGAAATGAGTGCCAATGTCTGATTGGATTTCCTTTGGCAACCCATAGTGCAGTGTAAGGTATTCCAACCATTCTCTGGTGGCATTTTGGTCAGCATGCACAGAGAGTCATGCAATAACTACCCCAGAGTAGGTATCCACCATATTACAGCAGCATTGGGCCCCTCTACATCCAGCAGTCAAATTTCCAATGAAATGAACCTGCAATAACTGTCTCGCACACTCTCCTCTGTAGATGAAGCCTACATCCCAAGTCAGTTTATTTTCTGTAGTTTAACAGTTGACAAGTTTCAGATTTTTTCAGAATGATTCTAGCCATCTGTTTTGTCATGGGAATTCCTTTTATCTGAGCCCAAGCATATGTGCCTTCTGCTCCTTTTTGTCAACATTGGGCATGGGCCCATTCACCCAGCTTGTTGAAGTCTGTTTCTTTGACTGGAGTCAGGGTAGCTGTTCTGATTTGCACCAGTACATCCACTTTCTCATTGTATTCTAATTAATATAACATAAAATACAATTTGTCTTGCTCTTCCAAAACAAGAACTAAGGCGAGACACAGACTCTAGTTAACCATATATGTCCTGTGAGATATAATTGCAGGCCTAAAAAATATCTATATTTTAAACACAAAAAAATGGAAATATTGTTTCATAATATATTTTCTAACCCATTTATAATCTAGCATATGCATCAAATATAAGAATATGTTGTTAATGCTGAGTACACATATTTGATGTGCAGTTAAAACAAATATATGAAGATAGCAAATTATGGTATAATCAATTGATCAGAAAAATCTAAATGTTTGCAAAAATATTTGCTAAATAAATAAAAATTATGCAAAAAAAAAAAAAAAAAAATAAGTAAATATAAATATGAAAATAGAAATTAAATTAGAACTAAAAATAGGCAATATGGAGTTAATATTATATATGCTGAAATAAATAAACATAAATTGTTATCACTGTCTATTCAACTATATAAAATATGCTTAATTATTAGTGTGATCACTTTGTTTTAGTGATGAATTGAATGAATACATTTACAATGCATATATTAAACAGCAATTTATAAATAACAAAATCATACTATCAGATTAGGCTTTTTAAATTCACAGTTTCGTTTAGTCCATTGGGAGCCAGACTTTCTAGTTCATAAATTCAGAATGCTTCCTGTTTGCAGAGCTGTCTATAATGGTCTCTGCCTCTTTCTGTTAATTTGATTTGTTCTATCCCAAATACTTTTTTGTGGGATGGGTTATGAACATCTTCAGAATGACGAGACCCACTATAGTTTTTAGGCCTTTTTTAAAAAATTTCTATTATGTTCTACCAACCTATTTTTATTTCCATGTGGTTCTGCCCAGACATTGTAACTTACAGCTACACTGTAATACAAATCATCAATTCTGTATTGCAATTTATAAAGCTTTTGATTTGAAATTTTTTCTTATTTACAGTGGAATAAAATTCTACAACCTTATTTTTAATCTGTCGGCATATTATACAGTTCATTTTTCCACAGTTATAGCAACCCATTGGTTTCCATGGGATTCAACTTTTTTATTTTCAACTCCATCTAAAGTCTCTATTTTATTACTGTTTTCACTTTTAAATACAACCTAGATTTATTAGCATTCCTAAAGATGACAACTGGATTCTCTGGTAAGTATGATTTTAAAAGTGTATTTTGTTTCTTAACAGTATTTATAATTTCATAGTTAAATTTACTAACAAAAAACATATTATTACCAGAGGACTTAAATTGATCTTTCTTTTCATTTTTGGAGGTGAGTAAAGTTACCCTGTCTATTAATTCTACCTGTTCATATGCTTTATCAAGGAGTGGGGTTTCATTCGCATGAGCTGGCCCGTAGGTATATTTTTAATTGAGGGCTTGTGATGTCCCCTGTTATAATGAAGGTAGTAACATGAATCCACTTTTTAGTTAAATGTAGATGTCACTATTTGTGTGTCTTGGAACGAAAAGGTCACATCCAGGAATTCCATGGAAGATTTATGATATCAGTGAGAAAATTTAAGATTTATAAGTGGAGGACTTCCAGTGGGAGGAGTCACCAAGTGTGCTTGTGTTTTACTGGGGCTGTGTGTCCGAGTGTTTGTTGCTGTCTTTCTCATCCCATGTGACTGAACAGCCGAACTGTCTGATCTGACCTGCCGGAATGTGGAATGGTGCAAGGCAACATGAAAAGTGCAGACGGCTGATCAACAGCCCTAGTGGGTGGTCCTGACACCTGGCAGCTTGGTGTCGGCATTGGTTTGTGAACAATGGGCATCATATTGCTTATTCCCCCGGAGTTTGGCCGTAATGTAGTGATCTCCCTAAAAGCCTTGTAAGATGCTGCCTCTAAAATTCAATTCAATTTGATGGCTACTGGCAATTGATTATTGACTATGTGGCTGCACTCGGCAGGCATATGTACTCTTACTAATTCATTAGCTCAGCGCAGTTGGAGACTTTGTATGCAGTGTTTATGCTCCCTATGCTATTAAGTGTTGTGGCTCTGCATATATATCTGGACATATATCTGTATGCTGCTGCACACTGCACATGCTGTTTACATTGATGAGGTGATAAAATTGTGCTGGTGTATCTGTTGGTTTAACCAGATTTAACAGATTTAACAGATTGAATTGGAAAGATTACCAAAGCACTACCCGATTTACTCTATTTACCTATTTACCTATTTTACCTGACCCAAAAGAGTAGAGGCGGATCAAGCTGGAGATGCTGGTCGCACCTATTTAGATCCATGAGTTTGTTCATTTAAAATTCAGGTGTTCAAAGGCATTCAAAGAACTAAAATATAACAGACTAAAATATTAGCAAATCTACATCTACAGTACCGAGAGAACATAACTTGGACAATTCCGAAAGAACATTGATGAAGACTGGTAGACCTAGTGTATTTGGGAAAAGAAGATCTTTTCAAAAACTGTGAAATTGTGAATATGCTTTTTGTGGGCAGTTGGTCTACTATCCAACTATTATTATTATTATCCAACTTTTACTATTACTATCTTTTTAAAATGTTGTAACTTATCTCATTTTAGCAATAGGTTGTTCAGCTTTAGATAACATTGGCTTAACATAGGATTTGTAACATTTTGTAGGCTGGATTTTGGTATCCCATGTCGGAATTTGAAACAGCTATAAAAGTTATCTAAGGGTTGTTATCTGGGGTAAAATACATTTTACCACTTGTGAGTAATACAGTCCAGGTGATTTACTGAGCCTGCATTTCCTTGATTTATGCATCTATATCTATGAAGGAAAAATCTTAACAAAGGACTACCATAAACTTACACATGCTAATTCTTTCATCCCCAAAAACAGCAACCACTCTGTTAGATGGTTAGATAACATCCCTATGGGCCAGTTCCAAAGGATAAGATGAAATTGCATGGATGTAGAAATTTTCCAGACACAAGCCAAGGTATTAAAAGATCAGTTTTTAGAAAAAGGATACCAGGAAGAAAAGCTGAATGAAACACTAGAAAATGTTCAAAATATGAAAAGAGAGGAGTTGATGATCCCTATGAATAAAAATAAGAAAAAGTTAGAACAAAATTTACCATTTATAACGCAGTTTAAAACCCATTATAAGGAAGTGGAGAAGATTATAAGACGCCACTGGTCGATCTTAAGAAATGATGTAGATCTACAGGAATTTATTCAAGTTAAACCTAGGTTTATATACAAAAAGGCACCTACCCTTAGGGATATCTTGGTAAGAAGTACTGTCACAAAGCCACAGAAAAACCATTTCAAAAGCAAGGGTTTTTTTAGATGTGGATTATGTGCAGCCTGTAAACACACTAAATGTGATTAAAAAAAAATCTTAGAGGTTAAATCCAATTCGAATGGTCAGATATATAAGGTGGAGGATTTCATTAAATGTGATACAAAAATTGTGTGTATCTTGTTGAGTTTATTTGTGGTATACAGTACATAGGGAGAACAGGTAGGAAGTTTTCAGAAAGATGGAGCGAACACATCAGAAACATTATTAAGGGTTATGATAACCATTCGTTATCTTCCCATGTGAAAGATCAACATGAATGTAATGTACCCTCCATTAAAATGTTTTGTGGTCTAAAGAAGGTCTGGGGACATTGGCGTAAAAAAGAATCTCTTAGTGATTTAGCGAAGGCTGAAATGAAGACAATTTATTCTATGGGCACTTTAGCCCCCAGAGGTCTAAATGTAGACTTTGAGGTGAAGTGGTTTTTGAAATAAAACCAGATGTAAGGAACATCATGTATATGATCTATCCCCTTAATGTTTTTCTACCCAACTTTATGGGGTTATTTCAAGCTCTATAGGAAGCACAATTATGTGTTAGACCATATATATAAGATTCCCTTTTGGTTACTTTCTATGTACCTATAGATGTTTGTTTTGGCCCAAAGGTACCTACATTCTGTTCCATTCTCTAACATGATCAATATGTTTTAAATGATCAGTTTATGTGTACTGGTGGTAATAGCTGGAGGGTATATTTGTATTTATCATGTGATATTTTACATTTTAATATTTTATATTTTATACTATATTATAAATGGAGATTTAATAGGGAAGATAATCCCCCAAATTAATTAATTAATGTATTTATTTTAAATGTTTTTATTTATATGTCCTTATCTCTGGATATATTATGTACGTTGTGCCAAGTAGCAGAGAAATTTGTTGACCTTAGCGATCGCGTACACAAAGACATTGAAGAAGCCTGTGATTGCCTTAGGAATTGTATAAAGGAATGTTCATTTGTCCATTCACTATGCCTTGCTAAAGATTGACTAATCGAAACGCGTCGGGGAGTGACGTCAGACGGGCCAAACGTGGATTGCCTCTCTGCAGTTCGTGCATTTGAAGTCAGGGTGAACCACGCACTAGCTACCCGGGAAGCTGCCTACGGGGGTTTTTTACAACTACCGACACGCTGACTTTAAACATACGGAGGGTAAGAGTCCATCTATCCCCATCTGGTCACGTTAAACGTTTAGCTTTTTATCGTGGAAATTGTGTTTATGTTTTTTATCTTTGAACTTTGTATGTGTCTCAATAAAATGTGTTAAGGTTTACACTATGAGGCAATGTTTTTCTCTCTCCATGTTGAATATTGTGATGGACTGAAGTTCCGTATGGGATCAATAGGAAACACCTTTAAAGATTGTTATAACCACTACGTGTAACATTCAATATCTTCCAGTAAGTGCACACCCGAGAGGGGTTAAACCGATTCATCAGTCATGTGGTGTTTGTGTATGTCGCTTCCAACTACGCAACATCGCCCGCATCCATCCTTTTCTCTCTCAGGATGCCACCAAAACTATCATCCACGCACTCATCATCTCCCGCCTCGATTATTGTAACCTCCTCCTCACTGGCCTTCCCCACTCCCGTCTCTCCCCCCTCTGCTCTATACTCAATGTGGCTGCAAGACTCACCTTCCTCTCACGCCACTCCTCCTCTGCCTCCCCTCTCTGCCTTGCCTTACACTGGCTCCCCTTCCCCTACAGAATCCTTTTCAAACTCCTCACCACCACTTACAAGGCTCTATCCAACTCTACTGCCCCTTATATCTCTACCCTACTCTCCATTCACACTCCTGCCTGCTCCCTGCGCTCGGCCAACGACCGCCGCCTCTCCTCTTCCCACTCCAGAATCCAAGACTTTTGCCGTGCAGCCCCCCTTCTCTGGAACGACCTCCCTCATTCCATACGTCTCTCTCCTACTCTGTGCTCCTTCAAACGTGCACTCAAAACTCACCTCTTCCTCAAAGCCTACCAACCATCTACTTAACCCCCATCTCCTCCCTTTTGCTCGTCCTCCCTTCTCTCCTCTTGCCTCAACTGGCTCCTCTTGTGCCTGGTCTGTTTACCCTCCCTTAGGATGTAAGCTCGTATGAGCAGGGCCCCCTCCCCTCCTGTCTCCTTACCTGTTCTTCCGCTCCATCTTTACTGCATATGACTAGCCGGAGTCTCTGAAGTATTGGTACTTTTTGTTCATTGTTCTGTATGGTTTCACCCTGTATAGTCTACTGTTAGTACTGTGTGTGGCGCTGCGGATACCTTGTGGCGCCTAACAAATAAATGATAATAATAATAATAATAATAATATTACCCCAGTGCACGGGTTCTCAAAGGGATTCCGTCTACACTATTTTACATTGAAATATACAGGTTGCACTATGTTTCTATTTATTTCTTTTTTATGCATATCATTCTGATGAATGGAGAGCGGACTGGATAAAAGTGAAAGAAAGAACACTCAGCATCTGAAATTGCAATTTATGACGTAATGTTCAGTGACATTTTTTTCATGAACTCTATTTGTAAACTATAAGTGGATTTACCAGAAGCGCCGTCTTCTCTTATACTTGTATATTATATATGATTTACTGAGCCTATTTAGGCAAACTTGTGCTCACCTTAGGATCAATTTATTATTTATTTGTTTATTTTTATTAATATTTGGAACAAGGGGACCTCATTAGAATATAAATCTAAATCAAATCGTGAGTACAATGTAAAACGAAATCCTTTTTTTTGGAATTTTGGATGGGAGATATAGAAGATAACTAATCTAAAACCATTTTAATATTGACAAATAAATTAGTCAATCTTGAAAATCATAATAGGCAGAAAAACTCACGCTTTGTGTGTATCCCAGAAACAGGTAAGGAACTGGACCTCTTTTCTTTCTTACAATTAGAACTAGTTCAGGCTTTGGGATTTTCTGAAGGGCTGTTTCAGCAATTACATCAGCAACTATTGAAAGGGCTCATGAACTGGGCCCAGAATATAGTATTAACAATAGGGATAATTGCCCCAGAGCTGTAATTGCTAGATTCCTTAAATTCAGAGATAAATAGGCAATATTATCATCCGATAGATGTAAGGATTCTGTGACTATTCAGGGCTTTAAAATACTGATATTCCAGGATTTTTCTCCTACAATTTCTCAGAAAAGGAGGTAATTTACCCCTTTATGCAAAACTCTTTTTGAAAACAACATTAGTTTTTCTGATATGTATCCTGCTAGACTACTCATTGTGGATAAAGGTCAAATTTACATTTTTAATGACCATGCCAGTGTTAATGAATTTTTGCATGATGCAACACTGTTAAATGATGTGTGAAAGAAATCAATCCCCTTGGCTTAAAAGCATAAATTCAAGAATATGTTTGTGATTTATCTACTGTCTTTGAATTTTCTCAAACCTCCCTTTGGCAAAGCAGGGGTTTGTTATGTAATGAGGTGGAAAATGGACAAATGGAAATGAAGGGAGGCAAATGTATTTATGCTGTGTTAAATTTTTTATATGCATTACTGTGGGTTTGTCTTTTTGGTGTGTTTTTAGAAATTATAATGGCGTCAATAATTTTTTTGTTTGTTTTGTGCATAATTAACTCTTTTGTTATGTACACCCATTTTGGACTAGTATAAATTATGGTTTGTTGCTTATTATTACTTGGTTGGGTACCCAGGTACGATCAGAATCAGTTTTTCTATAAAGTAAATCATTAGCTTTGAATATAGGAGGGAAAGCTCTTTTTATGGCTTAAATTTTAATGCATTATATCTCATTCTCTATTTGGATTAGGATTAGCGTCCAACCTGGACATATTTCAGATAGACAGATTGTAAGAGGCTTCCAGGTGGTTTCCTGGAATGTAGCTGGCATGAATTTGTCAATAAAACGTGAAAAGGTTGAAACATATTTAAAATCTCCTTCCTTGCTTTTCTCCAGGAAACCCACTGGAATCGTGTTCAGGTTATACCATTGAGGGCCATGTGGATACGGGATTACTATTCAGTTTCTTATATTTCCAAAAAGCAGAGTGGGTGTGGCAATAGTGTTTCATAAACAGTTAATCTATAAGACTGAAATTTCTGTCTAAGATCCAGAGGGCAGATATCTATTATTACAAGTTGTTACTGAGGGGGAGAAGTTTGCTTTGTTAAATATATATGCTCAGAGTGCTTTTAATTATCAATTTTTTTCTCATTTCTAAGTTATTGACAAATTGTCATATTTCTAACTTGATAATTGGAGGGGACTTCAATACAATTGACAATCCAAAATTAGATAAATCAGACCCGTCGTCTGCTTCCTGTGGCTCTCTTTGGTATAGTATACATTTATTGAAAATACATAATGCTTTAGCGGACCCTTGGAGAATACATTACCCATTAGACAGATCTTATACTTTTAATTCTTGGGTTCACAATACTATGTCAATAATTGATTATATCCTAGTTTACAATCACATTTTTTCACGGATTGTTAAGCCACAGCTTCATGGTATTGTAATTTCGGACCATGTCCCTATTTTTATCCAAGTTAATTTCAGTGTTCCTCATGGTTTGCATGCCGAAAAGGGCTTTGACATATTCTCTTGGCAACATCTTAATTTAGTATTGGAAACAAGACTCTTTGGACAAGAATTTCTCAGATTATTAGAATTTTATATACTAACCCAATATTTTTTCTCTTTATTAGTGAACAATTTAGTTCTTGAAAAATAATGACACAGGGCACTAAACACAGGGTTGCCCTCTTTTGCCATTTTTGTTTAACCTGGCACTAGACCCTCTTCTTCGTATTATACAAACCCATCCTAAGCTTTCTGGGATAAGGGTGGGTAGTCAGAAAATTTGATTGGTTGCATTTGCAGACAATTTAATATTGTTTCTATCTGACCCCCTACCTAACCCTGCCAGTATTATTTGAAAACATATGTGAATATGGAAGGGTATCAGGCTTTCTGATTAATCAGTCAAAGTCAGTTGCTATGTCATTGGATTTAGAAAATATACCCTTATTGAGCAGTCCTCATTCTCTGTCCTGGGCTAATGGATCTCTCACTTATGTTGGCATTCAATTGCCAAAGAACATCCATGAGCTGTATAGTCTTAATATGAGAAGGGTGATTAAAGCAGTAGTTGATGAAATTGCTAGCTGGAAATACTCAATGCTTTCCTACTTTGGTCGAGCCAATTTAATATATTGTATCCATTACAAATGTTGCCTATATTAATTTCACCATCAGATGAAAAGAGATTCACTAGAGAATTTAGAAAATGTATATGGAAAGCTAAGTAGCCTTAAAAAGGCATATTTAAGCTTCAGCAAAGTATGTCTGATGGCGGCATTAATTTTCCTGAATTAAAATTATACAGATCATCACCATTATCACCATTTATTTATATAGTGCCACTGATTTCGCAGCGCTGTACAAAGAACTCATTCACATCAGTCCCTGCCCCATTGGAGCTTACAATCTACATTCCCTAACATATACACAGACAGACAGAGAGAAACTGGGGTCAATTTTGAGAGCTTCCAATTAACCTACTAGTATGTTTTTGGAGTGTAGGAGGAAACCGGAGCACCCAGAGGAAACCCATGCAAGCACGGGGGGAACAGACAAACTCCGCACAGGAATTGAACTCATGACCCCAGCGCTGTGAGGCAGAAGTGCTAACCACTTAGCCACCGTGCTGCCCAATGCAGGAACTTTAAGGTTTATTAGGGATTGGCTGCATGCTGGCAATAGTTTTGTAAATTATGACTTGGAACAATCATTTCAGGCATAAGTCTGACTTGTTTTTTTTTTTCATTTTCATAGACAAAAGAAATCCCAAGACATATTGGGGATAATCCACTTTTGATAACGGACTGGAAGACTTAGCATTTTTTTCACAATAAATTTCATTTGAATAGAAATTACTCATTGTATTTTCCCTTTCTACATAATCCAGATTTTCAATCTGGTAATGCCTCTTACCCTTTCCACTATTGGCACATGTGGGGTATTAAATGTGTCAAATCATTGGTCAATGCTCTCTCACAGGATTCTCTTATAATATGCCAGATTCTGGATAAATTGGAGCTTCCAAATTCACAGGTCTTTGCGATTCTTCAGGCTCAACATATAAGTGAATACCGCATTAAAGTTTTTATATTCTGTTGATTGGAGCAAAAACCTTGATCGGTTGTTGGATATGCCCCCGTCTGATAGAAAAGCTATCTTGTTACATTATAAACTACTGAGAAGCTCCTTTGATTTTACTAAAACATCTTTGGGTTTATCCCATTAGATGAATGTCCTTTCTCATATTTCAGAAGATGTAATCCTCAAGACATTATTATATTCACTTCATACTCTTTTACTTCTAGTACCAATGTTATATATTATCTTTCACCAAGGGTATCTGTTTCCACACCGTAGATACAATAAAGGTCTCTCTGATTCTAGTAGTTGCCCTAAGTGTCATGTCGATCACACGTTTTTTATCATTGCATGTGGGACTGTCCCTATTTTAGTCCCTATATTAAACATTTTTGGTGGCAGGTACACCAATATGCTTCTGATATTCTGTTGAATTATGTGCCTCTTTTAACCCCGGAGTGAACAGTCTTGGGATTTATCCATGAAACATATAGGATGACAAAGGGAAACAGGAAGATGATATTAATTATTTCTGCAGCTGCCAGAAAAAGCTTACTACAGATGTGGATTCAAGATTCCCTTCCTCTTTGACAATATTTAAAACTAAGTTGTTTCATATTTTCACAATGGATTGGTTGGAATCTCCCTTGTGTAAAGAAAAATAGACTAAAGTTTTTTCAGCTTTGGGAGAGCTATACTGTCTCATTGGCCAGTTTTATTAAAGGTCAAATTCACTCTTATTTTGGTTTAACATCATGGTACGGGTTTAGATTATTAATAGATGACCCTCCAATAACTTTTACAGGATATTTTTCTAATTACCTTCCCTAGTTTCTTTATCTGGTCGAACCTGGGTCTCAGGGATGTTAGGGAACTAGGGCTTAGAAATTTAAAGCTATATTTTTAAAACTTTCTTCCAATATTTGCGATGACTTTAAAAAATGTATATCAATGTTAGTGATTGTCTGACTTTATTTATATTTTAACCTATATGTTTATCAATGTAATCTTGTAACATTGTCTTCACAAATAAAATAATGGAAGTAAAAAAAAAGATTATATCAGTTGCCATTAAAGCATGTGACAAATTTCTGTTCCGACAGTTTATCCCATCCCGTATGAAAAATAAATCATTTATGAAACTGCATAGAATATTAAGTTCACAGGTCAGTCACTACCCACATGAATTGGGATTCACACCTCCCCATATAGAGATTGGTGTAAGAGGGTGCAAACCTGGTTCCCATGGCCGTTCCAATGATCTGCAAATAAAGTTCACCATCAAATAGAAAATAATTGTGCTTGAGAATACAGGAAAAACAAAAACCCAAATAAATGTCTTTTATTTATCAGAAATGGTGTCTCTTTGGCAAGTTTTGCCTGTAAAGACATTGTCATTTTAAATCTGCCTTGCAAAGTCGATGAATATTGGAGAATTGCAGAATACGCAGGTTGATACATTTATCCCCTAGTGTTACGAAGGCATAAGAATCCCACCAAATTTAATCTTTCAAAGAATTCAATAAATGAGTGGAAACACATATTAAGGAACTCAATAACGTGACATTCGGTTTTAAAAATAAATCTATATGGTGAGACACATTAGAAATGAGTGCATTTCAACCTGAAATGATAGGTCTCCCATGAGGTGAGATAGGGAACTTGGGGACAGTTATATGTTTGGTTTTTTATATCATTGTTTTCTAATACAATTGCACACTAACAAATCCATGTGTTTTCATTAAAATGTTATTATAAAATGGTGGATCAATAGGCATCACAGTTAGAATTGAAATATGGCTTAGATATCTCAGTTCTACTACTAATCTTATGAATGGCATGACCTAAATCATTGCCATGTTTGTATAACCAGCTAAATAGGATAATGTGTGCATAAAGGGTTGCACGTGTTCAGCAACAATATTCAGGTATGTTGTGACATTTAAACAATGCTCAATTGATATTAAACGTTCTTTAATGTGTGCTAAAAAGATATTCCCCACATCATTACACCACCACCAGCAGCAGCCTGCAGTGCCGACACAAGACAGGATTTATCCGTGGATTCATGTTGTTCACGTCGAATTATGACCCAGCATCTGGATGTCACAGTAAAAATAAAAATTTGTCAGATCAAGCTATGTTTTTCTAATTTTCTACTGTCCAGTTTTGGTGAGCCTGTGCAGTGTAGCCTCAGCTTCCTCTTCTTAGCTGACAGGAGTGGAGCCTGGTGTTGTCTTTTGCTGCTGTAGCCCATCTATTTCAAGGATTGACATCCTATGCATTCAGAGATACTTTTTTGCATACCACTATTTGCAACACGTGGTTATTTGAGTTACTGTCACCTTCCTGTCAGCTTGAATCAGTCTGGCTATTCTACTCTAACCTCACTCATTAATAAGGCATTTTCCCTCACAGAACTGCAGCTCTTTGGATTTTTTTGTTTTGTGCACAATGCTCTGTAAACTTTAGAAATTGCTTTGTGTGATTATCCCAGTAGATCAGTAGTTTCAGAGATTCTCAATTCAATATGTCTGGCACCAACAATCATGTTTAAAGATATTTAGATTACATTTCTTCCATATTCTGGTGGTTTGGTCTGAACAACAACTGAACCTCTTGACCATGTCTGCATGCTTTTATGAATTGAGCTGCTGCCACATGATTGGCTGATTTTCATTAACGAACAGGTGTACCTAGTAAAGTGGTCGCAGAGTGTATATTCAACACTCCATTCACAAACATCAGTGGTAATAAGCAACCTAATAGTAAATAATCATGAAGAGACTAGCAAAACATTCATCACTTTAATATTAACAGTAACAATTAGCTCCTGAATGAAACATTTTAAAATATAAAAAATATATCTGCAACCTACATAGATACTTACATGTATTCTAGATATGTATAACCTGACCACATTTAATTAATTTAATAATGCATACATCATCCCATCTACTATATAAATGCCTAGTGGCGTGTGTGGAAAAAAAAAACAACCTGCAGCGCCACCTGCTGGGCAGAGTTATACACTGACCTATATATTTCTTGAAAGAGGAGTGACAGTTGGGAGTGGTTGGAGGTTGCCGGGGGTGACAGTGGGGAGTTTTTAACACCTTAAGTAGCTTGATGAAGGATGTGGCGATGAAGATGAAGGATGAGGTGATGGAAAAAAATGATGAGGTGGTGACATGTGGACAAAACCACGTTAAAAAAGGGCGCTTGCGTCGGGAAGTAACGCTCTTCCCCTGAGGAGGCCTGGGCTAGGCCAAAATGCATGACAAGAACCTTTTTAGCACCTTAAGTAGCTTGATTTGACTAGAATGCATGAGTATCATGCACGGGTTAACTTGTATAAATATATATATATATATATATATATATATATATATATATATACAAATTCACACATAATTTAGAGTTTTTCTTGCACAATACTCATAAAGGATGTAATTTGTCCAAAAAAGTGCATATAACGTGAGAAAATGAAATGTTCATATATTATGTTACACAGAACAGTTAGAACAACAATTTGCTGAAGTGGAAAAGGTAGCAAATGCACATGAGGAGTCTGAAATGGCAGAGGCAGAATAAGCAGGACAGGAAAAAGTGATCAAGAGAAAGGGTAGGAGGAAAATGAGCTGGATAATCAGTGGGAGAATATGGAGGTGGAAGAATATGTTATGGAGGTAAAGGATAAGCATAAAGGAGGAGGTTGAGATTTTCGAGATGGAGGAGCAGCCACCTTTGGAAGCCCAGCAATTGAAATATTCTATTTCAATAATAATATTTTACATAAATCTTACATAAGTCAAAAATAAAAACACAAATATTTAGCAATATAATTAAATGTTACATCAAAGTTAGATCACTCCTTGTTTGGATTTTTTGATGCTTAATAATTAGCCTGATGAAAATAGCAAAATCTAGGCTTTATTTATCATGAAGGGAAGTATGATGAAGTACCTATTTTTTATTTCAATTATTCAAATGTTAACTGTGAAAGAGGAACGAAATTTAAATGTAGGTCAGAAATTTTATCTTTATAAGATTACACTGTATGATTTTAAAAAAATATGTAAGTAAAAAATACAGAGTTTTTTAAATTATCTAAAGAAAAAAAACAAGCCTTATTGGAACTGAGAACAGACTCCTCCATTGTCAGCAGACAAAAGAGAAGTTGTAATACAAGATGTTTACGATTACAAAAAAGAGGCAATGAGACAGCTCTCAGATTCTGAGTTCTATTAGAAACTTACAACCAGTCCTACCAAAATATATCAAGAGTAATTAGGGTCCATGTTGGATAAAACCCTGGATGTTGCAGTTTTGACAATGAAAGCTTTGTCCATTAGTCATCCACACCCATTTTTTATTACCTTCCTAAAATTCATAAATCCCTCACTACACTTCCTGGTTGATCTATTATTTCTGGTTTGGATTTACTCATGTCTAATTTATCACATTTTGTTGATTTATTTTTACAACCAAGGGTTTGTTCTCTGAGATCTTTCCTGAATGGCTCTACTCAATTACTCAATTTAACAAAAGACATCATTTGGACATATGAATTTCTCATTTTAGATCTCCAATCACTGTACACTAACGTCCTACATGATTTGGGTATTCAGTCTATTGGCAAATATTTAGGTCACATTGACGAGATCTCAGAGTCTTAAAGGTTATTCATTTTGGATGCAATACATTTTATACTCACTCATGCTTACTTTCTTTTTTTTTATAAGACTATACATACAGGTGATGGGAGGGCCGTGGCAACCAGGTTCACA
This sequence comes from Mixophyes fleayi, assembly GCF_038048845.1. Taxonomy (NCBI): domain Eukaryota; kingdom Metazoa; phylum Chordata; class Amphibia; order Anura; family Limnodynastidae; genus Mixophyes; species Mixophyes fleayi. Next base: position 105,022,303 of record NC_134408.1, on the reverse strand, counting down.
CTCAGATATGCTAACCTTTATATGGGGTGGTTTGAGTCGGAATATATATGGGTCAGTAGCTGGAATGTGAAACTGGTTCTTGTCACGGTCACTAGGAGTCTCGACCCAGAATCTACCAAGAGTTGGCTTTGCTCACCAGAGGCGCAGAATTTAACACAGCGGCTAGTCTTCTCCAGGAACTCCCACAAGGAAGTATGGGTTTCAGCGGCTTCCACTGTGCAGGTCGCGGCCCTCTGGAGGGTATGGTAGATTAGAGGATTACAGCTATACACGCTGGGGTCAGGTGTTAGCCTGAACCGGGTAGTAGGAGGAACACTGAAGGAATAGGAAAGTCACTGGAGAGTTGGGACTGTACTATAGACAGTGGATAATGAGCACAATGATGAGAAGGCTACTGAGATAGACAGTTCCAAGGTAGGTAGTATATAGATGAGCTGCGGCTGATAGATATACCACGGATGAAAAGATTGGTAATCAGATGACGGATGCAGAGGTAAGTAATACTGAAGGTATCCAGTGGTTGGTAAGTATCATCACAGACGTGGAGACAAGATCCAAATAGCAGTACAATAGCAGGCAGTGGAAGAATGTACTGAGGTAGACAGGTATTACCACTAACGTGGAGATGAGACTTGTCCAGGCTGCAGGTAAGAAACAAGGTAACGTGATGATGTCTGCGGCTGACAGGTATTACCACTAATGTGGAGATGAGACTTGTCCAAGCTGCAGGTATAATACAAGGTACCGTAGAGATGTCTGCGACTGACAGGTATTACCACTAGTGTGGAGATGAGACTTGTCCAGACTGTGGGTACGATACAGGATAGCATGAAGATATCTGCGGCTGACAGGTATTACCACTAACGTGGAGATGAGACTTTTCCAGGTTGCAGGTACAATACAGGGTAGCATGAAGATGTCTGCGGCTGACAGGTATTACCACTAATTTGGAGATGAGACTTGTCCAGGCTGCAGGTGCGATACAAGGTAGCGTGGAGTGGTCTGTGGCTGACAGGTATTACCACTAACGTTGAATAGAGACTTGTCCAGACTGCAGGTGCGATACAAGGTAGCGTGGAGAGGTCTGCAACTGATAGGTATAGTCCCGAGTGCACTGGAGAGATTCCACGACAGGCAGGTCACAAGATCCAGGAGCAAAGGACTCCTTGGTTTCCTCAGCAGAATGAAGACCAAGAACAGGCAAAGGAAGTAGGGCAGGGGTGCCTTAAATAGTGAGAGGCAATTAGTCAACCAATGAGAAGAGGGAAAAGATTTTAACAGTCCTCAGGTCTGCACATGTGCAGGAACATAGCTAAGATGGTGGACGGCCGCGGCGCTTCACGGGCACCGGCAGAGCAGAGAGAGGCTTAGATCTTGAGCCAGAGGAACCAGCGATCCGGTGAGTGACAGTTCTCTATGGCCATTTTATAGATGACCTACTTTTTATTTGTGAGGGTGATCAATTGTTTGCTTTAGAGTTGTTTTCTTTCTTAATATTAGTCCTTATAATTTGAAGTTCACAAATTGCTTTAATATGGCTACCATTGATTTGCTGGATATAGCTCTGTCAGTACAGGGCACCGGATACTAATAAATTACATACATATTATAAGGTTTCACCATAGTCTTTGGCTAAATAATGTACCCAAGTCATATTTATGCAATTAAAATGTAATTGCTCATTTAAAGAAATGTTTTAAGTACAGGCGAATATTTTTTATGATAGGGGTACTCTTAAAATTTGCTTGAGAGGGTACTTAAAGAAGTTAGTATGATGGATATAGGTTATTTGTTGGTCACTAAAGCCAGGAAACCTATGTCTGTTCCTGGTTAAACGTTGGCGTTAATTTCCAAATGCAATAAATGATCATATAAGGTTACAAATATTATTAGGAAAATCATTGCATCCTAAAGCAAGATCCTTTCCTAATGCATCACTTACCAGTGGAAACAGTGCTAATTTGTTTTTTAAAGTGTAACATCCCGACCCCAAATATTTTTATTCTAAAAAAGGAAGGGAATTCGAATATCAATGGTGAGCTGATAACCAGGATTCCCACAAAATCGATGGGTTGCTATAAATGTGGTAAGACAAATTGCCTAACTTCTAGAAATTCAGGATATAGAATTATGGAAATCATGTCATTTGTATTTAAGAGGATTTTTAAAATAAAAAGATTCATAACTTGTAATATGATGTTTTACAGTGTAGCTGCCAATTACAGTATGTTGGCAGAACAACAAGACACCTAAAATGTAAATTTAAAGAACACAAAAAATATCATAAAGAGATTTAAAAATCATAGTGTCTCCAGACAATTTGCTTCTATGCACAATGCAGATCTGTTGCATCGAAAGGTATATGGGTTCAAACGTATTCGAGCCACAGTAAGAGGAGATATAAATGTGGAGCATATTGGATCTATCAGTTCGGATCTCTATATCTTGATGGCTTAAATGAAGCTATAGAATTAAACAGTGTCATTTAAGTGAAATATGTATAGTTTTCTGCATTTGAAGAAAATGTTTTGCTATGGTGTCTAGCGGTTTAATTAAACCTAAATTATTCTTTGACTTTTGGATAATGCTATTTTGTCAATAAGAAGGTGATTCAATAATTATGTTATACATTTTTATTAGCTATTTCTCTTAAATCTATAGTGATTTGGTAGCTTTTTATTATGTATTGATTGGTGCAATGAAAGCTAACATAGAAACCTGAGTTACTATAGTTCATACATTCATATAAAATGTAAATATATAACAACATATTACTTTTTCACTATTTGTTTATGCAAAACATCTCTATATATGGACTGGTAAAAAAATATTTAATAGTACAAAATAGACAGATGGGTCATGTGATTTTTAGTGAAGTTAAATCCTTGATGTTATAATTATATGTTATTAGTGCCAAAGGTTTTTTTTTTGTTTTAAAGATTTTTTTAAAGACATTGAAATAAAGGTAGGTCTAATCTCAGAATACTATATGTGTGTTTTATAAACATTTTAAAAAACATTTGTATATTTTCTGTCTGCTTCTAAATTAGATTAATTACACAGCTGCAACTATTAGGTCTTTATAAATACTGGTAATACTATCAGTTACATTAATGATCCATTTGATGAAGTTATATTTATAATGAAGCACACAAGGATCACCACTATACAGCAGTATGGAATTAATCTTGTTACTTCATTTGCTATTCCGGAAGGCATTTTTCAAAAGAGTGGCGTATTTCATTAAGAGTTTAATGTGAGAATGAACATTGTGAGGACCTCATATGCCACCTGGTATCTAGGAAGCCCAGCACCATATGTGCCCGTCCTGATTAATGGACAGAAGTGTACTGCCCTACTGGATAGTGGTTCATAAGTGCTCATTATATTTGAGAAGTGGTTCCATGAGAATCTGTCTGACTTGGAGGTATATCCGTTGTCCGGATTGACTATCTCAATGAATGAAGTTATTTGTATCTGGGATATATCACAGTTGGCCTCAAGATCCTAATAGAAGTGTCTGGCATTGAAAAAGAAGTGAGAGTCATCACACTAGTGTATCCAGACATGGAAGAAGAGAACAGTGATCTGCAAGTTATTGTAGGGACAAATGTTCATGTGTTTCACGCATTAAAATCCAGACTTCGCAAAGGAAAACAGAAGCTTGCAAATCATTGGAGAAGCAAGCTTTACAAAGTGGTGTCTAAACTGTCGGTATCACTTGTTTATCGAATAAGGCCCGAGAGGAAGAAAGGACCTGTAAAAACCTACCATAGATAACACCTATTTCCCATCGGTAGGAATGTAAGGTTCCAGATTGAGGAGATAGAAGATGTTTCACATAATCAGCTGAGACAATCCAGTAGGCAAGGAGTTCGACAGCATGATGAAACTCATCAAAGAGAGAACCCCAAATCGGAAGAAGAAAGTGAGTGGGGGTATGACCCTCCTACTAGAGAAATAGAGAATGTTATTACTACTCAGAGACCTGCTAAGCTACCAAAGTCTACTGGGAGGTCTTTGGGGAAACAAAGACAAGATTCAGTGCAAAAATTGGAAAAGATGAATCGGAGGTCATCTTTGAAGTGGAGATGCCGAGTGAACCAGTAAAGAGTCCTTTGAATGACAGCAGTGTTGGGGAAGAGATAGAACACTCAGAAGAAGTGTCAGGGGGAGACCAGGAATGCCTTTTAGAATATGAGCAACCCAGGTGAAACGTTAGGGTCCCTATGATCATAACTTATGACCAATTAGGAAAGCTACTGAAGTGTCCTGTATAGTACATCTTTATTGGGTTTATGCCTGTCCATACTTTGAATCCCCTAAAATCAGAGAAGGAGCTTGTCAAGGTTCATGTTTGTGTGTTAATAAGCAAGATGTATTAACCAGCATTCCTTTTCAGAGTGTGGAACTGGACCATCAACTGGTCAGTTGAGTACCAGTCCCACAAGGGAAGTGTGTAGTGCCAGCAGACATGATGGCCTGCACAGGTGCACTAATGTCAGGGATTGATAAAGCTCTGCTCACAGTGACATCACAGAGACCAAGAGAATGAGGGAAAAGTGACAGGTGCGAGGAATGTCTTTAAACTGGCAGTGCCATGAGTTACACTCTTGGAAGCATAATTATCCACCTGGAAGTGCAAGTCTTGGACTAATAATTTTGTTTTGGGTTTGTAGCATTTTACTTTACTTCAACTACATAAATACGTCAGACGTCTCTTTACACTGTATTTTAGTTGGACATATCTTTTAATATGGCCAGCTCAAAATACACACATAAGATTCCACGTTTGTGTAAAAATGTTTGTGTCTCTGTTTATGTTTACAGTAACGCTAAATTAGGCCTTTTATGTATAATGTAACTTCCCCCAAGTTATTTACCTGCAAATCACAAAAGTCACACTGGTATTTGTCTTTCAGTATACTAATTTAATTAATTTACATTGCAAAAGCTATTTGCAAAGACTGGAAAGAATGACAAGAAACTTCAACCAATTAAGTGCAATTAAGTGCAATGGTCATGAGGCAAGGGCTAAAATAACAATTCTACTTTTTTCATTACAGTACTCTGCTTAGCCCAAATTCTAAATGGAGGAAATGCATTTTATATTTGACCTGCTGCATCACAAAATCAAACACACAGTATATGAGGTTGTAAATATGCATCACACTTTGTTAACATAACGGTGTACACAGTCAGATACATAACAGAACACTGCACTCTAGAAGATAAGATGCTGTAATACTGTACTCCATTATAATATAGATGCTAGTGTATAGATGTGTCTGAAGTAGAGATGCATCACATGAAAATACACCTAATTAGATGCATACGGCTACTGTAACTGCATTCTATTCAATGCTGTTAGTATTGGAGCTACATTCATAGCAGTTGGTTTTCTTTATTTTTCATTTTATTTTATGCCCCTTCTTGTCATAGATGTAGATTACATATGAACTATTTCATGAACAAGATTCCCTTTGGATTTACCAGATTTTATATCTTTAAATTATTACCCCGGCAACCACTGCCCAAGGGGTGTCAGGATGAGTCCCAGTAATATTCAGCATGTGTATGGTTTTCCCTGAGTGCTGCACTGTTTTTGTTGGACTGATTTCCACATGCTGGTTTCACATTATGAGAGGGTCTCTCTGCCATAGTCAGATGCTAGATACCAGGTTTACAGGTGGACCCAACACTCATTATCTGCCTTATTAAAGTAATTATATCGTTTTCCAATAAGCATTGTCTAAGCGATTTGTGTTTCCAAAGCACAAAATGATTTATTTAGCAGATGCAAAAGTTTTAGCAATTCAATATATAATTATAATATAGTACAGCCAATACCAAAAGATATATTGCTAAGCTGCGCTCCACTGGTTCCAGCTTACAGTACATCACTCCAGAATACTGTGGTCAGAGAATGACTGACTTGGTACCAGCTAGAGCTGTATTATATACATTCAGAGTTACAGAGAAAACAATGCAGATCATGTGGCTTGCTTCTATTGGTCCAGGTTTCAGGAAGGTCCAGTGTACTGCACGTCATAGGCCTGTTCAAACCAAAATATCCAAAGGTGGGGGTCATTTCTCCAGGGGATGTGCTCCGACTTTCCCGCCAAGAATCCAGTTTCAACTAGTCTATTAGCATATTACATTTGGTATCACTTTAAACATTTATTCCCTAACATCAATAACTAGAGTATGCAATGAGCAATCTCTTCGGCAAATGAACCGGACAGCTGCTGATGGATAGGGGATAAAAATGATACTAAACATGACACAGTTCCTGCAACCTGAACCTCAAATAACACTAAAGTGTACATATAATCATAATATATAAACTAAATAATAAAGTAAATACTATCTGCTTATAAATCACAGTAGAATGGAACCAATATAAATATGAAATATATTAATAACTAAATGTTAGAGTGCGAGTGTGTGCATGCGTATTTTACCGCGTGATAGTGCCATGCCATGTGTTACGTGGCATACTGATCGCAATCGCACGGTAAAACAATACTAACCAATATGCTTTGGTTCATCCAATTATACGACTTCGACAGCCTGCTTTAGTGGTAACCAGTTCAGGCTACCGCTGATGTATTCATTTGGAAGGTGGATAGGTGCACAGCATGTTTTACTCTTTTTTTAATGGGGAATTGGATTTTAGATTACATGACTTTTGTGATGTAAGATACCCCAGTCAGTTTGCATTGGTAGCACACGGTTAACAGCAATGCTAATTTAGACAGGTACTTTATAGTATCACAGATTGTAATTCAGAAATGGAGCAATATGATAAAATAATGGCACACTGGATGTTGTTAGAACCATCCTATAAATAGAGAAGAATTGAAAGTTGTTGACGCATCTGTATCTTTGCAAAATTATGCAACTAAGGGATTTAATTACTTAAGGTTGGAAAAAGTGGTGAAATTGCCAATAGCAACAATCAGATTTTAGGTCCTGATTCATTAAGGATCTTAACTTGAGAAACTTCTTATTTCAGTCTCCTGGACAAAACCATGTTACAATGCAAGGGGTGCAAATTAGTATTCTGTTTTGCACATACGTTAAATATTGACTGTTTTCTCATGTAACACACAAATATTTGATAGCTTATTTGTACACTGAAACTTAAAGTTGATATTTGTGTGTTACATGAAAAAACAGGCAGCATTTAACTTATGTGCAAAACAGAATACTAATGTGCACCCCTTGCATTGTAACATGGTTTTGTCCAGTAGACTGAAATAAGAAGTTTCTCAAGTTAAGATCCTTAATGAATCAGGCCCCTAGTTACCATTTATTTAGTGCATTTTACAAAATGACAGCTAGAATCTAATTGGTTGCTATAGGCAACATCTCCACTTTTTCAAACCCGCAGATTAGTAAATATAACCCTAAGACTTTTTGTTTTATCTGGAAAAAGAGTAAAGGATTTACTTGGTATTTGAGAAACATTTGTGGATTTATTGACAAGTTTGAGTTAATCCTGCTTATATTTTGTTTTAATTAATAACAACATGTTTATGCAAAGAGTCTCATTATGTAACTACAATTTAAACTTGTAATATTAAAATTATGCTATAGACTTAAATTAATACTTTGAACTAGAGTATAGGAACTACAATTGTTTTGCTGTTTTATTTTTTCCCTTTGTAAATAATACACATTTAGTTATATTATTGTTATTATTATTATTATTATTATTATTATTATATTCTATACAAATGAATCACCCCAGCTATATTATACTGATTGTTGTTTTCTTCAACCCATCATGTTATTTTTAACATCTCCTTCCCAGTATATCAAAGCAGTAAATGTTATGCTGGACACTCTAATTATGTGAAGCATATTGATTGCATGTCAATAATGTTTTTAATAACAATTCAGTAAATTTTGTAAATACTAGCTGTGTGCATGACTAACTCATTTGTCCCTAAATGCGAATACTGAGTGGTCCTCCTTAAGCTGTTTTATAAACATGCTGGCACTTTAAAGATTTCTCCAATTTATATTTATCATACTGCTTATTTTTATATTTTCTGAGTGCATTTCTATTAGTTAATGCGTACACTTCAAATATTAATTAGTTTGTTGTCAGTTAGGTAAAAAAGTGAAAATGTAATTGGAAAAAATGTGGTCCCTCATTTTAAAGGAAATTACAATTTAGTTTTTTTTAGAAACATTTAGGAAGATCGTATTTCCTTTATGGTTTTGCTACAATGATAAAACTGCTATTTTGCTAAGCATAGCAGATGCAGCATTTCACATTTTGAAAACAAAGCAACCAATGTACTTTCTGTAATGCAGTCTTAAATTTTTGTCTCTCAGGGAAAAAATAAAGAAGGTGATATAAAATTTAAACTAGTAATTGTATTAAAAGCAATAGGCAGTCATGACCACCATTGACCATTTGTGAAACATCTGGAAAGAAGTCTTTGGAATGATTATATCCTAATAGTTATTTCCGTCCTCTGCTTCCATGTTAGATAAGATGTTATACTGTAATAGCGATCATAAAACATGATCTTATTAACTGTATAATCAACTTGTCACTATGTATGTTCTCGGCATTAACGCACACATTAACCATTCCAATTAGTTTTACACTAAAGAACAGAGAACAGCAAGTGACAGAAAAGGGTAATATCTGTCAAGACCAAAATATCACATATGACTAACAAAATTAGCAGCACTAATGTGTTTGCTGTAGCTAGTTGGTATTATGCATCATAATAACACTAACAAATTTGAAATATAGATATTTTGCAGATGAATTAATAAAACCTTATTGAGATATAAATAATTAATTACCTAATAAAGATGAATTATCATCAATATATAAACATTCGCTGGATGAACTCACTTTTATATAGCAATATTGATTTATTAAATACAGCCGAGAGCTTTTATAAGCGGATGTTTTCAGAAAATTTAAATACACATCTAGAAACCAATTAAATATCCTTCAAACTGAGAGTGTGCTTTAGGTGAGGGAGTAGCATATGTACCACAAGCAAATATATTATTTAAACACAATAATTTAATTTTTATTTATTTATTTATTTATTTACATCAACAGTATATTCTTTAGATTTGGGAACAAACACAATAGTAAAACAAGACTGGGCAGCAGGGACAGGCTGGGCTGGGGGGCAGTCCCATAATGGGCTACCTTGGGCTGGGTCACTGGGCTGCTTGCATTTTTTTCCTATAAAATAGGCTGCTGAGTCGAGTCTTGTCCCCCGGGCTACAATTTGCCAGCCCTCCCCTGCTGGGCAGTAACAGAAATATAAAGAGGTAAGAGGGCCCTACACACAAGCTTACAACCATTGAAAAAAGCCATGTGATACATGCGGTTAATTGCCACATATTGAAGACTGGACCAGCCATATTGATTTGTGAAAAAAGTGCTTAGTGGAGCTATATAATTTGGTAACACAACAATATGGTTTGGGGGTCAAGAAGTTGTTTGAGTATAGAAGAAGAATAAATGTTTTTAAATAAAAGTTTTGAGTGAACTGTGTAGATGGCTGGTAATTAGGTACAATAAACTCATCCTCCTTAAGTGACCTACAACATGTTACTAAGAAAAGGCAAATTCAGCATACAAGTGAAACAACAATTGTTAATAAATAGAATTTTTTCTCACACGTGAGTATTCTATAAATAATATAGGGTGTGTTTGTGCAAATCTGATAAGGAGTTTTGTAGCAGAACATCTACATACACAATCTGTCCACTCACAAGTGTGTCAACCAGTTATTTGAATATGTCGGTTTGACTTAGTCAAGCTCTTTTGAAATGTAACTACACCTAATATCTATGTGGGATAAAAACATATGTTAGAATTTATACACACAATGAATTTGATATTAAATGACATAACATTTAATATGTAGCTGTATTAATCATTGAGCATTTGCTATATTGTCCCCCTCTTTTACAAAATGTAAAACCATTAGCATTATGATTAAAACCAATCGTTTATTTAATTTCTCAAACCTACTTAAACATTTATGCCTTATTACACACCCTTGACATACTACATTTTCCCAATCAATTAACACATAGCTACATATTAAAATAGAAGCTATATTCCATGCATAATTTGAACACCAGTGTTTCTAAATAAAGAACCTAAATACTAATTATTTGTTACCCATATTTTTTTGCCTCCCTCTGAGTTTTTCGAATATATTGCCCTTTATCTTTGGTATTGTCAAGTATGAATGTAGAACACTCTAGACCTGTCAACTCATAGCTCCTTTACTAACTAATTAAAAGTCAGAAACTGTTCTAATTTTTAATGTTGCTGTTCTAATAGCTCTTAATTTTTCTATTAATTTACTTAATTTTGATGTATTTTCATTGACTATTTTATCTGCAATATTGGACAATTAATTTACTCCTTCCATGGCTCCATAAGCAGGATTGTTTTTCCTATTATACTTACACTACTGTTCCAAAAGTTTATAAGGCCCCCATTGTTTTAGGGTTTTTTTGCAATTTAAGCAATTTAACTCCAGTGAATAACCTGAAATGGTACAAAGTTAAATGGTAAACTACTAGAGGTTTTGGTTTAGGAATTTTTTTAAACATAATGTAAATTTCTGAGTTATACAAAAAGACATTTTCAGGGAGTAAGTAATGGGTTAAAAATGTACTGCTTTTCTGCAGCAATGGAAGTACATTAAGCCTTGAAAGGTATTGAAAACAATTCCTACAGCTGTCTCAACATCTGTTTCTTACTTGATTAAAAAATATAAATGCAGTATTGGAACAGTCTGTTATTACACTATCTGAGGCATTATTTGGACAATATTGCAATGTAGGAAGTAATATATTGCTATCAGAATGGTGAGAAACAGGCAATTAGAAAAGGAAGACCAACATACCATTATAACCATTAAAAGTGTAGGTCTTTTCTTTATAGAAATTTCAAAAAAGTCAAGGGGCTAGATTTACTAAGCTGCAGGTTTGAAAAAGTGGGGATGTTGCCTATAGCAACCAATCAGATTCTAGCTTTCTTTTATTTAGTACCTTCTACAAAATGACAGCTAGAATCTGATTGGTTGCTATAGGCAACATCCCCACTTTTTCAAACCTGCAGCTTAGTAAATCTAGCCCAAGGTGTTAGTTTCCTACACCATCAAAAAGCACTTGGACACTGGAGGAAACACTTATAGTAAAACGTCTAATGGAAACAATGCCACAGCATACACATAAGACAAGTTTCTGAGATCAGAGATGGGGGAAGAGAGAGAACAAGCAAAGGGATGTTCACTCTCACACAGATTTAACAGAAAAAAAGAAATAATCAACAAGGCCACCAAGAAGAAGCAGAAAGCAAGCAAAGACAGATGAGCACCTCATAAACACCCGAAATCCCATTGTTTGTTCTCTCCCCTTCTCCCTGTTCTTCTCTCAACCACAAACACATTAAAGAGACCAAATCCAGACAAACACTGGGCAAAGAATCCAAACCACCACACCCCTCTATCAGGCAATGACACAGCAGAACACAACACTCCAAGTTGTGCCACAGAATAATCTTTTATTAAGCAGTACCCACAGGACCAGAACCCTTTTTAAACCCGTAAAGGCAGCAACCATCACATCTACACACCAACACAAGACAAGCGCAGATGTCCAAGGGATCCCAGTCCCCTCAAGTTTCTGAGATCAGCAGCATGCGTAATAGGCAGGATACAGGACATTTTGAATACAGCTTAACAGAGGTCAAAGTGAGCAAGTTCCAGTTTCAACTATGAAGAGAAGACTTGCAGGTTTGGCAAGTCGAGTGACAGTAAGAAAGTCATTGCCAAGATGGCAAAATAAGTAAAAGAGTCTTTTCTGTGCCATAAAGCACAACTAGTGAATTACTAAAGACTGGAAGAATATTTATGGACCGCTGAATCAAAATTTTAAATCTTTTGTTCATCATGCAAAGTTTTTGTACACGAAAGGATGGTTTATCAGTGTGTGACACCAACTGTCAAACATGGAGGAGAAAGAGAGATGGACTGGGGATCTTTTGTAGGATGCACAGTCTGCGACTTGTACAGAGTTACTGTCACACTGAACCAAAAAGCCTACCACAGCATTTTGCAGCGGCATTCAGTACCCTCTGGTCTGCGCCTAGTTGGAATGGGCTTCATCCTGCAGCAAGATAATGACCCAAATCATGCCCAGGCTGTGTCAGGACTACCTTCAAGAAAAAGAACAAGATGGTAGGCTTCAAGTCATGGAATGACCAGAGCTGTCTCCGGGAATTAAACCCATTCAAGCTGGTTTGGGATGAATTGAGCAGAAGGGTGAAAGCAAAGCAACCGGCAGGTGCAACACATTTGTTGGAATTTCAGCAACACTGTTGGAAAGATCTTCCTAAACAATATTTGGTGTCCATTGTTGGAAGAATGCCGCAAGTGTATTCGTCAGTTATATCTCTAAAGGATGGCTTCTTTGAAGCGTCAAAAATTTAGATTCAATTTTGATAAACAAAATGAATCTATGATTTAATTTTTTACTCTAACTGTTGATTTGTACTATGCTTTAATTACAGACTATTTTGAGCCATTAAACTGCGTAAATTTCAATAAAAAATGGAAAAATGAGGGTGTTCTAAGAATGTTGCCCATTATAATTTCTAGTCATTCCTTGTGGAAAAGTAAAAAAAAGGCATATTGCTGATATCACATAACATAGTAAACAATTTCCTGAACAATCATCTGGAAACCACTTGCAAGCATTTCTTCCACACACATAAAAGAATGAGCTGGGTGTATTTCACAGACAGCATTTTTAATTAAGTAGTATGCATAAATTATAGCTAAAATATGATATTAGTTTTTACCATTTACCCACCTCTTGTACTCTCTCCCGTCTCCCACTCAATCACACCTTATACCTTGTCCCATATAACCTTTGCTCCCCCTTTATTCCTTGATGCCTTCACCATTCCCCCTGTCACTTTCCATGACCTTCCCACTAGCTAATTACTTAGCCCCACCATTACCCCCCTTCCCCCTCCCTTTAGACACACACTCTCTTACCTGCATCTAGGATCCATCTCCCACCTACCACTATTGATTCATTCAATTCAGCCTCAAAATCGCTGCCCTTAACCACTTTGTCACTTCCCATTCCAGCTGTGGGTACTGCCTTCCCCATCTCTGGGCCACACCTTATTTGTACCATTTACCCTCTAATCACCTCCTGCCACCCTCTCTTTACCTGAACACTCTGGAATGCAAGATTAGACTGTAGTAAGCTTGCTTCCATTCATGACCTTTTCCTCTCTTTCTTCCTCAATCTCCTTGCCCTCGCTAAAGCTTGGATCCCAACTTCTGACACTGTCTCCACTGCTGTCCTCTCCATTGGCCATCTATCCTTTACACACAATGACCACAACCTCCCCTCTTTCCATCTCTCACTATTTCTCTCTCCTTCACATTCTCAAATCAAGGGCGTAAATTGCTTCTGTAATAACTCACAATAAGTGGACAACTATCTAGAACACCCTATCTAGGATTAGCTGTTAGACATAGCAAAGAAAAATATCTAATTGGAGCACTGTAGGTCTAATTGAATGATAAATAGAATATACAAATATATAGTAATAAAATATAAATTTTAAATTTGATCAGTAGCACAACTGTAATAGGGGGTGGGTAAGGCCCCACTAAAAAAGGCAAACTATAAACAAAGAAAAGAATTACTATAGCGCTGCAACTGGTCAAAATATAATCATGCCAAACACAATGCTAAAAAGGTATATTAGATCAAATTTATTTATATATAAACAGTATCACATTTAAATATATGAAAGAGTATATTAAAATCACACATATAACACACATGTAAAAATAACTGAATATGAGCTCAAGATGATAAAAACGAGCACAGGTAAGTTGTGATAACAATGCTGTTCCAATAACTTTGAAAAATGATAAAACTCAAGAACTCATTTAATTTTGTAATCTCCTAGATCACTAATGAGAGTTCAGGTAAGAAAATGACAAGTAGAGACGCTAAGGGAAAGCTGTGACGTGCTGATGTAAATAGATGAAATAAAGTCTTCAATATTATCCAAAGGTGCACCTTTTGTGATTTGTGATCCAAAGTACTTAAATAGGATATAATAATCCAGTTATTATTATTATTAATATTTATTTATAAGGCGCTACAAGGCATCTGCAGCGCCGTACAGAGACAAACAAAATCACAATACAATGGGAGACAGCACAGTACAGTAAACACAGCAACTCAGTACGCTCAATGCACAGCTAGAGAGGGCGGGGAAAGGGGAGGGAGGATCCGAAAACGACGGGGCCCAAGAAGGGGGGCGCGGAAGACAGGGAGACCCCCAGGGGGGAGGAGGGAGCGAAAGTGGACGTGGGGTGGAGGACCTTTGAGGAGGAGGGCTAAGTAGCTGGAGAGCAGAGTTAGAAGTGGTGGAAACAGGAGGAGAGATGGCCCTGCTCAAAGGAGCGTTCAATCTAAGGGGAGGGGTGGACAGACAGAGAGACGCAGGGGAGAGAGGGAGAGTAGGGGGACAGAGGCAGAAGATAAGGTAGGAAGTTAAGTGGGAGACAGAAAGGCTTTAAGAAAAAGGTGGGTTTTTAGGGCCCGTTTGAAGCTGGACAGATTAGGGGAAGTTCTGATGGAGGGAGGGAGCTTGTTCCAGTGGAGGGGGGCAGCGCGGGCGAAGTCTTGGATACGCGCGTGGGAGGAGGTTATAAGGGGGGAAGAGAGGCGACGGTCAGTGGCAGAACGGAGAGGGCGGGATGGAGCATGAATAGAGAGGAGGGTGGAGATGTAGGGCGCAGTGGAGTTGGCGAGGGCCTTGTAGGTGAGTGTGAGGAGCTTAAAGAGGATTCTGAAGGGGAATGGGAGCCAGTGAAGGGCTAGGTAGAGGGGGGAGACAAAAGAGGAGCGGCGAGAGAGGAAAATAAGCCTAGCTGCAGCGTTAAGGACGGATCGAAGGGGATCGAGATGAGAGTGGGGGAGGCCAGTGAGGAGGAGGTTGCAGTAGTCCAGGCGGGAGATGATCAGAGAGTGGATAAGGCATTTGGTGGCATCTTGGGAGAGGAAGGGCCGGATGCGAGCGATGTTGCGCAGCTGGAAGCGGCAGGATTTAGCAAGAGAGAGGATGTGGGGGCCAAAGGAGAGAGAGGAGTCGAGGATGACACCAAGGCAGCGAAGTTGGGGGACAGGTGAGATAGAGGTGTTGTCGACAGTGATGGAGAGGTCAGAAGGGGATGGGGTATGAGAGGGAGGAAAAACTATGAGCTCAGTTTTGGCAAGGTTAAGTTTGAGGAATCGAGAGGACATCCAGGAGGAGATGGCAGAGAGGCAGGCGGACACCCTAGAGAGGAGGGAGGGAGAGAGATCAGGAGAGGAGAGGTATAGTTGAGTGTCGTCAGCGTAAAGGTGGTAGCTGAAGCCGAAGGAGCTGATGAGTTCACCCAGGGAGGAGGTGTATAGAGAGAAGAGTAAGGGTCCCAGAACAGAGCCCTGAGGGACCCCAACTGGAAGGGTGGATGGGGGGGAGAGAGACCCAGAGGTGGTGACAGAGAAGGAACGGTGAGTAAGGTAAGAGGTGAACCAGGACAGGACTGGGCCAGAGAGGCCGAAAGACTGGAGGGTGTGAAGGAGGAGGGGGTGGTCAACGGTGTCAAAGGCTGCAGAGAGGTCAAGGAGGATGAGAAGGGAGAAGTGGCCCCTGGCTTTTGCAGAGAGGAGGTCATTGGTGACTTTTCACCAATGACAGTTCCAATTAAATATTGAACATTAATGAAGAACTTGCATTACTTGACATGCAGTTAATCCGTCCGGCCGGTTACTGCGGCAGGTCATAGATACTCAGCAAATATGAGGTTTTATTTCCTTCAAATATGTGAACAATACAAAGGATATTTGGTCCACTTCACCCAATTGATGTCTGTAATTCCATAATTAGAACTCCTTGCACGCTTTCTGCAAAGTGATTTTTTCGAAGGGTCCCGGTCAGTCATTAAAATGAATAAAAGTAAAATTAACTTCCAATTTAGTGGAACAGCGTGTAGATCTTTATCCTGACACGTTTCATTACCTACACAGTAATTTCTTCAGAGGAAAAATACAACAACACTTTGTGTAAAGTCCAGCTCACAATGAGAAGATGAAAAGGAAAAATACAGCAACACTTTGTGTAAAGTCCAGCTCACAATGAGAAGATGAAAAGGAAAAATACAGCAACACTGTGTAAAGTTCAGCTCAAAATTAGGTATTATACATGGCATGGTTTAAATAAAGATTATTATATTTTAATCAACTTTCTACTCCAGAATGCAACATACACAAATAACTACCTTGTTCTCTCATTTCCATACAATTATGGTGTAGATAAAATGGTGACACCTACCCAGAAAATGTAATTAAAATTAAAATCTTATTCTACAAGTATGTGTGTATGAAGTATGAACAGGGGAGTAATGGTATTATTTACCAAATGTTTATTGAAAATAATAGACATCTTTTTAATATCCTGTAGACAAGAAATGACAAGAAATGTGTATAATAATTTACTCACTATAAACATGATAATAAAAACTAAAGTATTACTTGTATATAACTTTGTGCATACTATATGTAATACTAGTGCCAATAAAATATGACAATACAAAAATGTAAACTATGGATCCAGAGTACTGTTTATAATATTGATCACACTGTATAATAAGATTAAGTAAAAGTGACAGGTGTTATTAAGTGGTCAAAATGACTGCCTTCATTTTCATAATTGGAAACCAATTTACTAATATGTGCTCTGGGCAGTGATACCTTGTACATTTCAATACATATAGGGTCTAATGCAGAGTGGAACGCAAGTCGCATGCAAATTGAGATTGATCGCATGCAAATAAGGAAACATTTTACTTGGCATCAGCCGCAATATACACCAGGTATACGTCATGTAACAATGTGCGTATTTTGATGCTGAATGCAGAGTTGAAACAATACGTGTGGCTTTGCATGCGTGTAAATACTCTCAAACATGACCAGTACCAAATGTATTTACAGCCCAATTAACCATCATTAGCGATAAAACACTACTCGTAACAATTGACTACTTTTAACCCTTGTAACGAACACTTCTCAACCTTTTAAAGCAACATCAGTGCTCTCATATAAAACTGATTTGTTTTATGGTACACGTTCCATAGTCATCATTTTATCTTACTAGGTTTTCTTTGTGCTGCTATATGTGCCATCTATTCACTTAAGTCTGTTATTGATAACACCCTTTTTTCTTGTATATGTATGTGTACAGACTTGTGCGTCCTGCCTGTAAATAAGTTTTTTTCCTTGTTTCCTCTGCTGCACAGTGTCATCACCTTAGCCTGAGTGCTGTAGGGTCTTCATGCGGTAATGTTCTTGGAATGAGCAGCACCAGGGAGACTAAGAAACCCTCCTCCACCTACTTAATACCACAAACACACAAATAAGATGGTAATACACCAGGCTGATATTTAGAAGCCACACTGGCATGTTTATTGGCAGAATTTGAGCTTCTAAAGGTTTTTTCTAAATTTTATATAGATAAGAAATATATCTATTTGGTTCAAACAATGGTTACATGGAACTTTGCATGCTGTAACATTGTAAGTGCACAGCAATTTAAATGCAAACATTTGAAGGGTATCTAGAGAACAACAAAAATCTAACACATATATTTATACAGGCTTCACTAGTTTTATATCGCTAAGAGGTACCTCTATCCATTCTAATGATTGCCCTGCAATATCTCTCTAACCAAAATAATTATCACTAGCAAGATATATTAAGCTCTATCACAGTTGCTTTAACTTGGCTACCACATATCATACAAATGCATTTGAATATTATACAAATGCATTTCAATATCAGGCAAATGTATACAATCATGCAGTCTTTGTTAAAAGGCAGTACAAATTTATATCACTTCTTCTCCTTCACAGTTCAAACAGTCATTACAGTTGCAAACAGTACAGCTTAATGTCACTTTTCCCTGTATTCCACAATATTGACTTAACACAGATAATCCCACACAGTGGTACTTTGCAATTTTACTCTCTTCCAATAAACAGTTACTTTCTCTAGGCAATTTGATAAAGCATGCTCCCTTGTCTGTCTTTCCTTCTATTCAACACAAATACAGAATACCATTTGCAGCCCAACTGCTTCTTATCTTCTACTTAGGAATAAGCATACAGTCACTTTAATAAAAGCTGGCTCCTCAACACACAGTTGTAGGGCTTTCCCACAGATAGCAAATAATACAAATGAGTTTGGTGCACTTTTCCTCAGTTTTAGACTCTGTCCGCTAACTATCTTTCCCTACACTTCACCCTTGTTACTATATCACAGTCCTGCAAAAGGGTATTATAAAATATTTGTCAGGTCTCCCTACCTATTCAATACCTGGATAGTAACAAAAGTACTCAGTCCAGGTAGATCAATAACAAGGTAAACATGGGTTACTTATTACCACTGGTCTCTAACATCTATGTTCAATAGGGCTCCTCTCTGCTTGGGTATCTGGTAAGCTTTCCCACTATCCATTGTAAAGACTTCTCCACTCTCTCAGGGTGTCTCTCTCCTTAATCACCCTATCTCTCAAACCTCTCAAAATCCGGATGTTCTCTCTTTGACAGGATGTAAGAGACTGAATGTCTGTCTCCCAGAAGGCCTCTTAGAATCTCCAACTGTCATTTGTGATGGCTCCTTCATACACTCCCCCTCCCCATTGCATGCTGGGAGATGTAGTTCTCTGCTGGCAGGGGAGGTGTCTAAATGCATGTAATGCCTGCTTGGGTAACCAGTGCTACATTTAACTGTTGTGTTTTTGTAATATATTTTTGAGTTATTTGTACACTTGTTGATTAGGAGAATTGTGTAACTTCATAATAAAGAACATACCTAAGTTTAATTATTGTGTAATTTTTCATCATTTTGCAGTTTGTTAATATTATGTGACATTCCCATGTACTACATATAAATGTTAAGACCTTATTAAATACATGTATACTGTCACTGCAACTTAAAAACTTTCTTTTTTTCTTTTTTTCTACAGTAAAACACATTGTTAGTAGAAAGAAATCAGACAGATATGACTAAAGCATTATTTACTATATAGTATAAATGAAATCCACATGAATATTCAGTGTCATAACTGTGAAATTTAAATATTTTGCATCAGCGGTTTTCCTCTGACATACCTGTACTGCATTTCCTATTGGATGTAATTCAGGCATACCTGAGTTGGGTGGTACAATGCAAGGGGTGCAAATTAGTTTATCATTTTGCTCATAAGTTAAGTACTGGCTGTTTTTACATGTAGCATACAAATACTTGATGGCTTAAAAAAACTTACTCAAATTCTTGCCTAAGTTCTTTAATGAATCATGCCCATATAGTGCAAGTATCCTTCTATGGAAATATTTTTCAGCAGATATTTATTTACTACATAAACATAATTAAGCATCTTGCTGAAATTGGATTTTTTTTACATGTTTGCACTTGGGGTATTTGATTGGGCCATGGTAAAAAGGAAAAATACTGATTGTGACATTCTACATTTGTCATTCATAGGCCTATGACTTACACCAACTATCACACATAGATATTTTACACAGCAGAAAGTATCAAGTTAAAAGCTAACACACACACAGAGCTTATATTGAAAATTATGTAGAAAAGATATCATAACCAATATCAGTACGTGATATAGTCTTACATATTTTTATCTCATGTTTTAATAGACAGCATGTGTGTATTCCAGTGAACACACACATCTGTGAATTACATGATCCACCATTTTGTGAGTGTCAGCAATCTCACTCCATGATATTGCTGAATCTGCACAAGGACACAGGCGGGAAATGGCATCACGGATTGGGATGGCATATCATGCCTGTATTATGCAAGGGATATGGCCATTATGGTCATCCTGCCTCAATGGTCATAATTTCATTGCTACTTGGAGTTTGACTGGTAGAGATTTTAGTAGTACCACAAGCACCAGCATGGGGTTTGTTTGTTTGCTGGTTTCCCTGCTATAGTGCCACCAGGATGTCCTAGTGCTGGTAATAGTAAATCTGGGAGGACCCCAAACTTTTTGTCCCTTCAATTTTGTTAGTGCCAATTGGCGGTACTAGGTTTGGTTAATCTGTGTTCTGGTGGGGGGCACAGACAATTTTTTTATATATATATTTGCAGTGATCATAAAGGAATTACAGTTATAAGGGTTAACCCATCACATAATTATTGGTAATAAGGCCTAAATCATAACTGCAGTGTAAATATGGTATATCAAATGAATCCATTGATTAATTGTGCTACTAAAGTGTAAAATGTGGAGTCTGGTGTGTGTGTGTGTGTGTGTGTGTGTATTCGGTGGCTCTGCACATCTCAGTTTTAAAAGATAGCAGTGCCACTTGTGGAAGCTTCAAAGGCCCCTGCAGTGAGCTATATCCTGGCCTAGGATGGAGTTTTGACACCTGAATAGACTTTTAGGAACCACTCAGCATGGTGTCTGGCTCAAGGAGACCATGTGCTGACTTGGCTATATTTTGAATAGACAAAAATAATTCAGTTTCAAATATGCCACTTAAAATCAATAAAAGTAGTGGTCAACCCCTTTTTCCTCAAAAGCCTGAAGAAGGGTAGCTCATATGTCAAATTAAGAATTTTGCAAAACTGAGAAGTTGAGGAAATGAGTATAAGCTTGACTAATGCCCTATACCTAGGCTTATTTGGTATTAATAGATGGGTAAATTCATAGGGGATCTATTAATAATAAAATTGGGTCTGTGTGACAGTCCACAAAAAAGTTAGGTCATATAGTAGAATTGGGTAGTAAAGGCAACATGCAAACTGTGATTAGACCAGAATCCTCTTCAAACTCCTTACCACCACTTACAAAGATCTCTCCCAGTCTACTGCTCCCTATATCTCTAACCTCCTCACCAGT
Organism: Mixophyes fleayi; assembly: GCF_038048845.1. Lineage (NCBI taxonomy): Eukaryota > Metazoa > Chordata > Amphibia > Anura > Limnodynastidae > Mixophyes > Mixophyes fleayi. The sequence continues at coordinate 105,001,287 of NC_134408.1, read as the reverse complement.
TACACTCCTGCCTCTCTTCCACTCTAATTACCACTTCCCACTCTAGAATCCAAGACTTCTTTCGTGCTGCCCCCCTGCACTGGAATAACCTCCCTTGCTCCATCCGTCTCGCTCCCAATCTATGCTCCTTCAAACGAGCACTTAAAACTCACCTGTTCCTCAAAGCCTACCAACCATCCACTTAGCCCCTCATCTACTCTGCTCTCTCTTCCCTCTCTCCCTTGGTCCCTTTTTTTCTCCCCTGGCATCACCGCTCCCTCCCGTGTCTGATTTGTCCACCCTCCCTTAGGATGTAAGCTCGTATGAGGAGGGCACTTCTTCCCTCGTGTCTCCATACCTGTTCTTCTGCTTCGTCCTTACTCCATATGTCTGTCCCGGAGTTTCTGAAGCATTGGTACTTTGTGTTTATTGTTCTGTACTGTTTAACCCTGTATGGTCTACTGTTTGTACTATGTACGGCGCTGCAGAAACCTTGTGACGCCCAACAAATAAATGATAATAATAATAATAATAATAATAGTCCAAGAACAAACAAACATTAATGACCAGCACATGAACCTGGGAAAAGCTGGTATAAGTAATGAGTGACACATGTGTGTAATAACGAGGAACAGATTTGATGGAAGATAGAGAATGTCACGCTTCAAAGTAAATCACTGCTATGGAGTCCAGGATGTGATGAAGCATAAGGTGTTTATTGCTGAATACTGGTTGCAAGGAATACTGCAGACATAGCTAGAAAGAAAAGTGGAGAGAGATCCGGAGAAGTGGCGTTAGCAGCAAAATGTGAGAGTCCGAGTGCACAGGAGCAGCAGGAGAACAAAACTATAGGAAGGGCAACAAAACAGCAATGACCAGCACAGGAGAGGTAGAGAAGCAGGTATAAGTAGGGAACACCCAGGTGCAGGAGATAATTAGTCCAACAGGTTAACCCCTAGCAGTGAGAAGGATAAAACACAATAGCAGCACCTCTGATGAATTAGTGGTACTGCTATAATATATACAATGAACACAAATATAAAGTCCAATAGTCCTGGAGGCAAGAGCTGCCAATACATAGCAGCAAGCTGCAGGCAGATCGTGACAGTACCCCTGCCCTTACGGATGGATTCCAGGTGCCTGAATCACCAAAAATGGTTAAAAAAGTCTGAATCAAAGTTCAAAGTCGGGGTCCTGGTAGAGAAGTCCCCGTCCAAGGGCGGAAAGGAGATGGAAATCATACTAGAGGGGAGTTGAGACACCAGAGACCCTCCTCTTCTTTCGCCCTCATCTTTTTGTGAGATCTCCTCATAATGGGAGCCTGAAGCACTTAGGGAAGGTCACTAAGTTGAGAAAGGTTTCCATCAAAAGTAGGTGACAGCTGGGACTGGAGACCCTCGGCAAGAGACGGTACTTGGAGGAAGGCCCAGACTGGGCACACTTGATAGACGGTCAGGACTGGGAAAACCTGAAGTACAGCCTGGACTAGGCACATTTGGACTGGACAGCACTGGGAGAAACCTCGGACTGGCTATCACTGGGAGAGCCTCGGACCGGACACACCAAGCAATAACTTGGGCTGCATTGCCTTGAATGGCGACTCAGGCGGGACCATATTGACTGGCAACTTGGGCTGGACTGTAACGTGGAGACCGAGACCATATCAGAACCAGACAATGTTATATATTGTGAAAGTGCAGAACAGATCACAGAAAAGGGATTTATCTTTACTAGCCTCTATGTCAAGTACAACGGAAACATAATGGAAATAAAAATTGACACTGGTGCAACATCATGTCAAAAAGTTGAAATGCACACAACAAACCAGCAGGCGCTAAATGACCAGATAAGTGTATGGAGGTCAAATGATCAAACCTATGGTGACAGCTACACTACAGTTCATGTGTGCCCCATTACAGTTTCACATTGTTGATTGTGACATCAGACCACTACTAGGACTGCCTGATAGCTTTAAAGTGGGCTTGATACACCTGGGAGCTGAAGTCCATATAGTACAGCCAGAAACTCCAGAACTCAAGGAATTCAAAGATCTCTTTGACTATGCTACCATTAAGCTTCCTGTCATTTACCACATGCAAATGGATGAGTCAATTGTCCACACAGTCTGTGGACCCCAGCGCATCTCCATTGTCATGAAAACTTCTTGCTGAACAAGACCACATAACAAGGCTCCGTATAATTACCCCAATAGAGGAAGCAACACAGTGGGACTCAGACATGGTAGCTGCAGTGAAAAAAGACAGATCAGTCAGAATATGTATAGACCCTGTCCACCTAAACAAAGCATTACTGAGGCCTCGACATCCATTGAGAATCTTCAGCACCCTAGATGCTAAATTCTAATTTTGTCAGATACCTCTGGACAAAAAGCTGTCCAGACTGCGTTCATGACACCTGCAGGATGATATACCTTTTTGTGCATACCTTATGACCTGTCCACCAGCAGTGAAGTTTTCCAATGATGCATGGAACAGCTGTTTGCAGGATACCCATGTGAAATGACTGTCAATGACGTCCTCATCTGGGATCACAACATGCAAGATCACGATGAGCGCCTCCATCAGGTGTTAGAAAGGATTTATACCATAAACTAAAAGTTCAACCCAGACAAATACAAGTACCAGTTATCAGAATTTCTATATATGGGTCACCTACTCACTAACAAGGGGGTCAAGCCAGACTATGAAAAAATGACAGCCATTCACCAAATGCCGTTCACTGAGGACAAACTTAGTCTTCAGCAATTCCTGGAAATGACAAGCTACCTGTCAAAATTTCTTCCCGACTGCAAGGAGACAACTGCACCACTAAGACAGCTTCTACACCAAGATAGAGAATGGGGCTGGCAAGAGCCACAGCATGCTGTAGTTACAAAATTAAAACACAAGTTATCAAGCCCTCCAGTACTGCATTACTTTAATGTGCATTTACGTGTGGTGATCTCGGTAGACGCCTCACAACACAGACTGGTTGCTGTGTACCTCCAAAATAACAGGCCCATAGCCTTCTTCTCCAGAGCAATGACTGAGACTGAATTACGATATGCGCATATTGAAAAAGAGCTTTTGATATTAGAATTTGCCTGTCACAAGTTCCACAGCTTTATATATCAACATCCTGTCACTGAGAGAGACCATCAGCCACTCATCACCAAACTGAGGAAGCCTTTGCATAATGCTTTTTCAGCATACAAAGAGTTAAGAATGAATGTAACATCATGGCTGTGCAAAAACTATCCTGGAGGAGCTTCAGCGTGAAACCTTGGCAGGCGATCAGTGCCAACGGCTGTCTCAAATCATATTACAAGGGTGACCCCAGTCCTCTAGGGAAATCTCACAAGATTTGCGTTCCTTCTTTGTCATGAGAGATGAACTTGCTCTGTCTGACAGAATTATCCAGAGAGGGCAACAATTCATAATATCGCACACCCTGCAGAAGTTCAATGCAAAGCAGCTCCACAATGGGGACCTGGGTCTTGAAGCGACCAAGCGCAGGGCCAGAGAGTCACTATAATGGTCCACCATGTTCAGTGACATTGAAAGAGAAGTCTCCAATATGGCCCCTGCAATGCTCTCAAAGCTCATCAGCCAAAGGAATCTCTGCATCTACACAAGATTACTGACTTGCCCTGGTCTCTCACTGCTGCGGACGTCTTTAAATAAAGAGGAAAGGAACATTTAGTTTTGGTGGACTCTTATTCAGGGTCGATTGAGTTTGATTACCTACCCAATCTCATCGGTGCTACTGTTATTAAACTCAGGACACAGTTTGCTACACTTGGTATCCTACAACAACTGATCACGGACAATGCCATGCACTTGAACTTTCAACAGTCTACCAGCAGCCCCCTCTATCCTTATTTCAGTGGGCTAGCAGAAAGAGCTGTCCTCTCAGTCAAACACCTGCTGGAAAGCGCACACTTCATAAAACTGACATCTTTGCAGCATTGCTTAACAGATTTAAAGTGTGGTAGTGTAATGCATTCATATCCTATTGTACATTATTTAAATGTCATAAGAATAGGACAAATCATACAGAGGTCTGATATGCTCAATAAACATATTTAGTGATTGGTTCCACTTAAATCACCCAAACCTTCATCCTCTTATGCACCTCTCTCAACCAACATTGAGGTAGAATTACATCTCTGGAGAGGAGATTATGGTGCACAAGGGGAAAGCCTGCCCTCCTTTCGATTGTATCATATAAATGTAGTTGTGATTACTAAGATCTCGCAGCTGATCAAATTACCAGCATGACGTTTATTTCTTATTTCCTGTGGATTGCTTTATTTGATCTTTCAATCACATAATGTGCCAAACATACAAGCAGTGATTCTGTCATAACATTGTGTCATTGTTTATATGGAAGGACGCATATAGTGCTCTAGTTCTCACTGCCTATTGTTCCCCAATCACTAGAATAAATCTGTTGGTTAAACTGTCCATGTAATTGATCACTGTGTGACCCATTGACATGAATCTCGACCAAGAGTGAATGCCTCCTTTCTCAGTATTACTGCATACAATTCACTAGTCAGTATGGAGGCATAGACACAGGTTGTAGCGAACGGGGTGCAGCCTGCGTATGCGGCTGTACAGCTGCTAGTGGCTCTCAATTCTGGGTACGTCTACCCTGACGTACGTTTCACCAAGGCTTCTTCAGATGGGGAATCACCGGAGACGAGGAAGAGAAGATTTCTTATAGTTAGGATAACCATTTGGAATTGTTCCCTGCAATGATTGACAAAAGAGGCAGCCTATGGCATTGCAAATCTAGTCATATGCCCTCTTTCAGTCATACAATGTGGGATTGATAATATATAATTAACAACAGTGTATTTATATCTAGATGTAAATTTGTGGAGGTTTTTTTTCTTTCATTATTAGACTCATTTATTAGAATCCATTACTTGTAACATTTGATATCACAGAAGACTGTATTGGTCTGCATGGTTTCTTTTGAAATGAATAATGTCCAGCATCTCTATTCTATGCAAGACCTTGAGGGAATCCCACATTGTATGAATTAAAGTGGGCGTGTTTACAATGCCATCTTTTGTCATACACTAAACTGTTTATAAAGCTGTCAGATGCAGAGAAAGCAAGTATTCTGCTGAAAGACAGACTGAATTAAGTTTACTGTGAACTGTTCAGCACCTATTTTTCTTACAAAGAATGCAAAAGTTTTTAAAATTGCTGGGTATTTTAGTGCCACACCAGTTGATTCACTGAGCTGTGAGTTGAGTGTGGTCCAGCAAAGTTTTCTATTTGTCTGTGTGGTATGCTAAAGCAATTGTTTGTTTTTTCAAAAAAGGCAAACGTTTTAAAAATTGCTGGGCATTGTAGTGCCATACCGTGGTTATTCACTGAGCTCTGAGTTGTGTTTAATCCACAGAAGTCTGCTGTTTTACCTGTGTGGGAGGCTTAAGCACCTACTTGTTTTTTTAATTGCATGTGGAAAGTGCTGAATATGTGTAAAGACTAACTTTGATATTTAAGGCTGTAATAGAAATCAAGAGTAATTGCTGCTAGTAAAAATTTTCTTTGCTTTAGCGAAGATGGGCAAGAGAAAGAATAAAATATGTCTAAAAGAAAGTTTAGAACAAGGTGTCTGAAACTGTGTCCCAGCAGAAAAACAGATAAATTGTATGAGAGTTTACAGAGTGGAAATGAAGTTAGAAAATCTCACTCTCTCTGCACAAACCTGGGGGTAAATGTATAAAAGTCAGATTTCTGCAAGTCGCTGGAAATCGGCGACTTTGCAGTGAAAATTTAAAGGGGTGATGGCTTGTAAAGGCAAACTTAAGTCAGAGTATGGCACTAGGTGTCAGAAGTTTTAATAATAATAATAATAATAATAATAATATATATCAAAAATAAGTTAAGTCAGAGTATGGCACTAGGTGAAATTATATAAAGTAATAAAATGATATAATAATTAGAAGATAATACTTAATCATCAAAATATATTTGGTAAAAGAAAAAAGAAATGATCTAATGGGGCACTCTAATGGGCAAGAGAATATTTATTATTATTTATTTCAAGTATTGATAATCTGTTAAATACGTCTTTATTGATTTAAAATTAAAACATTCCATTAGCGAAATATAAAAATTGAATATAGATACCACCCTGAATATAAATAACTGATAAAAAGACGAAAATCAATTTGTCTGACCACGACACTGCTCCAATTATGGACCTAACTTAATTACCTTAAGTGTAAAATACACATAAATAAGTCTTCTATTAACACCACATCCCAATGAAAGACAGTTGTGTGAAATTAATAAACTTTATTCATACATCATGTCGAATGACAACACTGTAAAGGAAATAGCTTATAATAGTTGAAAGGCACTGCAGTATTACAAACATATGGAGGGACTAATATGATCCCTCTTATATCCACTATGTCCTGCAAATTGCCCTTATTTATAACTAGAAAGGAATGAAATGATATTCCCTTATAATGAATGGCTGATTGCCTAGCAGGATACAATTGATAATATAAAGCTATCCTGCACTATTTCTGTCTCGCTGGTACTACCTTCTAACTCAGTGATTGTCTAACTGTCTATATTTGGTTCTAGCTAAATAGCAGGGACTGGTGGTGGGACTCCCACCACCAGTCCCTGCTATTTAGCTAGAACCAAATATAGACAGTTAGACAATCACGCTGCCCGCTGAGTTAGAAGGTAGTACCAGCGAGACAGAAATAGTGCAGGATAGCTTTATATTATCAATTGTATCCTGCTAGGCAATCAGCCATTCATTATAAGGGAATATCATTTCATTCCTTTCTAGTTATAAATAAGGGCAAAGATATTTTTAGATTCCTCTAATAATCATGTATTTAAGATAAAAAAAGTTAATGAATTGCCAAACCACGTCAGTAATTTATTTACTGGAGTGTCCCTTTAAAATAAAGTATGTTGGTAAAATGTACAGGGCTCTTAAAATGAGATCCAGGGGCATTTAAGGGCCATTGAAAATAAGTCTGAATTGTATTCAGTATCTAGACACTTTAACAATATATCATAATGCTGATTTTAGTGGCCTACAATTCAAGGCCATTGAACATGTGACCTTGGGTGAAAGAGGTGGAAACTTGGAAAATAGGCTTACTTGGAGGGAAATTTACTGGATCTATAGATTAGATACCTTAACGCGTACAGGTTTGAATGAAAAATTTGAAATTGCACCTTTATTTAAGTAACTAATCAATAGTTTATATTTTATCTTTTCCTCTTTTCATAGGGTGCCAAAACTTATTTTAAAGATATTCTCTATATTTATGTATCTGTATGTATTTATACTTACCTTAAAGTCTAGATTTATTGATGGTATTGCTAATATTATGTATATATATTTTTATTAATTTTTGTACTATGCTGCTTGTTATAATTGTGTCATCTAGTGATTTATTATGCGTGTTTATGCTTAACATAACAGGTTGCTAAAATTGATGTTTGCATTTTTATGCATGAATATTTATATATATTGTATACCCTTACAAGTTTGTTATTATTTACCTTATATTCTAATTTAAGTATGTGATCTAGAGTAGGGATGTGCACGGGCGACTTTTGAGGTCTCGTGTTTTGTGTTTTGGATCCGGATTTTCTCGATGTTTTGGGTTCGGATTTGTTTCGCAAAACACCTGCCGAAAGGTTTTTGTTCGGATTTAAGGTTTTGGATTCGGATTTTTTTTGAAAAAAGCATAAAAAGTTAAAAAAATCAAGTTTTTGGGCTTATTTTCACTCCTACACTATTATTGACCTCAATAACATTCAATATCAAGCATTTTCACTAATTTACCGTGTATTCTGAACACCTCACAATATAGTTATTAGTCCAAAACGTTGCAACGAGCTATCTTTCTGGACTGCGTAGTGGAGTGGTCCCCACAATATAATAAGAAAACCATCAACTGGTCTTAATCGCACCAAAACATGTACCTGGACTGCGTAGAGGAGTGGGTCACCACAATATATATAATAAGAAAACCATCAACTGGTATGAATCGCACCGAATAATGTACCTGGACTGCGTAGAAGAGTGGGTCACCACAATATAAATTAAAAACCCTGAACTTGTATGATTCGCATCAATAATGTACCTGGACTGCGTAGAGGAGTGGGTCACCACAATATATATAATAAGAAAACCATCAACTGGTATGAATCGCACCGAATAATGTACCTGGACTGCGTAGAAGAGTGGGTCACCACAATATAAATTAAAAACCCTGAACTTGTATGATTCGCACCAATAATGTACCTGGACTGCGTAGAAGAGTGGGTCACCACAATATAAATTAAAAACCCTGAACTTGTATGATTCGCATCAATAATGTACCTGGACTGCGTAGAGGAGTGGGTCACCACAATATATATAATAAGAAAACCATCAACTGGTATGAATCGCACCGAATAATGTACCTGGACTGCGTAGAGGAGTGGGTCACCATGATATAAATTAAAAACCCTGAACTTGTATGATTTGCACCAATAATGTACCTGGACTGCGTAGAGGAGTGGGTCACCACAATATATATAATAAGAAAACCATCAACTGGTATGAATCGCACCGAATAATGTACCTGGACTGCGTAGAGGAGTGGGTCACCACAATATAAATTAAAAACCCTGAACTTGTATGATTTGCACCAATAATGTACCTGGACTGCGTAGAGGAGTGGGTCACCACATTATAAATTAAAAACCCTGAACTTGTATGATTCGCACCAATAATGTACCTGGACTGCATAGAGGAGTGGGTCACCACAATATAAATTAAAAACCCTGAACTTGTATGATTCGCACCAATAATGTACCTGGACTGCATAGAGGAGTGGGTCACCACAATATATATAATAAGAAAACCATAAACTGGTATGAATCGCACCGAATAATGTACCTGGACTGCGTAGAAGAGTGGGTCACCACAATATTATTAAAAAACCCTACACAGGTCTGAATTCCACCCAAAAAGTTTATGGACTGCGTAGTGTAGTGTTCCCCACAATATTATTTAAAATTTTTGGAGCAACAGTCAACGTTGTTTAATATCTGATACACCTCTATCTGGACTGCATAGTGGAGTGGCCCCGGTACCCAATTTGGTACCGGGGCCACAATACCTCCTCCAAACATGGTACAGACCATTCGTCATTGAGATCCCATCAAGTATGTTAAAGACAGACAGGGTCGAAGTGTTATTGGTTGACTTTGTAAACCAAAAAACTGTCCCTGTTGCACATAGTCGTGCAATGAAGACTGACTTTTTCATTTAAAGGCACCATCTTTCAAGTGTTGTGTTATACTTTTGGTAAAATTGGTTTATTTTGTTCCTCTTTATGGTAACTACTAATAGAATTAAAGTATTAAATAGAAGCGGCAGTTCCTCTTTATGGGAATTAGTAATAAAATTAAAGTATTAAATAGAATTAAAGTATTAAATAGAGTGGTATAGAGTGGTAGTGTGGTATAGAGTGGTCCCCACAATATAATAATAAAACCCTCAACTGGTCTGAATTCCACCAAAGAAGTATCTGGACTGCGTAGTGGGGTGGCCCCGGTACCCAATTTGATACCGGGGCCACAATAAAATAAATACACCCTCAACTGGTCTGAATTCCACCAAAGAAGTATCTGGACTGCGTAGTGGGGTGGCCCCGGTACCCAATTTGATACCGGGGCCACAATAAAATAAATACACCCTCAACTGGTCTGAATTCCACCAAAGAAGTATCTGGACTGCGTAGTGGGGTGGCCACGGTACCCATTTTGATACCGGGGCCACAATAAAATAAATACACCCTCAACTGGTCTGAATTCCACCAAACAAGTATCTGGACTGCGTAGTGGGGTGGCCCCGGTACCCAATTTGATGCCGGGGCCACAATACCTCCTCCAATTTCCAAGTGTAGTGTTTATAACATCTTAACACTACACTAATTCTAGCACGTCAAAACCTCTTGTTTTAAATAATGACAGGGCATTTAACTTTTGATTTAATTTATTGAATTTGTTGGCATTTTCTTTTACTTTTTGAACATGGCAAACGACTGTTGAATGGTCACATAATGCCAAAAAAAAGTTGCAAGATGGAATTGTCCTTGGGCCCTCCCACCCACCCTTATGTTGTTGAAATAGGACATGCACACTTTAACAAACCAATCATTTCAGCGACAGGGCCTACCAAACAACTGTGGCTGAAATGATTGGTTTGTTTGGGCCCCCACACCAATAAAACAATTCATCTCTCCCTGTACAAACTAAACAGGCTCTACTGAGGAAAGATGTCGTCCTCATCCTCAACCTCTGATTCCTCTCCCCCTACAGTGTGTACTTCCTCCTCCTCACACATTATCAATTCGTCCCCGCTGGACTCCACAACCACAGTCCCTCTGTACTGTCTGGAGGGCAGTGCTGTACTTCATTGAGGAATTGATTATTCATTTTTATAAACATCATTTTTTCAACGTTGTGAGGAAGCAACCTCCTTTGCCACTCACTGACCAGGTTCCCCGCTGCACTAAAAACTCTTTCCGAGTACACACTGGAGGGGGGACAACTCAGTTAAAAAATAGAGCCAGTTTGTACAGGGGCTTCCAAACTGCCTTTTGGAGTTCTACCACGTCACTACCGCTAGTTAATTTAGATTGCAAGGCTTGTAAATATAAATACTTTGAAGATAAAAAAAGCAGGCTGCACAGACTGTGGAGCTAGAAAGTGAAATTAAATGGACCACGTTACTTTGGTGGCTATCTATGCCCCCCCCCCCCCGCCCTACACTTGTAGTTGAATATAAATAAAGCAGCCTGCATAGACTGTAGAACTAGAAATTCAAATATACAAAGAAATGGACAAAGGCAGTTTGGTATCTGTCTGCATCAGATCCCCTCTCCACTAGGAGTAAAACAGAAAACTTTTCAGCCGTTATATAATCTAGAATATAAATAGAAATTGAGAAAGGCAATTTGGTATCTGTCTGCATCATAATCATCAACATCCTCCTCAGCGCCAGCTACATCAATATCCTCCTCCCAGTGTACAACATTCACACCTTCATTAGCCAAATCTGTAACTGGACTGTGGGTGATCCTTCCAGCATATGCAGAGGGCGTGCTGCAAATGCTGGATGGAGTCACCTCTTCCCGTACAGTGATGGGAAGGTCAGGGTTCACAACCAACAACACCCTTTGACTCGCCTTGGGGATTTGTGATGTCATCTGTTTAGAAGGCAGAGTTCTTTGCTGTTTTGTTGTTGTTGCTGACAGCATAACTCTCTTAAATTTTTTGTAGGGGGGGGAGGAGGGCTAAGATCCGTGGGTGAAGCTGAACCACTAGTCATGAACACGGGCCAGGGCCTAAGCCGTTCCTTGCCACTCCGTGTCGTAAATGGCATATTGGCAACTTTACGTTTCTCCTCAGATGATTTTAAGTTTCTCTTTTTGCTACTTTTTCTTAACTTGGGCTTTTTGGATTTTACATGCCCGGTACTACGAGATTGGGCATCGGGCTTGGAAGACGACGTTGATGGCATTTCATCGTCTATGTCATGACTAGTGGCAGCAGCTTCAGCATTAGGAGGAAGTGGGTCTTGATCTTTCCCTACTTTATCCTCCAAATTTTGGTTTTCCATTATATGTTGCACAAGAGAGCGTACCCCTAAGCCACACACACTCGGCAAAGCCTTTAAAAATTATATGCGGCATAGGAGAGTAGCACTGGACTTATACTGCTGAATCAGTGAACTTTGTAATAGCAGTACCACTGGACTTATACACTGCTGAATCAGTGAACTTTGTAATAGCAGTACCACTGGACTTATACACTGCTGAATCAGGGAACTGTGTAATAGCCGTACCACTGAACTTATACACTGCTGAATCAGTGAACTTTGTAATAGCAGTACCACTGGAGTTTTACTGCTGAATGTGTGAACTTGGTAATATTGCAGTACCAATGGGCTTATATACTGCTGGATTGGCTTTGCAAATTTGGTTATAATTATTTTTTTTTTTAATTTTTTATTTTAATTTTTTTTATAACTTTTTTTTTATTTTTTAAAAACTTGGGAATAATGGGGAAATAACTATGCCCTTAGAAGCACAGAACACAGCACCACTGGACTGAACAGGACACAGCGCAGGACCCAGCAGCACTACTGAACTCAGCAGGACAGAGCACAGGACACAGCACCACTGGACTGATACTGCAGAATGTGTGAACTTTGTAATATTGCAGAACCACTGGACTTTTACTGCTGAATGTGTGAACTTGGTAATATTGCAGTACCAATGGGCTTATACTGAAGGATTGGTTGTGCAAATTTTGTTGTAATTAAGAAAAAATGTAATTAGTTTTTTGTATTTTTTTTAAATAACTTTTTTTTATTTTTTTAAACACTTTGGAATATTGGGGAAATCACTATGCCCTTAGAAGCACAGAGCACAGGACACAGCACCACTGGACTGAACAGGACACAGCACAGGACCCAGCAGCACCACTGACCTCAGAAGGACAGAGCACAGGACACAGCACCACTGGAATGAGCACAGCACAGCACAGAACTTAACTGAACAGCACAGAACTTAACTAAACAGCACGAGATATAGCAGGACAGAGGACCACCTAACACACCCTCCCTCTACCCTGATCAATGCCCGAGTGAAGATGGCGGCGACTAGCGGGGAATTTATAGAATCCGAGTATCGCGAGATCCGACAACGGGATTATGAGTCAGAGCCTCAGTTTCAGATTTGAATTTGGCGCCAATACCCGGATCTGTCTCGGATCCGACTCGGATCGACAACGTTCGGGTGGGCTCGGATTTCATAAATCCGAGTGCGCTCATCTCTAATCTAGAGTACTTTGTAAGTTTGCTAATACCACTGTATAATCATGAATTGCTCATGTCATTTATGGTACCATGTATGTATATATTTATATTTTATTATGCTATTGATATATTTAGTGTGAGTTTTGGTATACAGCCATGAATGTTTAAAGACTAATGCCTAAACAAATATACATTTGTTTTTTTAACAAATTTTTCTTATGATTTTATTATATAGCAATTTAAATGTTGGCATTTTGATCACAAAAACAAAATGGTGTTTGTATTATATAATGAATGGGAAGATAATCTTCAACAAAATGGTGCCCAGATTTACTATTGTATTTTAATATCTAAAATCTAAAATATATTCCGTTCTGGGCATTAGTATTTAATTTTATAATTCTTGTATGTATAATTGTTCGGGAGATCGAGTGTGCTAGTTTATGATACTATCCAGCACTGTGTTTACCCTGGACTGGAAATGACAAAAAGTCGCTTACTCAGAGTGAGTGCTGAAATTATGTAGGTTATCATTCTAGAATGAGGGCGGAAATGATGTATAAGTATAGACGGAAGTAAATCAGAGCTGCTGATTGATTTAGTGTAAATCGAGTAGAGTGTTTAATCAGGAATGGAACCATCTATGTTATGTTTTTTCATTTGAACCTGCTTGGGGGCTTTCAGCTCATGGTCATAGATACATCCCTTATCCAAGACCTATGCTAAAGTGGAGGACTACAGATAAGCTGTATTTTATGTTTCATGTAAGGTCATTGAATTGTCTTTTATTTCATATTGAATATTTTTTTTTTAAATTCTCTATATTGAAGTCATCAGTCTGATATTCACTGCTAAATATATGAAAATTTGAAGAATTTGTCAAGGAAAGCTGCATTATCCATACCATCAAAGTCTCAGATAAGCTCACTATTACCTACACTTTGGAACAAATCATACCCATCATAAAATTGTGGGGAATAGGGCCTAAATCATAACTGCAGTGTAAATATGGTATATTAATGTCACGAGCCGCAGCGGCTCCGGGTACCCTGGGCAGCCGGGCGCGTGCTCAAATTAGGTATTAGCCTCAGGTGGCTAATTTCTTCCTCCTGTGCCCCAATCATTCTCATTGGCCTATACTAGTATATAAGACAGGAAGGGGCAATCCTCCCTGCCGGTTATAGTCCCTGCTTCCTAGCATACTTTCCCTGCTGTGTTGCTGTTCCTGATATTCTATACACTTCTGTGGCCGACCTTTGCCTGGATACTGACGCTGCTTATTTGCCTGTGACCTTGACCCCTTTGCTTGGATTTAGACGCTGCTGTATTGCCTGTGACTTTTGACCCCTGGCCTGGATTCTGATGCTGCTGTATCGCCTGTGACCCCGAAACCTTTCCAGGGATCCTCACTCCACCTCTGTGTAAACACCTGCGCTACGTTCTCAGGTTATCAGCTCCTACAACTAGAGAACAAGACCTGGGGACATATGAGTACCTGTGAGCGCATCTAGCTCTATGGGAAAGGCAGCTGTTATAGGCAAAGACCTCTGAAGCGTTTCTAGGAGTTGATATCTGGGGCGTGACCCCTAACAATTAATTGAATCCATTGATAAGTTGATCTACTGAAGTGTAAAATGTGAAGTCAGAAAGTCTGTTGTATTTGTATTTGATGGCTCTGCACATCCCAGTGTAGGAAGATACCAGTGTCATCTGTGGCAGCTTCAAAGAGCCCCTACTGTGGGCTATATCCTGACACAAGTTAGTTTTTGGACACTGGAGTAGAGTTTTAGGAATCGCTCAGCAGGGTGTTTGACTCAAACAGGCTATGTGCTGACTTGGCTATAATTTTAAGCATTCTGCCACACAGAGAAATTAAGGAAATTAAGGAAATGAGGGCAAGCTCTACTAAGACACTGTATCTAGGCCTGTTTGGTATCAAAAGACGGACAAATTCATAGGGGATTTATTAATAATAACATTGGGTCTGTTTGATGCTCCACAGAAAACATAGGTCACATAGTAGAATTGGGTAGTAAATCAGACAACATGCAAATTGTGATTGAAAAAAGTAACACAGACCACAATCCCCGGTAGGTGGGAAAGGTGTAAAGGTGTTTTTAAAAAGCTGAGACCAGTTGAAACAAATTGTAAGTCTTTTGGGAAAATCAATCCACATTGATAAGCTGTCTATCTTCATAGCCAATTATCCCATGGCACAGATTATACAACTCATGTAAGTGATACTCTGAATGTAACCCTTTTTATTTTTAACTGTTTTGCTTGTGTATGTTATGTCAGTTGTTTATTAATTATTTTTTATATCTGAATGCCCTGAACTTTTGTATATTAAATCTATAAATTTAGTAAGTTGCATCCTTAATACTCTAATAAATTCATTAGCCTGTTAAGAAGAATATAGCTCAACCAAGTTAACACTTTGTATGCCATTGTGTGTATTCGTGATACCTTTGATTAACAAGCTTAGTGTGTGCTTGCATTTACACTTGTTTAACAGTCTGAAGGTGTGAAGAGTAAACCCTTTATTTGCTGGTGTGGGCCTTGCTAGCCTGTGGGTAGCCAGAAGCCTGTTGTGCAAGTGTGAGACAGAATATTGGGGTCCTATTGACCGTATTCAATAGGTGGTGGCAAAACCTGAAGTGTGTGGGGTGTGGGAGCGCTGTGTGGGGAACGATTCAGTAGGCTTATAGCCTGTGTGATAGGTAGAGAGAGTCTGTTCGTTCTATCGGAAGTTGGTTCTTCTATTGAACACTACAATATTTGTGAGTAACAATATACATAGTTACCAACACCTGTGAATCATTCACGCTGCTTAAAATACTGGCAAATTTGAGTTTTTATGTATGAGCATTGCTGCATTCTGCACATAAGGAGGACCTCTCCTTAGAGACTATTGTTTCTTTTATATTACAATATTTTTTAACAGGCTCTTTCTCATATTGGTTTTAATATGTTGTATATTGTGGTCATAAATTTTGTTTGTTTTTTATAATAGTTCATATGAATACATTTTCTACTTGTTTTATGTACAAGGAATGCGACCATTATTGTTTTTTGCCAAATAATAGCGCAGTCACTATACATTTTATTTTATGCTACTTAATTTCTGTACAACTCTTTTACATTGGGACTGTTTATTCAGCTATATGGTTATATCAATATAGATTATAATATTCAATTAAGAAAATTAATAATGAATGGATCCATCACATTTTGCAGTGACTAAAGATATTGTGTATTGAGTTTGATGTGAACATGCTGATTCATTAAAACAAAATACATTTATATGTGTGTATATTTAGTATGTTTTGTTTGTATTGTTTTTAATTATATCGTGTGTGCAATAAAAGGACTTATATATCTTGAGGCAAGAGCACACTTCTGGTGAAACACACACAAACAGCTTCTTGCTTTTTACTCTGCTTTAATGTCAGCATGGCAAATTACTTGACAACATAAACGTTCCATACACTTTCTGGTGATGCTAACACTAATTTAATAGAGACCGGCACTCTAGACACCAGCCAACTATTTTAACATTGGTCACACTAAACAATGAATACAGAGAAGTGTTTATACTTCACACTCCTCCCACAGCCATAGCTTTATGTGCAGGTGACACTCCCATCTTCCCTTTAAAAGGGAGTTTTCATCAGCTGCTCTGGTGATTGCTTTTACTGCAGACATACTCTGTCAGCCTGCTGTCTCTGTGGAAAAAGACACTTTCAAACTCCATACTATTATTTTGCCACACATATGTCTTACACCTGCTATTCTTTAAACAGGCTAGAATTTGTGCACTGCTGCACAAATTCCTAACTCTGTATCCTTTCTCTGCAGATTTCCAGCTTAATACCTTCCTTTGTCACAATATATATTGTCTCAAAGTCACTGGTTTAGTACATGATGGCAAATACACTTCACCTAGGTTGCTAAACTACTGCTTTTAAAACGCCTTAAAAATGTCTGTCTTGTGTACGCTGCTCACTGAAGGGCTGTTGTCTTGCTGAAAAGCTGAAAAAGGGGTCCTGGGGTTTATGGATGGAGAGAGTAGGGTATTAGACCTGTTAGCCGGGTCTTCCAGGTTACCTGAGTACCTGTTGATAATCAGGAGTTGCATCTGCACGGTGCTGGTAAAAGGTTGCTGATCAGCGCAGTCTCTCACTGCCTGGGGACTGAGGCTGCATAGTCTCTGTGAGATAACAGCATGATATTTGCCTGTAAGTGACCTGTGCTGATGCAGCTTATGATTTGCTTAAGTTTATTAGTCAGGATTAACAAATGTTTAGTTAGAGCCGGGAGGCAAGGTGTTTATTTGGAAGTTTTATTTTATTTCTTTGCTTAAAATTTCTGGCTGAATGTTTGTTCTTGTGTGACTTATCAGCTGTTATACATTATTCTCGACCCCAGGAGATGGCACCTTTTCCCCTCACTTGCTTACAACTTGGTGGAGAAAAAACTTGCAAAAAGATCTGCGCATATTGAGAGCTGCAGCAGGCCTGTGTCAGGTTAAAAAGTAGCATTGCAGAAGTGATACTCTGCAGAGACTATTTACAGTGTGATACATGTCCTGGGTAAAAGCGAATGCAAAGATACAGGAAAACTCGGGAAACTTTGTGGACATGCTGTAGCCTTGCTTCAGGATACAGCAGCTCAGCAGGAATCTATCAGGATGCAGCAAGTCACCCTCAAAGAAAACTGCAGGAACAGCATCATGACTGCGTAATCATTCCTGAGGTGGTGCAACAGCTTACAGCAGTGGCTAAAAGTATGTCCTCTACCTCAGCATCTAGTTCCATTACTATATGAGATAGTCATTTTATACAAAAAATTACTATGGCTGATGATGTGGTGGCATATCTTACTACCTTTGACAGAACTTCGGAGTGTGAGGAGTGGCCCAAAGAACAGGAGGCTGGCCTGTTTATTTCCTTTTCTGTCTGGAGAGTCTCAAAAAGCCTATTTTGATCTTAGTGCTGCAGATGCTCAGGACTATGAAAAATTAAATCTGAAATATTGAATCGCCTGGAAGTCACACTGTCAGTGCGAGCGCAGTGAATGTACTGCTGGGTTTATTCCCTGGACAATTTGCTTCACTCACAGATGCATGACCTCATCTAACTGACCAAGAAGTGGTTATAGCCCGAGATGGTGAAAAGAGTCATCATGGACCGATATCTAAGGGAGACCCATGGTGTTTTGCAAGTGGGTAAGCAATTGAGACCCTCTGACTGCTGAAAAGTTGGTTGAGATGGTAGAGAGGAACTGTTGATTGCACTATAGTACTCCCTAGACCCACGACAGTGCACTTCAGCATTACCTGGTAAGACTGTTTCAGGGGAAAAAGTCTGGGCGTTAAGAGGACTTAAAAGAGAAGAGACTGTTGGCACTGGGCCTAGAGACTGGTCAGTGAGGCCAGAAAGGTCCCTGCAACATAAAAGACTTGACAAATATGTTCTTAAATGTTTTAGATGTGGTTTGCCAGGACATGTATTGGCTAATTGTCCAGATATGCTAGAATCTATGCAATGTGATGCTACTTTTGAATGTCACAGAATGTCTTACTTTTTCAGGTTAGCCAGAAAAACAAATATGTGTGGTTTAAATGAAAGGCAACCAGATAGAAACATTGTTATACTGAGGAAGTGTAATTACCCTTGTAAAAGCAGGATTGGTAAGCTCCTCAAAACTGCAGCAAACAACTGTTGGGGTCATTTTTATACATGGTGACACTTGGCACTGCCAAGGTGAATATTGAGACCTCATGTGCTTAATCTACTGTTAAAGTCAGGTTAGTCCCTTCCTTAGCACGTGATGCTATAATAGGGAGAGATTTTTCCTATTTTTGGAAGTTATAGGAGTCCCATATGGTCTCAGATGTGAAGGGAAAAGAGCCGTTTGATAGTACTGATGGTCTGCCAGTAGTGGGTGTGTCCTGTGAGCTCACGGAGTAGTTTCCATCTGCTAGTATAGCTGGGAAAATAATGAGTAATGACCAAACTGAGACACCTCCTATGGGGGCAGGTGAAGCTATAGACAGCTGAATGTATGCCTGACCTTGAGGTGAGGAAAGAACTGTTTGCGTCAGAGCAGTTAAGAGATCCCACTCTAAGGAAAGCCAGAGAAAATGTGAAAGTCATTGATGGGAAGCCAGTAGAACGTGATGATATCCTCATATACTGTGAAGATACCGGGTTTATCTGGCCCAGTGCTACCTAGTACCTTCTAGGATTCGTATGGTCACTCAGGCAAAATGCAGTTATAAACATACAACAGTATATTTATTGTCATACAAATCACACTACAATATTATGTACACACAGTAAATAAATGCCAGGCTGATTTACCACATCATCTGTCCCTTACCCCAATAACTTAAGGAGATATTGTCACCTGCTGTCCAGACTTCATGACCCATGGATCCCTCTCAGCTGCATATATATACTCGAGTTAGAAAACGACAATTCAAAACTCCATTTTGCACCTTCCTGAATGAAATCCAAGCATGAACACCCCTCCCCCCTAGAGTTGTTCCTTATATATCACAGGTCTAATTTCCACAGTCTTTCCCCTCCCTGGGCAAACCCCTGCGTCTATTCTACTTCCCCATTGGCCAGTGCAGGACTAGGGGGTTTGGACAGGGCAGTGGAGATGAGATGTCCTTTCACAGAAGCCCCCTGCTGGGATGCAGACAGAACGTCTGGACTAGTCCTAAGGAGAACAATTGATGCTTAATTGGCTTCCCCTACTTCCAAGGATAAGGAAGCAGTGAGCCCCTCCTAAAATTAACCCTTTACACTACTTTGTGATGTCACAGGGTCCCCAGCTGTTCCATGCTTCCTGTAGAGGAAGGAGGGGGGAGAATGAATGCAGCTCAAGCCCTCTCACCTGTATCCTAGACACCACCTGATCTTAACCCATAACCCCCCTGGCTTTACTTTAAATACAATGAATAGCAACCTTACTTCAAGTTATCAATATACAATAAACAATATACATATGTACACTGAACTACAATGTCCCCTTAGCCACATGTTATTGGACAATGCAGTTGTAGTCTGGTGAGCTGGGGAACAAACAGCATAGGCTATAAAAAGTACTATAATCCACATTATGTGAGAAATGAGACATGCTCACAGGGTTATCAAACTCATTTCGTCACATATACCTCCCCTACTTTTTTAGCCTTTGTTCCCCAGTGGCTCCCTTGCTCCAAGTAAACCTTTCTCCCCCAAGTCCAAAATCTCTGGCCTGCTGTGGTTTCTCCTGGGTCTGATGGCAAGGTAGACAGCAGTACACAGTTCCTCAATCTCCCACCAGGGTCCCATGGCTGCAGGGATATCATCCCACCCAGCTGGAGTGGGGGTTTATGCTGCCCTGTGTCATAAGATGAGACAACAATAAAACTGGGCCACTCCTGTGCACACATCCATGGTAGGAGAGTTGTAGTCCAACATCCCTTGTGTGCCTTATCCACCCTTAATTGCCCAACTGCAAATAGTCCCTTGGCCTGTCCTCTGTTTCTGGAGACCATGCTCCCCTCCCCCACATATTCAAGTGAAAACTGCCAAGTGGCAGGCAAACTTTCTGGCTCCTTGTCCGTTTGTTTCTGGCAAAGATCCAATCCCCCCTCCCCCAAACACTCAAGGGACAACTGCCCAGTGGCAGGCAAGCGTGGGGGCTCCATTAATTCTTTGCTTATGGGGAATCCTCTGTCCCCCTCCCAAACCACATGTGGGTGCCCCTGTAAGTATGTTTGTGTGCATCTCCCCTCCCCTGCTACCACATCCAACTGTTGCACTACTTCCCTCGCCTCTGGCGCATCGGGGTAGTGTGAATCCTCATTGGACACAGACTTGTCCTCCTGGCAGCAAAGCAAAGTGGATGGTCCAGTGCAGGCCTCTGGTATTGGGTCCTGGATTCCCAGATTTGGAGCTGGAGTGCGATGCATCAAAGCTGGTGGGGCTGGTGAATCTTGCTGTACTGGTGCCCTCTCAGACACCCACTCAGTCAACATCTCCTCATCTGCCAATTCTGCATAGGGGAAGGCATAAGTGTAATTTTCCCAGGGCCCCATGGTAGTGGCCTCTGACATGACAATTCCTTTATCCTCTCCCATTAATTCTGTCCTACAGTCTGTAAACATGATTTCTGCTGAGATCATATGTTGCGCAAGTTTATGATTCTCTTCTGTCACAATTGGGTAAAGCTGTACATCACTTGCCCCGGAGAGCACACATGCGGTGTCCTGCGTTACTTCATTAAACAAATTCTTTTCAGGCACAACAGGGATGGATAACTGGTCTTTTCTGTAATTCTGTTCTAACTCAGACACAGTCTCAGGTTCCAACAACACTGGCAAATTATCAGAAGATGCTGCTACATGGTACTTACTTGGTAGCTCTTTTCGATCCAAGTCACCAAATGGGAGAATTTCTCCTAATCCTTTCTGAGTAGTCGGAGGTACAACATCCTCACCAAGCAGTTCTTCTCCAGTCTCCCCCAAGATAGTAGCTTGGGCAACTGTATTTAATCCACTGGGATGGACCTCCCCCTGATTAACAGACTGAGCAGCCATCTTTTTAGAGTGTGACAAAAGATATTCCAATTGGCATTTTTCAGTATTCACTCGATAACACTGATCCTGCCACATTTCAGTGTCCGTAAATCCTTGCCGCCATACCTCATCCTCTGCTTCTTCAAAACTCTGTTGCAGACATTGCATTTGTTCCCAGAGAGGTATGTGGGGACCTAAAGTGAGCATCCATTTTCTATAAACACTAAAGGCATTGATGGGATTCTCCTGATCTTTTAACAAACGTTTCAGGATATCCATGTGTGTGCTGTACAGGTAAGGTACACCCCGGATCTGGCATTCCACTATCAGCTCCTCCATACTCATTGTCTCTAGTGGATCTGTAGAATCTGCTAATGGGACAGATTCTATTAATACATTTGCAGGGGATTCATCAGGCATGTCCCTGTGCTGTAATAGTCCATTTACGTCTTGTTTGTACTGCTGATTATTGTTGTATCTGGATTCTCCCTTGGCCAGATTCTGCATAGTACAAATAACTTCATGTGTAAAATCATCCCATGCTGGTTCATCCCGAAAATTACAGGCACTTGCCTCCTCTTTCAACATTAGGAACACATCCAACAGGTTCTCCAATTTCTCCTGTAGACTGGCTCCTTCCCACATAATAATCTTTGGGCACTCCTCATCCCAATAATCCAAAATGTGCTGCATTGTGGTGGGGTGGTGCAACACATCCATATCCCCATCCTGCAGACACTGCCACAGTCCTTCATCCCAGTACGCCTTTCTCCTGGGTGTACTGGACTGCTTCATCCCTTCCTTTGGGAACTTTTGCAACACTGGGCTGTGACCTGCTCTCTTGTTCCTAGAGCTCACACCCATTTTACTTCCAGGGATCACCTCACTGTGATTTCCTCTCTTTGAGACACGGTTCCATCTTCCGCTCTCCTCTGGCGGGGTGCGCTTCCCCTTATCAAATCGGCACTTAGACGGCATCTTCCCTCGCCTAAAGCCCACAACGCTTTTCGTGACACTTTCTACCTTAAAGCCTTTAGGAGTAAGTTCAGGATAATGTGGTAACTGGTTTCTAGTGCTAACTGCTTTGCAGAGCCCTGGAATGTATCACGATACAGTTCCCCTGCAGCTCTACCCAGATAGGACCTGGGACTGAGTGACCCCACTGCTTGCCACCAAAAATGTGAAGATACCGGGTTTATCTGGCCCAGTGCTACCCAGTACCTTCTAGGATTCGTATGGTCACTCAGGCAAAATGCAGTTATAAACATACAACAGTATATTTATTGTCATACAAATCACACTACAATATTATGTACACACAGTAAATAAATGCCAGGCTGATTTACCACATCATCTGTCCCTTACCCCAATAACTTAAGGAGATATTGTCACCTGCTGTCCAGACTTCATGACCCATGGATCCCTCTCAGCTGCATATATATACTCGAGTTAGAAAACGACAATTCAAAACTCCATTTTGCACCTTCCTGAATGAAATCCAAGCATGAACACCCCTCCCCCCTAGAGTTGTTCCTTATATATCACAGGTCTAATTTCCACAGTCTTTCCCCTCCCTGGGCAAACCCCTGCGTCTATTCTACTTCCCCATTGGCCAGTGCAGGACTAGGGGGTTTGGACAGGGCAGTGGAGATGAGATGTCCTTTCACAGAAGCCCCCTGCTGGGATGCAGACAGAACGTCTGGACTAGTCCTAAGGAGAACAATTGATGCTTAATTGGCTTCCCCTACTTCCAAGGATAAGGAAGCAGTGAGCCCCTCCTAAAATTAACCCTTTACACTACTTTGTGATGTCACAGGGTCCCCAGCTGTTCCATGCTTCCTGTAGAGGAAGGAGGGGGGAGAATGAATGCAGCTCAAGCCCTCTCACCTGTATCCTAGACACCACCTGATCTTAACCCATAACCCCCCTGGCTTTACTTTAAATACAATGAATAGCAACCTTACTTCAAGTTATCAATATACAATAAACAATATACATATGTACACTGAACTACAATGTCCCCTTAGCCACATGTTATTGGACAATGCAGTTGTAGTCTGGTGAGCTGGGGAACAAACAGCATAGGCTATAAAAAGTACTATAATCCACATTATGTGAGAAATGAGACATGTTCACAGGGTTATCAAACTCATTTCGTCACATATACCTATACATGGCCATTCTTAATGAGCTTTTGTACCAAGTGGAAAAAAAGGGTGAGAATGTCATAGAACAACGAGTAGTCATGGCGACATCACAGCAGGACACTTAGGGGCAGAAACAAACACAGAAAGGAACCTACAGCGTTTCTTTTGGACAGAGATGCATAAAGAGATATCTGATTATTGCTCTTACTGTCCAGAGTGCCAGTAGCATGCACCCAGACTCCATTTCAGGAGCCTACTAGTGCCTATGCTTATTATAGAAGTCCCAATTGAAAGGATAGTCATGGACCTTGTTAAAGTCTGTTCAGGGGCATCAGTATACCCGAAGCCATCCCCTTGCGCAATATTTCAACCAAGACGATAGCCAGATAATTGGTGCATGTTTTCAGGGTAGGAATAACTTAATAAGTTCTGATTGACCAAGGCACCCCCGACATGTCTAGAATCACAAAATAAATGTCTAATTTATTTAAAGTCACTCACCTCAGCACCTCAGTTTATCATCCTCAGACTGATGGTTTGGTAGAAAGTTTTAACGAAACTTTAAAAACCATGCTCAAATGTCTCTATCAACTCCTTCCCAGATATCTCCCCTGCTCTCCTCTGGGAAGTCAACAAGGCCACCATTCGCGGTACACTCATTGGCCTATCAGCTGCTTGGCATAAGACGGAACTGGCTCACATCGCTGAATTGGAGGCACAACTTTCTTCGCTCACAGCCTTAGATCAAATATTTCCAAAATGCAAAACCTGGCTTAAACTCATTTCCCTGCATGGTCAACTACACCAACTTCTTTCTAAAAAGGCCGCCAAAACCCTTTAATGGCTTCACCAAACATACTATGAAAAAGGAGATCGTACGGATAAAAAATTAGCCCAAAAATTAAGGGATAAACTTTTCCTCTATTAAGACCCCTTCTGGCGATCTCACATACGACCCTGAAGCCATTGCTGAAACTTTCAAGGACTTCTACTCTCAACTTTATAATCCTACCCCCACCATTACTTATTCTGAAGCCCTCCATTCCAAGATCTCTAATTTCCTCTCTTCCCTCCGTCTACCTACACTCACCTCGACTCAATCCGATTCTTTGAATGTACCCATCTCCACGGACAAAACTGACCAAACCATCAAAGAACAGAGAAACACCTCTGCTCTGGGTCCTGAAGGCTTTATGGCAATTTACTATAAAAATTTGCTGCACCTTTCATGCCCATGCTTCCAAGGCTCTTTAATTCTATACTCCTAGCCTCCAAACCTGATTCAGCTACTACATTCGCCCACAGGATTGAATCCCTTGCCCGCAAAATTTGGCTTAATCCTGACATATCAGTCCTCTAAATATAAACTTTCATTATATGCAGATGATATCCTCTTGAATCTTACTAATCCCCTTATATATCTTGCTAACCTACTTATTGGCCTTACCCTTTTTGGCGATCTCTTCAATTACAAGATCAACCCCTCTAAATCCGAATTCTTAGGCCTCAATATCCCTCCAACACAACTACAAGGACTTAAGGCCAGCTTCGACTTTCATTAGCAACCCTCTTAACTAAAATACCTTGGGGTCTACTTGACTGGCACTTATGAGCAATTATACACCGCAAACTTCTCCCCTCTTTTTGCGACCATCAAAGCTTAAATTCTTAAATTAGATAAACTCACATTCTCGTCGATGGGTCGCATAAACTCCCTTAAAATGAATGTCTTATATACCTATTCCAAACCCTTCCTCCTTAAACTCCCTGCAAGCTCCTTTAAAGTTCTCCAACAGCTGTTCACTAAATTTATCTTTTCAATGAGAAAACCAAGGCTTCGCATAAACATCCTCCATAAACCCTCCCATGATGGAGGCCTTGCAGCCCCCCTCTTTCTTAACTTCTTCCGAGCTACTTATTTCACCCACTGTGTCCTTCTTCATTCACCCCCCGGCCTTAGTGTCTGGGTTGACATTGAAGCTGCTCTCTCCAACACCTATTGTCCAGCCTCACTCCTGTGGTTAAAGCCTCATCACTGCCCCCCTCCCCTTCACAACTTCCCCCCACCTTAGCGTTCTATCTCACAAGGTGGTCCCACACTGTGACATCATATGATCTGGCCCCTAATGCCTGGTGCATGACACTCCTGTGGAACAACCTTTACTTCCATCCAGGTACACACCCGACTCAATTCCCATTTTGGACACAACGTGACATTAAATTTTATAAAGGGCATAGCCCCCTTTCAACTATTCACTACATTTGCTGACCTATAGACCCAATATCCCTTCATCTTGCTTCTTCCAATAATTACAGCTTCGCCACTGTTACAATATCATTAGATGCACAGTGACTGACATCCACCAAACTTCTCTAGTATCCTTTTCCTTACTTCGGTCTTCCTCCAGAGGCCTCATTTCCACTTTCCACATTTTACAACACAAATGCCCCCTCAAAAAGCCGTATGAACTCAAATGTGAGGAGGGCATGGGGTAGACGCTTGATCCAGAGGACTGGCATAAAATTCGCTAAAGCTATAGCTAAAACCTCGATTCGTGTCAAAATAAGTGAAAATGCTCGTAAAATTTATTTCATGGTACATGGTGCCCCATAGGCTTCATATTATCAACTTGAGCGCCTCCCCATTTTGTTGGCACCTGTGTGGTCAGGTGGGAACCCTCTCCAACTTTTGGTGGCATTGTCTGAAATTACTCCCCTTTTGGGCATTTGTTCATCACCTTATCTTCAACATTACCCAAGTGTCGTTTCTTGCTTTTCTCTCCTATTCATTACTACATCATCCCCTGCCCGATGTTCCTAAACACACTCAGAAGCTAATTACACAAATACTTAGTGCGGTAAAAGGTCAGCTTGCCCTATTTTGGAAAAATCCTGAACCCCCTCCATTATCAATTGCATCTGGCAGGTTTACGACATGGAATACATCACAAGCATTCTGCGACACACTCCTGTTCCTTTCACCCGGGTCTGCAATCCCTGGACCAAATATCATGGTCTCCTCCCCGCCCTTGGCGTTCTGATCTTTACCACAATGCTGTTTATGCATAACTATGCTTGCACCTCTTGATGCCCTACATGTGTGTATGCTTTCTAATTCATATTTCCTCAAGTGTAATTTTCTATTGTCATGTATGTCTGGCTCAATCGAACACTTGTCTAGTTATTCTGTATTTATTCTTGTAAAATTCAATACAAAATGTCTATTAAAAAAAAAAAAAAAAACATGCTCATAAAAGTTGTAGACACCTAATGCACTAATAATGATAACAACTTAAACTGAAAATGGAATAAATAAAAATAAAATAAAATGAAATAAAAAATAAATACAGAAGGGGTAGGATAGAGTGGCAAAGAGAAGAGCTCCATTGCTGAAATACTATTCTACAAGTCCTTGCAGGTTTTTTTTCTTAATTTGCACTAATAAGTGTAGGGTCTAATATACACCCAAAGAGAAGAGCTGTGTTGGTCATTTTTCTTAATATACAAGTCCTTGCAGGCTTTTTTCTTAATTTGCACCAAAAACTGAAAGGTGTTATATACACCAAAGACGAGTACTCCATTGCTAAGAGTCATTGATGAATATGAAGGCAAGCAGGCTTGTCTTCTGAATTTAGAGGCAAATTCTACTGCGTTATATAGGTAACAGACAAAGAAGAGTGCTCCATTGCTAAGAGTCATTGATGAACAGAAAGGCAAGCGGACTTGTCTTCTGAATTTGCAGGCAAATTCTACTGCATTATAGAGGTAAAAGACAAAGAAGAGTGCTCTATTGATAAGAGTCATTGCTGAAATACAAATAAGAGGGCCAGCAGGGCTGTTTTCTGAATTTTCAGGCAAATTCAACATTGTTATATTGAATAAACAGACACATAGGGGGAGAAAGAGAAGAGGGAGACAGAAAATTAATCATCTTCCTTTTCCTCAGTACTGTCCATGGTGTTATAGTCTCTTAGTAGGCTGTGAATCAGCTTGCCACATTCCTGGATGGTCATCTTCTCTCTTTTCAAGATGAGGTGATTCCTGGCAAGCCAAATAGCATCCTTAAAGCATTTCATTAGGCTCCAGGCCTCCTGGATTGCCCCAATGATGTGGGTCCCAGGAAATAATCAATAAAATACCGAACGGTATGAAAGGCAAGTTCTGGGCACACTGTCCTTATGTTCATGTTCCAAGGCATCCAACAGTGCCTGTGCAATGGGGCAGTCCCAAAAAATATGCTGTGCTGTTTCCCTTCTGGTGATGCAGAAGGGGCAGTGGACATATCGGCACAGGTTCTGGGAGTGCATGAATGTCCTGAGAGGCAGACCCTCCTGGATTGCCACCCATGCAATGTCTTTGTGTCTATTAGTCAGCCTCTTAGAGGCCACATTCTGCCAGACGTGTTTTGTTGTTGCAGCAGGGAACCCTGGAACAGACTCCATAATGACTTTAGCTCTGATGAGCTTGTGGACAGTTTTTGGCTTCCACAAGTCTGCTTTAAGTCCCTGCAGATGGTGCTCCCTCAGAAAATTTCCAACATCCAGGTAAAACCAAGGTGTAGTCCAGTTGTAAGGGAAGGAGCTGTCCTACTTGTCCCAACAAAGAATCCTCCAAAGAGGCAGGAGGAAAAAGCGAAACATGGACTTCCCAGCAGAGCAAATGTTCTTTTCAATAAGAGTTTTGCAGATGCAGTTGCAGGCAAAGACGGCGTGCAGCATGGTGGGGATATCTGGGATCCCTTTCCCACCTTTGAGGGTCTCCTTGTACATGACCGCCCGCTTCACTCCGTCCATGTATTAGCTGTAGAATTACCCCAGTTATCCAAGGAACGGGTGGAGCGATCAAATGAACCATAGCTGATTTCATGATCCAAGAACAATTCTATCTTGCACCACTTTTCTTTTATGCCACTGCTGTGTGCCAATGTGTCCTAGATGTGCTAGGAACTGCCTTGTGTTTGAGTCATTGCTCTGTCGCTTACCATCCAGCCAGGTCACTGCAGTATTGGTCTGTGAGGTGGTCAAAACTGACTGCAAATTACTTAAAATTAGTGTTATTGAGGTTAATAATAATGTAGGATAAAAAAAACAGCAAAATTATGGGATTTTAGCAATTTAAAAAAAAACAAACAAAAAAACAAACAAATCCAAAACCAAAACCAAAGCACGCAAGGGTGGTTTTGGCAAGACCAAAACCCAAAGGTAATCCAGATCCAAAACCAAAACACGGAGTTCAGTGAGCATCTCTAGTTGGAACAGGATCCCTTTGTGAGCCAAATATGTGCCTCCATTACTTTCCTTAACTTACCTTTCTGTAGCCTTCTTCTCTCCTGTTTTGTTCTTTTTGCTTTCTCTTTTCTGGTCTTCTGTTCTATTGTCTTTCTTCTACTTAGCGCAGCTCCTCTCCGCCCCTCAGTGGGTCCTTACTGAATATGTCGTCGGGTGTGATGATGTCATGCCCGACATTCAGTGGAACAGTGGAGGGGAGGAGGGTGCCGGTCGGGCACCATCGCAGTGAGTCAGTTGATTTTTTTTCTGGATAACCGTCAGCGGGGGATAGCAGGCGGAGGGCAGCGCATCTCAGGCTTTTCACACCTCCAGCCTTACTTACGCAGCTCACCACCGGACCTGTGGGGCCCCCTGGGGACCGCTGGGCCCTATGCACTTGGCTAAGTTGCCTAGCCGTAAATCCGGACCTCGGTCTGCTTATACTGGTTCCACTGTGGAGTCACTCAGTAACCATCTCTGATTACCTGCTCCTTCTCCTTATAGCATTGTTTATACTATTTAACGTTGATTTACAGACAGCCAGACATAAAGCACTGTGTCATGATTCTAGCATGTATAGTGGATTCCCTTTTACCAACCTGAATTAGCGCTGGCAGTAGCAGAAACGTGGAGTCTAAGAAAGACTCGGTTGTCCCCAGAGACTCCAGCAAAGAGGTTTTGGCTTCGCTGCTGGTGAGTTTGCAGGTAGCGGTTTTCTGCACTGCCTCCAGGTGTGATGAGCTGGTATAAACAGCAAGAAAAGTCTGGTCAACAGAGCCAGAACTGGTACACAAACAAGCTGCAGGGTGCCAAATCATAAAACGGAAGGAGTGTCAGAACAAGCCAGGTCAGCAACAATCAGAAATAAACAGTACCAAACGACAGGCAGAAGAGAAGTTAGGAATAGTCCAGTCAGAATACATAGGAATGAGTCACAATATGGTAAGAAGGCCTGTGCACAGAGCAGGATAAATAGCTGAGCTGATGTGTATGGCGTGTCACAGGTCAGAACACATGACCACAGGTTCAGAGCTGCACTTAAGGGGACATGTGCCTTCTCTTGCACAGCGCAAGATTGTGGCACAGGGTTCTGCGCCTGGAGCGAAGGGAAGAGTAGAGGGAGTGTGCTGGACAGCAAGTTTGAAAAGTAACAGCTGGACTCCAATGTGTGACACACACATGGCATCCACATACCAAATATCAGCTTAATATCTCACTCAAACACCATGCCCCCTTTTTGCAAAATTAAGAATTTGCCCTTATAATTTGGACTAGGACTGATTATTCGTGTTTGGGCCCATAATTTATCTGTTCTTAATTTATATTTCTTTTTATGAGACAAGCAAGAAATTTGAAGGTTCTTTGTGACATAAGTCGATAACCATGTAGCTGATTATAGATTATTACCTCCATCTTGATTGAAGAGTTATTTTAAATGTAACACAGTCGCTTTATCTGTGTACAGTTCTGAGTCTTTTAAGGTTGGGTCTTTGACCTGTTTGCAATGGGTACTGTGGATCCAAGTGTCTCTCTCTGCAACCTTTACAGCATTGTCACTTATTACTAAAATGTGCCATGGATCATCCCATCGATCTATAAGGAAACCAGAGCATTAGAGATTTTTTACCATAACATAGTCTCTAGGATGTATCTTGTGTGCTGGACCAAGAGCACCTTCTGGTTGAATGTACTTCTGGGCCCTCTGAAGCTTCTGAAATTGTTTACACAACTGTTTGAGATATTGAACAGTTAGATGGAGTTTCAAATCAGTCTGTGGATAAATAATATATCTTATGAGGTAATATGTGGTAGATGCAGACCATAGGAATTGCTTCCGTACGAGCAGCTGTGTGTATAGGAGTTAACCACACTCCTGCATAACAACTTGTAGAGGAGGTAGTACACTAAGGGGCATATTCAATTGTTGGCGGAAACGCAGAAAATCACGCGCTCCGCGCACTATTACCGTTATTACGGTAATAGCGTGCATAAAACCGTTATTACGGTAGTTTTCTCACTGGATTTCAGCTCGCAGCTCCCTGAGCCGCGAGCTGAAATCCAGCTTACTATTACCGTAATAACGGTAATAGTTTTAACGCAGCGGGGATATTCAACAATTGAATATGCCCCTAAGCGCTCAAAGTACGCTTGTTGTTTGTTACATATAAGTACACATGTGATATTGGTTTGTAGTGTGTAGATGCAGTGATAAAGTGTATTGAACCATATAATGGCAATGAGAGGTGTGCTGCTGGAAAAAAGTTGAATGATAGAGATGAAGTATATCAATTAGCACAAAAGAAATTGTCAAACAATAACTAAACACTTAATCGAAGTCAATCATGGAGTGAAATGGCATGTAAACCATGAAACACAAGTCCCAAATGATTAGTGTCTGTAAACTTTGTATATATAGCTAGATGCTCTCTGAATGTGCGGTGTCTGTATGGGGTAAGATGATTCCATTGCACCTGGAAAGTGAGTGATGTTGAGGATCTCTGAGGTCCCTTGCCTGTGTGCGGGGTTTGAAATAACCTTAATGATGTGTTAGTCACGTTTTTGCTGATTCTCCTCCGGTGTGTAGTTAATTTACTTATGTACATTTATTATACTCCTGTTTTTGTATGCATCAAGGACCACTCCTCCATCTGTTCTCCATACTTGGAAGCAGCCATTACAAACGGAAAATGCACCACATTGTAAAGAATGTTGCAAACATTTTTACATTCAAAGTCCAACCGCTTACCTCTTTAATACCACCACTTTCAATTGAATAATGGTTTCAGTTTTTATCCTAAAATATTGCTTGACCTTACTTATGGTTTAATAAAATAATGAGAGTGAGGGAGCATTTTTACTGTCTGTATTATGTGCCATTTCTGTGCGCGAAGCTTTGAATTACTCAGACTGCTCTTAGAAATGCACTTCACCACCAAAGGTCTATGTCAGAGGAAAAGTGCATTTGCAGAGGCATCTACCACTTTTTATAAAACAGACCAATATACAGTTACTGTGTATTAAACAAATAAAATCCTCAATCAGCACTATTGTGTAATGACTGTCAGTGAATTGCAAAGGACTAGGAACATTCAGCTAAAGCTCGAGAACGTTCGGGAATCACACAGGGCCTAATTCATGTTCAGATGTAAGTCAGTTTGCTGCTGTATCTTGTTTGAAATAGCTCTGCGCATGCTCAGAAAGGGACCTTACGCCAATGAACACAAATGCATGCAACAGCATGTCCGAACCCAAATGACACTTATGACTGCCTACACCTTGAAAGGCAGAATGGGGGTGGGAAGAGGCAGACGAAGGCAATGTATAGTACAGGTCTGTTAAGGGTGTGTCACAGTAAATCTACAGGGCATGTGTAAGTGCCAACTGATAGTGATAACTGCCACAATATAGTCTTTGCTTGGAAAAGTACACATATTCATGCCATTAGCTAACGCAGGACATGTGTAGGCAAGTAAAATACATTGTAAATATTTATTGCATGTACAACATGCATTACGAACATTTTGATTTATATATTTAACGTAAAAAAAAATATTGCCAAAGAAAAATGTAATTTTAAATTAACCATTTATTTATTAAAAACACTTGTTTAGACTTGTTCATTTATTTTATAAAAGTTTTTTGCATGCATTATGATGTGATCTTATATTGCACATATGTTTGTGCGTATACTGCACTCTATTCTGTCTGTTAACATACGCAATTACCATTAAGGCAGAGCATACTTGCACCCAGATTCAAATTGAAACACATTTTGAGATTTGCTTTGATTTGAATACAGTTCTGTGCTCTTTTTTAAACTGCAACTTGCAGGTTGCATTCCGACTTGAATCAGGCACAAATTGAGGCTGGTTGAAGCACTGTGCTTTTTTAAATTGATTATTTTTTAATTACAAAGTACACTATGCATTGCAAATGTTTTGTCTCATTCAAAGTACAAGACAAAGCCTGACTTCTGCCATCTCTGAGCCGGTGCAGAATACAATTTTGGTTGCAAAAGAAGAATGGCCAAGCACACCTGGAAATACATCTAAAAATGTGTCCTCTCAACAACTTTATCTCATTAAAAAAATCTCACTCTGCAATACAGGGGCTGACCTGCAAATTTTAGCCCAGGGAGTAAGACTCGACTCTGCAACTTATTATTAACATTTTAAAGGTAAAAATATGCAGGTAGCCCAGTGACCTAGCCCAAGGTAGCCCACTCTGGGACCGGCTTGATGGACAGAAGCACCTCTGATCCCCCACTCTGCATAACGAGGAGCGTCATTAAGCCTCTTCTGTACTTCAGTGAAAACACAGTGAGTCATTTTTCCATTAGCTTCAGCAAATTATTTGTTCTCTTCATTTAAAACATTTCTGAACTCGCACATTTCATTATCTTAAGTTCAGATGAATTAAATGTCAAAAAAAAAATCAGAATAGTAAAATATAGATTTTTTGCTGTACAAAGAAATTGAATATTCAGTTTGGCATGTTGCCCATCTGCAGTAATTTAAGATTGAATTTGCAAGTGTTCATGAGAACATTGTAAATTTCCATAGTTCATCTTATAAAAGTATTTACATATTAATTAAAATGTGTAAAGCATTATGATATAACTCCTCTTTGTGAAAGCAAAGATGCAGATAAGGTTTGCTGCTCAAAATGCTAGTGAAAATTGATTCAGCAAAATATTAATTGCTATTGTTTGTATCTAAAAACTTTAGCACTGCATACCTTCAGTATAATGTACTGCTACTATTCATTCTGCATACTAACAGCAAAACAATATGGTTCTGAAATTTCATTATTCACTGGAGTTTGTATTGTATTAGAATTATGGAAAAAGAAATATTGCATTTAGAATGTA
The DNA here is from genome assembly GCF_038048845.1 of Mixophyes fleayi. Taxonomy (NCBI): domain Eukaryota; kingdom Metazoa; phylum Chordata; class Amphibia; order Anura; family Limnodynastidae; genus Mixophyes; species Mixophyes fleayi. The sequence continues at coordinate 104,967,573 of NC_134408.1, read as the reverse complement.
CAATAGAATGTTCAAGATAACACTTTATTTTTTGTTCTACTGTAGAAGAACGCTTTCCTATTGCATCTTAAAAATCATTGTTCATTGGTATGCATTTTAATTTAAGCACCCTTTCAAAGATAATTAACATGTCCTTTTATGCAGTTTTTGCTATCTGCATCATCTGTTACTGTCAAGGATTCTCAATGTAATATAATTGAACACCAAT